>NW_020229448.1:1292500-1914619 GCF_003227725.1 Camponotus floridanus | reverse complement strand
TTTAACTCAATAAAAATATTTGATTGAATATATACAAGAATTGCATCTTTCTATTTAAAAAAAAACTTGGATACCCATTTGTAATTCCTTAACTTTTATCATTGTTTCTAGCGATGCCTTTTCGTTCCATTCTGCTTTTGTAAATTTTTCTTTGTATATTTTGTTTATAGTCTGCTAGGAAAAATGATAAAAAAATGTTATAATAGAGCTGGGACATATTACCCTTATATGAAACATTTTTGCATTTTTAAAGAAAAATCTTCATGTACTTTCTCATATATACATTGAATAAAAAAATATTTATATATAGCTTTGATTATATTTTATAAGTTATACTTTTAGAAATATAAATGACCATTGTTTTTGTGAAATGAAAAATGATCATGAACACTTACCAATAAACTTTATAACCTATTTTCCTAAAAAGTTATTGATTTTGTTATTGATTTTTTTTTGCATTTAGAGCAGCATTTAGAGTTCTATACGGTTTCCTAATTAATTGTGCATTGCCACTTATCAACTTCCATTTCCATAACACTTATTGATACTCTATATTTAAGCAATGAGTTTTCATTGGCGAGACGCCAATTCATTACACAGTATTATTCTAACGTAAATTGTTGTACGAGGTCTTTAAGTGAGAAATAGATTGACGAGCGATATAATTTTTCTAGCTGTTAATTAAATTGTTAAATTATGAATGCAATACGTTTTTAAAGGAGATGGGAAAGATGTAAATCGAACGAAATCGATGATGTTACAAACATGCAACATAATTTTTTACAACATATCTCGCGACAATCTTTTTCGAGAGCCAAATAAAAAAAATTTCAAATATATGGTTTTTCATTCTCAATTAAATTTATCATTCTTAATTAATTAATTTGAATATGATTCGGGGTTCTCATAATTCTCTTGTCACAAAAATATTTTATGACAACAGAATTATGTGATGTATACTTATTTGCAGTTACATATATGCTACTATTAAATTTTGATATAGAAATTGTAGAATCGGACAAATTTGATTCTAATAAAATATTGAAAAATGCAATGTCAACATTATTTTACACTCTTTGCCTTGCTGCAATTTGAGCCATATCACAAATTGTATCTCTTCCATGTATAAATTCTCCTTTTTTCTATAATTTTTTTTAAACTAACATTCAAAAAATTTTCTATACTTTTTACATTTTTCTCTAATAAAAAAGATATTTATATTATTTATGCACGTGGCAAGAAAATCTGGTCCATGGAAGCTAATAATTTAAAGATATATGCAATATAAATAACAGAATATAAAGAAATTTAGCATAGTATAAGTGACTGCGTATCATTCATTATCATCTTTGTAATTACATTACTTTGTTGATATTTCCATATACATTTAATCGCTTAGGAATGTACTGATATTCGGATATACATATACTAAATATGACTTTATTGTAATATTATACATAATGTAAACTCAAATTAATTTTTGAGAAATTGATCATTCTAGTAACATTTTGTTTTTACACAATTAGTTTTATGAAAGAATTAATATAATAAAAGAAAAAAAAGAGATTGCAATTATGTATTCCCAGAAATATTATGTAATTTTATAATACAAAATTATTTTGTATACATGTTCTTTCTCAAATCAGATTTTTCAGTCATCATTTCGATCATTACACATAAAATGTATCGCGTGACAATAATCACAAAAATATATAACTTCAAAAATATATAAATTCGAAAAGTAATGCGTCTTTGATGAATAATTCGCTTTTACTTTTATGACAAATTCGATTAAAAACATGTCGGTGAAAAAGATCAGCTGGACAGGCATAATGTGCAATTACGTTGGCTATGAATGTTAATTATGTTTTCATGTTTTATACGTGGAAATGCTAAATTATTTCCTCGCAAAAGAAAGTTATGAATGATGGAATTCTGCTCATACATCATAGGCTCTTAGTTTGTTAATCACAGTGAGCTCGTTTTTTAAACGAGAGATTGATATGAATCTTACTCGTATCATGCATTATATAAGTTTGTGAGTAAAAGTGTTGATTACCTTTATAACGATTTGCATCATAAACTGTAATAAAATGTATAACAACAACGTGAATTTTCAAATTCTATCTTAATGTTATGTGAATAAAAACAATAGATACATAAACAATAGATACATTGATTTAAAAATTTATATTTTTGTATACGTTATTACGTACGAGCAGTTTGGTATAAATTTAATTCAATTTTATATCGCTATAATTATCGTTATAATTAAATGAATTTAATGAAAAATTTATAATTTTTAATATTTATTTATTTAAAAAAGAATTTATTATATTATAAAAGAATTCATTATTTAATTATTATTTATTTAATATATTTAATTATTATTTCTATTTTTGTTACAATTAAAAATCATGAAAAAAATGAAAAATGAAAATTTATATTATTATTTCGGTAAAATAAATATGTATTATATTTTAATTTCCCACTACAGCATTAATTATTATATATACTGAAGTTTCTGCAATAGAAGTATTAATATTATTTATCATATATATATATATATATATATATATATATATATAAAAATATACAACAAATATATATCTTTTAAAATAGTGTGAACGATTTCTTTGCCAGAATAAGTATTATTCCAGATGCATATGTAGTAAATATGCATTAGCAAATACCAAAATAAACAAATATGCCAACGTTGACGTTTTATTCAAACATTTTATTTCAGCAATGTACAATTCAACGATAACTGAATACGAGGGCAATAAAAGCCGAAAGTTAACGCTGAGAACGGAGAATGGCAAGAATTCGATTCTCGATCAACCGCCAAAAGAGAACATACCGGCAGTACAACCATTGATTTGGCGCAATATCATTGCTATTCCTGTTCTCCATATCATTACAATCTATCTATTTGTCACGCGATATAATGAGGCGAAATTTTGGACTTGGATATTTAGTACGTTTTAATTCAAATTAAATCATTAGTTCTCCATTCCATACATAATTTCATTATTTCATATATAATTTCATATTGCCTAGATTTTAAATCAAGTTTTAAAGTACAAGATGTGCTGAAAGATAAAGAAATGCATTGTTGTTGTTTGTACAATTTGAAATTAATTTATTCCAATGTTTAAAATCTTAAAAAGTAAGATTTATATATCAAAATCCGCTCGTTTTTTCTTCTATGCAAACACAACATTGGAATAAAGAATATTTCTTATTTGCATATTTTAAACTTAACTTGTGAAATTTTTTATTTTCATAATATTATCTTATTTTTGTTTATAAGTTAAAAATATATTTAATATTTTAAGATATTTTTTTTTAAATTATCTCATTTAACAATATATATAAAAGAAGCCTAATGTTCAGAGTTTCATTTTTAAACTTCTTATTTTATAATTACTTAATTGAGAAATTAATATCATATTTTTTTGTTTGAAATGATAAAGAATAAAGTCTGATGTTGCTTTCTCATTTTATTTTCTATGCTTTCAGCAATATCATATGCAATCCTTGGTGGTTTGGGTATAACGGCAGGTGCTCATCGTTTCTGGGCACATAGGAGTTATAGTGCCACATTACCACTTAAAATTATGCTGACTTGTTTTTACTGCATGGTCGGACAGGTAATCATCATGAAGTAGTTGTTGATATAATCATCTGATATTGAATATATCAATTAATTTTAATCAAATAAATTAAATATAATATAATTCAAGATTATCTAATCTAGTTCGTGTAATTTTGAAAAATTCCCCAAAATATTTTCTAATTTGTAGACTCATCTGACTAAATGGATTCGCGTCCACCGAACGCATCATAGATACACCGATACATCCGCGGATCCGCATAATGCTAGTCGCGGTTTTTTCTTCTCGCATGTTGGCTGGTTAATGATGAAGCATCATCCGGCAGTTAAAAAATATGGTAAAAATGTGGATATGAGCGATATTGCTGCTGACCCTGTGATACGTTTTTTCGATAAGTGAGTTTAACATTTCAACATATTTGAAACAATGATCATGGTTTCCCCAATCACGATATAGAAAATATAATAGTTGAGTGATTAACATATGATAATTAAAATCTAATTGATTGAATTTATCAGCATATACTAATCAGTTCAATTTTGTCAATTGTTATCTTACAAATTAATCTTCCATATACTTAATATTTATTCCTAGTCTTTTCTAATCCCTAGAAAGAATAAGCGTATAAATTGTACGTTTTCCAAAAAAATGGAAATTTTTATATAACACAAAAAGATTTAAGAAAATATTAACTATTAAAAATCATTTTTCTCTTTCGTAAAAGACTAACGTTACTAACTAGTAAAATAATTTCAGATATATATATTATACGTATAATCGTAGATATATGTGTATTATATGTTTCTCAATTATTCTATTACTTTTTTATTATTTAATTATTTTTCTACGTATATACTTTTTGTGTATGTATTTTTTGTAAAATAGAGAAAGAAGATAGGATTTGTTATATACAATATGTATATAATACAAAACTATTTAGCATTTCTTAAAAGGAGATAAATATATTATAATAAAAATTCTATTATGTTTTTATACGAACACATTCATAGTTTTAATATTTTATCAGATCATTCTCTCTCTCTCTCTCTCTCTCTCTCTATCTATCTATCTATCTATCTATCTATCTTTTTGTGTATTATATTTACTTGAATTTATGCTCAAAGTGAAAAAAGATGATTAAAAAGAAAGAATATTATATAACTTGCATTAAAAATCGTGAAAAACAAATGGAATTTTTTACAAAAAATTGGAACAAAATCTGCAAAGAAATTGCGGCCATTGCCGGAATTAAATTGCTCGCATAATCGTTCAAAAATGAGGACGATGGTCTGTGATGTTAATGATGCTGAATATGAGAGAGATTAAAAAAGATCAATTGCGCGAGAAATTTTATCAGGACGGAATTGAGCGCATATTTCAATTAATTTGATTTATAGTTTGCATAATTGATTAATGATCCTGGGAGAAACTCAACTACGCTAAATAATAAGCACAAGTATATTAAATGCACAAATGCTTTATATTGCAGATATTATCCGCCGATCATGTTGTCGCTATGCTTTGTTCTACCGACTCTGGTACCCGTATATATATGGAACGAAACCTGGATAGTAAGCATAGGTGCTACGATTTCGCGCTACCTAGTTACGTTGAATGCGGCTTTTGCTGTCAACAGTTTTGCTCATATATGGGGCACTCGCCCGTACAACAGGTACACATGAATCTTTTGGATTCACGTTTGTGCAATTGCTATAATAATCAATCATTGTATCGTTCCATTTGTAAATCAACGCTCAATTATAAATAAGAAAATATCACACAATTTGTCATGTAGAAAACTATAAATTTTCTTTTTCGATAAAACATGTAATAGAAGTTAAGTGGAATAATCCAGTTCTTTGGAAAAGTGAGGCGTTTCAATTAATATTCATTTAATAGTGAAATATTAATTGATGTTACACGATAATTTTTTCGCACGCGCGATTGATGATACTCTTATTTAATAAATTTCAATTATTTCTCATAATTTTTATAATAACATTATTTCGTTATAACATAATTTTCTAATATTCTACTATAAAAAGATAATAAATTAATTCTTATTGTTTGATAAAGTTATAATGAATCAGATTTTTAACATAAAATTTTTTTAACTAAATTTTTATAACTACATTTTTTATTAAAATATATTTATATATTTGTATATTTATAAAGAACATATTCCTTGTGATTTCATCTGACGTGATTTTATAGTATATATTTATGTTTTGTGAGGAATATCAATGGGTATTCGTTCTGTCTCACAGAAGGAAAATTGATTAAGAAGAATTGAAAATTATCATAAAATTCTTCTTATTTTAGAGTCTTATTTTTTTTTAGAGTTTTAAGATTTTCTTCTTTTCTATGTACCTTTTAAAATAAAGCATATACGTCGATCATCGAGAAAATAAATTTACTAAAGGGAATTTCATACAGAGGTACTATAACTGAGGTAGAAGTAAAATGTATTATTCTGCTTAAATAATCTGTTGCATGAGACTCTGAAGTTTGTTCGCGTACAGTGAGCTCAGAGCGGCGAAATTCTCTTCTTTCTCTACTTCTTGTTTTAGAAATCTTAAGGCAACTCAGAATCCAACAGTATCCTTCTTTACTTTCGGTGAGGGTTGGCACAATTACCATCACTCCTTCCCGTGGGATTACAAGGCCGCGGAGTTAAGTTTGTATCGTCTCAATCTGACGACCGCCTTTATAGATTTCATGGCCTGGTTAGGATTGGCGTACGATTTGAAGACACCGAGTTCTGAGATGATCGACAAATTTTGCGCAAAAAGAGGTGACGGTATGGGCCTCTTAAAACCAAATGTAAAGTAGATATATAGATATTAAATAAAAAAAAGAATTAAAAAATTTAATAAGAATAAATGTATATTAATGAGAATAAATGTAATCTTGCTTTTTTGACAATTTTTCTTTATCTACACATTGTTTGTTCTAAAACGAATAATGTGTATATTAAAGATTATAATAAAAATTCACAAGACATCTATTCTGATTTTTGAAACAAATTTGCTAATGATATTATTATCTTGTGAACTATAATAAAATCATAATTATTTGAGCTTGATGATTACATTAAGAGATGTAAATTCTTCATAATTATTTATATGATTTATATATTAAAGCTTATATAATATATTGTATCTTTATATATTTTGTTCTGCACTTCATAAATCTAGTACAATGCGTTAGATTGACATATGTGAATTCAAAATGGTGTATAAATAAATGCATTTTGTCACCATGTCGATATTCAATGGAATGTTATGCATTTATTCACATGCATTTTATTTTCGATTTATTCAAATTGTGAAAAAGACAAGTCAAACTACTGTCAAATGCTTAACACTCTCTTAGTTGATATATATATATATATATATATATATATATATATATATATATCATATTTATAAAAAGACAATTTCACCTTTCTATAAATTAAAATATCATTTTGCTTTCTTTTTCATTAAATGCAAATAATATGATCTTTTTTTCCTTCGGCTATTCCAACTTTTCTTTCTCCGAGTTTGATCCATTAAATCGGGACTATTTTATATCCTATTGTATAATTTATGAATTATAGAAATATATGTGTTATACTTCTTCGGTGGAATACATTATCTCTTGAACAATATATTACTACTTTTAAATGGATTATCTGCTTTGAATTTTCGTGGATGATGTGCATTGTTTAATTACGTCCGTAGAAATTAATAATTTCTCTTATGTGAAATGTGTATAAAAGATACTTGGAAATAAAGAGAATTAATCATTAACATATTTTACATATATGAGCATAATATAACTATATATATATATATATATATATATATATATATATATATATATACAGGGTGGGGCATTTATCTTGAGACAAGATAATATCTCGATTGGAGTCTATTATTTTGAAAAAAGTTTTAGACAAAAGTTGTATGGTTTCAAGGGGGACATAAAATGGTGTCATTAGTTTGATCTTGAAGAGCCACCTGAAGGACACGCGAAGGTCAGCTCCAACTTTTTAAATGGGACACCCTATATGCTTTTGCATATTCTTGTAGCTCATCTCAAGAGCTTTCCAAAACACTATAATTAAGTTAGTTTTCATTAAGTACTTTCCAAGTTATGAGACTTGAAATCATTTTTTAATTTTACATAAACCGTAAAATATCTTGTAAAATATTCATTTTTCGATTATTTTACCTTAATACTTTTATGTACAAAATAATGAGAAAAATCAATTGGTGTAAAGAAAACTCATAGTTGTTTCGAAAAAAAAAATATAATTTGCAATTAACAATTACATATTTTTTCTTAAAAATAACTATGTCTTTTCTTTACACCAATTGATTCCTCTCATTATTTTGTACATAAAAGTATTAAGGTAAAATAATCGAAAAATGAATATTTTACAAGATATTTTACGGTTTATGTAAAATTAAAAAATGATTTCAAGCCTCATAACTTGGAAAGTACTTAATGAAAACTAACTTAATTATAGTGTTTTGGAAAGCTCTTGAGATGAGCTACAAGAATACGCAAAAGCATATAGGGTATCCCATTTAAAAAGTTGGAGCTGACCTTCGCGTGTCCTTCAGGTGGCTCTTCAAGATCAAACTAATAACACCATCTTATGTCCCCCTTGAAACCATACAACTTTTGTCTAAAACTTTTTTCAAAATAACTCCAATTCGACTCCAATCGAGATATTATCTTGTCTCAAGATAAATGCCCCATCCTGTATATATATATATATATATATATATATATATATATATATATATAAAATTAGAAATAAAAGTTATAGTAAAATGTAATAATTTTTAATGCTAAATTCTTAAATGTCGCCAATAGATAAAATAAAAGACGTAATTTAAATCGACACTGGCAATTTATTGATTGGTAATATATCACAATGTTTCGATGGGTTTTGGTCCTTATCAACTAAAAATTATTTCCAGTATTATAAGCAGTAAATAAATTACAGTAATTTGAAACTAAAAGTGAGCAAAAAATTATATACATACAATATCTTAGTTAACTATTATATTGTGAGAAATAAGGAAATCACTGTGTCAAAGTTACATCATGTCAACCTCTCTATCAAATACAAAGAGAAAGATTAAACAACTTTTATTAGTCTATCATAAATATTGTTTAAGTTCTCAGTGTCTTTTTATAAGTTAATAGTGTTGTCAAACTTTTTAATAAAAAACATTTCAGCAATTTCTCTTTTTCTCACATGTTTTTCATTATGTAAAATAACCGGTATTGACCAATCGAAGTCATGATTAAGTTCCAATTTATGTTTACTAATGACAGAGACGAATTAAAGATTATTTTCGTGCAATTTTATGTTGTTAAAATGTTCTTTGACACGAGTGCCTAAATGTCTTTTCGTTTGGCCAATATATGACGTATTACAATTTTTACAGTCTAATTTATAAACGACTTTAGTCCTGCTATTAATAGGCAATCTATCTTTTCCACATTTAATCAATGCATTAAGTTTTTTACATTATCGACAACATTAAGACCAATATTTTTAAAAACGCGACTCTCATCATCACTCGACGCTAATCTCATCACTCAAGCCCTCTACAAATGGTAAAGAAATGTAAAAAGATGTAGCTGCATTATCACAGTCAGTATTCATATTTATATTATCACGATGTTTTAAAAAATCAAATCTTTTTTGAAGATTAATTAATTTAACGATTAATAATTTGAGTTGGAAAACAATTGTTGAAAAGAATCTGTTTTACAAAAAAAAAAATTTTTATTATCAGACGTTCAATTTCACTTTAAAAATATTGATACTATCAATATTTTTAAGTCGTGAAGAACGTCTGATAATAAAATAGCGCAGTCAACAAGATTATAAATGGTGTTCATTTTATATTTAAACGGATGCTTAGAATGCAAATTAATGTATCTATTAAAGCTATCAAAAGCCGACCATCCGAATGAATAACAGTCGTGTCCAAAAAACTATATATATATATATATATTAATTTAAAAAATAGAAGTTTTTCAGATTTTACGTACCTTGCACTCAAAAAAATTTTTTGAGTGTCAAGACGATTTGTGTAAACACTTTACGCAAAATCACATCTCGCCAATGAAGAAAGAATGAAAGACGTCAGAAAAATGTTATTAATCCGGATCAACTTGATGTTGCATTATTTTATCCGACGATTAAATTTAATATATATCATTCTACACAAACGCACATACGCGTACATGTTTTGCATAGAGACAGTCTACATAAAGAATATAAACAGTTTATACAACTTCCCGCATCTTATATATCTTTATTTATCTATTCATACAATCGAATAAATATTAATTCTCTATCTGAACATATATTATAAACATTTGTCTATTTTTGTCATAGTGCAACGTAATCAATCATTTTAATATCGCTGTAAATGTTCCCGCGCATTTCACGATACGCGACAGCGTCGAGAAAATCTGGGACGAGAAAAGAACTGCCACAATGGCTGCACATGTGGACTGTACAATAAGAACGATTGATGGTAATGTGCGCTCATGATTATTCAATTTGCACATTCTGTTTATTCATGCCTTTATAAGAAATGTAAATTAACGACATCGTAATCGTTAAAAATATTTGTCAAAAATTTGTTAAACAATATATTTTACATGTTATCATGCATGTGAAATATGATTCAAAAATAATAATTAACTTGTTATTGAATAAAATTTAAGATAAAAATATTTTTAATTTTCACATAATGCATTAGAAAGGGTATCCTTTGAATTCCGTTCCTATATAGTTCTTATATAATTCTATAAATTATATAATTCCTATATAATTCCTATATAATTCCTTTGAATTCCGTTCCTATATAGTTCCTATATAATTCTATAATTATATAATTCTATAATTATATAATTCTATAAATTATATAATTCCTATATAATTCCTATATAGTTCCTTTGAATTCCGTTCCTATATAGTTCCTATATAATTCTATAATTATATAATTCCTATATAATTCCTATATAGTTTCTTTATCATTTTGATTTAGATTATATATATATAAATTGCAAGTATAGAATATTTAAATATGTATCGTATCTCTTTTTCTCTTGTATATTTATCTCTTGATAAAGAAAGATTTTATTTTTGATTACCGTTTTTTTAAACTACTGTGCGTTGTATGAATTATAATATCATTATTATTAATAATATTATAATATAATATCATATGTAACATAGATGCGATATGTTGATAAATACATATATACACTAATATACAGGGTGTTTCATTTTATTTTTGTCAATCACATATCTTGATATTACTTAGAAAAAATGTATACTTAGAAAAATTTCAGACAAAAGTTGTATGTCTTGAAGGGGGCCATAAGATGGTGTCATTGGTTTGACCTTAAAAAGTCGTTTGAAGGTCACGTGAAGGTCTCCTTCAATTTTTTAAATGGAACTGCCTCCGTTTTATTACATATTCTTGCAGCTCGTCTCGAGAGCTTTCCAAAACACTATAATTAAGTTAGGTTTCATTAAGTATTTTCCGAGTTATGAGGCTTGAAATCATTTCTTAATTATACATGAACTGTAAAATATCTAGTAAAATATTCATTTTTCCTTAATACTTTTATGTACAAAATAATGAGAGGAATCAATTGGTGTAAAAAAAATACATAATTGTTTCGAAGAAAAAATATGTAATTTGCAATTAACAATTACATATTTTTTCTTAAAAATAACAGTGTGTTTTCTTTACATCAATTGATTCCTCTCATTATTTTGTACATAAAAGTATTAAGATAATAAAAAAATGAATATTTTACTAGATATTTTATGGTTGTAAAATTTTTGTCGAAAACGTTTTTCTCTAAAATGCTTAGTTTTTGAAAGAAAAGTGGTGTACGGGTGGTCTAGGACACCCTGTATATATTTAAAATAGTAAGTTTAATAGTAGTTTGCAATATAAATTATTGCGATTTCATATTCTGCTAAAGAAGATCAAACATATGCGTAACTGGGCAAAGATTAAACAGTTGCATAAAGTCAAAGTTTTTTGCATAATTATAATTATATGAATTAAAGATGAAAAAACATCTTGACTTCGTTATTGGTGCAATTGTTTAATCTACTTTACACAAACATATTGTCATTGATAAAACAGTGATTTGGTATAATAAAATATATATTTCAAAATAATTACATAGTTATTTTTTAGAAACTAACTAACTAACTAACTATCTTATGTTCCCCTCAAAACCATACAATTTTTGTTGAAAACGTTTTTCTCTAAAATGCTTAGTTTTTGAAAGGAAAGGGGTTTACGGGTGGTCTAGGACATCCTGTATATTATAAGCTTAAATATATATATATATATATATATATATATATTATAGGTTTATTATTTTAAATTATTATTCTAAATTATTAAAACATTTATTCTCGTGCATCTCAAAAATAATAATTTTAAATAAATTAATCTTTGTACACATATTTTTAAGTCGTAATTAAAACTTCTATTCAATTTCAACTTCATATTCATTGAATGCCAATGTTAGATGTCAATGTTAGACACAGTTGCATAATTATATAAAAGTCATCTTTTTATTTCTTGACGGTATTTGAAAATATCGCTTGAATCAAACGCTTATATCTTCGTAATATGACCGCTTTTAGGGTTATTACGCATCAAAACTTATCTAATAATGCAAAAATACTTATCTAATAATGCAAAAATACTTATCTAATAATGCAAAAATTAAAAAGTTGCTAGTAAATTAATTCAGGATATAAAGGATTAAGCAGTTGCATGTAACTTATTAAAAAGATTCGCAAATGAATACTAACAATTCAATGTTTTAATTTACTTCATTATTTTCTGTCTTCTTTATTGTTTATAGCAAGCCTTTCTTTTCACCAATTAATAGTAATTTTTCTATTAATTAATTAATCTCTTTAATATAAATTTTAATTTATCAATGCAACATATATAATATGCATATATATATATATATATATATATATATATATATAATCGATATATGTATATATAATCGATACATAATATATCGATGTAACAAAAAGAGAATGGAGAATGTTTACAGAAATTGAGAGAGAGCATAGGAAATCAGGAGAACAGCGAAAGTTTCAGGATAAGGAGAGTTAATATATCTTATGTTTTAGACTAAAACAAAACCGCGTTACTTTCCATCAAATAGCAATCCACATTTCCATTTTCCCTGATGTATATTTATGTATATTTTAATGCTTCGGATACACATTGACAGTGGGGAGTTTTTTATAAATACCGTGCTACTGTATATTATCCAGTAGAACAGAATGAAAAGTAGTGCGACATCAATTTTTTATCCTTCAGGTTCGCTCGATAGCATTTCGAGAGACATTTTACAAATACGGAAAAGTAAGTATACAAACTCTATATAATTAAAATAAAACAACGTAATAAGCTTCATATTTACTTAAATAAATATAAAATATACTTATGATGAACAGATTTTATTGATAATTGAAATTTATACAAAGATTTAATAATATTACAATTAATAATTACATCAATTTTGATTAATTGAAAAATTCTAATAATAAGATCGATTTCTTTAAAAATATTGGAAAGGGCGTTCTCTCTTGGACTTAAAAACACCCTATTGTAATTATATCATATAATTAACAAAAATAATTTTTTTTAAATTATATAAATAAAAATATATAAAGTGGCTCCTATATATAATAATCAGTACTTAATCGGGCTTGAGGAACAAAAAATAAAACTGAAGTTAAAAACGAACATATAAGTCAAATTTAATATAAGAAATACACTTTAAATGGGTTAACCTTAATCATATTATTTGTTCGCATACTAAAAATTAAAAATTAAAATTAAAAGGTTATAATTTGATAAACTAATTTCGCACAAAATATTGACAAATCAAAAGTTCTATGTAAACGTTTCGGTCCTCGTCTGGACTCTACTCAGTACAATTAACAATGATGAACGGAAATTAATAAAATATTAAAAAAATAAAATAAAAAAATAAAAGGTGAAGTTTTTTGTACAATTACATCTGAGTGTCGCAGCATATTCAGTTGTATGGACTCGGAATCAGGTTCCCATAATTGTAAATGTCGACCATCTGGAGCTTGCTTGTTAATATCAATCTCCAAAGCATGTTCCCACCTACATTTTCCTTGAAAAGACATGCAAGAGTGGAACATGCCGAGAAGCCGCAAATTATCTAATTTAATCAACAGAACAATTAGCAGTTGAAAATATGAATCGAACGAAATTAAAGTGTCAACACTAACCAACATGATAACCTACCGAATATTAAAAAAGCCCAACGGTGAGGCCGTGACAATGTACGAAATACGTCTATCTCAAGGGAAAAACATTAGATAGACTGTTGGCCCCTGAGTTTCGAGACAAACGAAGCGACCGATAATCACAACAAATATATGATGCTGAATATATACAATGAAATCAAGTTCGAAAATAAAGAAAATACGTTGGTTATAAAAATTTAGAATTTTTTAAACTTTTCAATAAATGGCAAGTAAGACTCATGCAACAATTCAGTGTCCCCTTGTAAATTAAGACCGAAAGTCTGTCTCTTTATGAACAACATTTCTGATGTTAGTCTTCTCGCATAGCAAGGCTCATTATCTAAAATCTGAACATTATCCCAATCCAATTCGTGATTGAAACGGAGTCTATGTTCTGTAATAACCAAATTTTTTTGAACACATCTTTTTATTTGATTGCGGTGTTCCGTGATCCCTTTTTAGCAATCTTTTTGTTTGCCTCACATAAGAAGCACTACAATCGTTGCAATTAATGCGGTAGACAACATTGCTCTTAGTGAATTTAGGGAGAGGATTTTTTTGTGCTCTGATATATGGTTTTAAGTTGTCTAAGCCGATATAAGCGGGTCGAAAACCAGCCTTTTTAGCGAGCGAATTAAATTTCTCAGACACCGATTTAACATAAGGCAACAAGAAAAAGGTCGGGGATCCGCAATCTTGTTTATCTTATTTTCTAAATTATTCTTGTTGAAAAGATATTTTAAACGTGCGTTGATTGTGTTAAATATGAAATCAAGTGGGTAGCCATTGTCAATGAGAAGTCTAATGATCAGAATAAAATTTTTTTGTTGGAATATAGGATTTGACAGAAGAAATACTCTGTCTGTAAGACCGATTATAGTGCCTCTTTTTTGGCATAACGGATGTTGTGAATAATTTTCCTAATTAATTATGCATTGCCACCTATCGACTCCTATTTCCATAACGCTTATTAATAAACGCATTATGTCTAAGCAATGAATTTTCATTAGCAAGACGCCAATTCATTACACAGTTTTATTCTAAACTAACATAAACATAAATTATTATACGTGATCTTTAAGTGACGTGCGATATGATTTTTCTAGCTGTTAATTAAATTGTTAAATTATGAATACGACATGTTTTTAAAAGATATAAGAAAGAAGTAAATCGAAATAAGACAAAATCGACGATGTTATGAAACGCAACATAATTTTTCACAACATATCTCACGGCAATCTTTTTTCAAGAGCCAAATAAAAAAATTTACAAATATATGGTAATTATGCATAAAAAGGGCCCACCCTCGCACAAATGTGTCATTGACATATGTTGTCAAGGTCATCTCTAATTAATATTCTGAAGGTTTTAGCTGGCGTTCTTTATTCAAAAGTTATTAAAGTATTTATGTATAAAAGGGGCCCCGCTCTCCGATGTGCTTTATTTTTAAATATGTTATAGGTGAGATCTTCCCGAGTAATTTTGTATATATATATATATATATATGTATATACATATATCCATTATAAATAACAAATATATGACTTTTAAAATAATGTGAACGATTTCTTTGCCAGAATAAGTATTATTCTAAATGCATGTGTAGTTAATATGCAATAGCGAATACCAATAAAATAAACAAATATGTCAACGTTGACGTTTTATTCAAACATTTTATTCTAGCAATGTACAGTTCAACGATAACTGAATACGAGGACAATAAAAGCCGAAAGTTAACGCTGGAAACGAAGAATGGCAAGAACTCGATTCTCGATCAACTGTCAAAAGAGAACATACCGGTGGTACAATCACTGGTTTGGACCTCTATCACTCTTTTTTCTGTTCTCCATATCATTGTAATCTATCTATTTGTCACGCGATATAATGAGGCGAAATTTTGGACTTGGATATTTGGTACGTTTTTATTCAAATTAAATCATTAGTTTTCCATCCCATATATAATTTCATTATTTCATATATAATTTCATATTGCTTAGATTTTAAGTCAAGTTTTAAAATACAAGATGCGCTGAAAGATAAAGAAATGCATCGTTGTTTTTTGTAAAATTTGAAATTAATTTATTTCAATGCTTAAAATCTTAACAAGTAAGATTTATATATTAAAATTCGCTCGTTTTGTCTTGTATGCAAACACAACATTGAAATAAAGAATATTTCTTATTTGCATATTTTCAATTTAACTTGTGAACATTTCTTATTTTCGTTTATAAGTTAAAGATATATTTAATATTTTGAGATATTTTTTTATGCAAATCATTTCATTTAATAATATATACAAAAGAAGCTTAATATTCAGATTTTCATTTTTAAATTTCTCATTACTTTTATAATTACTTTTTTTTTTATAATTTTATAATTACTTAACTGAGAAATTAATATCATATATTTTGTTTAAAATGATAAAGAATAAAGTCTGATGTTGCTTTCTCATTTTATTTTATATGCTTTCAGCAATATCATATGAAATCCTTGGTGGTTTGGGTATAACGGCAGGTGCTCATCGTTTCTGGGCACATAGGAGTTATAGTGCCACATTACCACTTAAAATTATGCTAGCTTGTTTGTTCTGCTCGGTCGGACAGGTAATCATCGAAATAGTCATTGATATAATCATTTGAATATTGAATACTGAATACATCAATTAATTTTAATCGAACGAATCAAATATAATATAATTCAAGATTATCTAATTCATGTATTATAATTTTAAAAAATTCCCCAGAATATTTTCTAATTTGTAGTTTTGTTTGACTAAATGGATCCACATCCACCGAATGCATCATAGATACACGGATACATCCGCGGATCCGCATAATGCTAGTCGCGGTTTTTTCTTCTCGCATATTGGCTGGCTAATGGTGAAATGTCATCCGGCAGTTAAGGAAGGTAGTAAAAATGTGGATATGAGCGATATTGCTGCCGATCCTGTAGTACGTTTTTTCGACAAGTAAGTTTAACATTTCAACATATTTGAAACAATAACCATGGTTTCCTCAATCACGATATAGAAAATATAACAGTTGAGTGATTAACATATGATAATTAAAATCTAATTGATTGAATTTATCAGCATACACTAATCAGTTCAATTTTGTCAATTGTTATCTTATCAGCATACACTAATCAGTTCAATTTTGTCAATTGTTATCTTACAAATTATTCTTCCAAATACTTAATATTTATTCCTAGTCTTTTCTAATTTTTATAAAGAATTAGTATATAAATTTTGTTTTTCAAAAAAATGGAAATTTTTATATAACACAAAAATAATTAAGAAAATATTAAGAAAATATTAAGAATTATTTTTCTCTTTCATAAAATAGAAAAATAATTTCAGATATATATTATACGTATAATCGTAGATATTTATGTATTATATGTTTCTCAATTATTCTATTAATTTTTTATTATTTAATTATCTTTTTAACAAGAAAAGGTACTGTCACTCACGGATTCTAATGAAACTTTGTACACTTGTGAAACTATGCAAAATAATAGGTAGACACGTATTTTTTTATCTGAGAAGCGATTTTGAGGGCAGAAACAACTGCCTCATCTACTGTAATGTAACTTTCAAGCCTTATAACTCGGAAAATACCTGACGTACAGTAACATTATTACAGTAACATTATTATAGTGTTTTGGAAAGCTCTCGAGATAACCTACAAGAATATGCAATAAAAAGTAGGTGGTTCTATTTAAAAAAATAGCCCATCCTGTATACAAGGGGTTGTTTCTGCCCTTAAAATCGCTTCTCCCCAGATAAAAAGAAATACGTGTCTATTATTTTGCATAGTTTTACAAGTGTACAAAGTTTCTTTATTAGAATCCGTGAGTAACAGTTGGGTACCTTTCCTTGTAAGTATATACTATCATTTTTTGTGGAGTAGAGAAAGAAGATAGGATTTGTTATATAATACAATATGTATATAATACAAAACTATTTAGCATTTCTTAAAAAGGAAATAAATATAATAGAAATTCTATTATGTTTTTATACGAACACATTCATAATTTTAATATTTTATCAAATCATTCTCTCTCTTTCTCTCTCTCTTTCTCTCTCTCTCTCTCTCTCTCTCTCTCTCTTTCTATGTATCTTTTTGTGTATTATTGTATATTTACTTGAATCTATGCTCAAAGTAAAGAAAGATGATTAAAAAGAAAGAATATAACTTGCATTAAAAATCGTGAAAAACAAATGGAATTTTTTACAAAAAATTGGAATAAAATCCGCAAAGAAATTGCGGCCATTGCCGGAATTAAATTCCTCGCATAATCGTTCAAAGTGGGGACGATGGTCTGTGATGTTAATGATGCTGAATATGAGAGAGATTAAAAAAGATCAATTGCGCAAGAAATTTTACCAGGACAAAATTGAACGCATATCTCAATTAATTTGATTTATAGTTTGCATAATTGATTAATGATCCTAGAAGAAACTCAACTACGCTAAATAATAAGCACAAGTATATTAAATGCACAAATGCTTTATATTGTAGATATTATCTGCCGATCATGTTCTCCCTATGCTTTGTTCTACCGACTCTGGTACCCGTATATATATGGAACGAAACCTGGATAATAAGCATAGGTGCTACGATTTTCCGCTACATATATCTGTTCAATGCGGCTGCTGCTGTCAACAGTTTTGCTCATATATGGGGCACTCGCCCGTACAACAGGTACACATGAATCTTTTGGATTCTTCTTTAATCTTTGGATTCGTTTGTGCTATTGCTATAAAAATCAATCATCGTATCGTTCCAATTGTGAATCAACGCTCAATTATAAATAAGAAAATATCACACAATTTGTCATGTAGAAAACTATAAATTTTCTTTTTCGATAAAACATTTAATATAAGTTAAGTGGAATAATCCAGTTCTTTGGAAAAGTGAGGCGTTTCAATTAATATTCATTTAATAATGAAATATTAATTGATGTTACACGATAATTTTTTCGCGCGCGCGATTGATGATACTCTTAGTTAATAAATTTCAATTATTTCTCATAATTTTTATAATGACATTATTTCGTTATAACATAATTTTCTAATATTCCATTGTAAAAAGATAATAAATTAATTCTTATTGTTTGATAAAGTTATAATGAATCAGATGAATCAGATTTTTAACATAAAATTTTTTTAACTAAATTTTTATAACTATATTTTTTATTAAAATATATTTATATATTTGTATATTTATAAAGAACATATTCCTTGTGATTTCATCTGATGTGATTTTATAGTATATATTTATGTTTTGTAAGGAATGTCAATGAGTATTCGTTCTGTCTCACAGAAGGAAAATTGATGTAAGAAGAATTGAAAATTATCATAAGAGTCTTTTTATTTTAAGAGTTTTTTTTCTAGAAATTTAAGATTTCCTCTATTTCTACCTTTTAAAATAAAGCTTTCACATCGATCATCGAGAAAATAAATTTACTAAAGGGAATTTTTTTTAGAGGTATTATAACTGAGGTAGAAATAAAATGTATTGTTCCGCTTAAATAACCTGTTATATGAGATTTCGAAGTTTTTTCGTGTACAGCTCAGATCAAGCAAAATTTCTTTCGTTCTTTATGTTTTGTTTTAGGAATCTTAAGGCAACTGAAAATCCAATAGTAGCCTTCTTTGCTCACGGTGAGGGTTGGCACAATTACCATCATTGTTTCCCGTGGGATTACAAAGCCGCGGAGTTAGGTTTATATCGTCTCAATCTGCCGACCGCCTTTATAGATTTCATGGCCTGGTTAGGATTGGCATACGATTTGAAGACACCGAGTTCTGAGATGATCGACAAATTTTGCGCGAAAAAAGGTGACAATATGGGTCTCTTAAAACCAAATGTAAAGTAATGCATGTAAAAATTTACATGCATTTTATTTTCGATTTGTTCAAATTGTGAAAAAGATAAGTCAAACTACTGTCAAATGCTTAACACTCTTTTAGTTGATATATATATATATATATATATATATATATATATATATATAATATTTATAAATTATTTATAAAAGAGGCGATTTCACCTTTTTATAAATTAAAATCTCATATTGCTTTTTCTTCATTGAATGCAAATAATATGATTTTTTTTCTTTCGGCTATTCCAACTTTTCTTTCTCCGACTTTGATTAAACGGGACTGTTTTATATCTTATTGTATGATTTATGAATTATAGAAATATATGTGTTATACTTCTTTGGTGCAACACATTATCTCTTGAACAATATATTACTACTTTTAAATAAATTATCTGCTTTGAATTTTCGTGGATGATGTGCATTATTTAATTACGTCAGGAATGTAGGAATGTACCTTATTTTTATCATACATATGTATATATAGCTTATTATAATTTGTTTCTAAAATTATTGTTAGAATAGAGATTAATAGTTTTCATAATAATTAGTTAGCTATAGTATAGTTTCGTCATTCCGTTTATAATACGAAATGCTTATAGTTAATTATGTTAATTGATTAATATTTATAAATAATTAAAATTTTATGTATATTTCATTGATTTTGAAATACTTTGTGTTCAATTTGTATTTATTTACGGATATATTCTATGATTACGAAATGGTATAATGAAAATTTTAATTAGTAGAGCGCATAAATTTTTTTACAGCAATATTTAAAAAAAGTTATTTTAGCTATTAAAAATTCCATAGTGAAATTTTCGAAGACCGCATTTTTATTATGATTTGAACAGTTAGTACACTTCCCATAGCTGTGTCTCATAGAGTCTTATGCGAAGTTTTGCTGCGGTCTAATAAGCGGAATTTTAAACACTTTTATGAATTTTAAGAATTTTAATGAAGGCTTTATCGTACACGATACATACATCGGATCTATCACACGGACCTCTGACCCGCGACTTCTGTGGTCAAGGTGATTTCAGATAAAAAAATATTTTTAATTTCTCGTAATGCATTAGTAAACATATAAAGGACATCCTCTGAACTCCGTTTTATATAGTTTCTTTATCATTTGGATTTAGATTTGATCTATTTAAAATTGCAGGTATAGTATTTAGATATGTATCGTATTTTTTCTTTATAGTTAAATAAAAATTTTATTTTTAATCACAGTTTTTCTTTAATTATCTGTGTGCATCATATATGCTGTAATATCATTGTATCGCGTTATGTAACATAAATGTTGATACACATAATCGATATGATACATATACCGATGTGACAAAAAATCACGAAAAGTTTAGAGAAATTGAGAGAATATAGGAAATCGGAAGAATAACCAAAGTTTCAGGATAAAAAGAATTAATATATTTTGAACTGAAACAAAATCGCGCCGAGTAGTAATCCATTTCTCCTTCCTTGATACAGTATGTTTTGGATACACATTGGCAGTGGGGAATTCCTTATAAATATCGTGCTGATATATGTTATGTAGTGTGACGCACATCTTTGTCTTTCGTCTTTATCTGATTCGCTCGATGGCATCTTGAGACGTTAGATATTTACAAGTACGGAATTGTTTGTAGTAAGTGTAGAGTTTCTGTGATTGATGTGATTAGGATAAAAATGTAATACGCCTCACATTTGCTTAAATTAATAATAAAATACACTTGTGATGAACAGATTTTATTGATGGTTGAAATTTACAAAAATTTAATAATAATATTACTATTAATAATTACACCAATTTTTGATTAATTAAAAAATTCTAATTATGAAATCAATTTCCTTGAAAATATTGGAAAGAGCGTTTTCTCTCAGACTCAAAAACGGCCTATACTTATTGTAATTATATTATAGCAACAAATAATTTTTTTTTAAATTAAATAATTCGAAAAATAAAAATTCATTTTAACTCAATAAAAATATTTGATTAAATATTTACAAGAATTGCATTTTCTGTTTTCTAAAAAAGAACTGGATAGCCATTTGTAATTTTTTAACATATGCCTTTGTTTCTAGCGATGCTTCTTCGTTTTATTCTACCTTTGTAAGTTTTTCTTTTGTACGTTTAGTTCATAGTCTGCCAAAAAAATGATAAAAAAATGTTATAATAGAGTTAAGACATATTATCTCTATGTGGTATCTCATTTTTGTATTAAAAAAAAAATATATCTTCATATACATCATATATATATTGAATTGAAAAAGAAAACATTTATATACGATTCCGATTATATTTTATAAGTTTTATATTCAGAAATACAATAAAACTATAAATGAGAATTATTTTTATAAAATAAAAAATGATCAAAAATTATTAACAAATTTTACAACTTATTTTCGTAAATGATTGTTAGTAATTTTTTTGCATTCAGGCCAATTCTTGGCCTGCGGTTTCCTAATTGATTGTCCATTGCTACTATCAACTCCTATTTCAATAATACTTATTGGTAAATTCATTATGTCTGAGCAATGAGTTTTCACTTCCTGTATAAATGTATTGCACTGTTTTATTCTAAAATTATAAAAAATTAATTATTATACGAGTTTATGCAAGAAATAGATTAATGAGTACGATATGATTTCTCTGACTGTTAATTAAATTATTAAATTATTAAATTATTAAATTATGAATGGCATACGTTTTCAAAACCAATGAGGAAGACATAACAAAATCGATGATGTTATAAAACGTGCAACGTAATTTTTTACAACATATCTCGCGACAATCTTTTTCGAGTCAAATAAAAAATTGCAAATATATGGTTTTTCATTCTTATTAATTAATTAATTCGGGGAATATGATTCGGGGTTCTCATAATTTTCTTCTGGCAAAAATATTTTATGACAGCAAGATTATATGATACATACTTACTTTCAGCTGTATGCTACTATTAAATTTTGATATCAAAACGTACAACAAATGTCGAACAAATTTGATTAATTTCCAATAAAATATTGAAAAATGCAACGTCAACATTATTTTCCATTTTTTCTCTTACAATTTGATATAGCCATGTCAAGAATTGTATCTTCTCCATGTATAAACATTCTCACTTTTTTTATAATTTTTTTCAAACTGATATCTAAAAAATTTCTTATGTTTCCTACAGTTTTCTTTTTTTTTTATAAAATAGTTATTTATGCAAAAGTCTTCTCTAAAAGTGGAAACTAATAATTTAAAGATAGGAAGATAAAAAATTAGCATATTGTGACTATGCAATAGCTCAATAAAATAAAAAAAATGGTACTAACTTGTTGAAAATATTTTATTCCAGCAATGTACGATTCAATAACCGATTATGAGGAGAATAAAAGTCGAAAGTTAACACTGGGAACAAAGAATGGCAAAAATTCGATTCTCGATCAACCTCCAAAAGAGAACATACCGGCGGTACAACCATTGATTTGGCACAATGTCATTGGTATCCCTCTTCTCCACGTCATTGCAATTTATTTGTTCGTCACACGATATAACGAGGCAAAATTTGGGACTTGGATATTTAGTACGTTTTTATTCAAATAAAATCATAAATTCTCCATCTCGTAATATCATCTATTGTCTAGATTCTAAATCAAGTTTTATAGTATGAAGTGCGCATTGGAATTGAATAATGGATAAAGAAATATATATCGCAGTCTTTTTGTAAAATTTGAAATTAATTTACTCGAACGTTTAACAAGTGAAATATATATGTTAAAATATAGTATATTTTGCACTCGTTTTTTCTTCTATGTAAACAAAAATCGAATAAAGAATACTCTTTATTTGCATATTTTGAACTTAACTTACAAAAATTTCTCATTTTCGATTATTTATAAATTAAAAATTTAATATTTTGAGACATTTTTTAATGCACATTATCTCATTTTGCAATATACAAGAAAAGTTTAATATTTAAATTTTCATTATTAACATTTTACAATTAGCTAATTGAGAATAAATATATTTTATTATATTTAATATTTTGTTTGTGAAATGATAAAGAATAAAGTCTGATATTGCTTTCTTATTTTATTTTCCATTCAGCAATGTTATATGCAATCCTTGGTGGTTTGGGTGTAACGGCAGGCGCTCATCGTTTCTGGGCACATAGGAGTTATAGTGCCACACTGCTACTCAAAATTATGCTGACTTGTTTTTACTGCACGACCGGAGAGGTAATCATCATGAAATATTCGCTGATATAATCATTCGATCAATTAATTAATTGATATATTTAGTTTAAGATTATCTAATATAGTTTGTGCAGTTTTTACAAATTCTCTAGAATGTCTCCTATTTTGTAGTTTCGACTTACTGAATGGATTCACGTGCATCGAGCGCATCATAGATACACGGGTACATGCGCGGATCCACATAATGCTAGTCGCGGTTTTTTCTTCTCGCATGTTGGCTGGTTAATGATGAAGCATCATCCAGCAGTTAAGGAATATGGTAAAAATGTAGATATGAGCGATATTGCTGCTGACCCTGTGATACGTTTTTTCGATAAGTGAGTTTAACATTTCAACATATTTCAAACAATAATCATATTTTCCTGCAATAAAATATAGGAAATAAAATAGTAGAATAATATTTTAATATAAAAAAACCGTAAGTATAATAATTTATTAAATCATTTTCTCTCTCTCTCTCTCTATCTCTTTCTCTCCCTCTCTTATTATATTCATATGAATTAAAGTGAAAACAATATTAAAAGATGATTAAAAGGAAAGAATTATATAATTTGCACTCAAAATTATGAAAAACAAAAAATTCGGAAAAATCCACAAAGAAATTGCAATCATTGTTGGAGCTAAATTGCTCACATGATTGTTTAGAAAAGAAGATGATGATCTTTGACTTTAATGATGTTGAATATGAGAGAGAGTGAAAAAGATCAATTGTGCGAGAAACTTCATCAGGACAAGATTGACCGTATATCTTGCAATTTAATTTGACTTATAGTTCGCGTTATTGATTTATAATCCTAGAAAAAACTCAACTGCATTAAATAATAAGGACAATGCTTTATATTGTAGATATTTTTCGCCGATCATGCTATCGTTATGCTTTGTTCTACCATCTCTGATACCCGTATATATATGGAACGAAACCTGGATAGTAAGCATAGGTGCTACACTCATTCGCCACCTGCTTATATTGAATGCGACTTTTGCTGTCAACAGTTTTGCTCACTCATGGGGCACTCATCCGTATGACAGGTACACATCAATCTTTTGGATTCACATTTGCGCAATCGCCATATCCAAACAATCATCATCATACGTTTGAATTGCATTCAAGTATAAATAAGAAAGTATCACAATTTGTCGTAAAAGATTATAAATTTTCTTTTTCGAGACATTTAAGACATTTTGAAGATGAAGTAGAATAATCTTTAGCTCTTTCTATAAATGAGGGATTTCATAATAATGAAATATTAATTGACATTGCATGATAATCTTCGCGCGTGCGATTATAATACTTTTATTTAATAAATTTTAATTATTTCTAATAATTCTTATAATGAGATTATTCCACTATAATATAATCTTCTAATATTACAGAAAAGACAACAAATTAATTCCTATTGTTTGAAAGAATTATAATATAGAATTATAATATAATGAATCAGATTTTTAATATAAAATTTTTTTAACATAATTTTTTACTAAAATGTATATTTATACAAAACATATTATTTGTGATTTCATTTCATCTGACATGATTTGCGTTTTATAATACATGTATATGTCTTTTATGAGAAATGTCAATTCATTTTGTCACACAAAAGGAAAATTGATATTGTAAGAAGTAAGACCTTTTTTTAGAATTTTAAGATTTTCTTAGATCTCTGTGTATTTATACATGTCGATCATCGAAAAGATAAATTTACTAATTTCATACAGAGGTACTATAACAGAGGTAGAAATAAAATGTATTATTCTGCTTAAATAATCTGTTACATGAGACTTTCAAGTTTTTTCGTGTACAGATCGAACAAAATTTCTTTCTTTCTTTATGTTTTGTTTTAGGAATCTTAATGCAACAGAGAATCCAATATTATCCTTCCTTGTTCTCGGTGAAGGTTGGCACAATTACCATCATTGTTTCCCGTGGGATTACAAGGCCGCGGAGTTAGGTTTGTATCGTCTCAATCTGACGACTGCCTTTATAGATTTCATGGCCTGGTTAGGATTGGCGTACGATTTGAAGACATCGAGTTCCGAGATAATCGACAAATTATGCGCGAAAAATGGTGACGGTACGAACCTTTTAAAATTAAATGCAAAATAGATATATAGATATTAAAGAAGAAAGAATTTAACGAGAATAAGTGTACGTAATTTTTTCATGATAATTTTTAATATACACAATGTTTGCATCTAAAACAAATAATATATGTATTAAAGAGTAATAAAAATTGTCACAAAATACATTTATTTTGATTCTAGTTTGAAAGAAATTTATTTACTAATTCATATTATTATCTTGTATGAAAACTACTAATGAAACCATAGTTATTTGATCTTTTTATCATTACATTAAGATGTGAGTTTTTGATAATGATTTGCTTTATGATATTAAAACTTATATGTATAATTATATTTCGCGATAAATTTCGTTTTGCACTTCATAAGTCTAATACAATACGTCAGATTGACGTATACAAATTGAAAATTGTATATAAATAAATGCATTTTGTCATGTTATTCAATGTGATGCATTTGTTTTCATGCATTTTATTTTCGATTTGTTCAAATTGTTAAGCAGGTCAAACTGTTGTTATGCTTAGCACTCTCTTAGCTGATATATACAGAATATACTAAAAGGTAAAATATCTCTTCTTTATAAATTAAAATCTCATTTGTTTTTTTATCATTGAATGCAAGTAATGTGATCTTTTTTCCATCGGTTATTTCAATTTCTTTTTCTCTAAGTTGGATCCATTAAAGAAATAGGACTGTTTTATATCCTATTGTAATTTTCGAATAGTAGAAATATATGTATCATATATCCTCGGTGGAATACATTATCTCTTGAACAGTATATTACTACTTTTAAATGGATTATCTGCTTTGAATTTTCGTGGATGATGTGCATTGTTTAATTACGTCCGTAGGAATTAATAATTTCTCTTATGTAAAATGTGTATAAAAGATACTTGGAAATAAACGAGCATTAATCATTTGTATTCATATTTTACAGATAAGAGCAATAATATGGATATATATATATATATATAATTAGAAATAAAAGTAATTGTACTAAAATGTAATAATTTTTAACGATATTGCGAATGTATATATATTGTTGTATAATTATTATTATATATTATAAATACTTCTATGTTACAAATATTATCATAATTAATAGATATTTTTATAAAATATTTAGAAATATCATGTACATATTCCTCCTTTTGTATAGTAGCAGATTCAAGAAGAAACCGATAATTTAAAATTAAAAAAAATAAATAAATTGCTGTTAATAAATTAAATTAATATTAATTGTATTATACAATTATACATATTAGTAGTATATTAAATAAGAAAATATAAGTTTTTCAGATTTTATGTATCTTATTTTTTTTTATCATATGCCTTATTTATAATTCGCTTTTAAAATTATTGTTAGAACAAAAATTAATAGGTCCCGTAATAATTAATTAGCCATAATTCATCATTCAGCTTATAGTGCAAAATATTTATTAATATTATTAATTATGTTAATTAAATAATATTTATAAATAACAATTTTAGGTATATTTCATTGATTTTGAAATATTTTATATTCAATTTGTATTTATTTACGGATATATATATATATATATATATATATATATATATATATATACGCATTATGATACGCATGATTACGAAACGGTAATGAAAGTTTTAATTAACGCACAAATTTTTCTTACATCGATATTAAAAAAAAATTACTTTAGCTATTAAAAATTCCATGGTGAAATTTTCGAAGGCCGCATTTTATTATGATTTGGACAGTTAGTACACTTCCCATAGCCGTGTCTCATAGTGTCTCGCGCGAATTTTTACCGCGGTCTGATAAGCGGAATTTTAAGCGCTTTGGAATTTTAATGAAGGCTTTATCGTACATGATACGTATATCGGACCTATCACACGGACCTCTGGGGCACGCGACCTCTGTGGTCAACGCGATTTATATAAACGCCCTACATACGCGTGAAGTCACGTCTCGCCGATGAAAAAAGAACGAGAGACGCCAGAAAAGTGTTATCGATCCGGATACCCTGACGTTTCACCCGGGGGTTAAATTTAGTATTTATCATCACGTATTCCGTCGAGTCTCTCTACAGGTAGCGCCTGCGCGACTCGGCCGTGTCGTTCCGTTACGCGCACCCCTATACGCGCATACATGTATACATCTGTATGCTCTATGTTTTCTATTAATACGGCCGGCATGTAGCCGGCCGAACATATTTACCCTCTATGCGGGGACACATTACGAGCATTTGTCTATTTTTGTCATAGCAACCCGCGGATCGATCATTCTAACGTTTCTGCAAATGTGGCCCCGACGTTCAGCGTCGAAAATTGTGTGGGCGAGAAAAAAAAACTGTTTTCTCTCTCTGTAACAATAATTACACATGTGTGAATGGCATATGTAAATTTGCATTGTTTGATTAATAATAATATTAGCGCTCGCAATTATTTGATTATTTTATTCATGCTTTCAAATTATGAAGACTGGAATTTTCGCTGAATACCTATTAAAAAATAATTTCAATATATATGCATTTGCGAGATAAAGTTATATATTTTAATTGTTGGATTTAATTATATTTTATTTAGTTAGTTTTAATTGATTGAATTTTGTAGAATGTTTTGTCAGATGATAACAATTAAATATATTTAATTATACATATATATTATTATAAATTATATTATACATTGTTATTATAAAATTAAAGCATTAGAAGCTAAATTTCTAATTCTTTTTCATGCTTAATGATTTTATAAACTTCAAAGTAAAAAAATAAGAGTAAAAAACATACTAATTATATTTAAAATTTTGCAACAATTATTTCTAATTTTATAAAAATTTCTTATAAGATTTTACAAGATACTTTTGAAAGAGAAAATAAAGAGAAAAATGTTGCATTTAAAAATTGAGAAAAGAATGTAGAGAAAGGAATGACAAAACGATTTAAGTAACATTGGAATTTCTATACTAAACGCAGAGATAAAATTTCTTTAATGCAGTTACATTCGCTTCTAAGAATATCCCAGAAGGCGAATTACATTTTTTTTCTCTAAAAACGATTTATTCAGGATATTATATCACGCATGCATTATATATTCCTGGACGAAATTAACGTATAACTTTTTTTCACTTTTTCTTTAAAATTTTTCGTTGAAATTTAAATATCAGCTTTTAAAGAAAAAGTGAAAAAAATTATGCGTTAATTTTGTCTAGGAGTATACATCTTATGGGATGAAATTCATTGGATCTATGCATCAACAGAATCTCAGATTATAAAAACAATCGAAGGACGCATTACGAAGAGTCCAAGCAACTCGACTCACCCCGTGTTACTGACCAGTTTTAGTTCCGTCAGGATAATACCCTCGCCGCCACCGCAGTAAACACACCACCCGCCACTTTCGCTCCCACGACACTGTTCGATTACGTTCACGCAGTCTGGATTTTAAGATTCTATGCTGATATTAGTGGCGAAGCCCACCTCCTCCCCGAAGGGCAAGAGTTGAGTTTAGTCCAGCTGGATTCGAGCGAAACCGTGACTTGATTTTATACGTGACTTCCTGGGGGATGCGATTAAAGCTGCGACACGTAAATCACCGACATAAAATCATCGAGGGTATATTCCGACTTTCATCGAACGACGGGCAGGATGATCGCGATGATAATTGAACACTACATTCGAACACAATTGTATGAATGAACGGAAATGCTTGACGAGCTGTATAAGAACAGGGTAGAAATGGATAAACAAACGAGCGGATACGCAGACCGGCGACCGTAAACAGAGGGGTGAATAAACCACGCGTTTTCGCTTCGCCGATGCGTGGGTGCCGCTGATGCGTACGCGTATGCGTGCGCGTGTATACACGTGCGAGTACGGAGGTACAAGTGATCTTTCAACCGCGACGATGGTTTAAGGTGTACTGAACGTTACCCCCGAAGAGGGGTCGGCGTAGTGTCTAATCCAACATTACCTAACCACGTATATGGCAAGGATGCCATGGAAACGGCACGTTTGCGCCTGCGTTGCTTCGTCGTCGTCGTCGTCGTCGTCGTCATAGATCGACTTAAACTTTTTTGGCAATTTCGCCGGTTACTTTGCAGAGAACTCGCAATAAAAGCTGCTATTAATTCTCTATAAGTGTCGCACCGAGGTAAGAGAGTGGGGACAATTTGTCGCCCTCGGGGAAACGCGATTGGTGAGCGTTGACCTCCCGAGAGGAAAGGATAGCAATTGCCGAGGATGTGGAACAAATATTGCAGCAAATCGTCGTCTATATAAGACCTTTAATTAATAGTGCGTTATACTACCTATTAGATTAAAAATAATGGATTTTTTATCGTTACAGCGACGCGAATCTCGATAATCGAAGAAGATTCGAGGGAAAAAAAACAACGTTATAAAGTACTTTATTTTTGTCGTTTATTCCGATAGTACACTATTTAGTTTATCTCTATTTATTTCTGTTTATCTATGGAAAAATTCACATGTTTATTAAATGTCAAATTTTTGACAGCATCCTCGATTGAAGCGACATCTCCTATCGATATCGCACCCTCGGTGCGGGGTGAAAAGACTTCTGTTGCTTTATTTAAGGATCGATAAGCTTAAATTTTACGCGAGTATGAATGTTACTTTAAAAGCATTGCCGCATTATAACTGTCTCTCTTGCTTGTAATCTAATATAGAACAATATGTGAAATTTAAATATATCTCTAAGAAAATATGTCTCGACAAGAAGATATTGATTTGTTCACATATTTAATCTGTGTCAAAGCTTTATATCAAATAAAAATAAATTCATGAATATAAATAGGAAGAGAGATTCACATATGAAATGTGTGTTTGTTTTCGTAACAAATTATTATGTATTATCACAAAACACAATGATATCGATCTAATTACAATATTTGAATTACGGCTCGCTGATAACACGATGCTGACATTTTATCTTTCGAGTCAATCGTTTAGGGTCATATAAGTCTGATAAATTACCAAATTAATTTTTCCAATTTTTTATAATTCGTAAAAAAATCGCATATTAATTCTAATTTAGAATCCACGAATGCAATAAATTAAAATAATATTAAGAGGTTAAAAATATTGTACGAATCTTGTACAAATTAATTATTTATTAAAATAAAAGACGTATTTTTAGATAGCATTTTAATGGCGGTACTACCAGATCGATATTATATGTTCTGAGGGTTAAAGTCCTCCAATTCTGGCTAAAATTATTCGGGGAGTATTGACATTACCGACAGCTTTGAATCATTTGATATAAATACTTGAATATTTAATTTATGTGTAATTTAATTTCTACAAGTTATAATCATATTTCAATCATATTCGTAGAAATGTATATACGTACCTATGATATGATATATTAAACGTTTCTACAACAGAAATTGTGTTTATCACTTAAGCTGATTTGACTTATAGCTCGTTATTTTGATGATGAAATTTTGAAATTAATACTGTTATTAATTAATAAAGCATTCCGTCCATATACAAATAGAGTAAGATATTAAACCATACTCAGAAAAATTTGTCAGTAAGTTACCGATCACAGCTTTTCGATGTGTAGATGGCATTCGACGTTTTAAAAGTACAGAAACCTTATTAGAGGATTTCCAAAAATACACAATTACTTATTGATCTTAACAACACAAATCTACAAAATGTAATATGTATAATAAGTAGAGATATTTAATGTAACTGTTTTTATTTCTATAATTTCCTTAATAAAATATATATTTTTTAATATTTTATATTAGGCAGCTTCTTTAAAATATATCTTTTAAAATGATTTATTTCAAGAATATTCTCTTTCTAAATCAGGAAATCGTAAAACAGAAATTGTAAATGATTGTAAAGATAAATTATTATTTTGTTAAGAGAAATTATATATAATAAAAAAATACTTAACTCTTTAGATAAGTATTTTTAACTTTAGATACGTATGAGATAATAAAAATCCTTTCACATGCAACATGCTCACTCAACATTATTTTTCTTCGCTACTTCTTCGCGTATTATTTTGGCTAGTATAGATATTCCCTGAAAAGTGATAGAAAGTATTGCCGTACCAAATATTTTTTAAAATTCAATTATTCTACATTTTTCTATAAAAATGTGAATATAGCTCTTATATGTGTATGTATATGTGTACATATGTATATATACATATAAAATCAAAATAAATTCACAATTTACCTTTTCCATATCTTCTGGCGAGATAGTGAAGCTAATTCTTAAGTGGTTACTAGGTTTTGAAGGATCATAGTAAAAGGCATTTCCAGGAACAACGAGGACACCTTGAGGCACGCATTTTTTCATCACTAAATCTAGTACATTATCTATAGACGTCAGCTTGATCCAAAGAAATAATCCACCTTGCGGCACGTACCATTCCGCCAAACCTAAAGTATATTAACTTTGCATGTGAGTATTTTAAAACTACTTTGAATATTGAAATTTAGAATAAAAAGTAGAATGAAAAGTACACAGTGTATAAAAAAATTACTTATTACATATTATTCGATTGATTTGGAATTAAATTTCCTAAATGAAAACACCGAAACATTTCAAAATATCGATTTTTGAACGATGTAAAATAAAATTTCGTTGAAATTATCGCGCTAAAATTTAGCGTTTGTTTTATTTTTTGGATATATAATATTTACATATAATTTATTCAGCATTTTCAAATGAAAATCGCATAAATACCAATCGCAGTCATTGAGTGAGAAATAACGAAAAGTCACGATACATGTTTATTAATAATTAATTTTAAGTTCAAGAGAACTAATACCAAATAGAGAATATTTTATATTCATTTACTCTATATTATAATTTAAATATTTCGCGGTGACAATTGTATAGTTAATTCGTTCGACATTCTTTCTCTGTGACGTACGCGCGCTTTGTTTATATACGATTGTTGTTATTTGCGCGCCGATAGACTCGGACGGACAGGTAGGGGTACTTCGTCTTCTCATTATTGTTCGAAACGTTGCGAGTGGATGTTTAACGCGATTTTCTTTTAGTTATAATAATTAATGATTATTATTAATTCTCGTGTTTATCCAATTTCTACAACAATTATTTACGAAAGACATTTCGCGCTATTTATTTATTTGAGGTAGTAATAAAATTTGCAAGAAAGATTGATACGTTCGAAATGTTTTGAAGTTTTAAATTTGCATTGTATTATTTATATTTTTATAATTATTTATATAGAAATTTGATTTCTTTATCTATACATATTTTATAGAATTAAAAATATGTATGATTAAAAAAATTTACATACAAAATTTATATACGAATTATATAATCGTAATTTAATTAATTAATTAAAGTCGAATTAAAAATTTAGTTTAAATACTATAATTATTTTTTAATTATTAATTATTTTCTGACACTACTTTTTAATATATACATATTTATGCTTTATAAATCATCATATTGTGCGCTTTGCTATTTTATCAATAAGGTTTTTTTAATATGAACAAATTTAAAAGTTTTCAAGAACGCTTTGAACTTTAACGAAATATAAAATAAATGATTTTTTATAGCGAATTAAATTTTAGACTAGTTTTTTTTTAAACAATAATATATTTTTTATTTAATAAGTGGATTTTTTTCAATAAAGAGAGAAAGAGAGAGAGAGAGAGAGCGAGAGAGAAGAGAAAGAGAAATTTTAATTTAAAATAAATTACTACAATGATAATAATAAATTAATTAAATACTAATAAATTAATTATTGAAAATGTAATGTTAATGATAAAAAAGTAACAATAAATGATTTGATAAAAAGAATTATTTTCATATTAGCCAAAGTGGCTATATAGGATCACAAGGATATTCGGTATTTTAAAACCACTCTGATATTTTAAAATAATCGATAAATATCTCCGGTAAAATTCTATTTAAATCTTTATAACAATAAAAATTATTGCTATAAATTTTTGAAATACCTGTCAAATGTTTTTCAACTATGGCTAGCATTATGTCACGTCGCTCCCGATGAAACTTTTGTATATCTTTGAAATATTTTTCCAATTTCTGTGATCCCCAAACTTCGAATAATTTGTATAAAAACATCTGCAGAGGAGATCGATTATAAATCAACTAGACATATACTATACATATTACAAAATAATTTCATCTTCAAATTTATGTTTAAAATACTAGAAATATAAAATATCGAGGTTACATATAATAATATTCAGTTACTACAATAATCAATAATTTATTCCATAAAAAAGCAAAGTTGTGGATGTAAAGCAAGATAATTGTAATAATAAAGAATTTTCTTTTTAAAGACATGCTTGATTGTAAATAATTATATATATATATATATATATATATATATATATATATAATATATTATATTATATAATATTTTATGTAATTTATATTTTATGTAATTTATATTTTTTGATAATGTAAATATAAATTATATTTATAATAATTATAAATATAAATTTTTATATATAAATTAATATATAAAATAATATTTATAAGTTAACCAGTATTAAAAGTCTTACTTGGGACAAAGATGACGCTTGTAGAGTAGAACTGTCCATATGAAGAGTCAGTTTTTTCACAATGTCTCTATGGGCTGTGACGACTCCGATGCGAAACCCCGTGCTCATTATCTTGCTGATCGAATCCAATCTGATTACGCGACCATCAGTATCGAGAGAGAAAAATGATGTAGGCTGTTTATCTAAGAAGTGAACAAAGTAGTAAGAATCGTTCTCGACGATCAGAAAGTTGTATTTTTGCGCCAATTCGTACACTTTCCTTCGTCGGGTCTCCGACAAGACGGTGCCTGTAGGATTTGCTCCTGTCGGATTAGTGTAAAGTAACTGAAAGATTTATTAAATTATACTTGTTTCTGATTAGTAGAAATAATGTCCTAATATTAGATTATATTAATCAGATGAAAAATTAAAATCAAAGCACTTTGATAACATTTTATGTAATTACATTTCGCATACAAATACGCAAAATTAACTGTTAATTATTTGTTACGAGTTTTATCGTTTGCGGATTTGTTTGTAATGTGTGTGTATAATTACATAAAATGTTATCAAAATGCTTTCATAAATTCTATAAGCATGTTATTCGAGTAATTTGTATTTGATATTGATCTCTTCTCAATGGAAATGTTGAAGCTTTTGAATTAGAAGTAAAAGCGGAAAGTCACGAGTAAAGATTTAGGATGAAAATTGATTTGTCACGAGTAAAGATTTAGGATGAAAATTGAAAAGCGAAGATAAATTATTATTTTATGATTTCAAGAAGAGATATATTTTATTCGATACTGCAAATCTTTTGACTCACTTTTGGCATCGGTTTACCAGTGGCAAGTCTTTGCTCGCATTCCTTAGTAATCTCCTCGGGAATGAGTCCTTCGGCATCTTGGTTGATCTCTATAATATCTGGTGACAGCGGTGCTAACTGCAAATAAAAAAAAATTTTTGAGAACTTGTTTGGAAAATGTACATGTCTATTTTTACGAAAGAAAGATCGCTAAATTTATTAATAATTATATTCTTTGCACAATTATATCTATAATATAAAATTGCTCTAGTTCATTACATTAATGTCAATTGTTTTATTATATTATAAGTCAATTATTAATAAATATTACAAAACAAAATTTTCTAATCATAAATATTTTTATAAATATTTTATCTTCCCGGACTGAGAGCGCTGATTTATCAACAAGTTAATAATTAATTCGTAATACATTGAATAAAACACACACATTTAGTAATATATATTACATAATTTATTAATATAATAAATTTAATAATTTATTTTATAAAGAATTGTGTGTTTAGGCAAGTTCGAGTGACTCTGAAATTCGAATAAGACAAGAATTAGGAGTTTCAGTCGTATCAATCTCGTCTCTCTCTGCTTAATCTTTGTTTCACGATTATATGGTATTACGATTGTATGAATATTATGAAATTCGGAAATGCCGTATAAAGTGTTATGCGTTCAAGTGCAAGAGAGTCGTGCAAAATATTACGTATTTGAGTGCGAGAATGCCATGCAAAGTATCGCGCGTTCATATTTATAATATGTCGTTCATATTTATACATGTCGTATAATAAATAGTAATTATATTTTAATTGAATTATATTTTATATTTTTTTCGCGAGTGAGTGAAACAAATTCTAACAATATGAGCGGAGGACGAAACTCATCGAGCAATGGTGGAGCAACCTTGGGGTGAATAATTTATTATTTTTCATTAATATATATCCCATGTTTATTCTTGTTTATGTGATTCGTCTTTTAAATAATTTAAATAAAAATGAGGGACGAAGACCTTTATATGTTATCTTCCTAAAGCATAATAATTTTGTTGTCGGAATATATACATATCAAAAAGTCGATCCGTGCTATAATAATTTTTTTAAATATTAGTTTTAAATATTTTGAGCACTGTGTGTGTGCTGTATGTAATTGTTGCATATTGTAATCTGAATCTTATATTTGTATGTTGCAGATCAATGTAGCTTCTCAACATGGTCAATTTCGCTGTTGCGCATCGATCGGTAAGTGAAAAACTTTTGTTTTATAGATAAAGAATGTTAGTACATGTATGTTTTAATTTTTTGTTTTTCAAAATCCTATTTATTATATACAAGTTTGGATTCTTTTTTATGTACTTGACATGTGTTTTATTTTTGAGAAGAGAAAATGAACTATTTTTATTAAAACTTATTATTTCCTCGGAATATTATTTTAAAACTACCAACCGCTCCAATTATTCCAGAATATGCTGGCGTTTCGAGTAAAACTGGATCATTTTTGTTGATCATCATTTCAAAGATTTTACTGGAACCCTCCAGGGAACCGCACGTTATTGCGACATCCCAATTGTTTTGCATTGGTGTATGCCACATTTTTTGGAATTCCTTCCATTTTTCCAATAGTGGTTTATAACTTGAGAAAAATAAAGATATACGGAAATGTACAAAATGTGTACAAACCAGATATATTAGAATATATATTAATAAAAATGTCTAGATATATTTATAGATAAACTAATAAACATTTATTCTTTTGTTATATTGATGTTTATTACACATTGATAAGTAATATAAAATTATTATATATATAAAATAGACAAAATATAAACAAAATATTACATAAATTAAAAAAAAAATTATTAAAAATTAATAATAAATTTTTAATAAATATTAATATAAATATAAAATGTAAAAAATAATAAACTTAATTTATCTAAGATTCGGCTAATACGATTCTTAAAAAATTATAATTTTAGTCGTGATATAATCCATTAATTCCTGATATATGTTCCGATCTTCTATATTTGTACACAGATTTCTATTTCTATCTCTATTATAATTTTTCAACGTATTACGATTTAATTGCATACTATATTTGTAGTCCAAAAATTATTAAAATGCGATAAGTATATAGTAATTTTCGATAAAACTGTAATAAATTCGACTTTGTTTATATGCGAAAATGTTGAACGAAAAAATCAAATTAGAAGATTTAAATTACTTTTAGAATAATTAATTTTTGGTAAAAGTGCATAAAAGGTTATACAGCACTGATTTTATCGTCGCTTTAATATGTTATAAAGGAGATTGTTCTGAGTAATTATCCGCAAAAAATAAATGAGGGACGGCATTAGTTTAGAAGATATAACAAGTTAAAATTTGACAAATTGACATTTTCTTTTTCTGTATATACTTATTCATTTTATTATTGTAAAGCATTAATTTTGTTTAGTAATATGTTTGCTCACCCTTGTGCAGAATGATATTGCTGCGCTGCAGTCACTTCAGGTTTGCTAAATTTTATCAAATTGTCGAGTTTGTATGTCACGGAAATATCTTCAACAGGATATGTAGCGGCACTTGGGAAAGCACCAGCAAGAGATATACCGTTTGGATGAGACATGTATAGATCATCTATTTTGAAATTTAAAACGCGATATAACATTAGATTAACATTAGATTGATATCCATGTATTAGATTAACATTAGTTTGATATCCATGTATTAGTCTATTTAGAAAAGGATAACTTAATTTTTGAATTTGTATGAATATGCGCGCTGCGTATTCATACTTTCAAAATCAACAAGATCGAGAATATGATCAATGATTCGATCATTCGCGCGTTGATTGAAGAGACCAGCATCACCATCAATTAAAAAGGTGCTCTTGCGTTTAAAATTATTTAATATATATTTTCCTAAAGTTGGAATTAAAACGTGTATATTTTAGTTTTTGTAAATGTTTTAAAATTTATAGAATGATAGAGAGTATATATCACTTTTTATCATTATTTCTATAAATTTCATTAAAAATATACTAATAATATAATAATTATATATATAATAATACTATATGATGATGATAATAATAATAATATGATAATATAATAATAATATAATAATAAAATACTATTAATATAATATAATAATATAAATAAATACTTCTATTGAAAACTATATTTCCAAAATCTAACAATAAGTATATAAAGTGCATTAAATATTGCAAAAAAATGTAAGAACATTTTATTACATGTCTCATTCAACGATATATTTGCTTAAACTTAAATATATCGAATTTCGATTTTTTAATTCCCAAAGTAAGAAAGTAATTGTATAAGAAATATGTGAATAAAAATATATATGTATTATATAAAAAATTGAAGGAAAACATTTTTTTTCGTATAAAACTAAAAGAGCAAATGCAAACACAGAAAACATGATATACAATGATAACTTACACAAGTGTAAAATTAAGTTGTTTCTTCGTCTATTGGTGACTTCAGAATAGAATTTAGTGTAATCCATAATGAGAGTTATATCGCGCACGGTAACTGTTACAATTGTGCTTATTCACTCTTGCGATTACGAATACTTGTTGCTGACTGACTCGAATTAATGTTATATTACTAATAAAACGTTAGTATCAGCTTCTAATTGGATATATCACTGTTTACAGAGAGACTTCACAATTTTATCTTTACTTCATAATCAATGACATGAGCTAAACGCAAGTGGAGATTACATCAAAATCAACAAGATTAAGAATTGTGATTGATCAAGGTGATTCGGTCATTCACACATTGAAGAGACATTTACAGTTACATTTATTTTTACATTTTTTACGTTATAAAATTGCGAATCAAAACTTCTAGATTTTGAGCAAAGATACTCAAATATAATCACGTTGCTCAAGGGAAGGTGCTAAAGGGACAATAGAAATTTTGAAATATATTCATAACATTTATTCTCCAATTTATTGATGTCTTGTACGTGTGTGTATGTATGTGTATGTGTGTATATTTGTTTGTGTGTGTGAATGTAATCACGTATATTTATAAGCATGTATGTCATTATTTTCATCGCCTTTTTTGCTGGTTTTTTTTCTTTAAATTTAAGATAACATTTATTTATTATATTACGCTGTCCATTAAACGCTCTATTCGATATCGATCGATCGATCGCGCGCTATCTCTTTTCCTTTCCTATCCATTTTCCTTTCCTTTAACGGTGCAAGAGAGAAAGAGATCCGACCGCTATCGCTCTCTCTTTCTAATGTTTAAAACAATCTCTTGTACAAGGATGCGCAGAATCTATTTCTATAAATCTATATCAGAAACATGACTCAACAACAAACTCAGATGACTGAATGATAACAAACATATAAATGAACGCCTCATATTTTCGATAAATTATCGATTATCATCGCAAATGCATGATGCAAGCCGTATCACTCTGCAAGTTTTAGCTATGTTTTTGGCGTTTGATAAACAGCATCTCGGAGAACTCTTTGGCTCAATTAAACTTGAATTTGGTTACGATTTTAATTGAAAAGAATCTGAGATTTTGAACAGGGAGTTCTCGTTGGGCAAAAGACTTATAGAAAGACTTATAAAAATTATAATTTTCGTTACTATCCTTCGATCCTTTAATAATTATTTATTTAATAATGGTCACAGAGTCAAATATATTAGATTCAATGCTTTAAATTTTTCTGAAATGTGAGCATAAATTAATTATTAATTAAACGATTGCTATTTTATGAGATAAATATTTTATTCGTTCGATGTTTATATGAGAGAGGTCAAAATTATACACGTATTCGTTATAAATACTATTTTTATTGTTGATGTAGTATACACATATTAATGCATCATCAAAAGATTAATAATATTAATATATGATTTTGACCTTTCTCATATAAACGAATATTATATTTCTCCCATGTTCTCTTATAATATAATAAAATACGTATTTCGTGTGATTATTCCGTGGTTGGAAGTGTTATGCAAAGTATCTCCGCGACCGCTGTGCATATGATTAACTGTAATTAAACGTGTTTTCGGGAGCGAGTGTGAGTGTCATAAAGGAATAACACAGAATGAACAAGAAAGGTAAAGAAGATCGAGAATGGAAAAGAAACGGACAACGTACGGAGCAACAATATGTGATAAATCATTTATAAATTGTCATTTATTTCTAATATTTTATATACATATTTTATATACATTCTAATATTTTATATACAGTTTCTTTAAAATATATCTTTTAAAATGATTTATTTTGAAAATATTTTCTCTTTAAATCAAGAAATCATAAAATAGAAATTGTAAATTATTGTAAAGATAGAAGTTATTATTTTATTAAGAGATTATATATATAATAAAAAATACTTAACTTTAGATAATATGTACGCGACGATAAAAATCCGTTCACATGCAACATGCTCCTTCAACATTATTTTTCTTCGCTACTTCTTCGCGTATTATTTTGGCTATTATAGATAATCCCTGAAAAGTGATAGAAAATATTGCTGTATCAAATATTTTTTTTTAAATCCAATTATTCTGATACATTTTTCTATGTGTATAAAAATGTGAATATAGCTCTTATATATATATATATATATATATATATATATATATATATACATGTGTACATATGTATATATACATATAAAATCAAAATAAATTCACAATTTACCTTGTCTATCTCTTTCGGCGAGGCATAACTGTAGCTCAATCTTAAGTATTTACTAGGTTTTGAAGGATCATAGTAAAAGGCATTTCCAGGAACAACGACGACACCTTGAGGCACGCATTTTTTCATCACTAAGTCCATTACATTATCTATAGATATCAGCTTGACCCAAAGAAAGAATCCACCTTGCGGGACGTACCATTCCGCCAAACCTAAGATATATTAACTCTGCATGTGAGTATTTTAAAACTACTTTGAATATCGAAATTTAGAATAAAAAGTAGAATAAAAAATATACAGTGTGTAAAAAATTACTTATTACATATTACTCGATTGATTTAGAATTAAATTTCCTAAATGAAAACACCGAAATATATCAAAATATCGATTTTTGAACGATGTAAAATAAAATCTCGTTGAAATTATTGACGCGGCTAAAATTTAGCGTTTGTTTTGAACATATAATATTTAAATATAATTTATTCATCATTTTCAAATGAAAACTATATATACCGCAGTCATTTAATGAGAAGTGACGAAAAGTCACGATATACATGTTTATTAATTTTAAGAGAACCGATACCAAATACGGAATATTTTATATTCATTTACTCTACATTATAATTTAAATATTTCGTGGTGACAATGATATAGTTAATTCGTTCGACATTCTTTCTCTGTGACGTACGCGCGCTTTGTTTATATACGATTGTTGTCATTTGCGCGGCGATAGACTCGGACGGACAGGTAGGGATACTTCGTCTTCTCATTATTGTTCGAAACGCCGTTGCGAGAGAATGTTCAACGCGATTATGTTCTTTGCTTATAATAATTAATGATTATTAGTAACTCTCGTGTAATTAATTTCTACGATACAAAACGATACAATTACGATACAATTAATGATTATTAGTAACTCTCGTGTAATTAATTTCTACGATACAAAACGACAATTATTTGTAAAAGATGACATTTCGCTCTATTTATTTATTTGTAGTAATAATTTTGCAAGAAAAATTGATACGTTCGAAATGTTTTGAAATTTTTAATTTGAATTGTATTATTTACATCTTCGGTTTTATTGTATCTCGCTCTCGCTTTTAATCGTATTGATTAAAATCGAAATAAAATCGCTAATCGTTGATTACGATCATTTTTGAATTTTTCCATTATTAAGAAAATGTCGCGAGAAGGAGAAATCAACTCTAAGTCAAATAACTCTAAGTCAAATGACGATGTGACACATTTAATTAATAAGTACATAAATATTGTTAATAAGTACATAAATAATGTCATATTTTCGTATCTGTCGTAAAAATTCAACATTTGTACATCGATGATATGTTAACACGTTTATTTGTTCGATGGAAATCTATCGCATAATTATGTCGTCGAATGAATCATAGTTTTTTGAGTTGTTCTCTCGACACAATATACTTAATTAATGAAATACACGTCGCGTGCAAATAATATCAAGAGTGTTGTGCATAATAGCAGCGAGTGAGTGTCGTGAAAAAGCAAGCAGCAAAAGATGAGCAAGAAGATAAAACCTGAGGACATCTTGTGTCGGCGATACAACTCTAAACTAATCTAATGTAAGCAATTTGCACTAATGTGCAATTTTTGATTTAATTTATTATTTGTCACTTATTGACATTAATTGCTCTCAGATTATAATACGATATACACTGCCAGTAATGGAAATTTTTTTTAGAGAGCTTACGCGTTACGTACGTTATAGATCTTTTTTAACTTGGGGCATTTTCGAAATATAATCTTTACATTAATAATTCATTTTATATTATGCAAATAAAATGTATATAAAATATATATAAAATATCCCATCTTTTATTTTAAATATTTAAAATCTTTTTAAATCTTTTAAAAATGTAATTTTACAATTTTACGTAAATAAGTACATATACAACATTTTTATAATTATTTATATGGAAATTTGATTTCTTTTTATTCATACATATTTTATAGAATTAAAAATATTTATGATAAAAAAAATTTATATGATATTTAAAATTTATATTATATACAAATTATATAATCTCAATTTAATTAATTAATAAAAGTTGAATTAAAAATTTAGTTTACATGTATAATTATAATTACTTTTTACAGGTATAATTATTTTTTTAATTATTACTTATTTATTAACACTATTTTTTAATATGTACATATTTACGCTTTATAAATCACAACATTGTGCGCTATATCAAGTGGATTTTTTTCAATAGAGAGAAAGAGAGAGAGAGAGAAAGAGAGAGAGAGAGAAAGAGAGAGAGAGGGAATGGGAAAGGAAAGAGAAATTTTAATTAAAAATAAATTAATAATTAATTAAAAATAATTACTAAAATAATATTAATTAAATAATAATAAATTAATTTTTGAAAAATGTAATGTTAACGATTAGAAAGCATAATAATAACAATAAATGATTCGATGAAGAATTATATTTATATTAGCCAAAGTGGATACAGGAAAGTGGATATAGGATATAGGCCTATATAGGAAAAAATATTCGGTATTTTAAAATCACTCTGATATTTTAAAACAATCGATAAATATCTCCGATAAAATTCTGTTTAAATCTTTATGACAATAAAAATTATTGCAATAAGTTTTCGAAATACCTGTTAAATGTTTTTCAACCATGGCTAGCACTGTGTCACGTCGCTCCCGATAAAATTTTTGTATATCTTTGAAATGTTCCTCGAATTTCTGTGGTTTCCAAACTTCGAATAGTTTGTATAGAAGCATCTGCAAAGGAGATCGTGTTATAAATCAACTTAACATATAAGCGACAAAATAACTTCACCTTCAAATATACGTTTAAAATACTAAAAATATAAAATTATTGCATTGAAAAATACAATAATATTCAATTACTACAATAATTAATAATTCATTTCATGGAAAAGCAAAGTTGTGAATGTAAAGCAAGATAAACATAATAAAGAATTTTTTTTTAAAGACATGCTTGAGGATAAATAATTATACATATAAATAAAAATATTTTATATTATATTATATATTATATATAAATATATACATATATATATACATATATATGTATATATATATATATATATATATATATATATAATTATAAATATTTATATAATTTATATTTTTAGATTACATAAGTATAAATTATTATATTTATAATAATTATAAATATAGACATTTATATTATATAAATAAATATATACAATAATAATATATTATATATAAAATAATATATATATATATATATATATATATATATAAATTAACTAGTATTAAAAGTCTTACTTGGGACAAAGATGATGCTTGTAGAGTAGAATTATCCATATGATTAATCAGATTTTGCACAATGTCTCTGTGGGCTGTAACGATCCCGACGCGAAGTCCGGCGCTCATTATCTTGCTGATCGAATCCAATCTGATTACGCGACCGTCAGTGTCCATAGAGAAAAACGATATGGGCTGTTTATCTAAGAAGTGAATAAAGTAGTAAGGATCGTCCTCAATGATCAGAAAATTGTATTTCTGCGCCAATTCGTACACTTTCCTTCGTCGGGCCTCCGACAAGACGGCGCCTGTAGGATTCGATCCCGTTGGATTAATGTAAAGTAACTGAAAAATTGAGTAAACTATACTTGTTGCTGATGAATAGAAATAATATTCTAATATTGGATCATATTAATCAGATAAAAAATAAAAAATAAAAAATTAAATAAAGGAATATTATAAGATAAAAGGAAAAAAGAAAAAGACATGATTATGTGTCGACTACGTGAGTAAAATAATTTTGAGATTATTTTTGAGATTATCAAAGAACTTTGAAAACATTTTATCTAATCAGTCATTTTGTGTACAAAAACGCAAAATTAATTGTTAATTATTTGTGAGTTTTATCTTTTACGGATTTGTGTGTATGTATATGTGTGTATAATGATTAATCTTGATAACATAAAATGTTATCAAGATGCTTTGATAAATTTCTATAAGTATGTTATACGAGTAATTTGTATTTGATATTGATCTCTTCTCACAATCAGTAGAACGTTGAAGCTTTTGAATTAGAAGCGAAAATCATTTCGCGCATAAAGATTTAGGATAAAAATTAGAAACCGAAGAGATATATATATATATATATATATATATATATATATATAATAATTATTTTCTTATTATTTTATGATTTCGAGAAGAGATATATTTTATTCGATACTGCAAATCTTCTCACTTTTGGCATCGGTTTACCAGTCGCAAGTCTCTGCTCGCATTCTTTGGCGATCTCTTCGGGATTGATCCCTTCGCCATCTTGGTGGATCTCTATAATATCCGGTGACAGCGGTAGTAGCTGCAAATAGAAAAGAGATTTTTCAAAATTTGTCTGAAAAAATGTATATATTTGTTATTACAAAAAAATATCACATATTGCTAAATTAACTAATAATTATATTTTGCACAATTATATCTATACAATATATAAAATTGCTCTAAGTCGTCAAATACCTTAATGTCAATTGTTTTATATTATAATTCATTATTAATAAAAGATTAGAAGATTTTCAAATCATAAATATTTTTTATAATCTTCCGAGGTTGAGCGCTGGTTTATCAACCAATTAATAATTAATTCATAATACATTGAATAAAACACATACATTTAATAATTTATATTACATAATTTAATATATAGTAAATTTAATAATTTATTTTATAACGAATTGTGTGTTTAGGCAAGTTTGAGTGATTCTGAAATTTGAATAAGACAAGAATTAGAAGCTTCACTCGTATCAATCTCATCTCCCTCTGCTTAATCTTTGTTTCACGATTATATGGTATTACAATTGTATGGATATGAAATTTGGAAATGCCGTATAAAGTGTAATGCGTTCAAGTGCAAGAGAGTCGTGCAAAATGTTACGTATTTGAGTGCAAGAATACCGTGCAAAGTATTGCGCGTTCATATTTATAATGTGTCGTTCATATTTATATATGTCGTAATAAATATTAATGAATTATATTTTATATTTTTTCCGCGAGTGAGTGTAATAAATTCTAACAACCTGAGAGGAGGATGAAACGTAAGTATCGAGCGACGGTGGAGCAACCTAGGGTGGAATAATTTATTATTTTTTATTAATATATATGGCGCGCGTATTTATTTTTGTTCATGTGATTCGTCTTTTGAATAATTTAAATAAAAATGAGGAACTAAGACTTTTACATATATCATATCTCCCTAAAGCATAATAATTTTTTTGTCGGAATGTATGCGTATCGAAAAGTCTGTGCTATGTATAATAATAATTTTTTAAATATTAGTTATTTTGTGCGCTGTTGTGTATGTAATTGTTGCGTATTGTAATTTGAATCTTATATTTGTATGTTGCAGATTAATGTGGCTTCTCAACATGGTCAACTCTGCTGCTGCGTATCGATTGGTGAGTTAAAAACTTTTGTTTTATAAATAAAGAATGCTAGTACATGTATGTCTTAATTTTTTGTTTTTCAAACTTTTATTTATTACATACAAGTTTGGATTCTCTTTTGTGTATTTGATGTGTGTTTTACTTTTTGATAGATATAAACTTTTTGATAGAAATAAACTATTTTTATTAACTTATTATTTCCTCGGAATATTATTTTAAAACTACCAACCGCTCCGATTATTCCAGTATATGCTGGCGTTTGGAGTAAAACTGCGTCATTTTCGTTGATCATCATTTCAAAAATTTTACTGGAACCGTCCAGGGAACCGCAAGTCGTTGCGACATCCCAATTGTTTTGCATTGGTGTATGCCACGTTTTCTGGAATTCCTTCCATTTTTCCAATAGCGGTTTGTAACTTAAGAAAAATAAATTTATACAGAAGTGTGCACAATCCAGATATATTAGAATATATTAGTAAAATTGTGTAGATATATTTATAGATAAAGCAATAAACATTTATTCTCCTGTTATATTGATATTTATTATATATTGACAAGTAATATAAAATTATTAATTATATATAGATAAAATATTACATCAATTACAAAAAAATTTATTAAAAATTAATAATATATTTTTATTAAATATTATTATAAATATGAAATGTAAAAAATAATAATCTTAATTTATCTAAAATTCGGCTAATACAATTTTAAAAAAATTATAATTTTAATCATAATACAATACATTGATTCGTAATTTATATCCCGATCTTCTATATTATACACATTTCTATTTCCATTTCTATTTCTATTATAATGTGTATAATTTCTATTTCTGTTATAATTTTTCAATGTGTTATTGAATTTAATTGCATGTTATATTTGTAGTCCAATAATTATTAAGATGCAATAAGCATATAACAATTTTCGATAAATTTGTACAATAGTAAATTCGATTTTTATATGCAAAAATATTGAATGAAATATTAAGTTAGAATATTTAAAATTTAAAGAAATTAATTTTTAATTTGACGTTTAATAAAAATAAAAAAGTTTTTTATATAAAGAAATAAAAAATTTTTTATTTCTTTTATTTATATTTCTGTACATATTATTCATATTTTATTATTGTGAAGTATTAATTTTGTATATTTTTTGCTCACCCTTGTGTAGATAGATATTGCAGCGCTATAGTCAATTCAGGCTTGCTAAATTTTATCAAATTGTTGAGCTTGTATATCACAGAAAAATCTTCGACAGGATATGTAGCAGCATTTGGCAAACCACCAGCAAGAGATATACCGTTTGGATGGGACATGTAGAGATCATCTATTTGAAATTTAAAACGCGATGTAACATTAGATTAGTATCCATGTATTAGTTCTATGATTTGACCTCAATGAAGAAATATTTTATTATAGTGTTTTGGAAAGCTCTCGAGATAAGCTACACGAATATGTAATAAAAGCTAGAGAGTTCCATTTAAGAAATTGAAGGTAACCTTTACGTCACCTTCAAATGACTCTTCAAAGTCAAATCATTGCCACTATCTGATGGCCCGTTTCAAGCCATATAACTTTTATTTGAAACATTTCTTTCTAAAATGCATAGTTTATGAAATATTCGGCCGGTCTGGGACTTTTGGGATACTCTGTATATCACTTTCTATCATTATTTCTATAAATTTAATTAAATTATTTATTTCTTTAAAAATATACTAAAAATATATAATAATTATATATATATATATATAATAATAATATTATATATTATAATATTATATATTATATATATATTATATATATTATAATAATATATGATAATAATAATAATAATAATAATAATAATAATAATAATAATAATAATAATATGATAATATAATAATAAAATAATATAATTATAATATAATTATATTATTTTATTATTATATTTTTTTATTATTATATTTTTTTATTATTATATTATTTTATTATTATATTATTTTATTATTATATATTATTATATTATTATTATATTATATTATTATAATAAATAATTATAATAATAATATAATAATACTATACTAATAATATAATATAATAATATAAATAAATACTTTTACTGAAAAATATACTTCCAAAAAATCTAACAATAAGTATATAAAGTGCATTAAATATCGCAAAAAATGTAAGAACATTTTATTGCATGTTTTACATAACGATGTATTTGCTTAAAATTAAATATATTGAATTTCAATTTTTTAAATCCCAAAGTAAGAAAGTAATTGTATAAAAAATATGTAAATAAAAATATATGTATTATATAAAAAATGGAAGGAGACTTTTATACGATTTTGTATAAAAATAAAAGTGCAAATACAAACACAGAAAATGAATGCAATGATTACTTACGTAAGTGTCTAATTATGTTGTTCCTTCGTCTATTGGTGACTTTAGAATAGAATTTAGTGTAATCCATAATAAGAGTTATATCGCGCACAGAAACAATTTATTCTCTCGCTGACACTTCTTGCGATTACGAATACTTGTCGCTGACTGACTCGAATCGTTGTTATATTACTCATAAAACCAGTTCATATCAGTTATCCTCCCAGTTTTTAATTGGATACATCAGTGTTTACAGAGAGACCTCACAATTTTATCTTTATTTCATAATTAATCATATGAGCTCATATAACGCAAGTGCAGATTAAACCATTACGTTATAAAGTTGCATATCGGACTTCTAGATTTTTAGCAAAGATATTCAAATATAATCATGTCGTTCAAACATTGTATCAAGAGATGCATTGCAAGATAGATAAGTAAATTAAAATAATTTGATATTTAATATCCCTCAATTTTTTTATCATTTGATAGAAAATCAAAGTACTTATAAATGAGCCGTTTATTTTGAAAGTGGCCTAAGTCCATTTTTTTTATATTTTTAATTTTATTGAAACGCAAACTCTTAAATATCTCAATTTAAATATAAATGGACTTAGGTCACTTTTAAAATAAACGGCTCAAATAATACAGGGAATAATCAAAAATTTTAAAAGTAGTCCAAATGCGAATTAAAAAAATTTATTTTCAAATATATTTGCATCTAATATCTATTATAATAAAATATCCTCGAAAGAAAATCTCATTCCTTATGATGAAATGATTGATATACTCTTATCTCGATACTTGAACTTTTATCTCTTGGGAGAGTTATTAGCCTATCTCGGCACGCACACACACACACACACACACACACACACACACACACACACACACACACATATTATACATTATACACATATTATATATCCTATTTTAAGAAATATTTTTTTCTAAACATTTAAATGTAATGTGTCTATGCCACTATAACTACTACTAACAATAAGACGTGATCATCAATATTTTAAATTATAAAAATTAAAACAATAACGCGGCATTAATAATTAAAAATCAATATTAAAGATTTTATTATCTTATATTTTGAAAACTAATCGGGAGTTCTGATGAAAATTTTATTTCTTACTCATCGTGTTATTAAATAGTATCTATGGAAAGAGACAATAAAAATTTTGAAATATACTCGTAACATTTATTCTCTAATTTATTAACATCTTGTATATGTGTATGTGTGTGCGTTCGATTCGATAATGGCAGCAGATAATTTTCCAACAAAAAAAAAAGAGAAGTCAAAGTTTACATTCTTTCAACAAACTATTATTAGTCTGATGGAAGCTGAGTTAAAAATATCATGAGGGATAAAAATAGAGAACTTTTTTGATTTAAATAAGTTATGTTTGATGAATTATGGTAAATGATATTTGAATAGAATTTCATTAGCCATATGATGCACTTATTTCTAATTTTAGATGTGAGACGAAAATTCTCACATATTGCGCATCATAGTTTTAACTTCTTTTTACAATATATACAGTAATAAAATATCTATGCATTTTTCTGTAATTCTATAAATTATCGTGTATTGTATGGCAGTTAACATATTACACGTCGATTACTGTTATGCATCAAAACCTTCCTCCTTCATCAAAATCAATCCTTTTCTTGCGTTAAGTTTTCTTTTAATTTTTTTAACTCTTTTTTTTTATGTAATCTTTAAATTATAATATTGTGAACATAAAGAATATCTATTATATTATGATCTATTTATATACTTATAATTATTTGATACATAAAATTAAATTTTATCATAATTTTTGTTACAAATTGTAGATTGTCTAAAATTTAAATTTAATAAAAATTTAAATTTCTACATAAATGGCAATTGATTCTGCATGTGACTAAAAATAAATAAGTAATAAAATAAATAAATAATATGATTTTTATATCTTAATATAAATTAAAGATTTAAAAAAAATAGAAAAATATGTGTTGTTTTTCTGCATCGTCAGTAATATCGTGGAATGCAAGATATGGCGGCAAAAGCGAGCTAGTAGCAATATTTTTTTCTTCGATATATTTTCCTTGATATATCTCTTAGCAATATCGCTTAGCTCGTAGCAATATTTTTTTCTTCGATATATTTTCCTTGATATATCTCTCGGTTTATCTCTTGATATATTCGTTCTTGATATATTTCAATTCACATTTTTGTTGATATGTGTACATATATGTATCTGTATAGAATTACAAATTAAAATTGTAAAATTTGATTTTGCAAGAAGCGTAAGGCCGGGTCTACAATAGATAAGTTAAGCCTTAAGCCTTAAGAGATTGACCAATCACAGTCAAGTATGAAGAGAATACTCGACTATGATTAGTGATTTCTTAAGTCTTAGGGCTTAAATTACCTATTGTAGATCGGGAGTAATGAAACAATCGAAGATGTCATAGATCCAAGTAATTATCATAACGAAAAATTTTATTATATATCAATCGTTTAATTAAATGTAAATTAAAATACTTTTGTAATTTAATATTTCATATGTAGTGTATATCATAATATATTTCGTATTTCGGCAAAAAATTATCAATAGCATAGCGTTCGGCCTTGACGGCGTACACAGTATCGTTCTATTGTTTATGTATCACGGCTTTCCTTATCATTCACACAACTACATTCGAGCAGTAAAGTACTGGTGCGAGACGCTTCGTATATTAACGAATTTTGTTTCTAAACGCGATCGCGACTAGTATCGAAACATAATTTGATATAATTACTAATAATTAAAAATAAATTAACTTATGATTAACGTCATGAAATGTATCGCAACGATAAATCTTTATCGAATTGCAATCATTAATTACTGTGAATAAAAATTGAAAAAGGAAACATAAAGGAGGATAAAGAAATTAATTTTATTATGATCTTTCGATTATTGATGCTTATTATAATAATTTCTCTAACGATACTTATTAGAATTAAATAAATTTCGACCAATGCTTTAAATTTTCTTAATCGGCAATCACTCATAGAATATTTCAACGACGAATTATAACAATAACATAGTATAAATTGGCCTTGGCGATATAAACAGTACCGCGGTAATGTTTATGACTTACGATCGTTCGCTTAGTGACTCTCGAGCAATGAGGTAGTGATGTGAGGCGTTCTATATATTATCAAATTCTTTCTCTAATCACAATTGCAAGTGCAACGAAGAACTTTTCGTGAATGAGTATAAGGGCAACGAGGAATTCAAATGAATGCAACGAGGATTGGAGTGCCACGAGGACAAAGTGAAACAACAGAAAAAAAGAATGTCTTGGAAATGAATGGATCAATAAGATATATTATTTATTATATTGTTACGTTGCCGCATCCCATCTCTCTGGATGTATTCACCTATTGAATTCTTTCGGGGGGAAGTCTGTCGACGGAAGATTATTTCCGCGCACGTTGTCAAGATGTTATTAAACAACGACTCTCAGAGAGTCTGAGCTCAGCTGTCACGTTGTGCGTACGCGCGTCTTATGTACTATATTACAAAATAAATTATGTATTATATTATATATAAAATTATATATAATATAACCCTCCCATAGGGTGCACCTTGTCGTGGTGGGAGGGCTTAGTACTTGGATGGTGCCTTGAGGTTTATCATAAATTTTTCTATTTATGATAAATCTTAAGATGCCTGAATGGGAAGCTAAGTACCCTTTCGTGTCGTCGATGCCGTCAACGTGCCGCGGATGGCAAACGCTTTGTCAACGCGTCGCGTTTTCGCGTTGTAATACTCTCGCGTCGTCGCGTTTTCGCGAAACTTTTGGACTTTTTCATATAAAATCCCAATTTTATTTATTGTTAAAAGTATATATATATTAAATATATACACCGCGCGATCAAATTTTTAATCGTACCGAAATAGTGCGGGAGTGCCGTTTAGTATCGCGCGTAAAATAACGAAAATAGCGATATAAAAATATCGCTCGTGAGTGCGGGAGTGTCGTTAAAAGTATCGCGCGTCTAAGACTGAGAGGTGGAGGAGGCCTAGGAGAGGCATCGAGCTCTGGCAGAGCAACCTTCTGGTAAGCAATTTATTAATTTGTAATTATATATTAAATATTAAATATATTTGTTTTAATCTAAATTAAATCGCGTAATTTGATTTTTTTATATATATGATTTAAATAAGAGAGAATTGAAAAACATTTTTACAAAACTATAATCTTGTAAAGATATAAGCTTTTATAAGTTATTAGATAATTGTTATAATAATATTCATTTTTCAAAATGTATGGAATTATTTAATCAATCTGCTTATTATTATATCGAGTATAAAATGCAATGCGTACAATAGTAATTTTTTGAAGTATTAATCATTTTAAATGCTATTACAATTTGGATTTTTTATTTGTATGTTATAGATCGACGCAGCAACCATGAGGATCTGAGAGGAGGAGCAGGCCTAGGAGAGGCATCCTGCATCGGCGGAACAACCTGATGGTAAATATTATTATTAATTATTGTATTTAAATCGCATACACATATCAATTTGATTTATTTATTTGAATAATATAAACAAAAATAATTAAAAATCTTTTTCTAAATATCCTTTGTATAGAAGTTTCTACTTAAAAATTAACTACTTATAAAATTATTTCATATTTATACATTATATTTATTTAAAATTATACGCATAAATTTCACACAATGCGTACAATAATATTTATTTAAAATATTAATTTTTTTAAGCACTGTTATAATTTAGATTTTATATTTGTATGTTACAGACAACGTAGCTTCAATATTCAACTCCGCTGTTGCGCATCAGTGCCGGTGAGTGACGAACTTTTGTTTTTAAGCAATGGATTTGTAAATGCATGTAGATAAATCCATTGCTTCTAACTCTCGGACGGCGGGAAAATCGCATGTACGAATTTTGATTTCAGTTTTATATAAAAAAATTTCTTTTAAATGTATTTATGTCTCAAAATAAAACTTTATATTAAACTTTTTATATTTTTAAAATTTTGATTAAAAGAGATACCATTCTTTTTTAAAAGAGATGTGAGTTTTAATGTTAGATATTTTTAATAACCTGCTGACCGAGAGTTAAAATGCATGCTAATTATATTCTATATATGCATGATAGTTTATATTTTGCTATTTATGACATTTATATGACGATAATTATGCGCTACAAAACGATCTATAAATCGATCGTAACATTAATCGATCGTAAACAAATTAATGAAAATTGCCGGATAATTAATCAGCAATAAGAAATTATTCTTCTTACTTGATTCCTGGCTTATAGAAGTCAGAATAAATATGGCCAGAAATAAAAATTTAATTGGCTTGAAAAATACATGATCAATATTGATCAGAAAATATGTCGCACGGTGAGAGCTCCTTAAACCTCGACTATCACGAGTTCGTGATTAGGGCATTAGGACTCCTCAAATTTCTTTTGTTCTCAATTAAGGCTTCCCAAATCTCGTCCGCAAAATCGCCAATTTTTACTGGCATAAGCCAGGTAGGTCGGCTGGGATTAGGATTGTTAGGGCTGTTAGGGTCGTTAGGACTGTTAGGACTGTTAGAATTGTTAGGGTTATTAGGATTATTAGGACTATTAGGTTGGAACTATTAGAAAAAAAGAATATTTTATTTTCAGGGATATTTTTACACACATTTTATAGAAAATTGTATGTAAATATATTACATATAAATAATTATATGAAAAAGATATTAATTATACAAGTTAAAGATAAGTAAAAATCAAAAATTTAACTCATGAAAAATATAAAAAATGTAACTTAAATATTTAAAATACTTAAAATATATAAAATTTAAGTTGCATTTTATTATACGTATATATGTGTTTAATATCTAACATTTTATCTTCTAATTAAAATTTATATTTTATAAAAAGTTATGTAAAGTTCACATGTGAATGTTATTAGTATTTTATATCTCGATAATATTGAAAAAGAGTAATTTAAATTAAATATTTTTTAATATCTTTTTATCTTTTACAGTTTAGTATTTTTTTATCTTTTTTCAATTTATTTGAATTCATTGATAAATTCAAATAATAAAATTTTTTAGTTTTTTGTATTGAGAATATATTGATATTAATAACATCAATTATTAAACTGTACATAAATTTGAAATTATATTATTTTTATTTTCTATTATTTTTTTATGCAATTATATATATAAATAGTTATTGTGTTATATATTGTATTATATAAATTTTTATAAATTATTGTAAAAGCAAAATTAAAAGAATACGTACAATAGTATAAAATTCATTGAATTAATATATTCGATATATATATGGTATGTTATTGTGAAATTATTAAAATGTTGCATTTTCTTTTTATAGATTATTAATAAATTTGGGAATTTTTATTTAAAAATCGTAATCGTAAATATCAAAAAATTCTTTTACATCATATAAATATTATTAAATAAGAGATTCGATGTTAATCAAGGATTAAATATTAACTTCTTATCCGTAAAATTTGTCAATTGCGCTTTTCAAAAATACGAGTACATTCGAAAATATTATAAAGAGTCAAATAATATCGGTCACGCGCAGAAAAATATATAAAAGAAAACGATTTTTTTGATTATCTTTTTTGAGTCGTAGATATATTTCACGAATTTCAAATTGCGTTAAATTGATCGATTTTATGATAAAATATATACAAATTTTCTTTCTATTTTTTCTATATTCTAAATTACTTTCTATTAAATTCTTTCTATTTGTTTTTGGATGTGATCGCTGCTTTGGCGAAGAAACGTTATCACTATCCCTCATGTCTGATGGACGCTAGCAAATGCGCGGTTCATACTGGCCGAGAGTTGAAATGATCTTCATTGTGGAGAGTTTATTTTTTATCGGTTTTTGTAAAATCTATTCGCAACGTTTAGTTCGGTGCCTCATTAAAAATTATTCTTCTTAAAGAATTAGAATTTAAACCCAGATTTGCATGGAAATTATGTTTTTGCATGGAAATTATGTTTTGATAGTGATTTAACGACAATCGACATACATTATTTGAAATCGAATTACAAAAAATTCATTAAATATATTTTAAGAGAAGATATATTTTCTTCTTTTTGTTAGGAATGTTTTTCCACACACTAATATCCGTATTAATATCCATATAATAATTATATTACTATTATTTTAATGATGAAAATAATAAAGTGAAAATGGATATAGATAAATTTTATTTTTTCAAATAAATTGGAAACAGTAAATTCTTGCAGACTTTTTTGATAAAAATTATGGTTACAAACAAGTATATTTGTTAATTCTGAATTAATTTAATTTTTGGTCTCTTTTAAGAAACCATTTGCAAGCTCTGGATGTTCCATCATTTCACCATATTATCATTAATTTATATTAAGATAAGTATATATGCAATGTAATAAAATACATACGCGTAAATTTTAATACATTTGAAAAACTCTTTTTTTTATTATTCTTAATATTATATGTTATGAAAATATGAATATAACATAAAATATGTGAGTAATTAAAAAATTCGAGACAAATCGAATGGGTACTCTGATATTAGTAAGATGTTTGCAAATTATTGAAATGTTACAGAAAAATTAATTGATTAAATAATGATAATTTTTCATTTAATATTACTAATTGAATATTTGAATTGAATTTTTTTAATCTCGCTGTTATCAGGTTTGATTTGTCTCGAGCATATTTGATACCCTAAAATTATTTATACTCACATATTTAATCAAGCAACGAGAAAAGCGCATATATTTTATTTTCGTTAAATATATTCGATTGTAACCATGTGTACGAAAATCGCACGTTATATCCATATTTTAATACAAAAAGATATTTCTTAAAGTGGAAGAGCATATATTTTTACGGGAATTTTAATCTCATATATTGAAAATTATGACGATGGTAATAGTCATTAATTCATATCATTCATTATGTATCGCATTTATTATATGTTATGTATTATCACGGATATTATTACGGATTGTTTATATATTTTGAATTTAATTGTATTGTTAATATTGTAACTACATTTATATTTTATATATTGTTATTTTATATATGTTGCATTCTATTTCGAGAGGTAAAAATTATCTTTAAAATGAAATCATGCCTTAAGTTATGCTGTTAAAAATTATAATAAAACCAAAATTATTTATAACGTCACAAAGGGAAGCACTTCCTTGAATAAAAGAAAATAAAAATAAATAAAAGTTAAAAAAGAATTAAAAAATAAAAAAAATTAAATTACAAAAAATAAAAAATAAAAAATATTCCTCCTCAATGTATCGCCACCTTAATGAAGGCATTTGCCGGGTGAGGACGTTTGAATACCTTAGTATTCTAATGAACATGAGAGTTATGTCGGCGGTATCATAGGCCGATATTCATTTATAGTCCATATTTCTTATATTTAAGATAACCTTAAGTATGATCTTAGATTGCATTTTAAGATTCTTAGTGAATAAAGTGGCCATATAATAGTTTCAAATTTTCTGACAATTTTAAATATAAGAACAGACTCTATAAATATCCATAGTAACGATAGGGCCACTCATGCTGGACAATTCGTAGGGAAAGAGTCAGATAAAGAGAGATACAAAAATTATATATTAATATTTTTGCATAAAATAGAAGTAAAAGAGAAAGTAATTGAGAAAATAGAGAATAGAGGTTCAGTAATTTTAACATCTTTTAAGAATGCCTGAAAAAAAATAGCCACAAAAAGATCGAAGATACTAAATATGAACACGAAATCCAAGTATTGCATAAAGAGCGTTGCAAGATAGATTAATAAATTAAAAGAATTTAATATCGCTCTATATTTTTTATCAGTTGCTAGAAAAGCAAAGTACTTTTAAATAATCCGAGAATAATAAAAAATTTTAACAATTTATTTTGAAAGAGAGAAACTCGCGCTATTAAAATATCTTCGGAAGAAAATCTCTTATGACGAAATGATATACTCTTATCTCGATCATATATATTATTGATGTACTTTCATCTCTTCAGAGATATTATCTTATCTCTTCAGAGATATTATCTTATCTCTATTTATTCTCAACAAACATGTTTTTCTGAATACATAAATGTAATGTGTCTATGCCAGTACATAAGATAATCAAAATAATTATTGATTGATATTACCGACAGCTTTGAATCCTTTGATATAAATATTTGAATATTTAACTTATGTATAATTTAATTTCTACAACTTATAATCATATTTTAATCATATTTGTAGGAACGTATGTATTATAATTGATACATTAAACGTATCTACAACAAAACCTTCTATGTTTATCACTTAAGCTAATTTGATTTATAGCTCTTTATTTTAATGATGAAATTTTGAAATTAATACTGTTATTAATTAATAAAGTATTCCGTTCAAGTAGAGTGCAATACAAGTAGAGTAAGATATTAAATCGTACTCAGAAAAATTTGAAAAGTAAGTTACCAATCACAGAGCTTTTCGATGTATAGATAGTATTTAAACATTTAAAAGTACAGAAATTTTAGAGGATTTCTAAAAGTATAGATTACGTATTACTTATCGATCTTACCAACAAGTATACAAAATATAATATGTATAATAAGTGGAGATATTTAATATAACTATATTTATATTTAATATAACTGGCTCTATAGTTATATTTAATATAACTGGCTCTATTTCTATAATTTTCTTAAAAAATATATATTTTCTAATATTTTATACACAGTTTCTTTAAAATATATCTTTTAAAATGATTTATTTTGAAAATATTTTCTCTTTAAATCAAGAAATCGTAAAACAGAAATTGTAAATTATTGTAAAGATAGAAGTTATTATTTTGTTAAGAGATTTTATATTTATAATAAAAAAATACTTAACTTTAGATAATATGTACGCGACAATAAAAATCCTTTCACATGCAACATGCTCCTTCAATATTATTTTTCTTCGCTACTTCTTCGCGTATTATTTTGGCTATTATAGATAATCCCTGAAAAGTGATAGAAAATATTGCTGTATCAAATATTTTATTTAATTCAATTATTCTGATACATTTTTCTATGTGTATAAAAATGTGAATATAGCTCTTATATATATATGTACATGTGTACATATGTATATATACATATAAAATCAAAATAAATTCACAATTTACCTTGTCTATCTCTTTCGGCGAGGCATAACTGTAGCTCAATCTTAAGTATTTACTAGGTTTTGAAGGATCATAGTAAAAGGCATTTCCAGGAACAACAACGACACCTTGAGGCACGCATTTTTTCATCACTAAGTCTATTACATTATCTATAGATATCAGCTTGACCCAAAGAAAGAATCCACCTTGCGGAACGTACCATTCCGCCAAACCTAAGATATATTAAATCTGCATGTGAGTATTTTAAAACTACTTTGAATATCAAAATTTAGAATAGAAAGTAAAATGAAAAATGCACAGTGTATAAAAAAATTACTTATTACACATTACTTATTACTCGATTGATTTGGAATTAAATTTCCTAAATGAAAACACTGAAACATTTCAAAATATCGATTTTTGAACGATGTAAAATAAAATCTCATTGAAATTATTGACGCGGCTAAAATTTAGCGTTTGTTTTATTTTAAGGGTATATAATATTTAAATATAATTTATTCATCATTTTCAAATGAAAACCATATATATACCAATCGCAGTCATTGAGTGAGAAGTAACGAAAGTCACGATATATATGTTCATTAGTAATTAATTTTAAGTTCAAAAGAACCGTTTCCAAATACAGAATATTTTATATTCATTTACTCTACATTATAGTTTAAATATTTTGCGGTGACAATGATATAGTTAATTCGTTCGACATTTTTTCTCTGTAATATACGTAACTTTGCTGTTGCGTATCTTATCAATAAAGTTTTTTTTAATATGAGTAAATTTATAATTTTTTATGAACGTTTTAAACTTTAACGAGATATAAATTAAATGATTTTTTTATAGCAAACTAAATTTTAGACTAATTTTTTTTACATTACTGTATCTTTTACTTTATATCAAGTGAATTTTTTTCAATAAAAAGAGAGAGAGAGAGAGAGAGAGAGCGAGAGCGAGAGAGAGAGTAGGAAGGGAAAGAGAAATTATAATTAAAAGTAAATTAATAATTAATTAAAAACAATTACTAAAATAATAATAATTAAATAATTAAATAATAATAAATCATTTATTGAAAAATGTAATGTTAACGGTTAGAAAGTATAATAATAACTATAAATGATTTGATGAAAAGAATTATTTTTATATTAGCCAAAGTGACTATATAGGAAAAGAATATTCGGTATTTTAAAATCACTCTGATATTTTAAACAATCGATAAATATCTCCAATAAAATTCTATTTAAATCTTTATAACAATAAAAATTATTGCATTAAGTTTTCGAAATACCTGTTAAATGTTTTTCAACCATGGCTAGCATTGTGTCACGTCGTTCCCGATAAAACTTTTGTATATCTTTGAAATGTTCCTCGAATTTCTGTGGTTCCCAAACTTCGAATAGTTTATATAGAAGCATCTGCAAAGGAGATCATTATAAATCAACTTGATATATAAGCAACAAATAACTTCATCTTTAAATATACGTTTAAAATACTAAAAATATAAAATATTGGATTGAAAAGTACAATAATATTCAATTACTACAATAATCAATAATTTATTTCAGGAAAAAGAAATCAGTAATTTATTTCAGGAAATGCAAAGTTGTGAATGTAAAGCAAGATAATCGTAATAAAGAATTTTCTTATTAAAGACATGCTTAATTGATGGTAAATAATTATATATATAAATAAAAATATTTTATTATATATATTTTATATTTTATATTATACTTTATATTATATATATATATATATATATATATATAAATTTATATTATTTTAAATATTTATATAATTTATATTTTTAGATTATATAAGTATAAATTATTATATTTATAATAATTATAAATATAGATATTTATATATAAATTAATATATAAAATAATAATATATTATATATAAAATAATATATACATATATAAATTAACCAGTATTAAAAGTCTTACTAGGGATAAAGATGATGTTTGCATAGTAGAATTTTCCATATGAAGAATCAGTTTTTGCACAACGTCTCTGTGGGCTGTAACGATTCCGACGCGAAGCCCGGCGCTCATTATCTTACTGATCGAATCCAATCTGATTACGCGACCGTCAGTGTCCAAAGAGAAAAACGATGTGGGCTGTTTATCTAAGAAGTGAACAAAATAGTAAGGATCGTCCTCGACGATCAGGAAGTTGTATTTCTGCGCCAATTCGTACACTTTCCTTCGTCGGGTCTCCGACAAAACGGCGCCTGTAGGATTCGATCCGGTTGGATTAATGTAAAGTAACTGAAAAATTGAGTAAATTATACTTGTTGCTGATGAATAGAAACAATATTCTAATATTGGATCATATTAATCAGGTAAAAAATTAAAAATAAAAAATTAATTGTTAATTATTTGTTATTTGTGAGTTTTATCTTTTACGGATTTGTGTGTGTGTATGTGTGTGTATAATGATTACATAAAATGTTATCAAGATGCTTTAATAAATTTCTATAAGCATGTTATTCGAGTAATTTGTATTTGATATTAATCTCTTCTCAAAATCAATAGAAACGTTGAAGCTTTTGTGAATTAGAAGCGAAAATCATTTCGCGCATAAAGATTTAGGATAAAAATTAAAAACCGAAGATATATATATATATATAATTATTTTCTTATTATTTTATGATTTCGAGGAGAGATATATTTTATTCGATACTGCAAATCTTCTGACTCACTTTTGGCATCGGTTTACCAGTCGCAAGTCTCTGCTCGCATTCTTTGGCGATCTCTTCGGGATTGATCCCTTCGCCATCTTGGTGGATCTCTATAATATCTGGTGACAGCGGTAGCAGCTGCAAATAAAAAAAGAGATTTTTCAAAATTTGTCTCGAAAACGTATATATCTGTTATTACAAAAGAAATATCAGATATCGCTAAATTAACTAATAATTATATATTTTGCACATTTATATCTATACAATATATAAAATTGCTCTAGATCGTTAAATACATTAATGTCAATTGTTTTATGTTATAATTCATTATTAATAAATATTAAAAGATTTTCAAATCATAAATATTTTTTATAATCTTCCGAGGTTGAGCGCTGATTTATCGACTGATTAATAATTAATTCAGAATACATTGAATAAAACACATACATTTAATAATTTATATTACATAATTTAATATGTAATAAATTTAATAATTTATTTTATAACGAATTGTGTATTTAGACAAGTTCGAGTGATTCTGAAATTTGAATTAGAAGCTCCACTTGTATCAATCTCGTCTCTCTCTGCTTAATTTTTGTTTCACGATTATATGGTATTATATTGTATGGATATTATATGAAATTCAGAAATACCGTATAAAGTGTAATGCGTTCATATTTATAATGTGTCGTTCAAGTGCAAGAGAATCGTGCAAAATGTTACGTATTTGAGTGCGAGAATGCCGTGCGAAGTATTGCGCGTTCATATTTATAATGTGTCGTTCATATTTATATATGTCGTATAATAAATAGTAATGAATTATATTTCATATTTTTTCCGCGAGTGAGTGTAACAAATTCTAACAACTTGTGAAGAGGATGATTTAAGTATCGAGCGATGGTGGTCCAACCAGGGGGTGACTAATTTTTTATTTTTCATTAATATATTGTGCATGTGTTTATTCTTGTTGATGTGATTCTTCTTTTGGGTAATTTAAATAAAAATAAGGGACGAAGACTTTTATATATATATGATATCTCCCTAAAGCATAATAATTTTTTGTCGGAATATATATGTATCGAAAAATGCTATGTATAATAATATTTTATATTAGTTATTTTGTGCGCTGTTGTATGTAATTGTTGCGTATTGTAATTTGAATCTTATATTTGTATATTGCAGATCAATGTAGCTTTTCAACATGATCAACTCTGCTGCTGCGCATCGATTAGTGAGTTAAGAACTTTTGTTTTATAGATAAAGAATGCTAGTACATGTATGTCTTAATTTTTTTACTTTTTGATAGAAATGAACTCTTTTTATTAAAACTTATTATTTCCTCGGAATATTATTTTAAAACTACGAACCGCTCCGATTATTCCAGTATATACTGGCGTTTGGAGTAAAACTGCGTCATTTTCATTGATCATCATTTCAAAGATTTTACTGGCACCGTCCAGGGAACCGCACGTCGTTGCGACATCCCAATTGTTTTGCATTGGTGTATGCCACGTTTTCTGGAATTCCTTCCATTTTTCCAATAGCGGTTTGTAACTTGAGAAAAATAAATATATACAGAAATGTGCACAAACCAGATATATTAGAATATATTAGAATATATTAATAAAATTGCCTAGATATATTTATAGATAAAGCAATAAACATTTATTCTCTTGTTATATTGATATTTATTATATATTGACAAGTAATATAAAATTATTAATTATATATATTACATCAATTACAAAGAAATTTATTAAAAATTAATAATATATTTTTGTTAAATATTATTATAAATATGAATTGTAAAAAATAATAACTTAAATTAAAATCTAAAATTCGGCTAATACAATTTTTAAAAAATTACAATTTTAATCATAATACAATACAATGATTCGTAATTTATATCCCGATCTTCTATATTATACACATTTTCTATCTTTATTTCTATTATAATTTTTCAATGTGTTACGATTTAATTGCATGCTGTATTTGTAGTCCAATAATTATTAAAATGCGATAAGTATATAACAATTTTCTATAAATCTGTAGTAAGATTTTTTATATGCGAAAATGTTGAATGAAATATCAAGTTGGAATATTTAAAGTTTAGAAAAATTAATTTTTAATTTAATGTTTAATAAAAATAAAAAAGTTTTTTTATATAAAGTAGTAAGAAACTTTTTATTTCTTTTATTTATATTTCTGTACATATTATTCATATTTTATTATTGTGAAGTATTAATTTTGTATTAATATTTTTTGCTCACCCTTGTGAAGATAGATATTGCAATGCTATAGTCAATTCAGGCTTGCTAAATTTTATCAAATTGTTGAGCTTGTATATCACAGACAAATCTTCGACAGGAAATGTAGCAGCATTTGGCCAACCACCAGCAAAATTTATACCGTTTGGATGCGACATGTAGACAGTATCTAATTCGAAATTTAAAACGTGATATAACATTAGATTAGTATCCATGTATTAGTTCTATTTAGAAAAGAACAAACTTAATTTCTTAAACTTAAATTCGCGCTGCGCATTTATGTTATCAAAATCAACAAAATTAAGAATGTGATCAAGTTGACTCGATTATTCGCGCGACTGAAGAGACCAGCATCACCAACAATTAAAATGGTGCTCTTGCGTTTAAAATTATTTATTATGTATTTATTATGTATTCAAAGTTGACATTAAAACGTGTATATGTTTGGTTTTGCAAATGTTTTAAGATTTATAGAATGATAGATTGTATATATGACTTTTTTATCTTTATTTCTATAAATTTCATTAAAAGTATATTAATAACATAATAATTTTATATATATATATATACATATATATATAATAATATATGATGATGATAATAATAATATTAATATATGATAATAATAATAATAATACGATAATATAATGATATAATGATAATATAATAATAATATATATGCTAATATAATATACTAATAATATAATATACTAATAATATAATATAATAATGTAGATAAATACTTTTATTGAAAAATACTATAATTGAAATATACTATATATAATGAAAAATACTATAATTAACGTATAGTTAGACGAACGTTCGTCATCAAATAGACATGAAGCGCACAGCGGTATACTATATTATTAATTGTAAAAAAGCGCGGAATCTGATCTGCTGTGACGTCACATAGCATAACTATAGTATATTTAATTGATTGCTGGAAGCAGAGTGCTTACTAGACCTCCGCAGGATGCAATTTAGCATCCCCTACGTCAAGAATAAATTCATTTAATGTAGCGCGTCACTATCTGTAATATACGAGTATATATTGTTAACATCGCTGAAGAAGAATCAAAAGATAATCCAAAACGTTCGCTTTTTGTTATTATGTGTTTTTTAATAAACTAATATTGAAAAAAGAAAGAAGTATTGTTGCTTCACTTCAACTACCGCACGTTGGCTCTTATGCCATTTTCTTTTTGATTTTTTGATTACTTGAACCAAGTCTCTAATTATTAAATCTAACAATAAGTATATAAAGTGCATTAAATATAGCAAAAAAATGTAAGAACATTTTATTACATGTCTTATCCAATGATATATTTGCTTAAACTTAAATATATCGAATTTTGATTCTTTAATTTTCAAAGTAAAAAAGTAATTGTATAAGAAATGTGTGAATAAAAATATCTGTATTACATAAAAAATGGAAGGAAAACATTTTTATATGATTTCGTATAAAACTAAAAGAGCAAATGTAATCACAGAAAATAAATGCAATGATAACTTACTTAAATGTCTAATTAAGTTGCTTCTTCGTTTATTGGTGACTTTAGAATAGAATTTAGTGTAATCCATAATAAGAGTTATATCGCGCACAGAAACTGTTACAATATATATTCTCTCGCTGACACTTCTTGCGATTACGAATAATTGTCGCTGACTGACTCGAATCAATGTTATATTACTAATAAAACCAGTTCATACCAGTTATTATTATACCACTTTTTAATTGGATATATCAGTGTTTACAGAGAGACCTTACAATTTTATCTTTACTTCAAAATTAATCATATGAGCTCATAAAACGCAAGTGCAGATTATATCGTTACGTCATAAAATTGCATACCGGACTTCTAGATTTTTAGCAAAGATATTTAAAAATAATCATGTCGCTTAAACATTGTATCAAGAGATGCGTTGCAAGATAGATAAGTAAATTAAAATAATTTGATATTTAATATCGCTCAATTTTTTTATCATTTGATAGAAAATCAAAGTACTTATAAATAATCCAGAGAATAATTAAAAATTTTAAAAATAATCAAAATACGAATTTAAAAAATTTATTTTGACATATACTCGCATCCAATATCTATTAAAATGTCCTCGAAAGAAAATCTCATTCCTTATGATGAAATGATTGATATATGAAATGATTATACTCTTATCTCGATGTTTAAACTCTTATCTCTTGGGAGATATTAGCCTATCTCGGCACGCACACACATACACACACTCACACACATATATCCTATTTCAAGAAATATTTTTTTCTAAACATTTAAATGTAATGTGTCTACTATGCCACTATAACTACTACTAACAATAAGACGTGATCATCAATATTTTAAATTATAGAAATTAAAACAATAAAGCGACATTAATAATTAGAAATCAATATTAAAGATTTTATTATCTTATATTTTGAAAACTAATCGGGAGTTCTGATGAAAATTTTATTTCTCATCGTATTATTAAATAGTATCTATGGAAAGAGACAATAAAAATTTTGAAATATACTCGTAACATTTATTCTCTAATTTATTAACATCTTGTATGTGTGTGTAGATGTAACCATGTGTACTTGTAAGCATGTCCATATTTTCATCGCCTTTGTTGATTTTTTTTTCTTTAACATTTCGGATAACATTTTAACTTATTGTATTATGTTGTCCAATAAACGCTCTATTCGATATCGATCGATCGTATGCTGATCGGCAGTCGGGTGGATTTTCGATCGATCTCGGCTAAAAAAGAGCCCACATCGAACAGAACATTTGTTCGGTTTTGTTTTATTCCGGTGACCGACAGAACGAGGTTCGTGTTAACCTTATTTGTCGAACATAAATTCAATATGCTGATTCTGTTTCTCTAATCGGATTTTGCAATTGATTCGATCGAATAACGTTCGATTCGATGCCAGTAGATAATTTTCCAACAAAAAAAAAAGAGAAATCAAAGTTTACATTCCTTCAACAAACTATTATTAGTCTAATGGAAGCTGAGTTAAAAATATCATGAGGGATAAAAATAGAGAACTTTTTTGGTTTAAATAAATTATGTTTGATGAATTATGGTAAATGATATTTGAATAGAATTTCATTAGCCATATGATGCACCTATTTCTAATTTTAGATGTGAGACGAAAATTCTCATATATTGCGCGTCATAGTTTTAACTTCTTTTTACAATATATACAGCAATAAAATATCTATGCATTTTTCTATAAATTCTATAAATTACCTTGTATTGCATGGCAATTAACATATTACGCGTCGATTACTGTTATGCATCAAAACATCCTTTTCTTGCGTTAAGTTTTCTTTTAGTTAACTCTTTTCTTTTTATGTAATCTTTAAATTATAATATTATGAACATAAAGAATATCTATTATATTATGATCTATTTATATACTTATAATTATTTGATACATAAAATTAAATTTTATTATGATTTTTGTCACAAATTGTAGATCGTCTAAAATTTAAATTTAATAAAAATTTAAATTTCTTACATTAATAGCAATTGATTCTGCATGTGACTAAAAATAAATAAATAATAAATAATATGATTTTTATATCTTAATATAAATTTAAAGATTTTAAAGAAATAAAAAAAAAATTTGTTGTTTTTTTTGTATCGTCAGTAATATCATGGAATGCAAGATATGGCTGCAAAAGTGCGCTAATAGCACGTTCTTGATATATTTCAATTCACATTTTTGTTGATATGTGTACATATATGTATCTATATAGAATTAAAAATTAAAATTGTAAAATTTGATTTTGCAAAAAGCGTAAGGCCGGGTCTACAACAGATAATTTAAGCCTTAAGCCTTAAGAGATTGACCAATCACAGTCAAGTATGAAGAGAATACTCGACTATGATTAGTGATTTCTTAAGTCTTAGGACTTAAATTACCTATTGTAGATCGGGAGTAATGAAACAATCGAAGATGTCATAGATCCAAGTAATTATCATAACGAAAAATTTTATTATATATCAATCGTTTAATTAAATGTAAATTAAAATACTTTTGTAATTTAATATTTCACATGTAGTGTATATCATAATATATTTCGTATTTCGGCAAAAAATTATCAATAGCATAGCGTTCGGCCTTGACGGCGTACACAGTATCGTTCTATTGTTTATGTATCACGGCTTTCCTTATCATTCACACAACGACATTCGAGCAGTAAAGTACTGGTGCGAGACGCTTCGTATATTAACGAATTTTGTTTCTAAACGCGATCGCGACTAGTATCGAAACATAATTTGATATAATTACTAATAATTAAAAATAAATTAACTTATGATTAACGTCATGAAATGTATCGCAACGATAAATCTTTATCGAATTGCAATCATTAATTACTGTGAATAAAAATTGAAAAAGGAAATATAAGGAGGAACGGGGGGACATAATAAGGGGGAACATATAAAGGAGGATAAAGAAATTAATTTTATTATGATCTTTCGATTATTGATGCTTATTATAATAATTTCTCTAACGATACTTATTAGAATTAAATAAATTTCGACCAATGCTTTAAATTTTCTTAATCGGCAATCACTCATAGAATATTTCAACGACGAATTATAACAATAATATAGTATAAATCGGCCTTGGCGATATAAACAGTACCGCGGTAATGTTTATGACTTACGATCGTTCGCTTAGTGACTCTCGAGCAATGAGGTAGTGATGTGAGGCGTTCTATATATTATCAAATTCTTTCTCTAATCACAATTGCAAGTGCAACGAAGAACTTTTCGTGAATGAGTATAAGGGCAACGAGGAATTCAAATGAATGCAACGAGGATTGGAGTGCCACGAGGACAAAGTGAAACAACAGAAAAAAAGAATGTCTTGGAAATGAATGGATCAATAAGGTATATTATTTATTATATTGTTACGTTGCCGCATTCTCTCTGGATGTATTCACCTATTGAATTCTTTCGGGGGGGAAGTCTGTCGACGGAAGAAGATTATTTCCGCGCGCGTTGTCAAGATGTTGTTAAACAACGACTCTCAGAGAGTCTGAGCTCAGCTGTCACGTTGTGCGTACGCGCGTCTTATGTACTATATTACAAAATAAATTATGTATTATATTATATATAAAATTATATATAATATAACCCTCCCATAGGGTACACCTTGTCGTGGTGGGAGGGCTTAGTACTTGGATGATGTCTTGAGGTTTATCATAAATTTTTCTATTTATGATCAATCTTGAGGTGCCTGAATGGGAAGCTAAGTACCCTTTTGCGTCGTCGGTGCCGTCAACGTGCCGCGGATGACAAACGCTTCGTCAACGCGTCGCGTTTTCGCGTTGTAATAATCTCGCGTCATCGCGTTTTCGCGAAACTTTTGGACTTTTTCATATAAAATCCCAATTTCATTTATTGTCACGAGTCTCTACTTCCGATGCCAATTAACTGGGATGTTCGAGATGAATTACATTTTCCTCTATTTCCGTCAATCGTTTTGTCTTTTTTCCGGTTTCTTAATTCTTGCTCATTGTATCGTTGCATTCCCGATCTATATTGACTCGAAGCTGATTCTCGTAAGTGAAATGGGATTTTCGCTCGTATCGAAACCGGGAGTGCCGTTAAAAGTATATATATATTAAATATATACACCGCGCAACCAAATTTTTAATTTCGTACCGAAATAGTGCGGGAGTGCCGTTCAGTATCGCGCGTAAAATAACGAAAATAGCGATATAAAAATATCGCTCGTGAGTGTGGGAGTGTTGTTAAAAGTATCGCGCGTCTAAGACGATTGTGAGAGGTGGAGGAGGCCTAGGAGAGGCATCGGGCTCTGGCAGAGCAACCTTCTGGTAAGCAATTTATTAATTTGTAATTATATATTAAATATTAAATATATTTGTTATAATTTAAATTAAATTAATCGCATAATTTGATTTTTTATTTATATGATTTAAATAAGAGAGGATTGAAGAACATTTTTACAAAACTGTAATCTTGTAAAGATATAAGCTTTTATAAAGTTATTAGAGAATTGTTATAATAATATTCATTTTTCAAAATGTATGGAATTATTTTATAAATCTGCTTATTATTATATCGAGTATAAAATTCAATGCGTACAATAGTAATTTTTTGAAATATTAATCATTTTAAATGCTATTACAATTTGGATTTTTTATTTGTATGTTATAGATCGACGCAGCAACCATGAGGATCTGAGAGGAGGAGCAGGCCTAGGAGAGGCATCCTGCATCAGCGGAACAACCTGATGGTAAATATTATTATTAATTATTGTATTTAAATCGCATACACATATCAATTTGATTTATTTATTTGAATAATATAAACAAAAATAATTAAAAAACTTTTTCTAAAAATCCTTTGTATAGAAGTTTCTACTTAAAAATTAACTACTTATAAAATTATTTCATATTTATACATTATATTTATTTTAAATTATACGCATAAATTTCACACAATGCGTACAATAATATTTATTTAAAATATTAATTTTTTTAAGCACTGTTATAATTTAGATTTTATATTTGTATGTTACAGACAACGTAGCTTCAATATTCAACTCCGCTGTTGCGCATCAGTGCCGGTGAGTGATGAACTTTTGTTTTTAAGCAATGGATTTGTAAATGCATGTAGATAAATCCATTGCTTCTAACTCTCGGGCGGCGGGAAAATCGCATGTACGAATTTTGATTTCAGTTTTATATAAAAAAATTTCTTTTAAATGTATTTATGTCTCAAAATAAAACTTTATATTAAACTTTTTATATTTTTAAAATTTTGATTAAAAGAGATACCATTCTTTTTAAAAAGAGATGTGAGTTTTAATGTTAGATATTTTTAATAACCTGCTGACCGAGAGTTAAAATGCATGCTAATTATATTCTATATATGCATGATAGTTTATATTTTGCTATTTGACATTTATATGACGTTAATTGTGCGCTACAAAACGATCTACAAAACGATCGTAACATTATTCAATTGTAAACAAATTAATGAAAATTACCGGATAATTAATCGGCAATAAGAAATTATTCTCCTTACTTGATTCTTGACTTATAGAAGTCAGAATGAATTTGGCCAGAAATAAAAATTTAACTGGCTTGAAAAATACATGATCAATATTGATCAGAAAATATGTCGCACGGTGAGAGTACCTTAAATCTCGACTATCACGAGTTCGTGATTAGGGCATTAGGACTCTTCAAATTTTTTTTGTCTCAATTAAGGCTTCCCAAATCTCGTCCGCAAAATCGCCAATTTTTACTGGCATAAGCCAGGTAGGTCGGCTGGGATTAGGATTGTTAGGGCTGTTAGGGTCGTTAGGACTGTTTGGACTGTTAGAATTGTTAGGGTTATTAGGACTATTAGGACTATTAGGTTGGAACTATTAGAAAAAAAGAATATTTTATTTTCAGGGATATTTTAACACACATTTTATATAAAATTGTGTATAAATATATTACATATAAATAATTATATAAAAAAGATACTAATTATACAAGATAAAGATAATAAAGTAAAAATCAAAAATTTAACTCATGAAAAATATAAAAAATGTAACTTAAATATTTAAAATACTTAAAATATATAAAATTTAAGTTGCATTTTATTGTACGTATATATGTGTTTAATATCTAACATTTTATCTTGTAATTAAAACTTATATTTTATAAAAAGTTATGTAAAGTCCATTCAGTTTTGTGAATGTTATTAGTATGTTAGTAGTAGTTTTATACCTCGATAATATTGAAAAAGAGTAATTTAAATTAAATAATTTTTAATATCTTTTTATCTTTTACAATTTAGTATTTTTTTATCTTTTTTCAATTTATTTGAATTCATTGATAAATTTAAATAGTAAAATTTTTTAGTTTTTTATATTGAGAATTATTGATACTGATAACATCAATTATTAAACTTTACATAAAAATTGTAATTATATTATTTTTATTTTCTATTATTTTTTATGCAATTATATATATAAATTGTTATTGTGTTATATATTGTATTATATAAATTTTTATAAGTTATTGTAAACGCAAAATTAAAAGAATACGTACAATAATATAAAATTCATTGAATTAATATATTAGATATATATTTGATATGTAATTGTGAAATTATTAAAATGTTGGATTTTCTTTTTATAGATTATTAATAAATTCGAGAATTTTTTTTTTATTTAAAAATCGTAATCGTAAATATCATCAAAAAATTCTTTTACATCATATAAATATTATTAAATAAGAGATTCGAAGTTAATCAAGGATTAAATATTAACTTCTTACTCGTAAAATTTGTCAATCGCGCTTTTCAAAAATACGAGTACATTCGAAAATAAAATATTACAAAAAGTCAAATAACATCGGTCATGCGCAGAAAAAGCTATAAAAGAAAACTATTTTTTTGATTATCTTTTTTGATTAGTAGATATATTTCACGAATTTCACACGTTAAATTGATCGATTTTATAATAAAGTATATACAAATTTGCGTTCTTTCTATTCGTTTTTTGATATGATCACTGCCTTGGCGAAGAAATCTTATCGCTATCTTTCATGTCAGGTGGACGCTAGCAAATGCGCGGTTCATACAGGCGGAGAGTTGAAACGATCTTCATTGTGGAGAGTTATTTTATTATTTCTTGTCGGTTTTTGTAAAATCTATTCGCAACGTTTAGTTCGGTGCTTCATTAAAAATTGGAAGTTCTCATTACAGAATTGAAATTTAACTCAGATTTGCCTGAAAATGATGTTTTTGGTCGTGATTTAATGACATTCAACATGCATTGTTTGAAATCGAATTACAAAAAATTCATTAAGTATTTTAAGAGAAGATATATTTTCTTCTTCTTATTAGGAATGTTTTTCCACTATCCGTATTAATATCTATATAATAATTATATTTCTATTATCTTAATGATGAAAATACTTAATAATAAAATGGATATAATAGATAAATTTTATTTTTTCAAATAAATTTAAAACAGTAAGTTCTTGCAGACTTTTTTGATAAAAATTATGGTTACAAACAGGTATATTTGTTAATTCTGAATTAATTTAATTTCTGGTCTCTTTTAAGAAACCATTTGCAGGCACTGGTTGTTCCACCATTTCACCATATTATCATTAATTTATATTAAGATAAGTGTATATGCAATGTAATATAATATATGTGCGTAAATTTTAATACATTTGAACAACTCTCTTTTTTATTATAATCTTAATATTATATGTTATTAAAGTATGAACATAACATAAAATATGTGAATAATTAAAATATTCGAGACAAATCGAATGGGTACTCTGATATCAATAAGATGTTTGCAAATTATTGAAATATTAGAGAGATTAATAGATTAAGATTAGACAGAAAAATTAATTGATTGAATAATGATAATTTTTCATTTAATATTACTAATTGAATTTTTTTAATCTTGCTGTTATCAGGTTTGATTTGTCTCGAGCATATTTGGTACCCTAAAATTAATTATATTCACATATTTAATCAAGCAACGATAAAAGCGCATATATTTTATTTTCGTTAAATATACTCGATTGTAACCACATGTACGAAAATCGCACGTTATATCCATATTTTAATACAAAAAGATATTTTTTAAAGTGGAAAAGCATGTATTTTTACGCAAATTTTAATCTCATATGTTGAAAATGATGACGATGGTAACAGTCATTAATTCGCTATCAAAATCATTGTTATCGAAAGCAGTCAGAAGAATCGGGAATTCGTTCCTTCTTGTAGCGGGATTTCTGACGTTTAATGAATCACTTAACTTTCTTTTGTGGATCGATACCACAAAACTCGAAATAGAAATAAGACAAATTGAGATCGCTTTCCATTTTTAAAATCGTTCTTCTCTCTGTCAGATATTAACCAGTGTATCACTCGACAGATGGATCTTGATCTGGTCTAATCGTTGGGCCAGTTATCCTCCGTTGAACGTGGCGATAACGCAATTATTTTATTTTTTTATCTAATTATAACGTTATTTTATCCTATTTGCAACTGTCCACAAAACAAAATATATATCTTATTTTTGACTGCAAAATTTTTACATGAAATGGAGCATTTAAAAAAATCGAGTATTAGATTCTGTATCCGTGTTTGATTGTTCATATTACAATTGTTCACATTATAATTGGAATTATAAAATGCATTTTTAATGTCGCAATATTTTTATTATTAATAAAATGATAATAATTATATTGCGCGCGAAATGATAATAATTATATTGCGTGTGATTATTGTAGAAATTACGTGTATCGTAATTATAATTACCGTCAATTTTTTCATTTATACATTTGCGTGTGCATTCGCGAAATTTAAATCGCGATTTATCTTTCGATTTAATTGTTGAGTAACATCGAAGCTTTATCTACTTTTTCGTGCTGTCGACTATTTTCTTTAGAAAGTTTCACAAAATGCATTAAAATTCCAGATACTCTTTCTTCATTGAAAGAAACATAATCGATTTTAAGAAACATAATCAAAATTTATTAATGATTCTTTTGGTCGCGATAAACTCAACTACGTTTGAGGATTGAGGATGAAAATTTTCTACTATATTTTATTGTACGTATTTTGGACAATTTTGTGTAATATAATATAATAAAATATTTTATATATGCGTTCTATGTAAATATGTAACGATTTTATATATTATGTATCATTTATATTGCGTATCACTTTATGTATCATTCATTATGAATCGCGTTTATTATATATTATGTATTAATATGCATTGTATATATATTTTGAATTTAATTGTATTGTAATATTGTACAACTACATTTATATTTTATATATTGTTATTTTATATATATTGTATTCTATTTCGAGAGGTAAAAAATATCATTAAAATGAAATCATGCTTCAAGTTATGCTGTTAAAAATTATAATGAAACCATGTCAAAATTATTTTTAAGGTCACAATGAGAAGCACTTCCTTGAATAAAAGAAAATAAAAATAAATAAAAATTTAAAAAAATTAAAAAATTAAAAAAATTAAAATTAAAATAATAAAAAATAAAAAATATTCCTCCTCAATGTATCTCCACCTTAACGAAGGCATTCGCCGGGTGAGGAGGTTTGAGTACTCTAATGAACCTGAGAGCTATGCCGGCGGTATCATAGGTCGATATTCATATAGTCCATATTTCTTATATTTAAGATTACCTTAAGTATGATTTTAGATCACATCTTAAAATTCTCAGTGAATAAAGTGGCCATATAACAGTTTCGAACTTTCTGATAATCTTAAATATAAGAACGGACTTTATGAATATCGGCCATAGTTACCGGTAGGGCCACTCATGCCGGACAGGTCGAAGGGAAAGAGTCAGACAAAGAGAGATACAAAAATTATATATTAATATTTTTGAATAAAATAGAAGTAAAAGAGAAAGTAATTGAGAAAATAGAGAATAGAGATTCAGTCATTTTAACATCTTTTAAGAATGCCTGAAAAAAAATAGCCACAGGAAGATCGAAGATACTAAATATGAACATGTCATCCAAGTATTGCATAAAGAAGATGCAAGGTAGATAAATAAATTAAAAGAATTTAATATCGCTCTATATTTTTTATCAGTTGCTAGAAAAGCAAAGTACTTTTAAATAATCCGAGAATAATAAAAGTTTTAACAATTTATTTTGAAAGAGAGAAACTCGCGCTATTAAAATGTCCTCGGAAGAAAATCTCTTATGACGAAATGATACTCTTATCTCGATCATATGTATTATTGATTGTACTTTTATCTTTTCAGAGATATTGTCTTATCTCTACTTATTCTCAACAAATATGTTTTTCCGGATACTTAAATGTAATGTGCCAGGTACATAAGATAATCAAAATAATTACTGATAATCAGACGTGATTATCAATAATCATGTCTGATTATCAGTAATTATTTTAAAATATAAAAATTAAAATAATAACGCGACATTAATCATTAAAAATATATATTAAAGATTTTATTATCTTATTATACTTGGAAAACTAATCAAGTTCTGGTGAAAATTTTATTTCTTACCCATCGTGTAAAAATTAAATAGTATCGAAATAGTATGGAAAGGTGCTAAAGAGACAATAGAAATTTTGAAATATACTCGTAACATTTATTCTCCAATTTATTAACATCTTGTACGTGTGTATATGTGTATGTGTGTATATATCTGTTTGTGTGTGGATGTAACCACGTGTACTTGTAAGCGTGTATGTCACTATTTCCATCGCCTTTGCTGGTTTTTTTTCCTTTAACACTTCGGATAACATTTTAACTTATTGTATTAAGCTGCCCGATAAACGCTCTATTCGATATCGATCGATCGATTATGCGCTGATCGGTAGTCGGGTGGATTTTCGATCGATCTCTAGTAAAAAAAGAGCCATCGACGTCGAACAGAACATTTGTTCGGCTTTCGAGTTTTATTCCGGTGGCCGACAGAACGAGGTCGTGTTAATATTATTTGTCGAACATAAATTCAATATGTTAATTCTCTATTTGTTTTTCTAATTGATTTTTGTAATTAATTGGATCGAGTGACGTTCGATTTGATAATGGCAGCAGATAATATTCTAACGAAAAAAAAAGAGAGAGAAGTCAAAGTTTACATTCCTTCAATAAACTATGAACATATGCAATAAAAAGCTGAGTTAAATATATCGCGAAGGATAAAAAATAAAGAATTTTTTTATTTCAATAAATTATGTTTGATGAATTATGGTGATATTTGGATAGAATTTCATTAGCCATATGATTCACCAATTTCTAATTTTAGATGTAAGACATCGAAAATTGTCATGTATTGCACGTCATAGTTTTAACTTTTTTTACGATATATACGACGATAAAATATATATACATACATATACATTCTTCTATAAATTCTATAAATTATCGTGTATTGTGTGGCAGTTAACATATTACACGTCGATTGCTTTATCAAAACACCCTTTGCGTAAAGTTTTCTTTTAGTTAACTCTATCACTTTCCTATTAATATACATATGTGTGTGTGTTTTTACTACACTCTTAAAAAATACTTTTTTGGGAAAATATATTTTGTAAATATCTTACAGTTTTATCTCTTATAGGAATAATAATTGTTAAATATTTTTGAGTGAAAATGAGAGTTATACTTTTAATTTTAGAATATTTTGCATTTGTTTGTTCAGAGATTAATATATATATTTTATAATTATTAAAATATAAATGTATACGTTAGAGTCAGTATGTTTAAACACATTCTTTCTACAAAAATAGGCCCATCTATATTAAAATACATAGACGTAAAATACATAAATGCACAATAATATTACAATTTAATTCGAAATAAAAAATTAAATATTATTATGTATGATAAATTATTTTTGTTTTTTTTAAATTATTACTTCGACAATCAAGCTTCGAATGATAAAATTCTGTACAAAATTTTAATATTACGTATTTAAACGTTATATACATTTTTTTAAAATGTTTCCTGATTTATTCTTGCATAATAAAAAAATAATTGAATTAAATATTATACTTGTCTTAATTAAATAAAAAACTTTGTAATTAAATAAAAAAATTTTTAAAAATTATAAATATTATTATATAAATATTGTTTGAAATGAAATATATCGCAATCGAGAAATACAGCGAAACGTAATATATATTTATATCTATTTTCGACATCGTCACTCGTGCCAAATTGTATCAAACACACCGTCACCCCGTTGTGTCGGTCGACGAAATATATATCTCTATACCGTTTTTGAGGCCGTTGCTGTACGCTGGTTTTCGTTATCATTTGTCTCGCGCACCCCCGCCAAGCCCACGTCACGTTCTCGCAATTAATACGGTTCGCAATGGAACTATTTACAAAACGAAACACTTAACGACTGTGCCTGCATTTAGTTTATCGCGAGCTAAATTTTCAAGTCGTCGGTTTTTGTTCCTTTTCCTTGTTCTACGATAACGCAATTAATGGGCTTATGTAACACGCGCATCCTCTCATTATCAAGCCGACACGTTCGCACGGATTCTCACATCACCGAATTTCAGAATTGCGGCTTCTGAGGGACCCTTCTTGAGTTCTAGATTAGTGATTTAACTGAAATTTCGTTTCTAGAAAATGGTGCACGTTTCAAAGACGCACGTTTGCATTTCGCTAACTATAAAACTAAATTTAAAAGCGTCGAATCGTTATGTCTCCTTTGTTTCATGTTCATTTTCTTGGATGTAATTAGAAAATTTAATAAAATTGATAGATTGAATAATCTTTAACATATATTATTACAATAACATTCTTTAGATAGTTAATGATTCGGCGTGTCTAATTTAAAGAGAAATTTAAGTTTATCCTTTTTTATTTTTCGAAACATTCTACAATACAACATGAAGCGTATAATGTCATGTAAGAAAATTTAAATTATTTTTCCGAACAATATATTTACAGTGGTTGAAAAATGCCTCTTTATCATTTTATATTTACATTTGCCCTAAATTAGCGTTACAAACGTGCGTCTCGTGCACCTATGTGAGAATAGTGAACGCTTAAATGTAATCAGATACAAGTCGCAAAGATAGAGTTTTGTTTTTGTAATAATGGGTAGAACATACTTTTTGGAAGGAATGAAATGAAAAACTTCAGACAAGGCTGTTACATGTTTCGCTAAAGAATGGCGAAAGAAGACGCATCTGACCAAGTTTAAACCTGAAGAGATTTATAATAGATAAAAAATATGAATTTTCGTGTACATATACAAAATGTAGCAGAAAGGATATAGTATTTTTTCCACAAAAATTGAAAAAATTGCCAAAGCTTTAATTTATATTATCTGTATTATATATACAGGGTGATTCATTTATACATTATTCATTCACTATTATTATATTATTCATTCACTATTAAGTTATTTAAAACAAATTCTTTGAAGGTGGACATGAATAGTAAAAAAGCTGTTAAAGAGAACACTATATCGTGATAATTCTATTTATGTATAATGATTCACCCAGTATATATCGAAAATTATGTCAATCATGTATATTTGAAACGTAATATTTATTAATATATTGGATTTTAATATTTCTTTCTCACATTATTTAGAATCAACTCATACGCTTCTTATAAATTTATAGAAAGAAAAACGCCGATAAAAAATATATAATTGATATCAGAGTTCAACTCATTAAACTCATTAAGATGATTTTCAAAATATATATAAGCGAATAAAGATATTAATTGAAGAAGACTTTTTGTCAATTTCTATAAAACTTTACTTTGGCACAATCCATATAATAAATGGATCTAACGAAAGAAATATTAAGAATCAATAAAGAAGAGTAACTGTTGATTGATATCACGCAACGAGATCATAGTAAAAATAATAAAATAATTTCTTCTTAAATAATGCTTCGCGAATTAATCACTCGAAACTTAAATAATATTTTTAATAGAGTTCTGAAGAGATAATTCTGATTATTACTTTTGACGATGAACGTTTTTGTCGATATCAATCAACGGGAAAAGAATGCGATATTCTGAAATGAGGAATTCGGGTTGAGAAAAGTACAGTCATGTATATAGAAATGCTTAGTGAGTCTTGACGCGAGTTGTAGTAACGGCTCCTTACTCTTAAAGTATCTAATGTCGAAGAGTAGAAAAATTATAAAAGTACGAAGGTCTATGATCGTTAATATGAGAGAGGTTCCGTGCGACCGCACCACTGCGGTTCTTCTTTTTTCATCTATCTATCTTTAGAAAATATATACGCGTAATGTAAAATACTGTTTTCGAACAAAGCGCTATTCTCTTGAGCCAAAACGATCGATTGAGAGATGTAGTTATTTACCAATAGCAAGTGGCTGAGATTCTCGTTTCGGATAAGTTTAAAAAGGCTTTAAGCAAAGAAAATCTAGAATTTAGACGCAACAGAAGATTTCACGACAATTCTATTATTACGATGCATCTTTCGTCTATTGTAATTACTATTTTCTATTTCCCTTCACTTTCTACTTCGTAAAATTATTTCAAATGTCTCAGTTAAAAAGGTGAAATCGAATCTAAAAAGAAAACGCGTAAACTTTTAGAACGATCAGATTTCCTGGCGACGTCGCGCGGAAACACTCCTAAAAAGGAGTCAATATACGAGGGAAGAGAGATGTTAAGGGAAAGAGTGACCGATGAAAGGATAGTCAGAAGAAAGTGTATATTTTTCTAAACGACGATGGAAGAAGTGCAGCAGAAAGGCACCGAGAGAAGGTTCACGTGGTTGTACGAACGTTGTAGAACGCTAAAAATCAATCGACACACGAACTCCCCGTGTACAGTCTCTAAAAAGTCTCTCGCATACTCTCTCGCCTCCACCCTGCTCTTTTTTTTATATACATATACACATGCATATATACGTTCCGCCCGCCTAAAGTCGCGCTAAACTATTCGGCACGCACTCACGCACGCATCCACGCACGCATTCATTCGCGCGTATATGTCCGCATGCACGTATCATGTATTCTCGGCTCTTTCTGAATCTTATACTTCAACTAGACACTGTTTGATTGTTACATTTTGGCAATTCGGCAGCACTCGCGAAGTTTTCAAGCTCCTTGTCTCGCGACTACTGGAGCGACATGCTGCACGTCACGCGCCGTTAAAAATTTTGTTCTCTGTTAATGAAAGTCTGATAGCGATTTATACTTTACACTTTGCTTTATACTTTAATCGAGGAATATAATTGCGCAGAAACTAGCCTATTTCAAAGTGAAATTTAACAACTATAGCCAATTCCATGTTAGATATCTTGCATTTTCTCTTGAAAAATTTTCAAGCAAATAGAATAGACAACAAATATGATAATAGAAAATAAATGATAATAATTAGACGATATATATGAAGAGAAATTCTAAAAAAAAAAAAATAATATACATCACAATAGAAAAAACGAACTAATGATGGTCTAATGCAGAAAAGGCGCAAATAAAAAAATCAAATCTTTATTAAAAAATTCTTTAATTAAATGTATTAAATTAAAAGATTTTTTTGAACAAAGATTTTGGTTCTTTTATTTGCGTTGTTGCATTTAGACTCTTATTAATTCGTTTATTCTTATTTTGTTGTAAAGATCAAGATAAATTTTTGTCTAATAATTATCATTATTTCGAAAAAATAATATTTATTCAAAACTTTCAAGAATTTTGATAGAAACTGCATTCGTCAGCGTGTCGGCGTGTAGCAAAGCGCACCTTCCGCGTTAATAATTCTGTTTTATTTTCCTACAGCTGCGTTCGCGAAAACTTCGCCCCCTGTCACTTTCTCGCAACGTCAATCGCAAGCGAATTATTGGCTCTTTGTACGCATATATGTATATATAACAATGATTCAATAAGGCATACGTATCCAATTAAGGACTTCTCCCTATTCGTCATGAAACCTTTATCGATTGTACATGTATCCCTAAAAGTTTGGACGCCTCTTTCTCTCTTTTTCTCACTCTTTCAAGAAACTTTCTTGTAATCTCTTAGGTCCGCAAAAGGTTGACGTTTTCACTTAATGGTCGAGAATAACGGATAGCCGTATATAAATTACTAAAGGGAATTACACGAGTATCTGTAGTCGCCCGAGTATACATTCTCTCGTGCTTCTTGCGTTAGCGGTTTGTTGGATTCATACCTCCGGGGCAAAGTTTGGAACGCAGCCAATGTAATATAAAGTCTCTTCTTCGCGTAGACGACGTTAGAGTCTCGCTCCCCACTGTTTTTCTGTCAATCGGGGAAAGGGATTTTTTTTTTCGCCGTCGTAAAACGCACGATCGTATATGTACACCTATCTAAAAGTAACGTTCGCAGAGCACTGCGTGCGTCGGCACCTCTGTTACATTATAATATATACCTCTTCATTTTATCCCCATTTTTATTATATAATAACTTGTCGGTTCGTCTCTTATTCATCTACTATACAAACTTCTGGCTAGAACAACGGTAGATAGTCCTCATGCGCTCGTTTTGCTTTTACGTAAATGTGTTTTACTGTATATTTTTTTCTGCTCTTATTTTTATTCATTTATCTCATCATGTGCCTGGAGGGGTTTCGCCGGCAGTGATATTAGCTTCCGCGGTAAAGTCTCCGGGATGATAGAGATAGAGGGATATTACGGGCCCCCTTTGATTAAACTACATTTTGTCTTCTTACCGAAAATAGACGCATATAAATTGCTCTCATCAACGATAAATTTCTCCCCATTATTATTTCCCTCTACCCTCTTTCTTTGTTTTCTTTACATCGTCCTAAAATCTTGATAAATTCGATTTTCTACCCCCAGCGAGTTTTTCGTTAGCTAATATCACTGAATTGACAGATGCGAAGAACGAAAACAATTTTCTATATAGTTCTCCTCAGAGATAATAAGTTTCTCCCTAAGTTTTTCTTTAAGATGAGATATATTACAGGCCTGATTACGGGGTATTTCTGCGTAAATATCCAATCGCTCGATATTCTAGCTCGATAGTAATTTGCTAAACAAACTTTGCACGGTGCAACTGATAAATAAAATAGAAATCTTTCCCTGTGACCGATGATTATCCTGTTTCCGGTTCCCCTCCATCGAGCACGGTTTATCTATCGTACGCAAGAGGGTTATAGACACGTACACGTACACCCAAAACCTTACAGAGCTTACAAGATTACACGAAATAGAAATACGTTTTGTTTTTCCACGTATTAGGGAGACGTCGGACGCGAAACCGGCGAATCGGCGATTTCCCGCCCGGAAAATTGCGGCATTGAAGATCGATTCGGCGATTTTGCGTCCGAACGAGAGCGCGTGTCGTTTCCGTTTTTCACGCTTCCCCTCCCCTACGTTTCTCACTCTTTCGTTTGCTCTCGCGTCGTTGACAATAGCATATTACACTGCCGTACAATCGAGTGTCACGCGCACGCATTATTATTGTTTTCGCGAGAAGCATCACGATCAGTCCAACGAGAGCTTGATTATCGTCGCGCTTGTATAAAAATAATTCCCTATCTCCCCCGCGACATCGTCGATCGGTGCCCCCTCGTCGCGGTTCCTTCGACTGTCTCCTGAGTTTCTCGGCTTCACGCTGATCGATTGGAACACGAGATTCTCCGCTCATTTCTCGGATTTTTTTTTGTGCGATATATATAATAAATCACCCTGCGTTCCTTGCGAATCCCAGATTCGGTTGCTCGAAAATCTTGCGATTTCTCTTGATCGGCATCGCGGGCGCCAATTGGGACGCCAATGGAATGTCCAAGCGAGGAAGTGCATTTGCTTGCTTTCGTTGTTAAATGAATCACGAATGTGCGTGTCTTGAGGGATGCTTGTACGAAGAGATGCGGCTGAGGAAAATAACGGAGCTGCTTGATTTTCTTCGAGACAAATGAGATCGCGATAAAGTATGATTCCAGATAAATCTGCGCGTCGCGATGCTGGTGGCTACGGGTCTACATAATTAAACTGAAATGTCAGATAAATCCGCCATTGTACGTATTGTTTGCCAACTTATCTTGGAAAGTAGACGGGCGTCTAAAATACGTCGATAGATAAAATCTTAGGTAGATTTTGCGAGCGTCTTCTTGCGGGTTCTTGAGACGGGCGTTTCTTTGGAATCGGCGAATAATCTGACCCGAGTTCAGATCGGTTGCAACGGAGAGTGTATACTATACTGTCGACGTGAAATTCGTTTCGATCCAGACCGCCTTAAGATGGGTTTGCTCCGGTTCCGGCTATGACCCTCGTCGCCGTAATATCGAAAATCTCCGATATTTCCCCGCGTTCGAGCAAAAATGCTTCTCGTTCTTTCACATGTTTCATCCGTTTTATGTTCCTCTTCTCCGTTCTTCGTCCATCATCGGTTAACTTTCTTGCTTCTTCTTTATTGCATTTTTTTAACGATATCTAATAGTATAATGCTTGTTTTTTAATTTTGTTGCATCAGAAATTTTTGAAACAATTTAATATCGACGATCGCTGCGTTATAGTTGAAACCTTCTACGGTAAATTCCACGTTTGAAATATATTTAATGACGAAAAGAACCAAAGAGAGAGATTACTGTGATATGAGTGGGCGGTTAAAGAATCGGATGATTAACGTTTTTGGGCAAATGATTTCCTCGGATATCGACATTCTGGATTTAGCTCCGTGCCTCGGTAAAAACAGGTCGAAGGACATGCTCACTACGAAAAACGCATTCTAAAAGAGCGTTTCTTGGGACCATATTGGCGGGATTGATGACAATGGCGCTGGTGGTGGTCTATGCTTCAGCTCGATCGGTGGTGAACACGGTGGAGATCCCATGCTACTCTGACTGCTACTGGTCGTCGTTGAGGCTGGTTGCGCCCTGTCATAGAAATTTATTAATTAATGAAAGAAGAATGAAGAGAGAAAGTTCTTTGTTATAAAATTACAGAAGAAAAAAAGAGAAATTTAAAGTCAGAACTAAAATGAATCGAAATAATCTCTTATAATTATTGAAAAAATAAAAAAGACTCATTTGACATTTAAATCACAGAAGAAAAGAGAGAAGAGGGTTTACAACTAAATAGAAACTAGAGCGGATTAAAATTGTGATTATTGATATTTATAAGAATTTGTTATCAATTATCAATAGCGAAGTTAGATTTCTTTTCCGTAAATTTGGAGGAAGAGAGAAATATTTTTTTTTACAAAGTCATCCTATAATATATAGGATATAGGATATAATATATAGGATGACTTTGTAAAAAAAAATATTTCTCTCTTCCTTTGAAAATTCGCAAGTGAGAATTTACCTGGAGGTTTCGACGGCGGCACTGATGGTCAAACATTCTTGGCAGGGTTTGCTACCGGCCCGTCGCCTGGGCACGCAGCCCGTGCATCCGTCCCACTTGTCGAGGGTTCGCTTTTTCTTAGAAGGCACCCGCAGGAAACGTCGACAGCTTGGCCCGGGCGCGTCCGAATCCGTGGAGAAACCCGAGACCTCGTCCTCCGTGTCGACGCACTGCTCCTCGTCCTCGTTTTTGAGGAACACGGAATCAGAGCCGAGCGATCTGGAGTCCGGATCGGGCGGGTCCACGCTGCCCATCGATGCCAACGGCGCCCGTCTGCCCGATGACCCCGCCATAAGGTTGCCGACCGCACCGGCATAAAGACCGACTTCGCTACCGCACGGCGATAAATCCGGAGTTGGCTGTATTACCTGATCATAATGCAAGTTCTCGATCAATTTCAGGCTTGTCAAAATAATTTCTTACATAAATAATTAACGCAGACGGATATCGTAACATTTTTAACTGCGCTTAAGCTTATATTTGAGAAAGAGATGGTAAATTTATTATCGTTACGATAGAATTGCAACGATAGCTAATCGAATTACGTTAGCAAGCTATAAAAATAATAAAAGAATAGACCAAGAAGGGAGATCAAATGAAGAATGCAATTTATTTTTCAATATCCGCGATCGAGAAAAGGATCGTCGTTCCTTTCCCGGAAAAAAAGCTAAGATCATCTCGAAAGAATCAAATATATGCGATTGCGAATACCAAGTCTACCTGAATATCGATGGGGTAATATAAGTCCCATGGTTCATCGTAGGTTGCGTGACGCGGGAAGGATGGAGGTGGCGGAAGGCACGGCATTACCATGGCTGAACCCCTTCGTTCCAGATAACTACTTCCAGTGCTGCTACAGGTGACCGAGCTACATCTTCTGTGATCGACGGGGAGAGCCAACCTCGGTTGTCTGATTGGCGGTGCCAACAGGGCGTCGTATCCACCTCCGACCGAAGCGAAGCGAGGCGCCACCACGGGTGAATGAGACTGGTTTATCTGGTTTAAACAGAGTTTCTATTATCCGATTTCACAAAAGGACGAATTAGCAGTCAATTACACACAAATTACAAGAATATCTTGAATTTTAGATAGAGAAAGAGAGAAGGAAAGAGAGAGAAAGAAAGAAAGAGAACGCGTTCCATTTAATAGATCGGCGATATATTTCTTGATTATTTCCATAATATTTAATATATATTTAAGCTATCATAGAATATATAGCTATATTAAGCTATATTATATATACCTCGACGCACAACGACCTTCTTGGACCGCGACCCGGTCTGGGTGGTAACCTGGCGATTGCCTCGAGAGCGGCAGCGAGTGCTCGTTCCTCGGCTTCGGCTTCGGCGACCGCTGCTGCCGCCGCCGCGGTTAATGCCGGGTCCTCCAGTTGTTTGCTCGCTTTGCACCTGATAAATATAAAAATTATATTTTCAATCAAATTACATTTTAATATTAATAATATCGAGAATGTACTACATTTCTTGTCCATAATAATTTATCATAAAATTCATAAAGTTAAAGGCTCCCAAAATTAACAAATTAAAATGAATTTAAGAGGCCATAAAGAGTCAACGCAGTTGTAGGGCGTGAAAAAAATTTTTTCCAAGGAAACAGTCAATTCATAAAGAAGAAAGATCGGTTGAATTGACTGTTTTCCTGGAAAAATTTGTTTCACGCCCTACAACTGCATTGGCTCTTTATGGCCTCTTAAATTCATTTTAATTTATAATAATTTATTTATTTTAAACAAAAATATTAAGAAATATATTATTTGATATTTTTTGAACTACCCGCTTTCTAAAAAAGAAGCGACTTTTTTACGAATCGCATTTTACATCGATAAATAGATAACAATAAATAAAATAGATAAAATCAATAATTAAATAGAACATTTCTTAATTTTAGATGAACAGTATCTTTTTTATTTGATAACATGTATAATCGTTAAATATTAAAGCTACAAAGATATATCAGCATAATATTAAAGTTAAAAATACATCAATTACATCATATAAAGTTAAAAATACATCAATTACAAGCATATACGTGTAAAAAAAAATAACTTTTCTCAGTTTGATATTTTTGGGAATAATTTATTTTTTAAATTAATCACTCAATTATCGCGTAAATTAAGGTAGAACAAAAGCTATTATTTGCGACTGGGATCACGCTTGCGAAATGTTGAGATTAATAATCACCTGCTCTTGTAAACTACCAGTATCACCATTAAACTGAAGAAGCCGCCGAGGGTCGCGGCGATCCGTACCCCCGTCATGACATCGTACGTTTTGTAGAATTCGATTTTGAGCTGTTCGCGCTCGCTCAGAGTCGGCGTTGCATCTGGCAGGAACGTCGTCGGATCTGTCGTCGTCGTCCCTGTCACGTTGCTGCCGACACTCCCCATTCCTGCAGATCAAACAGATTCACTTACGTTACTTACGCACGAATGAACAGCATACGCACGTTTTGCGGACTGGAAGTGAATACTGATTGTCTGGAAATTATGTTTGAGACGAATGCGCGACGTCTGTAAATTGTCTGCGAACATTTTCGAAAAGACAAGCTCTTCAATTTTAAAGTTTGCAAGAATCCTCCCGTAAAGTGAGTCTGCGTTTTGCGAAAATGAAGCATAGCGGATGAATGATCTGGTCTTTTTCATCTGTTTTGCTTTTCAATTTAATTGTAAACTGGCGGCGATGACGAAGGAAAACAAAATGTTGAATGAAACAGGCATGAATAAAGGAAACTGAACTTTTGAATATTTTCGGGAGGGTAAACGCATGAACCGTAAATCACAACGAGAATTTTTGTTTACCGAACTGTGTCGGCCAATGTACTCTGGCTGGGCTCGAAAATGGACTGACGGCGCTGAATTTCCTGGAACAGAACGAAGGCGCGCCGTCAAAAGGGATGCTTTTGGCAAATTCACCCAGCAGGATTTTGCATTGTTTCAAAAAATAAAAAGGAGGCAAGATCAGGCGCGAGGAAAATTTATGTAGAAAGAAGACCGGGAAAGAGAGGAAGAGAAAGAGTTTAAAGAAAAAGGAGGAGAATCGCACAAGCATTGAGCAGTCGACGGAGAAGATGAGAGAATGATACACATTGCTCTCTTTCCCTCTTCTTCTCTCTCTCTCTCTCTCTCTCTCTCTCTCTCTTTCTCTCGTTGAGCTTGGCCGGCCAGCATTATGTACGTGGAGACGGTTGTAGGTTCATGTATTGATTCTAGCCTACCGATTCTAGCCTTCGCAAGCCCTACCTCCAATGGTTAGAAATAATGATGCGGCAGCTGAACGAATTTATTAAGCCTAAAATTTGTTATCGTTTATATCATCCAACTTCTTGGTAGCTTAAAATTATAGCTCGAGATATATCTAAATTGAATACTGTTTGCGGGTGGGAACAATTAAAAAAGATTTAAGATAAAGATTAACGTTTCAAAGCGTAATTTATCTCTTCGTTGTTGGAACGCGACGCCGTCTGTCGTTTGCGAAACGATTATCATAAATATATAATATGGAAAGCTAGAGAGTCATTTTCTAAAATAGATGGAATTTCTTTTAATAAGAACGAGAGAATGGTTGTTTCTTGATGCAATTGCTTTCAATTTTCGCGATCGTCGAGTCGCAAACTCGGGCAAGACAGGTTTTCATTCAAAGAGAACGTAGGGGATGTAATTTAATGACGTAAGAGTGTGCGGTTGAAAGCTCGATAACTTCAATATTTCAAATCACATGGAGAAATATCATTCAATATTTCAAATTACTCGAAATATCGGGCTTTTAAGACTGAACATTTGGACGGAATTTAATAATAATAAGCGTCTTCGTTTGACTAATGATTTGATAAATAGATAGCAATTGACGGAAGATAACGTCGCTCTTGAAACCTCGCCTCCTTCCATTGATTCAACGTCCTTAATCACTCGCGTTAGGTCGAGTTAGGTCAGACGACAACCTGTGGATGCTCCACGTTCGAGAAGATTGTTCCATGTGCTCTCACCAGCCGTATCCCCGTAAAATTAACGGCGCGGTAAATCCCCTAGGGAGTTTCAACCTACAGAATTCTCGCCACGTAACAAGAGCTATTTACTATTTGCCGCACACAAGACGACCGACAAGGAGGGTTTTACGCAGCGCGACGTGAAATTACAGCCGCGACATTATTTCCTTTAAAATTTCCTGTAACTAGTACATTTTCTCTGTATCTCTCTTGTTATTACATCGCTTGTTAATAATTGTCGCTCGATATATCAGGATGTTCCAGTCGAAACGGTTTAACAAGGCACTTTTTATTTATGGATTTTTGGATTGAAATTAATATATTTTTTTAAAAGAAAAAATGTGCCAAAGAATACTTCGCACGCACATTTTTTCCTAATTTTCGATTTTTTGTTGATTAGATATTTCTGCAACTAATTCTAAAAAAAAATACAAATCCTCTTCTTTTATGTGATTAATTTTTAATTTGTGAATTAATCGCGGAGATATTTTTGAACATAAAAAATTGAAAATTTGCGAAATAATTTTATCTGATATTTTCTCATCAAGAAAATGCATCATCAAGAAAAGATCGATATCAAACCGAAATCTAGAGATGAAAAGTTAGGTCAGAGATGTGGAGGGTGAGAAGCATGAGAAGTAAGCACTTTATTATACGAAAATTCATCTCTTGGGGAGGTTCATGCATTTTTCATTATTCTAAAATTAATTTCTTGAAGAGTTCGTGTATTTTACACGCCGCGGGTTCGCGTAGCGGAATAAATTTTTTCGTCCATAATTTGCATTCATAATTGACTTTTTTTTCTCCCTCATTCGGCAAATGGTTACAAAGTTATTTACCCAGGCAATTCTATGCGATGCCACGCGCGAGATTCGACGCTCTTGCATCACACTTTTAATGCCCGCATCGAAGTACATAACGAGCGATTGAGCGATATCGACTTACGCGTTACCCGTTATGCGTTCTCTAACGATCGCGACCTGCATCGTCGAATGAAATTTTGACGGGAATTACCTGGGGTAGATTCTGCGCGCATGTGCTATTACGCGGCATTAAATTTGCGTACAATGCAACCCGAGAGTCTACCAGAATAGCAGAGAGTATAATATGTTAGATGGTTGAGGTATATATACATAACATACATATATATTATAACCAAACGCACGTTTGTACGTACCAGCAAACATACCGAGACCGTTCGTCGTCGCTCAAAGAAAGTAGGCTAATCTGCGCCTTTCGTCCTCCTATCTCCCCTTCTCATCATTTCACATCTTAACGATAGTCGAAGTGATTCGAGTTTGCGGACATTTTCGAGAATCATTTCGTCCGACTTAAAATTCAGCGCTCATCGCGATTACCAGCTTGTTCCACAGTGAAATCGCAGCTTGGGGATGCTTGCTCGAGTTTCATTTTAAAAATCCGGAGAATGTATAAAAGCGTTCCATTTGTGCCTGGCGAGAGAATATTTTCAGATCTTGAATTTAATTAAATAAAATTTGGATAATTATTCTCCGAGACTGAAAATGGGGAAAATTCCAACATTAGAGAAGATTAGATTGCATTGGCAAGGATAATTTTATGTACAATATGCACGGAAATATTGTTTAAATTAAATTAGAAAAAAAAGTAAATTGTTTTATTTTTCTTTATCTTGATATTCACGCGTTTCATCAGCGCTTGCTGATAAAATTATCCACGCTGAATAGTCTTTTGAGGAGCTTTTTTTATTTCGTTGGAAGATTATAACTCTCTGATGTACAAACACGCACAAATTTTTTAATTGCGAAAGCAATCATGTCAATTTAATCCCTTACACACGTATTCATCCGTAGAATTGGGCATTATTAGAATAAATTTTTTTTTTAATGGGTTACTTTTGAATAAAAAATTTTATTCGCGAAAGAGACGAAACTTTTACGAAGTTGCGTGTCGAAAGGTCTCGTCGCGGTGGAAACGTAACTTTCTGAAACGCAAATTTGCGTTAACTTTCGCGAGCGCGACGTCCAAGGCGTATCGACGTCCGAAAACTTGGTCCTGGTGAAAAGAAAGTTAGCTGTGTGCACAGGTAACTTTTAAATATTCCGCGAAATTGCTGCGTTGACACGTCAAATATCGCGGTGTAAAGAGAGAGAAAGGGAAAGAGGGAGGAAGAAAATCGAACAGTTTTCCGTTCGATTTTTTTCGCGAAAGGATGTATCGAAGTCTTATCGCATCCTGCAAATGCCATTTTTCCTCTTTGACGTCTGGTGGGTACGCGTTATCATATTTCCACGTCGGCAAACGGTCAAAAAAGGGCTGGCGACATTGGGTGAAAGTGGGTCGCCCGATAATTCGTCCCCTCGAAAACACCGTTACGATATATGTATGGATTTGGGTTAACTTGGTTTCGGCGATTTTGTAGTCGTATCGCGCGCGAATCTTCCGTTTGGGAGAGATACATGCTTGGAAACAGAATATAAAATTCTTTGTTAAACTTTCACAACTTCATATAATGTTTCGTAGTTCTTATCGTTTAAAAATATTAAAAATTTGTTTTTTAAGTAATTTTACAAGAATATACATATATTTTTTATTTAAAGATATATAAAATTATAACATATATAGAAAATACATAATTATAAAATACATTATAAATTGTCTTCTTTAATAAAATATATATGTATACATGTTTTATTAAAAAAAGCGTCATGTGTTTTACTAAAGTATAAAAAGATATTAGAATTATAATCCATATAATATTTGCACGTTACATATACCATAATTTTTAGATCGTATAAATTTATCTTTGGTCTCACATTTTATTTTGTATCAAACTCCATGTCAGTCAACAACTTATCGTAATTTGTTCGTATCCCGAAAGCAAATATTTTCTTTATCAGAGAGTTTTTTTTCAGTTATTCAAAGTTTTAAATTATCATGTGCCAACGTTTTAAGAGCGTTATATATCTACCAATATATGATTTATATATCTATGGATTGAATACGTGATGCAATAGAGTTTTCAAATCAAAATGAAAAATAATTAAAATCTTTCTTTATTATATAAAAAATTGGACATCCTGAATACATACTATTATTAAGTTAAGAAGAATGCATCTGCAACGCTATTTGAAATTTGATGAGATCCTATTGATGCATGAACGACTGAAATATTTTTCGTCGCCAAATATTTTCCGCAGGTATCACTAAAAAATATCCTAGTTTACTTACTTTGACAAAATCTGATTGCATTTGTCGATACACATATCGAACCATTTACATATCCGATCACTCTGCCAATATGAGAGCAAAACCATTAAAAGAATATTCGATGAAGAGAGAGAGAAAAAGAGAAAGAGAGAGAAAGAAATGCGCGGACTGAGGCCGATAATTCGATCTCAGGAAAGCGTTCGTTTCCCAAGAGCGTCGCGGATTTGGGTCACTGGTTTGAGGCCTGTTGAATGTCAGACCGTTCTACTGATTTTGCTGCTGCCTCGCGGATTATGATCTGATAATGTTTGCTAAACGTTTGCCTCCCGACGACGTATACAAGACATTTGAATACCGAGACTCCGGATTATGTGTGAGAGGGAAACGGAGGGAAAGAGAGAACCCTATAACAGATCAAATCGGCGGACGGATTTGCCTTGTTCTGCGATTTCCCCGTCCTGCGGAAATAACCCGCTTGAACGCCACGGAATCCAGCTTGGAGGATTTATAAATACTTTGAAAACTCAAATATATTTTCTACCTGGGGCTTTTTGCACGAATTTCGCGGTATCAACGATCACGCTCGAGTTATTCCTAAGCCTTTAAAGAGTCCCGTGGCATTAAGATATATTCCACTTGTGGACATTTCTCGATTCGTTAATCCTTTTAGTATTATATGAAAATGTGACGTAAAATTAGCCGAGGCTTTAATAAATTCGATATTTTTATTTATTTATTTGCATTTAAAAGAATAATCTCCGTTAATGGAATGTCGTGAAAAGATGTTCGCCAGAAGGAATTAAAAGAATCATCAGGAACAAAGAATTACTCATCAACTGTGAAAAATGTGCTGTTAATTGCGTCTTATTCAGAGATACGGATTATTGTCATATTCGAACTTCACTATTTTATCATCTCTGCAAAGACTAATTTGCGCGTAATATTATTAAGTTAAGCGGTGTATCATGCTAATAAAGATTATAATTACGATATATTATAATAAAACTAAACATATTTTTATAACAACGATAATGCACTGGAATGAATATAATTCAAGTAATATAACAAGTAAATATAATTCAAGTTTGAGATTTCAAGGAAGATATATTTTAAATAAGGAAAAACACTGTCAGTTTAATAAAATATAAAAATATAATAATATAATAATAATATATACAAAAATACTTTTTCTAAGGTTTTCTTATAATAAAATACATTTACGCGATGCAAGGAAAGAGGGTATAAGGGGAAAATCGAGGTAAAGAAAGTTGAAAAGGACAGAGCTATCGATTTGGGAGAATATTTTCACTTATTCGTAGTCGTTACGCGGCTGCAATATGCGTTTTCGAATAATCGTCAAGACGAATTCTCGACGAGCGTTCCCTTGGAAACGTCGAGCAGCCGGGATCGACGCGCGAAAATTTGGTAACGAGTACGTCAGCGATCTCGTAACATTCCCGGTTATGTGCAAAGCGTGTGCAAAACGGGTATAGGGTAGGGAGTAAAGAGGAAAAGGGACAGAATCAATAAACTACCCTGCCAAAGCAAGCTTCGCTCAACCGAAACGCGCGACACCTTTAACGTTCGCCTCATTCGAGTCGTAACGTTACGATATTCTGCGAGAAATCATTAATCAAACGAATCCGCTACGAATCCGACGATCGAGTCAACGGTGGGATTTAATGCGAATGATAGATTTATACGAATAAATAAAAATTCAATTTCATTTTCGTATAAAGAGAGAAAATTTTCGTATAGAAAAAGCAAAGGAGAGAGGATGCTCTGAGCAAGGATGCAGAAGATAATCAATCGAAATTAGACTCGCGAACAAATGCATGAATTTCATGCAATTAAATCGGAATTATATAAAACCGGTACATTGCATCGAATCAGAATTAATCTCTCGAGAAAAATGGAAATATATTTTTTCGCGACTATGCGAAGCGTGATACAGTATCCAATGAAAAAGATTTAGGAGTGAAAATTATAAAACATGGACTGTTAATTCGAACGTAAACCGACTGTGACTCCGACGCTGTATGTGTGCATCTATGTATCTGAGTATGCATGTGCATGACGAAGTAAAGAAAATAAAGGATAAAGAGGACAAGGGTTGGAATCGATAAACCATTCCGCCAGCTCAAGCTCAGCCCAGTTTCACCTGAAACTTGCCGAGTTCTCTGGATAACACACTGTAATATCCATTGTATCCGATGGAAAGAGCTCTCGTGTCGCGAATCATTAAAATTTCATAGCCTGTCATGCAACTTGGTCAGAAAGATAAGCTCTCTCTTACTTAGTGGTTACAAAATATTTTTTAAAGATAATCTTTATCGCCATTTATTTGTTTCAGGATTGATATGCTTATCGTTAATATGCGTATTATTTGAAATATAATAATTGTAATTTAATATATTTTTGTTCATTTACATTTTTTATTATTTAGATTTATTTGCATGTCGCGCGCGGCGTTTAACATATTATCATTACTCTTTTAATATTACACTTGCATTTGAAGACATTTATTTTAGGAAACGATGCTTTAATATATACATGTTATTTAAAAAGTTCTGTCCTGTTTATTTTATGACTAATTAATTTTTGTAGAAAAATATTTAAAAAAATCAATTTTCTTTTCAAGAACGATATATGTATACATGAATGAAATAAATTCAATATTGATGAATAATATTTCTTCATCCTCTTCGTTGGAATAGTTATTATTTAAAAATCTTAAATGGAAATAAGGATTAGATATTTTTTCAAAAATCTTTTAATTTTCTTTAAAACGTGTTTGTTTTTTTAAATTTGAATGGATATTTTTCGAAAAATGGCACTTGAAAGTTTTAAGTATTAAAAAAAACTTTTTTTGGATACAAAAAAATTTGAAATAGACAATTTAGAATACAATGTTTATTTTAGTTTTATTTATTGTAGCAAAGACCCAAAATATTCTCTTTTTGCTAAACAATAAAATGATTCTGAAAATCTTTCAAGTGTAACTTCCCAAGAAAATTCACTCAAATTAAAAAAATAGACACAATTGTAAAAAGAATCAAAAGATCTTTAAAATGATGTGTCACTTAATTCTTTTACCTCTATTTAAGATTTTTAAAAAAGTTATGTTAACTGTTCCAGTGGAATGGACGGGTGAAACGGCATTGTTGAATTTATCGCATTTATAGATATGTCCCTCTTGAAAATAAAATTGGCAGTTTTTCGATATGTTTTTGTAAAAATTTTAATCAATCATCAAATAAACGGGGTGGAAATTTGTTAAATAAATACCATATTATGTTATATACGCCAATCAAACTTATCTCTGTATATAATGTTGTATATAACGTTACATGTCAATCAAAATTATCTCCGAAATATATTTTATATTTATTAAGATTTATTAGGAAGATCTTATTTTATTTAATTTGATGCATACATTATTAATTATTATACTAATCTTACATGCATGTATATAATTAAAGAAAATTGAACGATCAAAGGAATAGTAACTTGATTGTTCAAAGAGGATTTGTATGAATAGTCAATCGAATAACCTACTGTAAAATTATGTTATTGACTCCCAGATATGTGCACGGATCCATGTATCGCCAACGCAATAAATGCCCATCGACCGGAAGTAACGGGCTGCTACAGCCAGCCCATCCTCGAGATCTCTTCCGCCCTTCTGTGTGCTCGAGCCATATTCGGCCGTAACGTTAGAGGGCCGTTTTTCCCACCACCAATTTTGTATTCACGAATTCCTCGGCCAAGGATGTTTCTTAAATGTGTCTGAGTCCGAAGCGAAGATATATATCTCTCTCTTTCCTTCAATCTCTCTCTCGGACGAGGCAACGCAATTTCGATCGGCGCAGTTTCTTGTGCCATGCACTGGCGTGCCTACTATGCACATTTCCTAACCCAGTTTAGCGGAAAGTGCGACTAGATGGGGAATATACGCGAATGCATCTTACCCGGCTCTATTATTCGATACGTTTGCGCGAAAGAATTTTTGCTCGAATATTATCCTTTGACCTACGTCACGGAATGTCTACGGATTATACGTTTTAGTGATTATATAAAGCGATGGAATTTTTTACCTTATTTTAAATTTGTGCCGAGCAAAGAGCCCTTGGGAAAAATTAAGAAAGATTAAAAATGTTTATTAAAGTCTTGGTGGATTTATTTCAGATTGCAATATTTTCTACGTAATGTCAAAGGCGCTTGTCAAAACGGTCACCGGGCGATTAGAGGTGGCAGCTGTCAGAGCGGAATCGAACATCGATTTAACTTGCTTACAACGCCATTGCGGGCAGGTGTTGCCGCCTAACTAAGGTGCCATTTCGCGCACGTGGAACACATGGAAGTCGCATCTCTGATATATGGCGCAACATAATTGAGCATTCTTGATTTCCTGCAATCTTTCTTAAGAGACAGGCTCTTATTATAATCGTCGATTACCGAGTTCTTTGTGCTTAAAGTTTTCAGAAACATTAAAGAGACGAATAACGCGATTAAGCGAGACGTTAACTATACGGATGAATAAGCGAAAGGAAAGAAATGTGAAATTTGCTTTAACAAAGAAATCAATTGTTACGAGGGATTCGTTGATGCTTCAATTATATAATTTATCATTAATCCTAATTAGTATAACAATCATTAATTTAATTTACATTTCGCTTTTAATTAATGGGAGAGGGTTTTTACATCGATATCTATATTATCGTCGATTGTATCTCAGCGTCACTGCACTTTGATTGAAAAATCAATTAAATGCAAGCACTTTCGCGCAGGGTCATGTTTCCTCTCTGAAACTGACTGGGACAGATTTATCGCCGATCGACACGCTAATATTTGCATTTCATTTCCATTCTTAGCGATCAATTCGGTCGACGGATTTTCTTACATGCGCCACTGCGTGCGAAGCGTTCGATCGATACTCGAATGACGAGGAAATTAATTAATTATTACGCGTGGTCTGCGCGCGAGGGGTGAGCGCAGCCTGATCTCGCGCGAGAGAAGCGGCTTCACCAAGTAACGATCATTCTCAAATCTTGATATGTGCTTGATAGTGCGCATCTTGATAATATCATCTACTTCATTTATCGTTTTATTATCGTTATCGTACGCCGATTCAATTAAATTACCGCGAACAGTTATAAATTCTACTAAAAATTGAACAGAGGGAGAGATTGATTTTAATTTTACAACTGCTCGGATCCTGAGACTGACAGTGATATCACATTCTCAATTACTATTTATTTTTTATTTCTCCTCTAGCGCATCAGAAGGAAAATGATTCTTTCATTTGCAGTATCTCCCATCGAAATATAATTGTCGGAATCGAAACTCGATTCCGCGCCGAGAAATATTCCTGACGTATGACTGACAGTAGAAAAATTTGACAGAGATATAATTATTATTGTATTATACCTCCCTCGTATAATTGATCAGTCCTGTCGAGCCTACGAGTAGAAGTGCGCGATTACAATATATGCATTAAACATATCACATACTGATGCCGCGAGCGAACGAGGCTCAGCCCTGAGAGAACGGGGCGCTTTCCGAAGGGTGGCGAGGGTGCCGCAGGTGCGTCGCCGTGGCTGTTGGCCGACACTAGGCGGGGAAGAGGGAGAAGGCCTGCTTTTATTTCCTCGACTTCCTCCCGAGCCCCCGACACACGGTCGGTCGGCTTGGCTGGTCGGCCGGCCTGCCGTCTGCTCGAGCGACGAAGGTGAGCAACGGAGGGCGGTGGACGTTGGTAGGGGTGGCTCGGTTGGGCTGGTAGGAGAAACAGGTATCGATTCCATCCTCTGCATGGTGAGAGGAGAAAGACCACCACCCTCCCCCGTTCTCTGCCCTCTTCCTCCACCGCCGCCTCTCTTCGTCAAGTCCCTCGCGCAACCCACGCACTCCGGGTCACCGGGTCAAAGCTCACGGCCGCCGGCTCACTGTTGCTTCTTCGAAATGGGTCTCTCGCGGCTCTGCCGTGTGCGTTCCATCGATGCCTGCCCGTTTTTTCAACACATGCGCACGCCGCGATATCGCGAAATTACGTGAATTGATAGTTGTATTAATTGATCACCTTGTGCGATACAATTGAGCTCTGAGAAGGTGGCAATAATCGATGTTTCATTTTTTTCATGAATCACGCGGCGAAAATTCGAGCTTCCGTATACATTTTACGTTAGGCTATGTCGGAATAAAACGATTCGTACCAAAATATTCATTTGGTACGCGTGTCGACACTTTTTTGCCGGATAATGATGCGCGCAGATATTGATTAATGTAGTCCAACAATGGAAATCAAGTATATGGTGGTATTCGGTTCTCGATGCAAGCGAGTTATTTTCATACGCGGTGAAATGTATTTTCATGTCGTGCGTAATATTTTTATGTCATGATATTTTTATGATACGAGCTATATTTTTAGCAGTTTGTTGACAGTCCGACCTGCCAATGGAACTCGATGATTTGACAGTCTCCTTTAATCGGTCTCTCGCGGGCAAATATATTTTAACGTCGTCGCTATGATATAGCTGCGGTAATCCAGCGAGATAAGGTCCAACGAGAGAGTACAATGAGAGGAGAAGTGTGTTGTACATTAACTGTATAAATTTACTTTGTCCATCTTTGTCAGGGACTGCGCTCTAATATTACGCCGCGCTCGTAAATCTTTGCACAATTATCGTGTGATAGGATGAACACGGTGGCCTCAACAACGCATATTCGTCTAGTCATAATCGGTATTATCTACAAATTACTTCAGTTCTTAATTTTAATGACAGTTTCTTTAATGAATTTAAAATTCTTGTTAAATCAATAAAAATAATCGTATGTATAAATAATTATTCGTAGAACTAGATATAATTAAAATATTATAATTATGTGTTAAAAAAGAATATAATATATTAGATTAAAAATGAATATAATATATTAGATTTTAATTATATATATTTGTTTAAAAAATTAATGGAAAAAGCAAGTCATGCAATTTGTCATAAATAATAGAAAATTTTAATACCGATGAAACGCCTGTGTGCTATATCTACATATATTTATTATTAAACTCGAAACACGCGTGACTTTTTAACACACGTGGCTTGCGGTTTCAATTAATGTCCAATTATTTTCAAGGCACTTAATCAACGAATGTAGAAATACCGCGTACGCTTTCTCAACTGTTTAATTCTATTGCCGCTCGTGCCTCGAAATTAGGAAACTTTTAATTATCGAATGGAGATTAGTACATATATGTGCAAGTATGCGTTGTTCTTTTTGTTCATCGTTGTGAGCCAATTGCAATTGCTCCAATGTTTCTTTAGAACACGCAAACGTTATTTTCACATGAAAAATATTACCGTGGAAACCCAGAATGTTTATGGTCGACGGAGTCGCTTATGAAATACCTCGCATAAGAGTCAATGTAAACTATCAAACATTTTTGCTACAGATTTCTTCTTGAATCGATTCCAGCTTGAATCGATTTTCAACAAAAATATCAGCATACTTATATTTCGAGTAAAAAATTAATAATTAAGAATAAGGAGCTTTCAAGCGATTTCAAATTTTGCCTCAACATATATTAAATTTTTAAAGTTTAATAGTAAAAATAATATTGTAAATTGAAATTAAGATTGTATTGCAATTTTATTTTGTTAATTGGTAATTTTGGAACAGCTCACTTATTTTGCCGCACTTAAGGATTAATATAAGTTAGTCGAGAAAGTATGAAATGATTGATTATCAAAATAATTGATTGCTTTATTGTCTATTTCTCAATTTTTTATTAGAAATTTCTTATGTTTTTTGTGCATTTTTATTCGTATTATTTATTCGTATCACATTTAAATAATGTTTTTTCTCACATTCACAATTGATCTTGTCGATAGCAATTATATATAATTAAATAAGCTCTTTTTCTGTATAAATAATATACGTTTATATAATTCAAAAATAACAATCTACTAAATATTCAGGAAATCTATTATGTACTAAAGAGATATCGTCCATTTATAAACACGATGAATAGTAATCGACAATTTTTATAGACACCTCGATCTTGACGTCAGCGAAAGAACTGAATAATAAAATATCGATGCCGCACGCGAGCGTAGATGATGTCAGAAATTCTCTTTCGCGAGCCGCAAGTTTTCAAACTTTTTCTATATTCATCTTCTTTCAAGATAACATTTTGAAATTTATTGATTAAGATAAATCTCGAAATTTATTTATTTAAAATAATTATTTTATTTAAGAAAACACTTTATTAAATAACTTTATATATATATATTTTCAAAATAAAATGTAATTAATTTAAGAAATAAAATAATGAATATTACTCTAAAATAATATCTTTTCATTGAAGAATAGTTTATTATTGTATTTTTAAAGTAATAGTTTCATGCCACGACTGTTTTATTAAATATAATCAAAAAAAGATAAAAAATACATTGAAAGATTGTTTTTAAAATTTTTGGGAATTTAACTATACAGGCGAAATGCATATATAATTGTATTTCAAGACTGGTATATTTTAATACAGAATATGTAAAGATTATACATTAACAGCGTGCTTGATAGTTTTAAATGTTTGATGAAACGCATGCTAGAAACGTAATACTCCTTTGGAGCCCTTTCACATAAGTTCTGTAGGAAGGTGAATCTTAGGAAGAGAGGAAGATGATGTTTCAAGCTTAAACTAGAAATAAAAGTAGATATCATGCTTAATATCAAACGGCAGAGAGAAACTTTTGCGAAATTGGTATTCATTATGCAAGATTATATAATAATATCCTTTAACATTGACACTTTTCTGACCATAAACCTTTCTTTTAAATTATCTCGAGATTATCCTGTCACTTTTTTAATTTTTTAGAATTATAATTTTAATAATATTCGCGCTCTTTAAACATTTAAATAAATAACTTACGTTGTTTGGAGAAGAAAAAAAAAGAAATACTTTTATAATATAATTAAGTAAAGATAAAATGAAATATTAAAAAAAATAAATATAGAAAAAGAAAAAAGTGAAAATTTTTTACACAAATCTGTCGAAACTGCCATGATATAATATTTCTTGCGGCAAAACATGATGATATCTGATCGGATAAAAATCACTTTGTTAAATTTGAAAAAAGTGGCAAATAGCAAAATTCATTGATATGTTCATTGAAACGATTTTCTAGAGGACAGGAAAGGGAAAGGAGCATCGTGAATTCACATTTATGAGGGAGGACGAGGAAAGTAAATACTTGTAATCGATGTGGATTCATCCTCACACTCCGACTCTGCATATCTCGGGATGATGTGTTCTCTTTCGACCTGTTTACAAGAAAAGAAATCTAGCGATCAGACATCTTGACGTAATATCGTTTTCGTCCGGAGCCAAGAAGAAGAATTCGAGACAAAGAAAGAGGGAGAGAGAATGGCGCGGAGAAGTAGCCCAATCTCTCTCTCTCTCTCTCTCCTCTCTCTCTCTCTGTCTCTCTGCCTTTTGAATCCCTCGGGTTCAACACTTGGAACCGGTCCAGGGAAACAGCCGCGGAGAATAACAGCGTTCCCGAGATATTTGGAAATGTTGCGATAGACGGAAATCTCAATTCGAGAGGCGGGATCGATTGAGAGGCGGATCAGAGTCGGAGCAAGTCTCGCGAGGGGAAGGTGAGATCCGAAAACAATCCGAGAGAGATTTAAATCGATGTCGAAGGAAAGAGAAAGGAAGAGAGGAAAGGAAGAGGAGGAGGCGAGAGGAGATATCAGAAGAATGTTTCTGCGAACAGTGCATAAATCGACGATAGATCATTCGTAAAGTATAGGATCGTTGATCTTGGTAAATTGGTAATTGCCCGGCGCGGATGCCAGTCGCCGCGAGATTAACGTGACAGAGGGTGAGCTACTGTACAATTTCCGCTACTAATAGATTTTCGAATCGCTCGCAATTACACGACTCCTATTGCGCATCGTGCCTTGCGTCCCGATAATTTATGCAGTCGACGATTAATCTCTGCGCGGAATGCATTATGATACGTGGCGTACATACGCTATCATATCCGGTGATTATTTGTTAGAAAACCTCGCATATCTACTCATGTACACATACACACACACACACACACACCGGACACTTGCCGGATGATGTTGCGCTCCCGCGGCCGGATGTATTCCGTCGTTGATGGATCGCAAATATAATAATGCGACCGGGAGAGCGGGTAGTGTTGACGGGGCATTCCAATGTGGTTGCTGAGACCGTGGGGGAATGTGTTTACAGCTTGCAGTTAGTGTCGACTGTCGAGAGAGAATAAACAGCAGCTGGGTTAATCTGCAATGCAGATTCAGGTACTTCCATAACTTGTAACACGAGCATCCTAAGAGACTCTCGTGACAGCGAACGAGCCGGACCTCCGGAGTTATAGACGACGGTCCATGCGTGTGACGAGGGCAAATTTGCCAATATCACAATGGCCGCTCGTATACACGGGGTCTGCGGTATTCCGCAACATACGAGCAATATCTCGACAGGGCGCGCCGACAATTCTTGCGGCGGAAATATATTTCGGGAACACTCTCCAATTATTACGCATTATAGTGAGAGAGTCGATTACACTAATTTCGCATATATTATTTTTGGAATATAATTATTCATTTTTTAAAGAGAGAACGGATTCGTGAATCGTAAAAATTTATTTGCGTTTATAATTTCCGCGGCTTTGTTACCTTTAACATTTTGCAGTAAAATGTTAAATGAAATAATTTGCCTTTTCAAAGTAAACATCTCTTGGTTAGGTTAGGTGGTATTATAGCTTCTCTTTCGACGCAATGTAAAATATATATGATGAAATTGCTTTTTCGAAACATAATTTGCGGTGCAATTTTTGTCGGTGCATGCGTATTTACAAAACGACCATTGACGAAAGGAATCAATTTTTAAGATGCAACAGCGCAAAATATCGAGTCAACAATCTATCCATCATTTCCAGAAGGTACATTGCAACGAACGTAAAAACCTTTTACGCGATGTTGCTGTAAAATGAAAATAATATTATCGTTTTGCGTTTTTTTTCCACTTTGAGATTCGTCGATATTGATATAATGTTTTTAGTTGTACTCGCTTAATGGGTTTCGTTTCAATAATTGAACGGCAATAAAAATAAGTTTTTAATTCCAGTTAGTAGCAAAAGTCGTAATATGTTACAATATTTTGACGCGTATATATTTTTTAATTGAATCAGTGAAAAAGTATCAGTAATTAAAGCAAACAGACAAGGTTTTACCAAAGATCAGTGAGTATCTGTTTCATTGATTTTCACTGAAAATATTCATATTCATATCTTTCGTCTTACGTTTTATTTATTATTGCTGTAAAATTTCAACTGATTCTTTCCAATAAAAATTCATTGTGTGTTTGCAATGTTATTTTTATAATTGAAATCACTATCATTGATAATATATTGAGTCTTAAAGAGAGTACTATCATTTTTATGGCTAGAAATCGAATGCCAGATATCTGCAATTTGCACATGCAACTTTTATGGATTCTATTCAATTGCAAATATATCATCATACGAATTGTTTCAAATTTGCATGTCATACACTTAACATCGAACCATGATGCCTGATTCTGATTAGTTTTTATAAAATATATGACACCTGTACGATAGCAATATTCAACGTTAGATATGAATTATTAAAAAAAAAATGTTTTGCCGATGTAGATTTCTAGGTCACAATAAAAATTCATTTTTTGTAACTGCTAGAACATGGTCTGTAACATGTAGAATTTATGACAGAAAATTCTAGTGTAATACCTTCTGGGAAATTTAGGTCCTTTGTCGAATATTAATCGCTGGATTGGATGAGTTAGTTTCCATATTACAGATAGATCTTTGTGAGAAATAATTTTTCTACGCACTAGAATTAAACTTTACAACAAATATAATTATCTTTAACATGGATAGAAAAATTTTCTTTTTCAATTTCACTAACAATTTAGATATAAATTCTGTTTTTATAATTTGGATTGATTAAATGCAAAGTGTGACTCATGCGAATATTTGCTAATCATTTATCTATTACAATTAATTTCGTCCACTTACAAAATTGTTGCTGCAACAAGATCATCCTTTTAACTGTAAAGCATACATTGTCAGAATTGACGAATTGTCAGGATAACAGTTTGGATAACAAATTATAAAATTTGCTCCCGACTCCATCGAAATTTCCTTCCCTTTCTTAGCATTTCCTAGCGATTCAACCGTCGATGTTAGGTCGATCGGCACTATTCCGATATGGAAATAGCGTCGCATCGCTGTCGTTCGTTCATCCGGAGGGCCAATAGGTGTCGGAGGCGCCTCTCGGTTGTTCCGGGACTTTGTTGAGAAACTAGAACGAGCTTATATCGCCTTCGATGGCGTCGTAGGGTCGTGCCTGGGTCGCGCCTGGGGCGGCCCACCAACCACGACGTGGACGACGACGTTGACGTTATTCCGCGAAACTCAGAATCCAATATCGCAGAACGCGCCTTATTCTCTCTCGTCTCGTCGACTTACTCTTTTGTTTTTACCTTTCAGCCTAGCTCCCTTCATCGCTTCATCACGCGTTCCCTTCTCTTCCTTTCTCTTTACTCGGCTCTCAGGTATCTCGAAGAAAAACGAGTTCGACAGTTCCTTCACGTATCCCATTTGTTTATGACTTAAAAACCTCTCTCTCTTTCTTTCTCTTCTTTTTCTCTTCTCCTTTTTCCTTCTTATTGTTTATTTTGACCCTCTGCACCGCTGCATATCTTTTCCTCTTCTCGAGCTCCCGTTGTCGGACCCGATATCAATTCTGGGATGGGTAACCGCCTATAGTAAACAACAGCTGATATGTCGATATTCGTAGCGAAGACAGGGGAAATAGGCTGTGCGTTTGAAAGGATCGCGAGGAGAGGCTGTATCTATGAAGAAAACAACTGGATCATAAAATAATCAGATAAACACGAGAAAGCTTGATGGAAATCTTGGAACTTTTCTTCGTCGCGAAGAGAAGGTACGTGTATTTTTAATCGAATTTTGGACATTTTCTTATTACGCGATAATTATGTATGAACTCAATCGATGAATAGCTATCTCTCGTCATAAAAATTTCTGCGAGTTTAAATGAGAAATATTTGTTTCGTGCACAAGTGGATGGCAATATTTTATATTATCAAGGAAATCAAAAGCAGATCTTTAATAAATAGAGACTAATGGATGGTAAAGTGCGTTACCTGATACAACGCTCGTGTTACAACGATATCGCAAGAACTTACTACGGGGGATGTATTAAAAATTAAATGCCTGCAAAATGTCGAGTTAGTTTCTCTATCGATATCCGATCGAGAAATTTGCCTTTTCCTTTTGATACCCGAGTACTTTGATAAATGATCGGCCAATAACGTTATTGAAATTTGAACTTTGTCGCGTGAAAACTCGCGAAAACGCGCGTTCTAGTGTTGTTCCGTCTGACTATCGTAACTTCGTATCGATTCTCGATATCGATCTCGCTACAAAGATACGCTTTTCGCACGAGAACGAGATCTTCTCTCGCGCTATATTCGTTACATTTTTCTTTCTTGGTAACAGAGAGCTACTCGATAGCATCTAAGGTTGTCGTACCTCTGTCAGTATCTTTTATCGCGAGTATACGCGATGCTTTCGCTACGCATTGTGAAGACGTATCGAACTTTCGAATGCTTTCGAGAACACTTTGTATGACCTTTCGAGATGTATGCATCAGTTGCACATCGACTATTTCCTTGCCATTTTCTGTTTTGACATTGAGCGATATGTCTATATCGTGATTTAGATATTTTAATAATCCAGTTTGACAGTTTCATTTCCTCGATCACATCTGACATAGAGACGGAAGGATTGAGACTTTGTGAAATAATAATTCGAAATATCGAATGTTTCATAATAAATATATAAGAAGCGTTGGCAATTGGCTGAAAAATTTATTTCGAGATATCTTATATGTAGGGGAGAGATAGGAAGAGATAGGGGAAAGATATTTCCCATTTTTCCATTTTTTAAAAAAATAATCTTCTCAGAAAATGTTAAAATTTGTTACACTTGTTGCGAAATTACCTATAAAATAGCTGGCTCAATTTTAATAACGAATAATCCATCGTTTTTTAAGTAATTTCGTCAGCATGATGCAACGTTTTTCGTAATGCAGATTTTCCGGGATTTCAATCCATAAAGAATTCCCGAGTTCGAAAGCAGGGACGCTTTTACAGGATGCTTTATTGACTAGAGATGAAGGAATATTTTTTTTTCCTTTTTTAACTGAATAAGCTTCGGGGGTATTCAAAGTAGCGAATTGGAAAAATATCACGGCTGAAATTTTCATCTTTAATCTTCTAAAATAGCCTTCTCTTCGTGAAAATTTCAGCAAAAATGATAAGAATAAATTTGCGTAAAGTATTTATTTAAAGATTAATATCATTTGCAAAGAAATGCGACTCGCAATTCAATTAAAATCTGACAAATGTGTAGTACCTGATACGTTATATTTTTTTTCTGTAAAGAAACATTATGATAGATTTTACTATGTAGAACGCAGTGAATATTAGAAAGAAAGAGAATGAAAATGTATAACCAATCTTAGATTTTATTTACGTACCGCTTCTGATATTGTGATATCATGTTATTCAACGGTATTTTGTTAACTCGAGTCTGGAAATACCAAGAGTGAACGGGGATGCATTCCACCTGTTTTCATCCTCTATATATAACTATCTCGCGTTCTGTCAATAAAATAACTCAGATCGGGGATCGAGTTCACGCTATGTTTTCACGCGATTTACTCCCTATCTTTATTTTAATCTATATGAAGATGAATACTTTACAATTGGCGAATAAAGTATTCTGACTATGGAGATGCTTAGTCCAAATTAAGGGACTGAAAAATGACGATAAAAATTTAAGAAATAAATAAAAAAGTCTGATAAAATGCGGCGGAAAAATTAGATATTGATTAAAGTTCAAAGTTTCTATAATTTAATAGTTTATTATGATAAAAAACAAGTGTTTTTTGCAAAAAAATATCGTTATTCGAAAAACTTAAGCAAGATCATATTATCTATCTTTGATAAGAAATATAAAATTTGAGAGAAATTTAAAAGGGTGTGAGATTCTATAATAAATTAATTTATATATATTTTCTAATATTTAAAATGTTTATGTAGAATAGAAAAATCAAAAAATGTTTACAAACTGACTTGCTGTATTTTACTTTGGTTAATTAGTTTTCGTGAGCTCGAATCGATAGTACAGAGAACTATTGCGTGCGGAAAATATTATATAGTTTTATACTGATTTATATAGTTTGATTGATGCGTATTACATTATATGTCTACATAATATTCAAATCTTTACAATAAATTAAAGAATATTTAATATTATCGATTTTAATTAAACATTAGAAGATTTTTTTCACATATCCATTTTATAGTTATCACATTATCTTATATAATAAGCCAGTGACAATAATTTTTTCGGTCGTTAGTCATATGTTTATTAAACGCATTCTACAATACTTGAGCGAGGAAAGATGCAAAAGATCGTAAAATGTAGAAGCGAATCTTCTCGAAAGCATCATCGAAAATACTTCGTGCGTATCTTTGAAAGCTAAAAGCTTCACGTCGCCAATTCCGCTGGCTGATACAGCCGCACTCAATCAAGTAATGATCCGTGATTGCCACGTGTCTGTTTCTAAAGTTTTCAAAGTCGAAAGTAATCTCTTGGAGAACTTCTTCAAATCAATCGCGACGGAGTTTGCGAGAGGGGAAAAAATCCGGGTCCGTCGTGAAACGCGGGGGTGGATCGCGAGAGAATGTCTTCACCATTTATACGAATGTACCGCAACTGATGACGAACAGAGTTTTCCACTTTGAGCCGGGAGGATGTAGTTGTCGAAGATTGGGCGATACTTTAAAAGACTTTTGATATCTGGAATCGAAATCTCTCTGGAAATATCGCGTGCTCGATATAAAAAATATTTGCGGGTAACCGCGAATGATATCGAAAATGTAGGATTATTCTAGTATTTTCTCTTCTCTCTTTAGTCGAAAATAAAGTTAATTACAATTATTTTTTTTTAAATTTAAATTCTATTATATTCTGCTTAATTTCTGTTAAATCCTGTTACATTATTATAACAAATATTTTGAAATTATACATTATTTCAATTAAAAATGTTTTCTACCTTCTCATTTATTTTAATTATCTAATAATTATGATATATTTTATATGAAACTATATCATAAAAAATGTATTATTGCATGACATATGTTGCAAACATAATGTTCTTCATTAATATTCTCAACAGTGCAAGTTGCACTTCATGATATTTCACACGACACGAAGCTGCAGGAAAATTGTATGACAAGCATGAGTTTATCGAAACTAGACGATTATTTACGCAGGAAAAATACTGGCAATAATTGAACAAGAATATCCACGATAATAGCTGTTTGCATCACAAATCCAGTAATCGTTCTGTTTCCGTGTTTATCGCGGTCGTAACAATATAGAATAGGAAATCGTCTCTTTTTATATCTCCCGTTATATCTTCTTACTATTTTTAATCAATATTTATCTATTGTAATAAAATGTTATATATTTTTTAGATATTAAAAGAATATTATCTAATATGATACAAATAAATTTATTAAAAAAAGAAGATTTATTATTATATATATTATAAAATATTTGAAAAATTTTAAGAAATATAATTTCCTTACATCAAGATAAAGAAAATATTCGTATCTCAATATATTTCTAAAATTTTAAAAATATATTTTATTCATTATAATAATAAAAAAATGTTATATTAATTTCTTTGATATTTCGATTATTTTGTTATAGATTTAATAATGATTTAATAAATAGTAGGAAATTTACAATTATTAATTAAACGCACATCTGCATTATGAATATTATTGTAAATAAATATGTTATAGTATAATTTTGCATTGAACATAATTTCCCAATCATATTCAACAAAGATTGTTTAGTTTTTTCGAAGCGCATTCATGTGAATTATCTAATTATTTCAGATTGGATTATTTCTATTAGATATTATTCGTTATCTTATACGTATTATGCGTACCTATGAATCGTTATCGCAAAACAAGACAAGTAGTTTATGCACAGTACACGATGTCAACACATGGCTCGGAAAATACTTTGTCTTCATGTATTATGCAGTGTCGAAGCGGGCCAAGTGTAGCCGAGTCGAACATAGACAAAGAAGAAGGGGCTTTCTTTCCGAGTCGTTAGTGGTGGTGAACCGAATCGCGGTATCCCAACCCTCTAAATCACCCCCGGCTCTTACGGTTGCTTTCTTCCGCGGTGTCATCTCCCTCTCCCTCCCCCGCTTTTCTTTCTTGCAGTTTCCGACTAGGAGCGACTATCACGAGCGCGCGGCTCGCGATCAAATTAAAACGCTCCTTGAATGGGCTCGTTAACGACATCGTGGCGCAGCTTCTCTGCGAGACTCATTAAATTTATGTCGCCGCAAAAGTTTTATCCGTAGAATCGCTCGGTGTTGGAAGCTGCCGAGAAGGGACCCCTTTTCTTGTCTCTCTGCCTTCTGTCGAGTAGTCTCGCATCGCAAATACTACAACGTCTCCCTTGAAAAGGAGCCGGGGAATGAGGGAGACGCGCAATTTCGCGAATGCAATGCACCCGGGACGAGAAATCCTCCGCCGGGAGCGAAATAATTTGTTCGTCGGCTTAATTCATTTATTCGCTCGTGTAGATCTGCCCCATTTGCATTATTCGGAGGTGTCGTTAATCACGCGCGATTGTTTACGCTATATGACATCGAGAAACTCTCCGTGAACTCGCTTACGTCTTCTCGCTTACGATGAGATAGATTAATTAAATTTCTACAGACAACACTTCGGCCTAAGTTCGTTTCAATAGTCTTGGCATTCTCTTGCACATATCTGACGCGTAATAACTATATTAACGATTATATGAAATTATGCAAGGTTTAATTATTAATAAATATGTATATAATAAACATATTTATACAAAATTATTTCCATCCTCGAGGCTAATTTCAAGAGTTGTGGCCAATTGTGTGCGACTCAATTTATATAAACGTGAGATAATAAATAATTAGGGCAGAAAAAAGAGATGAAAGGGAGGAATCTTTTGAATTTTCTATGAAATATATCGGAAATACGAGATCCAAGTAATAGGAGGTAATTCCGCGAAACAGTGGTCGTGGATAAAAAAAACGAGAGGCAATATGTCCTTTGTTCGCACGGCGACTCAAAGACATTTATCTACTGGAAGTTATCCGATGTCCGGCTAGAACACCACTTTTCCACTCTACACGTAATCGTAGAGTAAATGAGCTTGTAAACAAGTTTGCCTGAGAGGTTTTTCCCTTCGTCCAGCTCTGCCTCCATGAATACTGCCATCCGGTCCTTAATTAAAAAGAAAAAGAGGAAAAAAAGAATTTTTGTCAGACGTCTATTCCGCTTTAATATCTTATCTATTAATAGGTAAGAAAGCGCGCTTGTCGACTGTAGACTAGCAAATGAGTCCACGGACATTATTCAAAGATCTCGAACGAGGAAGACGAGGAGTGTGTTGAAACGCACATTGTATGTCGGAAATGACGCGGAAAACATCAGGATGCAGAAAGACCGGGAAGATTTGTACGACCGGCTTTGTGTATTATTAATGATCGATTATTCTTTGGAAAATTCGCATAATATCGTGGTGAATAATCACACAATTATATACAGATATTAACCTACTCATTAAATGATACTAGATCATTCTAATGTGATTTATATACGCTTCTTCTCGACTCATTTACTCTTTGTTTCATCATTTTTCGAGTGTGGCAAAATGTCTGATGACTCCTAAGCTAATAAAATATAACGGCCGTTATTCACGTAAAATTTCTTTCCCAATCCCCTAATGAGGCTCGTCAGATTTCGCGTCGCGATAGTCGATCTAGAACGGCTTCGCATTCGTAACAGGCTATGTCTAACGTAACGCGAAGGATGTAGATTCAACGACGTGAAAGCGGATGGCGGAGAGGCGAAAGGGGCGAACGACGTGCGAAACTCATTAATCACTCGGTAATTAAATCATGCTCGAGCCGCCGTCAACGGCACACGCTTAATTGCCAACCCTACTAGCCTCGGTATCTCTCAATCACCCTCTCACTTGAATTCTCTCTCGGTCTCAGTGTCCTCCCGTAGACACTTTCGGTAGACGTTTACGGCATCGATTCGCGAAGCTTGCCATTCGGCGACCGGTCGTCGCGGCATGGGAATCCATTTATGGTTATAGCAGACACAGGATACAACATTCAGTCGTCGTTATTTTTATATATGAGCGTGTTTCGAGCAATTCCACACGTCGCAAACTCTCATTTCTTTCTTCTATATTTGACAAATGAAAAAATAAAATTAAAAAATGTAAAAATGATGAAAGAATAAAATTAAAAGTGCAATAAAAATAAGAGAAAAAAAATAAAGAAAATTAACAAAATATTAACAAAAAATAAAATTAATGAAAAATAAAGAAAATTAACAAAACATTAAAGATATCTTCTTTTAAATAAAGTAGTTATGATGGAAAATTAGAGGAATGATGTACATAAATGATGTGCACAAATTCAAAAATTAATTTAAACTTTATTATATCGTAAAAGAAACAAATTTAAGAAATTAAAAATTTTAATTATTTATTATGATTATTATTATATTATACATATACTTATTACTTTTATATAATTATATGTACAATTTTCATATAAGCTCTTATATGAATAAATTTTTTGGTAAAAGAATTTTTATAATATTCCATCTTATATATCAACATCGCATTTGCATTTCTAGTTGATCGGCCGCCAAAAGTGACCTTGGAAAAGTGCTTGAGAAATTCTTCGAAGTCTTCAATAAATTATGAGCGAACATCTGGCGAGTATTAAGAGAAGCGGTGGGATAAACGTAACCACCGGAAATTGGTCAGTCTTGTAATCAATCAAATTCCAATTCAATTAGGTCGGAAGCTAAACAGTCAATCGTGTATACTTGATCTTAATTCACTCAAGAAGTTTTTTTCCATCGAATTTTTACTCTCCCCCACGGGAGAAGTATCTATTTGACTCTGTTAGCTTTGTACGCGAGCTCTTTGTTTAATCCGCTATCTGCCATTTTTCAGGATTTGCTTAAGAGATCGGGGAGGAAAACGTAACTTGTACGTATAAAATTATACATACGAATACATAAATTTCTTATCTTATCGTGAGAAAAATATAAGCATACTTGAACATTTTTTTCTTGTCTCTTATTATTACATCTGTAATATTATTTTAAGTTATAATTTTTTATGAACAGATAAATCCTGCAGAAAAAAGGAAAAACAGAAAAAGCATTATGGCTTTAACCGCTTGACTTAAAATTTAGTTAATCCTCTTACCGTTGTACTTTCAAATACAGCGAGATGATTTTATCACCGATGCATTTGGAAAACGAAATGCAATACCAGATTGCGATATATTCTAGTTTTAATAAGAAAAAAAAACAGAAATCTGTCACGTTTTCGTATTTTTATAAAAGATATTTCATGAACGTACGTCTATTGAACGTTACGTTTGACACGGATATCGATATCTTCGAGCTGAACGAAAATGAATTACGGCGCCGGATAGCTGTTGATGAAGAAATGATGAACGTTTATTTGTTATAAAAGTAAATTCCATCGAGCTGCAGGAAGTCATGGATCACGTAATCCGCAGCAGACGATTATTCGTTCTTTCTCCTCGGGATTCAAGCTCGCTATTATATCGTTCGACGTTTCGTAGCGTGCGCAGTTAAAGCTGCTTTATTGCGATGCAGATACATTACTGTTCCATGAAATTGGAACGTCGTCAGGGAGAGGATTTGCGTTAGTACTAACTTTACGCGCAATTTTAATACGAGAAATTTTAAGTTAACGAGAGTCACTCTCTAGAGTCATACAAACTGCTCGATATAACAATAGAGAGAGTAGGCTCGCTTTACATCATTTAATCTTTTATTTCGCTATATTATTTCGTTAATATTTTATTCAATATTTTTTATATTATATCTTATCTTTTCTTTTTCTGCTTCACTCTTTACTTTCGAAAAACGATCTCAAATAATAAATTTTGTTATATTATTTCGATTGCATACAAATGACAATTTTGCAGAATTTCGTAATACACATTTTTGAAAATATATCTTTACGAATAATCATCACCATCAATAAAACAATAATACAATTGCATTCCTAAGATGGAGAGTAGTAAGTCGCAAATCGTGAAAGGTCTCCTCGGAGGCGTAAAAAGAGCTCCCCCAGGCGTAACTACGTTAGCGAGATCCCATGACTTTCGAAAAACAATTTGCCAGCGAATGTTGCGAGAGAAATGTATGTCAAAGTCGAGGAATGAAAGGGAAAAAAAAAGAACGGAGGAACTTCCATCATAAATCAAGACTTTTTTTCCACCCTTCTTTCCCTTCTTTTCCGCCGTTTTTCCGCTAACAAAATGTTTTTCTGTCTCAAAAATATTTTACATGATTATGGAAAATCTGTCAAGGATCCACGACGATATAATCGCTCAAAATATCGATGGGATTAAAATGTAATAAAATTTAAATGTAGTTTCAATCGCTTTATAATCACATTTTACAGAATATATGTGTGTGTCGTTTTTTTATAATTCTTTTACGTTTTTATCGCAATCATTAATCAAAATTTTCCGAAATACATTTCACGCAATTAGTTACCTCGTAAAATATATTTTAATTCTTCGTTAAGTCTATATATGTCAAGGGGGAAATATTTCAGTTTTTTATGACCTATTTCTGCATAAGCTATAACTTTCTGTATAAGCTTAGGATCTATTTGAGAATAATTCTCGGAAGTAAAGGGAACGAGAGAATAAAGAGAAGGGAGTAATCTCTCGGTGATATTTTTCAGTATTACAGTCAACTTGTAGATATGATTCTCGACAGCTTTTCTCTCAACTGAACACTGCAGCTAATGGAATATTTCAGAGACCATTTTGCAAAATTTAAATATGAGTAAATAAATTTTAAACGACATAATACTTTGCATGTCCAATGTGAATGAATGATTCGGACACGTTTCTGTCCCCGGAAATGTTTCCCGAGGCGTTCGATAAAGTTGAGAGTGATAGATCGGCGCAAGATTACAAAAGTCTCCATCGATGAGAGTCGGTGCAAGTTCGATGGGACGGATTTAGATCGTAGCCTTCGATTCGACGGCCAACTTTCAAAGGCAGTGTTTAACGAAACAAGTCTTGAGCTACGTATTTCTCAATCAGGCACGCGACGCGGAAATAACGCGCTTTTACGAAGTCATTTCGTTTTACATGACGCGATGATTAAAATTTAATCCCATTCAACGATGTAATTGATGTAATACGTCGCGAGAAACTCCACCGGTATTTATTGTTGACTCCTCGCTAAAGTATTTCCCAAGTTGTTAGTCTGCGTTTTTAGCGCAAAATGTCGCGGATCTTTGAATTCAATTTTACTGATAAGCTTACTTTCGACGAATTGCAGGTGATCTCGAGAGAAGAGACTCTCTAGTAAATTATCCGGAAGCTCTGAAAGAAACAATTTTGAGGATTCAACGATTCCGAGGGAGAATTTCGGCGGATAAAGCCGAGTATTAAGGAGCTGTAAATTCCACCTCGTCAGTAATCCGAGTGCATTAAGTCGCGACTCGGGAGCACGAACGTTCTTCGCGAAAGAAGTTTCCTTACTTACGATGTACTTAACTCGAAGTACCTTATATATAAAAGCAATCTCGTCGTATAAATTGATAATCGGGCAAAGAGAGATAAATAAGATAAAACAAAAAATCTAATAGAATTTTACATTTTGTCCGCAAACTATTATTTGTAATTTTTTAAATATGTATGTGTTTCCCTGTCATTCGGTAATTATAATTGCATTACTACAGTGGACTTTGAATAAAGATGTCCGCGCGAGCTCATACGAATATGAGAATTTTGCTCGATATTGTTTCGTCCAGCGTGACGACGCCGCACAAAGGATAATGCAATCGCGAAAGACAAATTGGATTTTTTAACGTATACACGAGAAGAATACTTTTTCATCGAAAAAGTGGGTTATTTCATACTGGATTTCTCTGGCACAGTGTCATCATGTGGGACTGTGTCGAAGAGCGCTACGGCAAAGTTTACTTTTGCTACGAAAAACAAGGTTGCTCGCGGGTAATTAGCGGTTCACACTTGACCTAGTGAGAACGCATAGCTCGTCCGCCAACTGCACTATCCTTCCTCGCTGTTAACGATAGTCGCGAATCTATGCAAATACAAGATTTTACATTCGAAAATTGTGGAAATCTGCTTCGGACATTTGTTTATTACACACTGAGAAAAAAAAATCTGGTTGCATTAATTAGAAATCTGGTAGATTCAATTCAGTATGTCTGTTGGAAAATGGACGAATCAGAATTACTTTAGGAATTAGCAGATGAGTGTGATTAATTCCTTCCTGTTAAATTTACCAAATTTTCTTGTTAATGATACTAAATTTACTTAAAAAAATGGCATCACTGTGTCCATGTTTAGTTAATATAACAAGAAGTTTTATGGATCCAACTAGAAAATACTAATCAAATCCTTGTAGTAAAATTAATTAAACGTTCTAGTTATAAAAAATCGAGTCTTATTGTGATAACTAGAAATTCTGTTTGGTTTAATCAAAACCTTCTATCAGATCTTGTTGATACAATCAAATGATTTTTCTCAGTGCAGACTTAGGAGAAAACTATATTATGTTGGCGAGATTTTCTTGGAACCTTATAGACTCTCTCATTTGTATATCAAAAAGGACTTGTTTTAATTATCGATCAATTTTCGTGAAAATAAACAATGATTAATGAAGAACGAAATTGAACGGTTGGATAATGCGTGGTAATTAAGTAGACGCGATTAAGCGGTAAAATGTACATCATTGTGTTCCACAGAACGTTGGATTTAGCTGTTTTTCTAGCGCTATCGGCGTACCTCGCAAATTGGCGTTAATAGCCGCTTATCCATTAAGCGAGAAGCCGCGAAAGTGACAACAAGTGTACACACGTCGGTGGATGCACCGATGGTTAAACGTGATGATGTGATCAAATTAACAGCGTGATACGCGTACGTATTCGTTATAGCTAGTTGGTGAACGCGATATCGACGTTGACTAATGTCGGATGATATGGGAGCTAAAAACGGGAACTAATCTACACCCACGATCTCCCCTACCTACATAAATCCAGATAACATATACGTGTACGAATTTAATAATCGAAAATCGTGGATTTGTTACATTTCCAGTTTGATAAATTTTAACTGTATGTATCCGATGATGGATATAAATTATATCCAATCGAATATGTATGGGAAGAAGTACGAACGAGCGAGTAGGAAATAGCTCTCCATAAAGCCGCATATAATTCGTAACGTTTCGGTTTGTTTTAATTAATTAAAAAAATAAATTAATTGGGGCAATCAATTTGTATATTGCTTTTGTATCGTAATTTTATATTGGTAATAAGGAGCTAATGAAATTGGAAAAGCGGTAATTGAAAACCCAAAATACCACAGTCATCTCGCTCGAATTGCACAGTCAGCAAACTACAAAGTATGAAGTACAAACTAATCGTAGAGTAATGGAAGAAGTTAATTTATGGACAAGTATCATATACGCTACATGTGCCATCAACAACGTCCGCGTCATAAATCATCGGGGCATACGTTGCGTTTCGATGGTAAATATTTGCAGTGTATTTGCACGTAAAGTTTTAATGCTCTCATAGTTCCGCAGCATCGTATAGTTAATATACAAATGAGACTCGCAATGATTTCCACGTTATAATATGATTAATTCCAATGACGCAATAAAAGATTCGAAGAGCGTTACATGTTCAATATCACATATATCCGCAATTCGCGACACGGTTGAGCAAACTATCGACTGTTCCCGCAGCTATGCTGATGCTGCATAGATGCAGGAATAGACAGCCCGCTGTGAATTTGCGGCTTTTCAATGTTACATTATGCGCGCCCAATCGTGCTTAACTATCGAACTCGCAACTTGCGTGTACGTTTAAATGGAACAACTAACGTCTGCGATTCTGTCAAATCACCGTTGCCGTAGCTATCATCATTAGTGGTCTAGGTGCTCGGTGTATTCGAGATTGATTTTTCGGACGGGTGTGTAATCTATTGATTAGAGTTAACCCAGAGTGCCTTTCCACAGATCGGTTAATGAATCTCTCGAATCTAATTGCGACTGCACGTTCTAAAGATCATGGAGGTTGATTGAAAAGAACGAATCGCTGATTGAGGAACGTAAGAAAAGAATCGATAATAGTACTCGAAAAATTAGTTATTAGTAGTCAAACCAAATGTCAAAGCTGAAAAAAGGGAGAAAGACGAGAGCGATGATGGTGGAGAATCGTCAAATATTTTTTATTATTCCTTTACTCGTTGGATGTGCGAGCAGTTCGCGATGTCCTCACATGTGCCATCCGCCCACCCCATCAATTTCTATCCTCATCTTTTTTCATTCGGCGTTATATAGTCAGAATCTCCCTTTCTCTGTCTGCCCCTCTCTGTCTGGTAATCTCACGGCGAGAGGATCCCGAGGCTTCAAGCAGCACAATGCCGAACAAATCCTCCCTCGTTCGTCCTGGATACCCTCCCCAGCCTCTCGCTCCCGAATCGTCGTCCCCGTGTACATTCCACCCCGCATCACCAAGCTTACACTTTCTCTTCCGTCGACAGCGGGGTGCATTAGCCTGTTGAACCACTGTTTGCGTGTTTGATAAATTGGGGGAAACATTTTCTCTCGCAATACCTCACCGACGATGACTTTACTCGCAGAGAGAGAGAGAGGGCGGGGAGGGAGAGGACTTAAAATAATCGATGGTGTGCGTAAAACATTGAACGCGATGAGACTTACGAATTTGAGCAACGCGTTGATTAATAACCTGTGGTTTGAGAGATTAATCGTTCTTAGAGCTTAGCTGCGAGACAAGTTGTCTCGTACAAGGTTACGTTTTTGATGAGCGTGAAAATAAATAATTAATCTCAGTTTTTTTTTCGTATTTAAAAATGCGTCGCGAAGTCGTCAGATATGATCGATATATCTGTATATTAATATGTAATATAAAATAATAATGTATTTTTTTTATTAAAGTTAAATCCAATTTCTGAAAAAGAATACATGACATTTATTACGTGAATTCTACATAATAATTGCAACGAGCTTTGTATGCCAGAAATTATTTTCATCTTACGTAACTCGGATATTTACATCCATCTAACTCTACAGTGCGGTCTAATTGACTTTCGACATGCGGGTTGCAAGGATAGACGCATCGCTATTATAATATTTTAATTATAATATTGTAATAATGAACCACTTCATTGTAAGAGTAAAATTGTTGATGCTGTTGCCGAGGGAAAAATATGCCTTCGGGCAATAGAGTTTTAGTTAAAATCGCAGTATTGCTTTTAATGAACATTTTCAGATTGAAATGTTTATGACATAAGATATATTGAAAATACGAAAAATAAAATAACAATAGCATCGTCCACTGAACAATTTAATTGTTAGCGTTTATAATGATATGTTAATGCTTATTCCACTTTTGTGTGTATGAAAATGGCATATGCAAAATTCATTCATGTATAATTGATGAGTGTTTGTACTAGATCCGTATTAATTAATGAAACTAACCAACTGATCCCTTTGCTACATTATATTTAGCTCTATAATGTATTTCTGTAATAATAATTACGATCTTTTTCATTTATTAGTAGATCTCTAGGTATTCTTTTTTTGTCGCAAAATATAAATGACATCGTGCGCTTGTACAACAATAAATAGCAAAAAAAAAATAGAATTTCGTGAAAGACGCTATAGATGCATACCATTGTATTGCAGCTATTTAAGTTTTAAAGATGGACGGAAATAATAATCTTTAAACAATAAATTGTGCTTTTAATCTCTTAATCTCTATATTGTGTTATTCTCAATTGCCGTTTACGAAATTTTATATATCTTGCACAATGTATAAGTTTCTATCTAAATAAATAAAATTGCGATAAAGAGAGATTGAAGTAAATAATTAATCGTTCAGAAAAATTTATATAGCAAACTTTGCTAGTCAATTTGTTCTCAAGAATCAAGTTGAAGTTTTGTTAGATGGAAGCAAGCAAAGTGTATGATATGGCTATATAAAAATTTCACCTGAGAGTTTTCGAAGTGAGTGAATTTTTGATACAACTCAACCTACATTCAGTTATGTATCGCTGACGAACGTGATAAAATCCGCGTGACACACAAGTAGCCCTCTCTCTCTCTCTCTCTCTCTCTTCTCTTTTTTGCTCTCTTCCGCACATCATTCACTTCGCATATTTAATAATGCAAGTTGCACAATGCAAATTATGCAATGTGTAAGAATATGAAAAATGCATGTATCAATGAATGATCATTCTGATAAATAATTTGACCTCTTCGTGTGAACAAAAACCTTGTCCCTTTTTCCACGGATTTTAATAAAACTTAAATTTTTGATATAAAATAACTGTTGAGTTCGCATAAAATGCAAATTATTTATGATGAAATGAGATATTTATAATTAATAATTATGCTTTTGTAATTAATAGTAAATTAAGAATGTTAGAAACGATTGTTGATAAATGAGATTGTTAGAAAATATATATTTATTACATACGGTATGATATTATAAGAAAGGAATATAAATTGAACGAGTCATTTGAACTTATGTTTTCTCACGAAAAAGATTATCGATATCTTTCTTTGGTCATGTTGAAAACACTCGGCAAGGGACGATATACGCGCTATAAAAAGTCAACAAATATTTCGGTGAAAAAGAGGGAGAAATTGCACCGATCATATATAATGTACATACAGAAATGTTCTGCTGGAATAGATTTGAAAGATAAATGAGTCCTGTACTGAATTCTATGTGTATGCGAACACTTGTTTACTACTTATTTTTCTTATACTATAAGAACGTCACTCGTAATTGATCGCTGTTGGATCATTAAATTCTCGCATCAGGAATTCGTTTAACGAATGACAGTAAGAATGAAAGACATAAAAGCGATTCGCTATAAATAGCATAATACAAATTACATTATTTTGTAAAACATATGATATTTTATTTAATCACATTTACTAGATGTGATATATTTTCCTAAACTATTTATTAAAAAAATAAATACTTGAAAAAATTAATAAAATTAAATATATGATTATATAAACAAATGCATTAAATATTATATAATTATAAATATATTTTCCTTTCTAAATATAAATTTATGCTATAAAATTGTATTTAAGGTCATAAAATTAAAATTATTTAATAAGAACTATAAATTATGTATAATTAGTAACATCGAATGATAAATACGATTTCAATTAATATATAATGCAAATTTTAAATGAGATGGGCAAATTTGATTTAATCACATTTACTAGATGTGATTTGTTAAGAAAATAAATACTTGAAAAAGTTAATAAAATTAAATATTATATAATTATATAAATTAATGAATTAAATATCATAGTTCTTCCTTTCTAAGCATGCTATGAAATTATATTTAAGGTTATAAAATAAAAATTATTTAATAAGAACTGCACTAAATTATTTATAATTAGTAGCATCGAATGATAAATGCGATTTCCATTAATATATAATCCAAATTTTAAATGAGATGAGCAAATAAACATAAAGTTTAAAGGAAGACAGAAATACAGCCGCGCTCCGAAATGCAAATAGCTCTCGCGAGAATACGGGAGGCAGGGATTAAATAATAAGAATGCACGAGGAATGGAAGAGAAATTCTTTCGGCACGAAGAAAGCTGTGTGAAATGGAGCGTGCAGAGGAAGAGACTCGAGTCTCGAATCTTAAGCTCGCCTCTAATCCTCGCGGCTTTGTCTTCGCGGGTGAATGGCGGAGACTCGAATGTCGTCGCTGCTTCTGTTAGACTGCAGTGTCTACAGGTATTTTCTGCACGTATATACTTATATATCTTTATTCTTCAAAGTCACCATTCTTCGCGTCTTTCAACATGTGTCGAGTGCCACAGGGAACACATTTCCTCACGAAACTTATCGTTGATAGAACTCTAACGTTTCATAATCGGACGAATTTTTAAATTTAAAAATTTTTAACGAATTTTTAAATTTAAAATATTTTTAATTCTAAGCGACGCTTTTCATGAGATTTCATTGTAAAAAGTTACAATCGCGTATGTTCAATATCTTATTTTTCTTATTCGACAATCGAGATATGTCGCGTGTCGGAAAAGCATCGTTTACATCGCTTGCATAAATTTAACGTCGTAATTTAATTCCTCAAGTTTCACCAGTAAGCCCTGGCTCGAAGTTACAATTAGAGTCTTGCGGTGGCGATTACACTTGGCCGAAACTTGGCTGAAAGTACGATGTGTTCGATCCGATCACCTTGCTCCGGAGATAATTGAACGAGGATCAAATATCTCGTTGCAGGTGTTCGCTTTTTCCGAAGGAGATACGATACATTTAAGCTGTCGAGATTGTCTCTTTCTATTAGCGACAAGTCCAGCAGCTAAGGAAATTGAAGACGAAAATCGAAAATTAATTTTTTCGTGAAATCTTTAATCATGGACACGCTTTTTCAAAGCGAGTCATCTAAATAAGTAGGTACATAAAAAATTTAATTAAAAGTTAAGAGCTTAATGGTCCATTAATTTTTTAACAGCGTTACATTTCGAATTAATTTAAAATTCAAGAGGGATTGGATGGAGAGACACGAGTTTCGGAAGCATCCGTTATAGTCGGCGAAGCCGAACGCGTTATTAATTAATTGTATTAAATCCGACATGCTACTTCTATGGCAATTCGCATCATCTGCGCCAAGTCGTTTCTCAACTTGTTGATTTAATTCGCTAATTCGCAGTTCAATTAACTAATTCTGCTGGTTAGATTTTCACGCAAACGAATTAGGCGAACAGATTCGGCGAGGCCGGTAATCAAATTAGCATATATACTATCGCAGATAATCGTCGCATCGCGATAACGGTGTGTCCGTTTCGATGTAATGGATCGAGAGCAACGATCCCTATCATGATGCCACGTCATCAAGAATAATACCGATCTCGATTCCATTTTTGGTGATGAAAAAATTCGATGCCCTCTAACGTTAACGATAAAGAAAATAATGATACATTCAATTATATATATAAATGCATACATGTCATAGTCAGTATTTTTATTTCCCAATTAAAAAGCTTAAAATAGAAGTGAAAGAGGAACAAGTGATTATTTCATTTTGTTAAAAATGTTACGTATTTTAAATTTGATGATTTAAAGTTAAATATACGAATCTCTGCGCGACGATCAAATCACAGACTTTATGGTCGACGTATAAACGCAATTAGCTTTAACTCTCTCTTTCTCGTTCTCTCGCAGAGATACATAAATTATCAAACTCAAATAACTGAGATTAAGATATAGCACTCTTTTCTTAAGCATATAGAATAATTAATGAATATCGAACTTGTGTGGTATATTTTTTTATTAGTTTTATCTCATTTTTCTTATGTTCTGCGAGTTATATCGAGCGCATCAAAATACGCTATCAAATAATGACTTATTGATATCAAATATCGAAATAAACAAATCTACAGGTATTGATGCATTTCTTGCTAAATTTTCGCCATTCGATTATAGCCTGCCGTTGGAAAACTGGCAAGTTATCAAAATTCGAGAAGTTCATAAATTTCTCATTCAAGAGGATCATTCAAGTTTCTTTAGATAGTACAGCTGCATCGTTGCCCATCTGGCGTAGACAATATCTTGCAAGTAGTCGACGACGCTTTTTGTTACTCGAAAAAAACTTGAGCAAAGAGGCAACATTCGAGATCCAACCTTGGCCGCCTTTCAAGAAGAGATATTCTTCGTATATTTCGTTCGAAAAATCACTCGTTCAGATATCGTAATGCGCTTCACATGCATATCGAAATCATGGACGTACTTTTCAATTTTGTACGGATTTTATTATTTCTTGTATCTCGAACAAATCGTCGAAACGAGGAACGCTTATAATGAGCTTGGAGCCCACATTAGACGAGTATTAAAATGAGAATTCTTTTTTCCGATTTTACAAGACTGATAAAAGAGAAAGGAAAAAGTTGCATTATTTTTGCAGCTATATTTATGGGAAGCTTCTCTAGAGAAATTTTATGGCTGAAGAAAAAGAAACGTATCTCCCGTCGTGTTCGCATTGTGATTGAAATTTTAAATTTTAAAGATATGTTTCGGCGAAAGAATATGCAAATATGAAGAAATCGAGATACGGTATCGTATCGAGAGACTGATGTATTTTAAAATTATTGCTTGACCGAATACACAAGTAAGAATTGCGGTTCTACTTACGTATATAATTTTACGTCGGTTACGACATATTTCGTTGAATATATTCCGGAATATGAATTGGTAACATTTTCAATTTTAAGAATACTCGTTATTCGCGTTTCTCAATTGATGCGAATCTCATATCCTCCCTAGAGCGCATCGACGACCGTGGCTCACGTTGTTAGAAGAGAATATAATTTATCGGAATGCACATCGGCTAAAGTAAGTAGAGTAGGAAATTTCGAGATGCATATATTCCCTTTTGGAGAACGGCTATTTTCGGCTGACCTCAATACGTATTATCTCGGAGAAATGAATCTACTGTTCAGGTAAATCGCATGCGTCGTAGTTTTCCGCGAATTTATATAAAATAAAGCGATAATGTTATTATAGTATAACGTTTTCAAATTTTTCGGTCTCTCTTTCCCTCTTTTTTTCTAAAATTTCGAATACAAATATTCTCATGATATTTTCACTATTCTCTCGTTATATTTCTTTATTTTAATACCTGCAACATTTTATCGATTTTTACGGTGAAAGAATTTTATCAAAATTCATACGCTTCGAAAAAATTTAATAACCAGAGTGACAAATTGAAATTAATTTTCATACGAAAGCGTGCAAACAAAATCTGTTTATTTTTCTACTTATGCAATGAAAGTTATTTCCGAGTCAAAGAAAAACATCTTAGAGACTGTAATATTGTCACATTAGTTTGCTGTATGAACTTTCTTGAGTAGCGAGTAAGAATGCCCTAGGGAGCGGAGAAAGAAGCTGGAGGGTGACTTTGGCCAGCTTCCAGAAAGCATGGACTCGGGAGATTCGCCATTGGAATCGCGGAAGAGTGGCCAGAGTTATGGAACTGGATGCAGGTGTTTTAAATCCCGCGAGACATTCCGGAGCCTGCTTATTCGTACAGTCTCTCTTTCTCCCGCTCACTCTTGATACGTGGACGGTGGGATATCGTAAAATATGGCAACCGATACAATCCGCTTTTATTAAATCACCGAATATCTGTTTTCATTTTATATCTTTAGACGTAGGACTGTATATCGCGATATAAATATGGGTGTATAAAAACGTAAAGAGAGAACATTTTCGAGTTTATTTCTTTGCATCTGAAGGATTTATATCTTTATCAATAAATGTACTCAATATATATCGTTAAAAAAATAAATATCATTAAAAATATATATCGTTAAGAAATACCTAAATAATGCAAATTGGTTTTACAATTGGAATTGAAATAAACATTTTGTGTCACGTGACAAGATAAAAGTGTAAGGCAAAATATTATTTTGAATAAAATGCAGCCACTCAAAATAATATTAAAAAATCACGAATAGCATAATAAGTTTCTAAAAATGCTCTTCGAAAAAAAATTGATTGGATATTCATTGGATTTTATTTATTAAACGTTTTATATATATTTACGTTTTATATATATTACGTTTTATATATATTTTTTATAAGAATTGCAAAAGAGATTTTTGAAATGCGCTATATATCATCTAATTTTTTTGATGTACATCTTCGGTTATCGGCAGCAGTCCGACAGGAAAATGACAAAAAATGACAAAAAGTTATTTCATAGATGACCGTTTTAGGTATCGTCGAGCCACAGGTGAAGGACGAACAGACGAGTGCCGTGAAATTGGTCTCACGAGTCCTCCGGCCGGACTTCCTCTGACAAGATTCATTATATATAATCTGACTTTTTGATATATGTATTTGCGAAAATCACATTTGAGAAATTGGATGCAACAATAACGTAAATAATTTTATGTAGCTTTGAGACAAATTATTAAAAAAAATTAAAATTTAATTTTTTAATTTTGTATTATTCAATCCAAAATGTACTTAAAGTAGCAAAAAAAAAAGGAATTTTGTTCACAGTCATTTGTAAAATTTATTGCATTCAAGGAGAGCACTCAAAATTTACACAGTAAAATTTATGCAATAATAGCATAAGTCGGCTTATACTTCTCGATATATACGTGTAAATTACTATGTTATATAGTCGAAATATTCCGCTACTGTTATATCTTTCTTCTATACAAAAATAATTCAAATTAATTATACAATTTAATAAAACGTGAAGGACGTATTGTTAGCAGAAAACTGAGATCACATTTTTGACAAGAGAGAGAAATAAAAACTATTTGACAAATTAATGCCTTATAGGAGCAATGAAATGCAATAAAAATAGAATAATATAAAGATAATTTATTAGTGCTAAAAATAGAGAATGTCAAATATGACAAATATATCATTTCGGTTGGATACGAGAAAGTAAAAGATTCGAATATTTTGGCGATCATTACATCGAACATTCTGTGCGGATGGAATGACATAAAGGTATTCTTGGCACGTTTCCACCAAAGCACGAACGACGGAAGAACGTTTGCAATAAAAAAGATACGAAAAAAAGAATGACGTGAAAAAAAGAAGTGAATATAGAATGCACGCTTATACAGCTTTCAGAGAAAGTAAAGGAATAAAGAAATGAGACTTTTCCTAAATGTGCATCGCGAGATACGAATAAGATTCAATTATATTTCTACGTATATTTCTATATAAGCAATTTAATATATCATAATCTTACGTTCATGTCGCTTGCATTAAACTATTGTGATATATCCATAAATTGTGCTCAAGAATAGGATAACTTAATTATGATAAAATTATTTGAAAATGCTTTAGAGAAGGAGAGAGAAACAGAGAGAGAAGGAGAGATCATTAGATATACATATGCCACGTTTTTATAAATAAAAAATTCATTACAAAATTCATTTCTAAAAAATAGTAATTATACTTAATGCAATAAATTATACTTAATTAAACTTAACATTATCTTTCCGTAATATCAAAGTTTCTAAATCAAAGACATCCTGTAAGCATCAAAGTTTCTCCCAGTTCTCCTCAACGTCTCTCAACTTTGATTCTTAGATTTCGTAATGTGTAACGCATCATCGATATAATAAAAGCCAGTGCGCCAAGTATATTATGCGTCGAAAATAATAATGGGCCGTACGAGTTATATCCCTATAACCTGTGAACTTTCAACCGCGCGTGTGCGTGCATGTGCGTGCGTGCGCGCGCGATTACTTTACACAGGGCTGCTTATTATCGAGCGAAGCGCGAACACGGGGCTCGGATAGCGCACGGGAGGCATACATTTGCCGCTAGCGAGCGGATTCCGTAATGACATGCCACGTCGTATATAAACTGGGACATCTAATTATACTCGAGGGCCCGCCACTCGCTCGCGGGCGACGTTGAACCGTCCCTGGAAGATGATCCTACTCTCTTTCTTCGTTTTCAGAGGGGAAACACGCGGCGAAATATCCTTGTCGCTTTGTCGAGGATCACTGCCAAGTGCGATGGCGTGCGCTTTCGAGTGGCAAAAAAAAAAACAAGGGAAGCTCGCACACTCGGCGTCAGAGATTATCCCCCAGAACGTAATATCCGATAGGTCGGCGGGATGTGTCCCAAAAATACCCTCGCTTCCGTAACATTAATAGCAATTTTATTAAAAAAGAAATATTTATATATTTTTTTCTTTAATATTATTTTTGCTCTTCTTTCAGAAAACGTGGTATTAAATACTTAAAATATTTGGCACACATTATCCTGGGCGATAAAAAATATATTACACCATGAGGATTAAAGCGACTACCGCAGTGTCACCATCTTCATCTTACTCACGTGATGTTATTTCATAAATATTGGTATATCCTTGAAACATTCTCGATTATGCGGCGATTATGCGGAATATTTTGGAGTCACTGGATGTCGGGATGCAGCTCCACAGTTTCCGCATAAAATATCGACTTTTTTTTCAGTGAAAACTGTCGGGATTATTTCCGACAAGTTTTTAACTTCAAACTTAAGATATGAGCGCACAGATTGGTATTGGAAAAATATCCGCGAAAAAAGCATCAAATTCAATTTAAAATTAATTAAGAATAAGAATCTCCTTGTTCACCAAAAACTTTCCAATTTGTACGCGCAAGTTATTGACAAGTGTCTTTTTTTCAAATGCACGAAACTATTTCGCGGTTTGCAAATGAGACATCTACAACATCTACAATTGCGCAAATATTTGTACGTATAAATTTCACTCTCGGAAAATGGGAGTGCGCCGTTGTTTAAATGGAACAACAAACCGCGGGAGAGATGCACGCTATTTGAGCGATGCGTATTACGTTCACATGGGGAAACATGAAAGATTTAGCGAGCAGTTTCTCGGGGCAGTTACGAGACGGAACAATTTATTAACGGTCGCGAGTATGGCTTTGTACGGTTTGACGTTTGATGCTTTCCTGTTTGGGATTTTCTGTACACACATAGACATACGCATTAGCCGACTCGTATACCAACATACACACACGTGGCGATGTCTCGTCGATTCAATTATCGTTGGTTCGCGGGCTGGGATAAAATTTAATTTTCGCAACTCTGTATCCTCGTCTCATCCCTTGCCGGATTCTCTGTCGCTCTGCGTAACATATTTCGCGCGCGTACATCTCGTATTCCGAGGTCCATTCTGTTCAAAACTATGCGAGCGACGATAAATTACCTTGAAATGAGCAGCAATATCGTCATAATTTCGCACACTTCATGCTTTCCAGGTATTGACCCTCCCGGCGGTAAACTCGTACGGATTAATTACCGCAATACCAACGTCGGTATGAGACGTTGAATCCGCGTGTGTTACATTAGATTCGTGTAATTGCAATTATGGCACTCAATAATTCACGATCTTGATTTTCATTTCAATTTGCCTGGCGAATTAAAAATTGATTTCTTTTTAGCAAACGTACGTTTCGACGCTATTATAATTATAATTATAATTATAAGTGATTAAAAAGTAGTCTTTATGAATCAAGCAAATATATGCAAGTATATATCATAGAATGGATATTATTCAACATTTGAAATTTGTTAAGAAAAAAATATATAATATATTATATTATATATTAATATAACATTGACATTTGAACATTTGCAATAAACAACAACTTCCTTCGACATTTTCGTTACAGAAAAATCGATGCCCGATTTGTTTCCCCATCGTTCTGCTTCATGGTAGGTTAACTTCTGGTTTGTTGCAAGTGTCCGAATAAATTCTCGATAATTCCGAACGATCCTGCTCCAAAAATAGCAGCTTAGGCAATGGTTTCCCAAGAGAGATCTTATGTTACATTAGCCAGTTGTAGTTCGTGCGAATGGCGCCAATTTATTTTGCACGATTCTACTATCATATACGTATCTATATTGAAGATATATCTGCAAAACGAAAAATGTTTGCGCTTTTCGCTCGAGATTGATTTTTTTCCTTTTTTACGCGAGATATCATATACAAATATCTGAATTGAAAAACTTTTTTAAAAAAATATTCCAAATCCTAACAATCTGCACAATAAAAAAATAAAATATACTATTTCCATTAAAGATAAATAATTATTTAAAAAAATAGACATATATAAAATATTTTTATTACAAAACATTTATAAAGGTTGATTATATTAATTATATCCTTAAAAATGTTACATATTTATGCTACTTGAAAGCTGCAATAATTTAGTTAGAATATTTTATGTATATTAAACAAAGGAGGAGTGAACGTGCTTGCATCTCATTGAGTCATAAAATACGCAGTATATATGGAAATGATATTTAAGCACGCGCTGATAATTTTGCTGCGACAAAACAAAGCTGCGTCCACGCCGTAATTTTTTGCGGATTAAACGAAACTGGGGACAAAAGGCTTTTAGCCTTTTAACTAGTTGTCAGCCGTCTGGAAAATTATGGCGGAAAATTATTTGTAGCGCCTTTTACAAATTCATTCTTTGCACGTTTTCAAGTCAATTAGTGACACAATATTTAACAAATTTCTCAGTCTTTGTTTCGAAGAATTTAAAACATTTATTTCCAATTTTTCGAACAAGTTTAATTTTATATCTTAAGAATCTCTTTAAATGTCATGACCATTATTATTCTTCAGAAGAGCTTCACTGTTACGAGTGTATAGAGTACCATTAAAAAGGCGAGAAATGCATTGTACCTCGCATTATGTTTACATAGGTAAATTCGAGAATTTTGCGCGATTTATGAAAGTGCAAAAAACGCACACTCTTATAACACGAGAAAGTCGCAGAAATAATGTGCATTATGCAGATTTCTTTTTTATTTAATACATTATAGTGTCGCAGCTACATACTTACACCTAAAGTACTAAAAAATAAATAATATCTTATTATAATGTGATAGCAGCATTTATATATTCGTGAAATTATAACGTATATTAGAAATAAAATTTAGCTGTAATATCGATTAATTGCAATCCAAGCTCGGGAATATTCAGTTGAACTATCATACTTAATTAACGTATTATTTATATGGGTAAATTATATGTAATATCGATGATTACACGCCTTTTATTAAATTTCAATTACGCAAGTTGACGATGCAATGTAGATTAATTAACGAAAACTTATCACTGAACATTAGTATCTCCGTAATAGGTATACATAATTAATCGACGTTATCGAGTGCCGAGTGGAATACTCATTTGTCAAATTGAAATGTAAAAATTGAAATAAATAGAACGGTGCATTAATTATAATATCGATATCGAAATAAAAATATCATAATATAATGTTTGTAATTTGACTTTATAAAATTTTAAATGATTAATAATACTAATGCAACATTTTACATACAACATATATATTATATGATAAAAATATTTTATCGTCATAAAATTAAAACATTAAATTTTTATTATACTTTAAAAAATATCGGTGATTTTATCAACTCCTAAACTAAAAGCATTTACTAAAAGTTATTATCGAGTAAATATGAGTACAAATTATTCGCATCGTTGCAAAGAGAAATATCTCATATACTGCAAGTGTAAGTCGTTAATTGTTATGGTATCGTTAGGATTTTAAGAGGACAGTAAGGAACAGACATCAACGATAATAGCGATAATAATAGTTGTTGATAGCGTTATAACGATAATTTTTTCTTTTATTTAATGTTTAATTAAAATAGGCATGAAATAATATAAAATTATAATCATATATAATTGAATTATTTAATTGGTTATATATTATTTATTAATCATGTTGTGTTTTACAATTTACAAATTAATTTATTTTCACGAAAGAGAATGTTATGCTTGTGTATGTTTCTTTTGATTTTATGCAGCAAAAAATTATGTAAAAAAAAACTATAAGTATCAGATCGAATCTAATCATAAAAAATTCATGGAAATGGATGAAATTTAGTCGAATATTTCCCGTAAAAATAATAACAGTATCTTCCAAGAATAAAGATTTATTTCATCATAATCTAGGGAAATAAAATATCGTTCGTCTGAGAAGCTTATCGATCAAAACTGTATAGTGGCAAATAGGTGGAGGAATGTGATGAATGTACCATGCTTCTGCTATACAAAGGATAAGTCAGGTGATCCATTATGAGATAATATCTCGCAGCAAACCTCAAAAGAAGCAAAACTAAAACTTAACTAGATGTATTTCTATATTAACTTCTACATTAACTTATTTACACAAAAAGCCAGCGTAATTAAAAGAAATTTCTGAAACATAGAAAATTCGGTTGAAAGTGTTCGACGGTCATAAACTCGGTAATAGAAAAGTTCGTCGAACAAACAGTTTCGAAGTTGAGAATCCCCACGACTAGCATATCGGCAAGGAATGATAATCGTCTTGGTCCATTTCGGATCCGTACTGCGGTTAAACGCCGGGGAAAACCTTGTAGTTCAAGTGGTAAAACGATTTAAGACCAGGAGCGAACCCGAGTAGAACGAGATATAGTTGGTGTTATCGTCCGAAGAGGCCGACGATGATGGTTGGAAGGCGAAGAAACTCGTATATTAAACTCAAAAGTTTTGACACGGCGGACTACTTTCGGACTGGCTACAGCCAATCATGTTCGAGCAAATAAATTGACATACTACTACATTTTGTAGGACACGAAACCGTAGGTTACTTTGCACATGACCACCCTCGCGAATAAATTTTATATAAAGAAAAACAAATAATATGTGTGCGATATGTATGAATAGCGATCAAATACAAAGTTTTGGTTGCGATCGCTCACTGTCTTTCTTGTTTATCGTCCTTCCCTTCTGCTTGCTCTTCAAAATAATTTAAACATCTCTCCATCAAATGATGTGTTTGAGTTTCTTCAAAATCCATCTGTCAAAAATATGCTTCTAATTTTTTATCTTCCCTATAAAAACAATTACTATTACAATCGTCTAACTGCTTATTGAAATGTCTATGAAATGCCTATTGTTTAATATATGGTTTTAGCCTTCAAAACTTATCTAAAATCAAGATTAATTAATGTGAACAAGACAGCCCCTGCTCTTTGCTAATCAAAGAAAGAAGAAGAAGAATGTAATTTTCGAATTGCTTTCGAAACATCGATTATTGCACGAGACTCTCCCTGGATTGAAATGAAATTCCATTTGCAAAGTATCAAACGAAAAAAAATTCATGTCAAATCCATTAGCCTTTCTGTTTCATTGTAACTATATCGATCCAAAGCGGTACAAAAGCGCGGTTAATCTACGTCCATTCCGCTTGTCGGCCAAGTTTGCTATTTATTGTAAGTCCGGGTTAAATTCAAATGACTTTCTGGGTCACCTTGGAAGGATGGAGGAACAATGTCATTTTGTTGACGGACTCTTTTCTCGTTTTGCTCCCATTCCGTTATTGTGCATTAATACGTTCGGGAACGGTCATTGGGTCCGGCCGATTCTATTGCCTTCTTGTTCTTATATTCCTTGTTCTCTGTACTCCTTTCATTGCGCGATGGGTTTAAGAGGAGAACCTCGAAGTGAGCTTTAAGACGGCTTATTGCAGCGGCCGACATGAAAAGAATCGAGTGGCTCTTGACGAGGCGAGAAAAAGGAGCGAAATACAAGGCAAGATAAAGGAATACTCTAATATTTTCTACCTGCTAATATTTCTTTGAGAAAGCTAATATGTCTGGCGAGATTGCACCATTTTAAAGAGATGTAAAATGAATATTAGATTTTTTATATATATTAGATTTTATATATTAGATTTTTTCTCTGCGTATATATAAATATATAAATATAAATATATATACATATATACTTCTGGACAAAATTAACGCATAAATTTTTTTCACTTTTTCTTTAAAAGCTGATATTTAAATTTTAACGAAAAAATTTAAAGAAAAAGTGAAAAAAAAGTTATGCGTTAATTTTGTCCAGGAGTATATATACAATGATCATTGCTGTACAAATAAAATTTTGAGGAATTTTCTTTACTAAATATTAGATATACAAAAATTAACAATTATTGCGAAAAATATTTGTAATACAAACGTACGTTAATAATTAATTGATATTATCATATATAACATTAATATATATATTATCATATATATATTATCTACTCATTTTGTATTCTCTCATAATCTTGAATAATCTGTGTTAAACGAAATTAACGATATTTTCCTACTTTTATAACTGCAAATTAAAATTTTAATAAAATTTTACAATTCCCTCTCTTTCTCTCCCTCCTCTTTCTCTCTCTCACATAACGATGATATGGATAATAGAATGAACATCGAAATGGAGCACATATCGATTAAAACCTTTTGGAACAATTCATTTTAAAATAAAATTAAAGTATAGTAGATAGGAGAGAAGAGAAGAGAAGAGAGGAGAAAGAGAGAGAAAGAGAGGAGTATTCATGCAATCGCTAATTCATGTCCGTTAGTATGCCTCTAATTAACATGACCTATTAAACACTATCACAAGCGTGGAAAATACCATGTGACATAGTCTGCTACATCATCTCGGTTATTTGATTATTATCATATATTTAAATTATTATTTAAACAACTAATCCTTCACAAATTGGCTGAACGTTTGGGAAATATTATATTATTAATTTCGTTTCATCTGTATGTATTTTGTAATTAATATATATTAATATATCTGCTCAATATGTTTAGATACTATCCTGAAAATTTTATAATAAAATAGGGAAGGAAATCATATTTGTAAAGTTTTGGAAAATGAAAAATCTGAACAAGAAAATCCTGTGTTAAAGCCAATACTCGTGGCTAATTTATTTAAAGGCTCATCTGCGAGAATCAGAATCGACCTCGTAGGAGTAGAATTTCTTCTATTCGGGCTGCTGTTGGGAATAATGTAAGTAATGAGAGAAAGAGAACAATAAGAAAAAGATAGACTGCACTGCAGAAGACTCAATAATGTACTTTCTGGTTTAGAGCTTATTTTTCTCAGCGTGGCATTGTATCTAATATAGCTATACTGATTTAATAATAATGGGTACATTATCATTCACCAGCCTAACGGCTATAAATCTCCTACTTGCTTTCTTATTTGATTACATTTATTTCTGCGCTCTTAATAAATTTCCATTCACTTGTTACTTCAGTATTGTATATGCTTCTCCCGTTTAGTTTATTTTAATTTTTCTCGATTTAATCTTTAGTGCAGCATCCAGCTTGAATTAAGCAAGCTCGTGAATAGGAGATACGCAAGTCTGTTTATCTGTATTTAATATCAATATATTAAGGTCCCACATACATCGTTGAAACTCCATATGTAATGTTCACATTTGCGGTATGTATTTAATTCGACAATTTCGCAGGTCGTCCTACAAATTAGCTAAATTAATGTCATCACATATCGAGTTACTCTTGACTCTGTGCTCGCTACCTCAAATATCCTTAAGGGATTTATTATACAGAAACGGGGAAACCATTCGTCTATCCTTCTCTCTGTACCGTACCGCGTTATCATTTTCCCATCCTAAATCATATTTGAGCCGACATTGAATCTTGCTACCGTAATGCTTATCCATCAAACCGCCACTATCTTGCGTTCTATCAAATTCTATGAAAAGATATCTTTGGTAGACTATGTTCTCGCGTTCCACTGACATTTCTTCCAGGACTGAAGAATAAAAAAGAGAGAAATCAATGAGCGAGAGAAAAAGAAGAGTAAAAAAGAGATCATAAGGGAAAGATGATGCGAATGAGAATAAGGAAGAACGACATAGCGATTGAGAAAAGCATTGTAGTGGCCAGACGAAGATCTTCGCGAAGTAGAAGAGCCAGGGGTATGGCGATTTATTTTTAACATGGCTTATCTGGCCGGAGACGAGCAACTAAACAACGCACGGGGAGAGAAGAGGGCTGATTTAAAAGCCTCAGTGACTCTCAGTTCGCATTTCACGCCCGGAAACTGAACAAGAATTAGGATGAGAGTGTTTTCAACAATTTCCTGCAATTCTAGCTTTAGAGCTACAAGACGTCTTCACGTGTAATTATCTTATAAAAAATATGCGTTATAGCTATTATATTACATACAATTATTTACATCATATTTTTTGCGCTTCTAATTATTATCGCAAATTGCGACGAGTTAGAAGCGAGTTTACTCGTTTAAAATTTAACGATGCCTCGACTGCTAAAAATAATATTGACACACGGTAGCTAATAGCGCGTTAATATCGCTATAACATTTTAATTCGACAGCTGATGCGTGCTCGGATCGAATTTCTGTTTTAGTTTTTACTTTGGACTATACATACGATCATCAGAAAATGCCTTGAAATCTCGCTCGGGTGATAAAATTTGAAAAAAAAATATTCGGAACATTTCTTTCTATATTAATCTTCAAAAACAGGACAATGTCGTAATATTTTTTTAAATGAATATTTACATCAAGTGTGAATTGAATTTAAATTTCATGCGCGAATTCAAGCATCAATAATAATTGTATAATTTAAACGTTCCAACAATTTTGTTTTGAAAGGCGAATTAACACGATGTACAACAATTTTCGATTTTAACATATTCGATCATTTTTATAAATACATATTTTTATTTCACTAATTTTATTTCTAATAAATTCTTTTATATAACTCTGCATAATATACGAGAGATGAAAATGAAAATTATTATTTTTTTTTAATATATATTAATTTTTGAATATATATATATATATATAATATATATATATATATATATAATAATCATCTTTGATGCTAATAAACTTCAACGCGCAAGTTTGGCATTGTACAAACAAGAATATGAATTACCTATGTTTAATTCTGCGCGCGAATATACATTTGTTTACAATTAAGCGGCTTAGTTTCAGTTTATGGTACTCACTGCTTGTGTAAAGTTAACATGATTAATAGATTGCTGCATTTCCCGTAACATGCATCAAATTTGATCAATATTCCCAATATTGTCAATAAAACGAATATGGATGATGAAGTAAGCTCTATCGTAAACCTTAATTGTGATTGTCACAACGCGCAGTCGACAAACAATCGAAATCTCGTTTCCTGAATTCCTACCCGACCTGATTCGACAGTGACAAATTTGGTACGATTCCGATAACTTTTGCGTCGCGATTTAATGATTGTTTTTTCGCTATTTTACGAAGAAAGAAAAAGTGTTCATGTCGCGACAATCTTCATTCTTTTATGAATAAATCTATGTTACAGTATAATGGAGAACCCTCGTAAAATATTCGACTAGAAATTAAACTAAAGAAATTAAACTAAAGTAAAATTAAAACTTCAACTTCTCATTCCATTTTCGTCATCAAAAATATCTCCGATAATTATTTTCGCGCTATAACGTCAAAGTTATAATAGTCTTTACACAAATATTTGGATTATATATTTTAACTTTTGCGCTTGTTTTGATGTGAAGAGATTTTACGCGTGTATAAGAGGTCGAGGTTCCTCCATGAGCAATATTAATTGAAAGTTATAACGCGATAATTAAGTCGAGAAGTTTGGCAACTTTAAATAACTTCGCGGTAGGCTAAAGGAATTTCTCCAACAGAGAGGGACCCCAATAATTAAGACACCTTTTATCAGAATAATCAAAAATGTTTAATAAATATTCGAAATAAAAGAGATATTAATAATTATTGTGGCTTAAAATCGTGTAATTTATAAAATATAATAACTAATTCAGAAATATAATTCGATTTTTAGCAACCTATTTCTTTTTAAAGCTCTATCATTCACATGATTCGACGATATAGTATTTATATTTATTTAGTTATTATGCAGGAAGAGATATAGCTGACGTATTAAAAAATTTTCCAATTAGATGATGATAATTCGATTGTAGTTATCGAAAATGGGTTTACAGTAGTAACATTTGAAAAATTATGGATCGTTTAACACATAACATCGTTCCGCTTGACAACTGAAGCAACATCTTTTTTATTCTACTGTTCGCTTGCTCTTTTTGGAATCTCTTTACAAACAGGATTTTTGGTAAATCCGTTTGACGGCATCGTGTGTGGAAGAGTTTCCCGGTCCATTATCGACGAATTTCACGCCTCGTCGATCTTACTGTCGCGTGCCCGTCGACGAGGAACATTTTTCGGTTTCCTTTTAACGATCCGATGCACCTGAAGCCTCTTAGTTTATTTCCTTTATCAGATTTCCTAGCTCGCTTCTTCCCGTTGAGAAAGCCGAGCCGTATTTGATTCCCTGTTGACGATGAGATCTTAACCATCATCTCTTCTTGTTATCTTCGAGAATTGCATTCAAGTCTCTTATTTTTAAACAATTTTCTCTTTACCTTTCATAACTTTCATCAAGTTGAATGTGACATGTGGCGACTTTAATTTACGAAAACGAGATTTCTTCGTTTATATAATCCTACCACATGGTTGTGAGTCGGAAACCAATATCGCAAAATACCGACTGGTAGAGCTAACTCGCAGGTATTGTTGTCCTACGTCCCATTCTCCAAGTATAGACAGTCCAACAATTGCATACATTTATTCTATATTTAAAGCTTCTATTTTGGGAATTCAAAGTCCAACCGAGTATTAAAATGTGCAAAAATAATGAAAGCATACTCTTTGTTTAGATATTAAAAATAGATTCCTTTTTTTACTTTATTACATCTCGCGTTTCTCGTTTCACGTTATATTATTTTTTAATATCTTTTAAAATATAGGAAGCTATGTGTACAAGTTTATATAATATCATATTAGAGATATTAATGTATCATACGAGATATTAATACAAAACAGTAAATGCGAACGTATGTTTCATACGGACTAAATTTCAGGTTCATTGGATAATTGTGCGAAATTGCTTCCGTTATGTCGATTATTCCGACGAGCAAAAAGATAAACGCAAATCTCTATATAACCGCAGCTGCGATCGAGTGATGTTCTATGGAAAAAAATAGAGCTGCATCGAAGAGAGTGCTTATCTCATTGTAGAACCCATTAATCGTCGCAGATCCGCAAACGGATGAAGAGAGGTACTCGAGTACGTTTCTCTGGTTGCAAGATTGGTCATAAAAAGAAATCAAGTGGGAATTGAGACACGCAATTTACGTAAACGAGAGAGCCGCATATGGCTCTGAAATGATACTGAGAAAGTTCCACTTGCGACGCGAACATTTCGTTCTTAAAATTGAGATATCATTCACAGCATGATTCACTACTCGAGATTTAAAGATTTGCAAAGGGAATGAATCGCGCGCGCGAGGCACGGCGTGAGTTTAATCCGAAAAGATTATTGATTATACTCCAAAATACACACGCGAGATTGCTCTCTGAAAAGCAGAAATATACGCCCGTTGAAAGAGATACCCGGCATTAAAAAATATGCAAATGCGATGATTCTTAAAAGACTGAGGTGAGATTTCAAAAGTTTTCTCGCTCTCTCTATAATTGAGACGTTGAATTCCAGGCATTCCCAGACGAATAGGTAGATGGGCAGAATGAACTCTTCTCGCTGGTTTCGATATTCCATGGAATTTTCCGACTCTGATCTATGCTGGAGAACATTTTACGTAATTGCTGACTCTGTTAATTTCGTAGACAGTTGAGCAATATGATCGATGAGCACGGTGAAAGAAAACTCATGAATTTCACTATGGAGAATATTATCGAGAAACGATTTTAATATTCGGTTTAGTAATATTGTTTCGCCACAAATTTCATTAATCGATATCAAGTTGATTGGACCTCCAATAGCATAGTCAAAATGATTTCAATAGCTCCTTCTTTAACATCGTGATGACAATGTTTTCTAATTGTTTCGATAAGTTTTTATATCACCGTAAATTAAAATTATCTAATTGAGTTGTATATCACCGTAAATTAAAATTATCTAATTGAACGTAGATACAGACATACTCGTTTACTTTCTCTCTCTTTTTGTCTACTTCATATTATATTACTTTCTATTTTCTCATTTCTCTTAGCTTGGCCATTTTTATCAAATCTCGCATCGTTCTGGAGGGAAGATTTAATTTTTTACTCGTATAAGCAATATCGCACAAAGATACGTTTAAATTAGATATTTCTTTCTCTTCTGATCTCAGATAAAAATGGCTAACTGCGTCTTTACTCGAGTTCGGAGACTAGGATAAGTTCGAGAAGTCTATGTGCTTCTACAACTTCATAGATTTCATAAGTAGATTACATACCCTATTTGCGATATCCCGCGATCAATAGACAGAGTAAACATGACCTCGCGGCAAGATCGGAAAATTCAAACTATAATCTATCTGTTGAAGACAATAGGAGTTCTGTCGTACTTCCACTTTTTTCCTTGGTGTAAATTTATCGGATTCGTTGATGCGCACTGGGTAGAATACGCGATAATTTATTGACATCCGGCCTCGCTGCTAGTCTGATGTAAAAACATTATTGCACCTATAATTGGTTTCGTGTTCAGTGATTTTATTTATAGATAAACTGGCGTGTACACGTTCCAATATTTATACGTGCACTTTAACGAAAGCCAGGCGAGGGTTTAAAAATATGTAAGTAGATTAAAATGCATTGATAATGATATTATGCCTTAGTCACGCCCTTGTTAATGCTTCCTTAATGGACATCATTCCCGCAGAAATCCAATTTATAGTTGCATACAAATTAAAGGCGATATTAATGTTCGTGTCACGCAAATTTCATACTAATACTTCTTTGTTTTCTAATCGCGCTTTATAATTCCGTATTAAAATATTGATCAAACTGTATTATTTCATTTTCACAATATCGTAAGTATCTTTATCAATATACAATTTATTTTAATATTAATATTAATATTGTAAAAAAATATACAAAATATTATGAGATATATGAAAGATAATATAAAGCCTCGAAAATTTTTTGCAAAAGCTTGAATTGAAAAATATATTGAAATATAGTAATAAGATAGAAATAAAATTAAAAGGAAAAGTTAAAAAAAAATAAAAAGCTTGCAGACATGCAAAATACATATTGTAATGTCTGCGTTCGTTATTTGTTACATTAAAACAAATAAACAACCGCTCGATTTTGATAAATATCTCTTCGTTCATTCATACATTCGCATGTATCTCGTACATGCAAATATTAAATTTTGCGCCTATAGTATCCGTGTGTGGCGCGTAATAGAAATCGTTTTTCGCTAATTCGTATGCGAAACTCGCCTGCAAGTGCGTTTGCCATGCGGACTGCCGATTTGCATACAACGGATATTCGCTCGTGCTGTTCGAGGCGCCGAATTTGCAAACCTCTCCACGTGCCAAACTTGAGATCCGAAAGGAGCTTTTTGCACTGTCAATTCCACAGGTATCTACCCTGTCGTGGGTACGCGGCGTTTCAATATACGGAGCGTCGTTCAACGATCGATACTTAGGGGGGAGACAAATGGAACATGGATGAACACGCAAGCCCGCGTGGAGAAAAGCTACTCCGCTCGTGAGAACACGAAGAAATCAGTATTCAGAGGCATTTACGACGAGGAATTTCAGTGTCGAGATTGCGGGATACACAAGTACGCGTTTATCCCTCCAAATTCTTTGAATCGTCCAAGTGTCAACGTGTTCGCGCGATGCCTGATCAGGTCTCAATTTTCAGAGGATACCCTAAAGATACAAGAGTATGCTTTAAGTCTCTTGTAAAATTGACAAAACATATTTCTTCAATCGTTGTCTCCCCTTCGATCTCCTGCCAAATCTCATTCGATGCGAGCAGGATTCACCCGTAGATATGCTCTAGAATCATTATCACTATCATCCGTGTCAATCATTGCAGTAACAGCGACAAGAAGATATAAATATCAAAGTTCAAGAGGAGATCGCGTCGGAGCGAGGATAAAGCACCGTTAAGGGATCATACTGGACACCTTCCCACGAGAACAGCCACGGTGAATAAAGGCGAAAGGGGACAAATGGCGGATAGTGGAAGCTCCAGGCACATCTATCGAGTCAATATGCATGGAGACTACTAGATGAACAATGAATCCTAAATATCTTCTCCTCGACATTGATCTCTAGCCTTCCTTTTTCCTATATTCTCCGATGTTCTCCACTGACAATATCGCGATCTATCTGTTTTCTGTTGACAAAATTGAGACAAATTGTTTCTTCGAGTAGATGATTCGATCTGTGTAATGAGAATTTCAAGAAAAATGAACGCACCACGTTTAGCAAAATATCATTCCGAGCTTTTTAAAATAACCGATTATAAATAAGAATAAAAGCGAGGGGTGGTATTTAATAGAGAATTATGAGGGACACAATATATCACAAGACGGCTAAAAATATGAACTCCTACTTCTCTTTCGCGTTAAATGCTTAAACGTGATTAATAGGAGACAAATATATTTTTGATGATTCAGAGATTATCTCTTTCATAATTGTGATAAACAAGGATACTTTCTGACAGCTTTTCCATTAAAACCATCTCTTCCCTTCTATCGCGACCCATTAAATTTTGGTTAAAAGAGCGGTAAACGTTAATGTCAAACTATTTTTGGCACAAGGTTCAGATAACGTCTACGTTTATTCAGATGTAAAAGCACCGACATTTCACTTTTGCATTAGATTTTACCATATGCGGTTTCTCCTCGCTCAACAAAGAGAACTTCTGAGCGAATAAACTCGCGGATTTCTCGCTATTTTGTAAGACTTGTGCATGTGTATTTTTTGCAATATTTTGTGATTAATATTTATTAATGTATCTATCTCGAATTTGTAAAATTCTCGTTATGATTCACGAACATGTACTGAGTTTTTTCGCAGCGCGTGGAAAAATCGGGGATTATCGATAAAACAACCATATGATTAAATATAGTGTGTACACAATGACGAAAGACCCCTTTTGTTACGTTAGCTATGTTAGCCGCGAAATGGAATCGGGAACAGAGTGATGAAAGATAACGAATCGGCCAATATCGTTCCAGTAACATACTTGCTCCGTCACTATTTCAACGATTTTATCTTGTGTACGCGCGCTACATATCTTTCTCTTTATCTCTAATTAAAAAACTTTTTCAGCTAGCAGCATGTTTTTTTGATATCACGATTCTAATGTAGATTTCGCAATAAGCAATTCCATTCTAATGTAGATTTCGAGAGCAGTTTTAAATTCCACTGAAATTCCACAATTCGCTGCAAATTTTTTTTTCCACACTCGCGACACAATAATATAACAGCGATTTAATTTCTACCGTTTCATTATTCTTGTACATAATTTTCACGAGAGAAAAATTCAACGCACTTTATATAATTGATTTGGTGGCCTTGAATTTGGCATCCTTTTTTTTATCTTTTTTTTTAAAATAAGAAGATAAGTCTGCAGACAATTTATATATGCGTGCGCAGAAGACTCACGATATTTCTGTAATAGCAAGGTATTTCGGTACCTCGTTTCGTGGATATGATGGTCGGCATCGATGTGAGCTGCGACGGGATGCCAACTCTATCAGTGGCAGTGATAGCCCACAACCGAGTCTCGTTCCTCTTCGTGGATCTCGTCGTCGTCGTCGTCGTCTTCGGGACGAGCCACTAACCTGGTAGTCATCTCCACTGCGACGACGGCCAGTCCGTCATCGTCCAGCAACCGATGTATGGATGATCTAAAGACACACAATAGAACGTTCCTTTTTTTCTCTAAACATATGTAAGCGTATTTATTGATCGATATTGTAATGAACTACTTAATGTAAAACACAAATCGTAGTTATTTTTAGGTCTGACGACTACCATTCCGCTTTTTGGAAATGCCAGAACAGTAATTCCTGTAATATTCATGTAAAAATGGACAATGTGATTGATTGTCTATATCTACCCTCATACGTCCGACATGATTGAACCATTGTCTGCCTACGGTCAGAAATTGGTGGATGGACGTAAAACCCGCGAATGTTACATCGATTGTTTTATAAACGATTTCGTACAGTGATATTTCGCATTGAATAATTCACTCGAATTCAATTGCATATTTTCTATGAAATAAAAATAATTACTTTTTTACAAGCTCGAATAGTTTTTCGTAGCAGCACTTGTGCGCGAAGGAACTTAGCGTCACTGAAAAGTTCTCTGCGACAGATAAGAAGCAGTTTTCTTTAATTATAAAGATGATTTGCTTACGCGAGATTTTATCTACTTAGTAAACATAAAGTAGGTTACTACTCATTTTATTCTACGAAACTTTAAGTTCGACATCTACAATAGCGTTGTCGTGAGCTAACGTGAAAAGGTTTTTTACCGCGACCGAGAACAAAAGTTTCATCAGTGCTTGAAGCGTTAAACCCTGTAATGACAATTTCTTGTTCGCTTATGAAGTTAGAATCAACTTTTTACTACGAGCAGAGTTAAAATGGCCGTTCACAATATGCTCGGCTCGTATCATAATTTTGAATTTTTTTTACAGGGGGAAAAAGAAAGAGAAATAGGAAATATTTGTTGCACCTAGAGATTGATATGTCTAAATGTTTTCTTTTGCTCAATAAAAATAATTGTCAGTATTTTAAGTTAAAAATTAAAATTAATATTTTTCAGGACGATAATGTTCTCCTGTCACAACATATACGCACACATATAGAAAATATATTACATGAATATTAATAAACTTATTACATGTAAATTATCATGAAATAAAAAAATTATTTTTGTAAAATTGACGCCATTTTTTATAATTTGTTTTTTTAAATAATTCGAAATTATTGAAACGCATATGCTTTGTTAGAAAGTGTGGCTGAAAAATCGTTATAAATTCATAAGTGTGCACCTGCAAGCAGCGAGCAATATTTTCTATTAATAGAAATATCGTGAATTAATAATTGACCGAGATTACACGTTCACAGATATAACTTAGCGTCGCACACATGTTGCTGTAACAAAGTTTAATCAAAGTTACGGAACGAACATACTATTGTCTGTTATTACAGTTATTACACAGTACAATTGTTAAATGGTTATCTCTGAGTACGCTTACGAAGCTATAACATCGGTTTAGGAAAACGGTTCTGCCAAAAGACATTATATTCGGTCTGTGTTCTTTGTATGGCTCCACGTATATCATATTTTACACTCGATATAAAATATTACAATTTTTATACACGCTATGTTAATTATAAACTTTTTGTATAAAATGTTTTGTATAAATTGGAAAACGTTATAAATTGCAATTTATATAAAATGCAATATAAAATATAATAATAAAATATAGTATTGGATTGTTCTATTTTTCATAAATGTTGGATATGCTATTGCTCGTCGATATGATTAAAGCGTTATATACGTATACTTTTTTTCCTTATTCAAAACATCAATGATTATAAAGATTTAATTCAGTGAAATAGGCACGATGGCTTACATAAGCTTGAATATACGAAGCACGGCAGAAATGGCATCGAAAATGTTCGTGTCGCGGCAGAAATTGCATTCCTCTCCCGCTTTTCCGATCCACGATCTTCCGCGGCCATTTCAATTTCGCGGGTATTCCCCGCTCCGGGAGATACGATCGATTGACGTGTCATAGAAAAATAGCAGCATGCGATTCACAAATTTTCCCATGTGTGCATTCGACATTTCGCGATCCGTGCAGACAAGTTATGTCGGATAAACGTTCCATTTATGTTGGATTAACGTTCGCTCATCATTTCACGAACGAAAATGACACCCCAGATATCACATGTCTCTAAAGGACATCTAAAAATCGACTTGAAGAGAAGACAGACGTGCTGTCTGGAACGTTAAAGAGCTAACATCTTGGAATAAAATGAATCTAGGTGATATGTAATCTTCGCGTTCAGTGATTCTCGTTGAAATATTGATTTTCAACTGCAACGTTTTTATATTTGAGTGACAGCTATTGAGCTTATATAATTAAATAATTACAATGAATAATTAAAATTTTTATTGCCCACGTGTGTTAACAGATTGAAAAAAGCAACATCAACTCTCTGTTGTATGTTAGTCTTCGTACGAGATTCTTTATTTTCCATAATATCGCTGCAACGATCGCTACACGAAAATGTATGTAAACTACGTGATATGCATACGCGTACATACATATACCAGCAGAGTTTAATAAAACAGATGCATAACTTCGTAGATATTACGAATTGATATTTGAATGTATATTCACATGTTCGCAGTGAGAAGGAAATGACGATGATGCAATTATGGCAATGTTACAAATTTTAAAATCCGATTATGACTTCGTTGGCGATAAAGCGTGATAAAAAAAGCGATACGAAACCTGGATACTGTCGCATAAAACTCTTCATATAAAAATCTCCTTTCAATCGTGTGCCGATGATGATCTTAAAAAGCGTTTCATCCGATAAGTGAATTTTTTCGCAATCATTCCATTTGACGATAAACTGTAAAAGATTGGAAAGGAAAAGAGGAAATGAAGTAAATAAATTACTTGGTGAATTTTATGACAAATTTAGAATCAATTTCTTTAAATTTAATCGAGGAATAAAACTATCAAGGCTTGATTATTCGAAATCTTTCAACTTTTAAAAGTTAATTTTGCAGTTTAAATGTTCAAACTCTGTTACAATATCATTTTTTCTATCGTTATCTTCTATAAAAAAATATTCTGAAAATATCAGAATATTCTTTATTATTTTAATATCGTATAATCGTGCGCACGAGCGTATATGTATTATATTTTTTAATCTTATTGCTTATTATTCTCTTTCCTTTCTTTGTCGTAATGATATTGATGAATTTTAGGTATATTTCATATTGAGTCAATTGCCAATAAAGGGTGTTATTATACCCGAGGCACCTTCTCTTAATAAATTTTACAGAGGATATCAAGAAATTTATATAAGGTGGCGTAAGAGGTTTCGAGAGGATGGTCCCACTAAATGACTATCATCTGTCTTCCCGGAGAGTAAATCACTATATCATTTTCTCTTAGATGATGGTACGATCAATGTTATTAGATTAAATTATATAAATACTAAATATTAATTATTATCAGCTTGTTTCGAAATTATTAGAATAATTATATATTTACATTATATACACCTAAATGATTCTAACTGACGAAATAAAATTTTATGAAACGCAGAGATACATGTCAATTATCTTGGCATGAATAATAAAAGAGAAAGAGCTAAATTCATATTTCGTCAGTACAGATGATGTCCATGTTAAAACTTTTTAACCAATAAATTACTTGCCAGCTTCAATAAATTCCAATAATCTTTTCAATGAATTTTTTAAAAGTAATCCGCGATATCTATTTACTTTGGATAAGCGTTAAAAAGGTTTATTTGGCAAAAGATATATAAAATCGTAGGGATAAATAACATAAAACGTGAGCTAGCTATTAATCCCGATCTTTTTCGTTGTACACATAGATTGAAAAAAATATTACGTTTGTTAATGTTTTCAGTTGTCTTTACATGTATAATGAAAGATAAAAACATTTATTTTAAAATGTCCTAATGACTTTGGAATATGAGCTTATTGCATGATTATAAGATAAAAATGAACCGAGGGTAGATTGAAAGAAAAATCTTGAGAATTGTAGCAGAATAGAATTGTGCGCAACATATTATAGTATTTATTGTAAAAGAATCTTTTATTCTGAAAAATTGAGATCTCTTCGAACATGGAAAATTTCATATTTCACCATTATCGGAGAGTTACTAGTATCTATTTTTCTCATTTTTTATTTTACGTGATAACATTTATTTACTAAACAAGAAGTCTTTGATATGATAATGTGAAACTTAAAGTATAGTAATGCTCATAAATAATGCTCGTAAATAATATCTTAGTATTTGAAAATAAATTTATAGACAAGGAATATTCTACGTAATCATAAATTATTTATTTTTTCACCAGAAAATATGCTAATTTAATTCCTGTAGCGAAGGCAAATTTTAAATAACATTTATTATGCAAATAATTATCAGATACTTTGCAGCTACGTTTACGTCTAAATTTTCAACTTGATTAACGTTGAAACATACCTTTTGCTATTCCTCACGATGCTATTTCTCCGCCAGATTGTCGCATCGTTCGACGATATCTCTCGAACCCGATTCGCACAGATGGCCTTGCACGCAAGCACCTGACACGAAAGGCGAACAACTCGAACGATTCGAAGAGACACTCAGTCGCGGGTATCACCGCACGAAAGATACCTTTGAGTTCCCCGTGTTTTTCTTTTCTTCTCTTCTCTTTCGATCGAACACACACGCGCGCACACGCGACCACCCGGCGTCGTCCTTCAGGAAACGGTACCGTACCAGGGGCACAGGGTTGTACCACCCTCGGTACCGGGTCTTTTCGAGGCTCTACTGCCGGAAATCTCTTTCCACGTTGTTGGGGTCACATACATGCCACAAAAAATATCGGGGATCGATGCCGACTCGAAATTACCTCCTGCGACGACATCAGCGAAGGGCACGTGTCTTCTCTCGAGTCGTGCCTCGCCGGGGACACTTATGCTCCGCGGATGACATAGTCAGCGCTTTCGCAATAACTTTCTTCGCCGAGAACGGAATCTCTCGTATAATGCGTAAACTTAAACGGAAGTACGTCGCGTTTAGCTCGACCTGACGCATGCCGGGATTTCCTGCTGGAGACGATTAAGTCAACCGATTCGAGCCTCGTCGATCCCGCCGTCCTCGCGGGTATCCGTATCCCCGCAATCCCTCGTCATGTCCAGCCCAGTTCCTCCTCGACCTCAGGACGCTCTTCTTCTGGCTCTTCGTCGAATTCGCCGGACCCGCGTTACCAGAATCATGCTTCCATTCTTCGCGTGTTTGTCAGTCTCCGTTGATTATTTTCCTTCCACGTACACTCGACATGCGACTTGATCGAGTCCGAAAATCAGCTCCTGCACGCATCCTTTGTCGGGGAGAGATACGTGTCCCTCATGCTATCTGTGCCAGTTAACTTCGAGTCTTTGAGTGCTTGCAGCGAAATATCAATACTCTCGGTAACGGAACGAGCCAAACTGGAGGAGGTAGAACCGGAGCTGAAAGCAGAATCTCGCCGTTTGATCGCACTCAATACTTGTCACTTCGAAATCACTTTATGGTTCACGCCTTGCTTGCCGAACACTCCATTTTCACGCAATATTTTTTCACCGCCCTTGTTTGCAGAGCAACAGGAAGAAAACGAGAGAAAAGATCACAATAATCTATTTTTTTTATCGAAAAATTCCCTCTTCCATCGCTTTTTCGAGTGACATATAATTGCTGAAAAAAGAAAAAGAAAATCTTTGAGCAATTAAAACGCGACTCGCGGAAAGACTCGAGGAAAGAAAGGCGAAGCGAGAAAATAAGCAACACACACGTCGAGAAGGAAGAAATAAAGAAGGAAAGAAAAAAGAGATAAGGACGTGCATATCGATCTTTTCGTTTCGAAGAATGTTTCATTATTCGACAGCATTGAGGAGAGTACTCTGAGGAATTTCGCCCATTATAGACCGGAAATTTCTAATAAATTCTCTAGTTTCCTTCTCTTTATTGCAGCAAACTCTCGGCAAACGAGCCACGGCCCATGAATTACTGATGCGTTTGCATATCGACGTGCGCGAAACGCCGAAACGAAACGTGTATTTTTGGAAGCGCCCGTCGTTATGCGGGGCATTGCGTGCAGAACCTCCGCTCCGTACAATGGAATACTTAAGCGAGTGTGAGTCACCTAGCATAGCACATCGTAGAAATACCTCGTGGCTATTCAGATCCCTCCTATGCTTCCTTTCGATGCTATATATCTTTAATTATATCCCGCACTTTCATACGAGATACACACTTGACATTTATGTAGATGGTTCAATTGTCCATAAGATAAACATTTCTCTCGGTAAATAACTGGTAAAGCTAAGTGCTGGATTATGACAGCAATTGATATTCCCTCTTATATCTCTGTAATGTGCACGTTCTGTAGGATAAAGATGCGACAATCAAGAATGTATGCTCGCTTGAAGATTAAATCTTGCCTCCACGCATAGAACTCGCGACATATAGCGGCGAAATTAGAGTCGACTGGTGTTTTTCGCGCAAAACGGAAATACGCGGACACTTGCGGTGTGAAAATTAACACGTTTCGTGACGTCAGGCCGCAGAAAATCTGGGAAAGGCAACTGTCACGATTTCTGCATAACGAACAGCTGGCGAGAGCTTTCTATCAATTCTGGCTGTCGGCTATTGGAAATAAACGTATATTCCCGCGTATTTCGGCGGATGTGAAAATAGGGGGTGTCAAAAGTGTGAAAGATCGGCGGATGTGTGAAGGCGTGAACACCCGGGATTGAATTGTTTTACAATGCAGCCATTTGTACGTATTATCGCGGCGTGTACGGATCTGCGAGATACGTATCCACGCATATATATATCGACGCGAATAGAGTAAAACGATGGAGAAAATGAAATATTATGCACGTTAGAGGAGAATACGAACGATTTTTTTTCACTCTCAAAGAGATCCGCGTAATCTCGATTTTTGCAATTTTTCTCAATGATTTTCTTATAGAAACGCGAAAGAAGAAACGACAAAATTGTTTAAAGTTATTCTCAAGATCTCGTTATGGTTAAAGAAGAAAGAAATTTAGTTGATAATATTTCCATGCTTTTCTCTTATTTTCTACTTTATCTCGATATATTATAATTTATGATTGATATCATTATATAAATCCTGTAATTTTTAAATCAATGCAATTCTCTTTTCTCTTTTCTTCCTTATATTTTCACCTTCAGTTACCATTATTGTTTTGCAGATTGTTTCGTGGGAAATGTTCGTGCGATTCTTTCCTCTAGATCACGCGAAGAAAACGGGAGTCTGATCTTCTCTTTTCTCTCTATTCTTTACCACCTTGATTTCGTTTCGATGATGCTCGCAAATTTCACGATTCGCACAAGAAGCTTTTCTCTTCCATTTCAATTTCTTTTTAACGAAACAGGATTATTCACGTTGCACCTCATAAGATATTTGCACCTCGTTCCATATCTGGGAGAAAACACAGACTATTACAACCTAAGTTTTCGCTCCGAGGTACTCCGATCTTTCAGATATTATTGATGCTCATTCTCTCTCCCTCCCTCTCTCTCTCTCTCTCTTTCTCTCTGTCTCCATCTTCTATCAAATATTATCTCTCTTTTCCATCCCGCTTTTTCGCGCGCGTTCCCTTTGAAATCCCGCTCTAAATATTAATCACTAGCAATCTTCCTGACTTTTCTCACAACCCCTTTATCGCTACCCTTTTATCAATTTATGCCCCTCGCCTCGCTATTTCGTACACTCGTATCGCGGCAATCCACGAAAATTACCTCCGCGTTCGCTCTTACCCCCTTTTCTTTCGCGATTATCACCATCCCCTCCGCCATATCGCCCACCACCGATTTTATTCGCCAGCGGACGAGCCTGCCATCCTCGCGGCGAGCGAGGCCGAGATGGAGACAGACAGCGGAGGAGAGACGAGGCGAAGCGAAGAGAGAAAGAAACGCGCGCACGCAAACCTACACTTACACGTATGGCAACGAGACAGAGAGCAGGGAAGAGAGAGAGAGAGAGACAGAGAGAGACAGAGAGAGACAGAGAGAAAGAGAGGAAGAAGAGAGCGAGAGAGAGGCGCGTGTGTGCGAGAGAGACAGAGAGACGAGAGAGATCCATTCGCAGGAAGTGTGCTTACGGCACGAAGTCGCGCGCTCCACTGAGCCATCAGCGGGCATGCGTCCGCGTAGTAACCGGTACGGGCTTTCCCTGTCGTTTTTCCAACCCCCGCGCGTCTTGACGGCGCGGCCACCTCTTCCGAGAGCAGCAGCCGCCGCCGCTGCCACCACCATCGCCATCGCCACCACCCCGTACTTCGAACCCGCGGTCCTAGCGCGCGTTCGCCGGAGCGTGCGCGCGCGTTCACCTGCGTGCGGGATGCAACAGATGCACCGGACGCGAGTCCCCCGACCCGGGGGTGCGGTGCATGTATGCTGCACGCTGCACGGTTACGGAACGGTCGAGCCCGTTACACAATCGAACGTAACGACGAATAAAAAAAAAATGAAGAGAGAGTGTGTGTGTGTGAGACAGAGAGAGAGAGAGAGAGAGGGAGGGGGGAGAAAGAGAGAGAGAGAGAGAGAGGAGGACATCGATTTATCGTATAGCGGGTTATCTTTAGAAGATAGCGAACCGCGTCAGAGTCGCTGCCTCCTCGTTCATACTCTTGTTGTATCAGAAATTGACTTTTGTCTTCCCTCTGTCCTCTCTCTCTCTCTCTCTTTTTTCTTTCTTTCTTTCTAGCACATGGTTAAATGGATAGATGATTGTTTTATTATTTAGATGTTAGACAAATGTTTTCTGATATTTAATATTATTATGATATATTCATAAATTGTTATATGAAGTTTGCTAGAGGGTACATTAATATATATATATATATATATATATATATATATATATGTATGTATATATAAGTCTCGTTATGTATTTATGAAATATTATTTACTCTATAATGATTTCCGAATAACGAAAACGTTATCGACAATCATTTAATAAATAATAAAGCACAATGTTATTTAAGGCAATAAATTGGATATATAATTACACGTTATGATAAATCATATTTACAAAAACGATCTCAGCCTTATTATTCCGCATAATGCAAATATCTTTTTACGTATGAAAAGCAGAAGTAATTAAAAAAACGATTTATGTATGAAAGATGAGAAATTTTTAATATTACATATATTTACTGATTCGGAACAATATCTCACTGATGCAAATATCTTGAAAGATTTTTTGCTCATTAAAATAACGATGATACGAGATGCAATAATTATAATATGATAAAATAGAACAATGTAATGCATTAATTATAATTATAAAGATATAATGTAATAATTACAAAGATTATAATCTACAGCTTTAATGTAATTTGTGTTTTTATCTATTTATCTATCTATCCATGTATATGTATATATATATATATATATTTGCTTATATTTATGCCGGAAATTTATAACTGTTATTAGAAACATTATTTTGTAACATGTAATTATAATGGAAAAGATATATCTCTTGGCTTTATTTTTAAAGGAAGGATTATGTTATAATATATATACATAATATATATATATATATATATATATATATATATATGTATATATATTATAACATAATCCTTCCTTTAAAAATAAAGCCAAGAGATATATCTTTTCCATTATAATTACATGTTACAAAATAATGTTTCTAATAACAGTTATAAATTTCCGGCATAAATATAACCAAATTCAATAATTTTATTCCTAAATATTAAATTAATTTTTTTGCTTTTTAATGTAATAATTATAAAGATTATAATCTACATATATGTGTATAATATAACATAATCCTTCCTTTAAAAATTAAGCCAAGAGATACATCTTTGTTGTTTATAATAAAATTATAAAAAAATGTTCTTTATAACAAAATCTTATTGCACAAAAAGAAACTTCTTTCATTCAATTTCTAACCTAATACTGGAGAAAAATTAAATACATTGATAATCTAGTATTATTTTTTGTATTTTATAATTCGTAAAAATATTAGAAATTTACATGCATATTAAAGGCACAATCTACGTTATCAGAAATATAATTCAATAATTACCAATTGAAAGGTTTTTATATATTCAAAATGTGAAGCACAGGGACGAGGAGAGGAGCCATTTCGTTTATATACTGCGTATTTACATAAACGAATATAGTGCTGTAAACTTCGCTCGTAAAGCTTTCACGTCGAATAAGACCGAGTGCTTTTATACCGCAAACTTAATTTTACGACTGTGCCGAGAGTTATGTATATCGTAAGATACATACCAGTCAATATATGTGTAGATAATCGTTCGCGATGAAATAATATCCGAAGGATAACCTGTACGCTTACATTCAACACGCACGCTGATTTGAATTTGAATCCAGTCATGTCGATCATGTATGCTAGTCAATGCTCTATTATATCTACCATCGATAAAAAATACTAAGACTGAATCGACTTTTGTGATACAAGGTACAGTTGGCAACCTTCCATGTTGATTGTCGGCAACGTCAGAGACAATTTAAAATCGTGAACAATTTAAAAAGAATTGTATAAAATATGCACAATTTTATAATTTCTGCATAAATTAAATTAAGAAATATAACAATCTAATATAATTTATGTTATCAAAAGTATTATATAATATTTATTTATACAACATTACAGTTATCTCACGTCTGATGCCATAGTGACAGCAATTTCGACACGTGTTGTATCAATCGGAAGAAGGATCCCGTTCACCTATCGGCTATCGGCTGTGGTAAGGAGGTTATGTTTGTCCTTTCGCGTATCAGTGGACGAAGTGGCGTGTTGGATTTTTACGCATCGGCTCGAACTCGAATCGATCATACGGTATCGAATTATACGGTAAATGTCAGAATAGATTATTCTGCTCGCAAGAATGTGATTTTGATGTCTAACGAAATTTCGAGAGATGTTATGTGTGCTTTAGTTTGTGAAGCGACGAGAAATGCTGCTCTAACCTCACTTGCCGCATAGTTGTAATAACTTTCGTAATTGTTGCTTAATAAGATATAAGTATACAATCTTACATAATGCGTTGTTTTAAATTCAATACTTATTAAATATTGATGTAAATTTCATTTCCTTTTTTCAAGGTAATTTTAAAGTTTGCATGTAATAATGTGAAGTAATAAATTTGCTAATTCCATGGAATTCATTTTAGCTCGATTAAAGTCGCATGATTCTGTGAGAATTATGATAAATTATCTATCTATATTAATCTATAATAATTGTTTTTTTGGTGAATTTATGCTTTCATTATTTTTTATAACAGATTTCTGTAGAATGGAGGAATATGCAAGAGAACCGTGTCCCTGGCGAATAGTGGATGACTGTGGCGGTGCCTTCACAATGGGTGTCATAGGTGGAGCGATCTTTCAAAGTATCAAAGGTTTCCGTAATGCACCAAGCGGATGGAAGCAGCGTTTTGCAGGCAGTGTTGTAGCGATCAGACAACGAGCACCCATAATTGCAGGGAATTTTGCAGTATGGGGTGGGATGTTCTCCACAATTGATTGCACGCTGGTCCACTTTAGAGGAGGAAAGGAAGATCCTTATAATTCTATTATCAGCGGGGCTGCAACTGGTGGAATTTTAGCTGCAAGAAATGGGCTGCCAGCAATGGTAGGCAGTGCGATCATTGGTGGAGTGTTATTGGCTCTGATAGAAGGTGTAGGAATTTGTTTTACACGTCTTTCTGCCGAACAATTTAAGCCACCATCACTGGTTGAAGATCCATCGCAATTTACCACACCTTCGCAGGGCTATCCATCATAATGTTCAACCAAATTGTTTAGACTTATTTGAAATTAGAATGAAATGTTCAAGTATAATGCCATATTCTTTCCAGCAATATTTTAAAATATACTTGAGCGTCTCTTTTTGCCAGTGTTAAATTTGTATGCAGCCTGAAGATCTTAGATTTAATATTTTGTTTTCTTACTTGTCATTATATTCCTTTCAATCTTCTAATTAGATTGAGATATCAAACATGATACTTTGTGTAAGAATACATCCTGTAAATACTTATAAAATATAAATAACAAAAGTGAATTCACAAAAATCAGATCTTTATGGTGCATTTTATTATAAATTATAAATTATTACTTTACATTCATATAAAGTATATATACATGTTAAAGTATAATTATAATTAATCTTTTCATAGCATTAATATAGCATTAATAATTTGTAATAAATCTAAACTTAGGAATGTTAAGGGGATGCTAAAAAGTCAAGGTCATCGTCTTCAAGTTCTTCATCATTTAGAGATGGTGCTATGGATAAATCTAATTTTTGTTGTGTTAAATCACTAGAATCCTCTGTTACTGGCTCAACCTTCACACATTTATTTTTTGTTGACACATCTGGCAATATTTCTTGTCCCTGACATTTTGCTCCAAGTAAAGAATTTCTCAAATGTAATCGCTCAACCTACGAGATAATATTTAGAGTGTTTATTTTCTTATGTATCAGGATTACAGATTAAAGTGCAAAATTTTAATTATATATAGATCTAGATATTTAAATTGTTTTTATAAATATACCTGTAAAGCAAGTATTTGTTTCTCAATCTTGGATAATATGTCAGTTAAAAATTGTTTTTGATGCATCAATCGCTCACGATATTGTGCCATTTCAATTGGAGAGAGTCGTGTTCCCTTGTTCTCCATCGTTGCAGATTTTTTTTGCTGATGTTCATATATCACACGTCACTTGGCAGAATGGTCTGTAACTGTTTTGACTTTGACACAGCATGTAATATATACACAATCGTTTAACCATTTTCAATCGGAGCGAACTAGAGTCTCTACATATTTATGGAAATACATCGCAGTATTGTGAGTGAGCAATTGTCTCTGATTGGTGTATTATTTTTAGCTCTACCAATCAGAGAACCAAAATAAATCTCAATAGTAGCGTTTTGCCGAACAAACCGGGATCGAGCTATATTTAATCATAATTAGGCAATGTTTTCGAATTTCTATTATATTTAATAATGTCTCTATTATATAAAATAATATTTGGCAATTTTTATTACATTACAGGTAAAATTACAACATTATTGGAATCAGCTTTAGAAGTAATTACGAAAACATGCAGTCGAAGATTATGTACTCTACTCATCGAGCGACTCTCTCTCCATCGTAAGTAAGCGCCATCTAAAGCATACCTGATAATTTTAGTATTCATGCAACGGTCGATATGTAGATATCTGCATGCATGTATATTGCAAGAGAGTGGGAGAGATGGAGAAATTTATATAATAATATAATAATAATATATCTATATAATAATAATATATACCTTTTCTTATATATATTATACATAAAAATAATATGAAAAATAACACATAATCTCTCTTTTTCTCTCTCTCTCACTCGACCCCCAAATATCTTTATTGATCTAAATTTAGACATAAATATGAATATTGAAGAGAAATTTATATATATAAATTTTTACAAGGTAAGATTTTATAAGCGAAAAATTATTTTGACACATAAATTTTTTTATTTGAGGGATAAACATAAATGAGAAGAGCGCCACAATTAATACAATAATATTTTATTCTTTCTACAGAGATCTACATGATATTACAGGCTAATGACACTTTAATATAATAGGAATGTTTTTAGGTACAGAGCAAATGGACCACCATTTATGTAATTCATATAAATATGTACGATATTATGCTAATTTGTATGTGTTTAAACGTGCGAATTAATTTGAATAGGACACGAGTTTTCAGCTCGTATAATAACAGTTTCGCTGCAATTATGCTTTTAAATTCTTATTGGGGAATAATGAGGATTTATTAATATTCTGTCTTGTGGAACGTCTGTTTATGTGGGGGGAGAGGTTTATCGATTAATTTTATTGGCCCATAGTTTTTGTGTAGAATATTATTTACATATAAATACATGCTCTTGGGCGGAAATTGGATCGAGGGAGATCTACAATCGTTAAATTATCTTTGATTAGACAATTACTCGCGAGATCTTGCGATTATTAAAGATATTTCTATCCACTATCGCGCGCCAAGATAAACGTTATAAAGACATTGGCCTAATTTGGCGCTTTAGGATTGACCGAAATTTTCTATCTGCGAATAATCAATAGAATAATCAGTTATAAATAATTTCTTTATATAAATTCTTTTTTTTTAATTAAGAATCAAGTTGGCGCAATATATTCTTTATTATATTTCTTTGACAGCGATATTTTAACATTTTAACATTTAGGGATTCATTCATAATGTTTAAGATTACTATGAATATTCCACAGTAAGATAAAGTTAACTCTTCCAGTATCAGATTGAGTATAGAGATTTTGAAACATCCTTTCGTTATTTTTAATTCTTAGTTTAGTTTTGAAAATGATGAAGAGATCCGCGCGTGTGAAATATTTATTTTATTAATTTTAATATTTGTAATTTTATTATTTAATAGGAATATATAGTGTGTCATAAATTGTTTTTATTAATGCATATGGTTCTAAACATTGGATATTGATTGTGAGATACAAAAAAAGCAGAATACAAAATAATTTTTTGAAAGAAATTGAAAATGTACTAATTACAAGGTACTGGAAGGGTTAAGAAATGATCGGATGATAGAATCAATCGTTATGATCTCGTCCTTAACATGGTAATGTGACGTGATGTTACTTTATTCAATTCATATACTTGAATTAGAAAAATTCATTTACAATTGTACATAAAATTTAATATGATCGAGGAAATTATACATTATATATGTATATAAGTATGTTGTCGACATTTGAGAGCAGTTGAAAAATTGGAATAGAATTACTATATATTTATATTAATATAAATATCGGAAGAATCGTTTGAGTAGTATATTTTGAAATTTTTGAGAAAACTAAAAACTAGAGAAGATTAATCTGAAATATAAATGATCACAAAACAGCATTTAAAATGTACAACTATAAATATCGCCCTATGAACTGAGGTACATGGTAACATTGAATTTGGATTTTCAAACTTATACATACAATTTTACAAAAAGACATTGAAAATTAAATTAAATATACGCGGAATAAATAATATGGAAAATTAATTAATTTATACAACTTAACGTTTAATGCATTGATTAAAAGAAGAAATTTAGGATGAAGAAAACATGCTCCTCGGAATGCAATATAATATCGAATTAAACTCTTTCGAAGCAACACGCCACTTCTGAGGGGATCATCCGTGTAATACGATGGAATTAGAGAAACCAATGTCACATATTTTAAAATTTAAAAACGGGAAGATAGAGATGTGCCCCCCCGTATATACACATATATCACATACCTCTACTTTCAAGATACGGAATGACATTACTCGTCTTATAAGTCCACGATATTACATTCACGATGCAGCCTGAAAGAATAAATTAGAAAGTGGTTTGTGGCTGCAGTAAATTGTCACGATTCTCATTAAACTTCTGGCCTCTCGATATGACCGGGCCAGAGCTTTATGATCAGATGTCGAATCATAGACTATAGTGGCGTTCATTACTGCAGCAAAAATCGCGTCAATCCTTGGAAGATGGAGGTGATTCCCTACTGTTGTCGCTGGTGAAGCTGGATAAACCGAGGCCGCCGATCTCATGGCTGGACGAGCCCGTCGGTGAATTGCTGCTGCTCCTGGCACCGCTCAAGGCCGTCATGTTCGTGCTATCCGCCGGTATCAGGCCCTCCTTCATACGCTTCTTCTGCTTCATACGCCTGTTCTGGAACCAGATCTTCACCTGCGTCTCGTTAAGCTGCAGCGCGGAAGCGATCTCGATGCGTCTCGCTCGCGTCAGGTACTTGTTGAAGTGAAACTCCTTCTCCAGTTCGGTCAGCTGTTTATTCGTGAAGTTTGTGCGTCCGGTATTGTTGAAGCTACCGGCGATACCGGCCAACGAACCGGCGATACAATTCACTGTTCCACTGGCGGTACTTCCGTACACCGAGGAGCTTGGCCCCGCAACTGTACCGCTACCGTATTCGGTGTTCGGGTTTGTTTTCGATGCTGAAACAAACATTATTTTTACAATCAGTATAGGGCATACAGAGTAATTGTACAGATGTCATTGAATTAATTAATTAAATATTGTTGGCACATTTTTTCTCGATTAATTTATAATTGATTTTTTTAGCAAACGTTAAGTGATTGAGAATAAAATAATGCTTGTCGAAGAAAGTTTCAAAAAGACATTAATAGATAGAAGAAAATCTTAATTTAAATTCAATTGCATTTTATTGCAGTGTGAGTTTAGTTGTTGAAATTTCTGTGAACGGATTTTTGTCGTTTAGGACAAATTTATTTGAAACAACATACGTACATTTTAAGTAATGTAGGATCTTGTGAAAATAATAATAGGTGAAATAATGGAATATTCTTGAGATAAGACGATTTATAAATATCAATATAATGACAAAAGTGATACATGGAACGCAGACGCTATTTTCAATTTAGATGTAATCTTCTGATTGTAGTACGATGAGAACATACAACAGACGTGGATGCAATATGTGTCGAATCAAGATCAAGTCAAATCCTTTAAGTGACAATCGTTTGCCGGCCATAACAGCTGGTCACTACTCGGGGAGAGCAGTTTTAGGGAGATGACCTGTGCAAAGCTGAAGTAACGATAGGGTTGTGATCCCTAAATCTGGATCAAATTGCATCAGCTGTAGAACAAATATCCGCAGTTACTGCGTCGTTACGTGAAATTTTTGACTTTTTCGCTTTATCGATATTTTACATATTAATATGATTTTTAACACTCAATCCGATTGTTTTATAACGCGGATAAATTTTTGGTTCGAGAGGCAGATGATGCAATTAAAATATTGAGGACAAGAATGACGCGCTTTAGACAGAAGGACGAAGATACATTATGAAAATTAGATTGTTATTTAGACTACAGTATGTAGCACTCAATTTACTTAATGGCTGGGGATGGACGAAACTGTCAAGCCACCGCCTTAAAGTCACGTCTTCCCCATTATGTACATTTTCTTGCGACATCTTTAGCTTCGTCCTTCAATATTTTTATAATACGTTTTTGTTTTTCTTATCTGCTCTAAAGAATTATATAATATTCTGGCATCCCTTACATGTCTGTGAAAATCAATATATATATATATATATATATATATATATATATATATATATAACATGAAATATTTATATTTGTGTAAGATGACTTTCGCGAATTTCCTAATATAACCGAAGAGATCAGTCACTTATATCAGGGTCCCTGAATTTAGCTTGCGACCATTAAGCTTACGCTTTTCCAGGCCGAATAATAAACTTGGACAAGTTCTATTAGGCGTGCCAGTGCGAGATACAATGAAATGTTTCTCGTTTCTCGCGACTCATTCATCAATTTAGCACTTTAACGGGAGGACCGGCTACGATGCCGTTGATTTTCTATACTACCTTCTTTATTATAGCAACAACGAAGGTATTGTATTAATGAAATATAGAAGAAGGATCTATAATAAATTATAGTGACATTGCCAGTGCCATTATAATATAAGTGTTCGCTAAATAAAAAAAAATCTGCCTTGCGAATTTACATTTTATAATAAAATCGAGATCAGATCTTTCTCTCTCTTTCTCTTTTTTCGTTATCACAATTATCGACAGTAAGTTACGTTCATGCATTTCGTGAAGGCGGAAATTATATCGTGAGCACGCATCGAATATCCTTAAGCCAGTGGCCTCCGTAATGCCCTAAGTTCAACGCTATACTATGCAGAAATTAATAGTTACGTACAGTTGCCGATGCGGGGGAACATTTGTTTCGCGGATTAAATTCGTGATATCGACAAAGTGGGAAGTGGAAAAGGGTCGGCATGCAGGAGCAGGGAAGTCCTTAATAACGCCGAGTCGAGGGGAAGGCGCATTGACACCTCTAATTATCTTCCATAAGACATGTGGGTGCACCCTCAGAATCACCTTTTACGCCACTGTGATTATATTGTCACTACCGAATCTTCTATAATCACGTGAAGGAGATTTAATCGTGCAGTCGCGATGCGGGCTGTTGCATGGATTTCTGAAGAAAGAGGAAGACATTACGAGAAGATTATTAATATCACTTGCAGTCATAGATTTAAAAACTACCATGGATAATAGGGTAAACGAAAGAGAAAGTTACAGCAACTAGGTATTCTTTCAATAAGATACCGCTCTTTGTTTTTAATTATAAACTGGATTATCGAGCACGATGCATGTATTTATTTAGGAACTTGGGTAACTGGCGTTGATGCGTATAATCCAGACATTAGATACAAATCAAATACAGCTGGATCCTGAATACATTTTGGTACGTGCGTTTTACGTCGGTAAAAAAAAGTTTTGACGAGTTAAACACGACTTTACAATATTTCGCAGCCGTTTTTGTTTCAAATATGTTATGTCATCTAAAGTCCAGAAAATTCTGAATTAGGAAAAGCATCAATGCGCCCGTATATCTCTATCCTCTTTGTAACATAATACACAAGCATCTCATGTATTCTTCTGCGTGTGTTTACCATCACCTTTCCTTACGTCATCCGTAGAACGTCCCCACGGCTTTTAGCCTTTGAATAATATTTGAATTGCGTAATGTTCCTTGAAGAGAGAGGGGAGACTGTCAACGCCTAAGAGCAGATGATCCTGTATGATCAAGGGATTGACTTTGCAAGTAGCTGCCACTTGTAAATAATTAAAAATTCATTTTTATTTATATATATATCAGAAATATATAATAAAACTTTTAAAAGGAGAGACGACATATAATTAACACGCGTGAATATTAACAAATTAATGAAAAAGAGAAAATCTAAGACGTTCTTTGTATAAAACATTATTAATACAAGTGCGTCTTCAGGTTCTGTAATCTTTCTAATCTCGTAATCTCCCCTTTTCCTTTCTTGACAGGCTTTTGCGGTTCGATAATCGCCCGTGACGTGCAAGAGCGCAAATGATCGAATTTCTATGCGTATATTTTTGGAGAGAGAGCAATTTTTCTCTTCTCATATAATTTTTTGTTGCAATATATTTTCTTAGCAAATATCTTTTTCCTTTCTCTCGCAGTTGCCTTGATAAATAATAATATTAAGCCAGGTGAGATTTCATCAACGCGGTAGCTTTGAACGAAGGTAGATTAGCATGCACACGCGGTTAGTTAGAAGCCAAGCCACACTTAAGCATCGTACACCCTCACACGAGTTTATGCATTTGTATGCTTCAAAGTATTACGTACGCGTTGTTAACTTAATATCAATAAACTAGAATTTCGTATACTCGGCCCATGTATAAGTAATACTTGCATTATATTTTCGTGAGATACAATTTTTGTATTTTTCTTAATATTCTATTACATTTATCGATCTCTCATTTATCATTATAAATGTGACAGTTTGAATATTTTTTATTATACAAAAATAGAATTTATGAAATAAATAATATTAAACTTCTATTTCTAAACATTTTTAACGAAAATATATTAAAACTAATATCAAAAACTTTTGAACTCATGTACATTTCCAGTTGCATGTCGTATCGACGTGCTGACTTTGTAGACTGACTTTGATAAAATCACCATTGAGAAGTAACTTGGTAGTCAGCACAGAATGACGATGTATCAGCAAGTGTTACAAGATACGTGATTTAGCACATCCGGCTACCTGCCGACAAATGGTTGCAACGCAGGTTACGCGAAAGAATCGAAACCCTTGATTTCAATGATGTAATTTCCGTATTAATTAAGTTTAATTGCGAACGATACAGGCGTGCAAAAATTTCACAAAGTTTTAAGATTTTTTAAAAATGTGGCTGTATCCCACTTGACACATCATGATCTTCTTCCAAAATTATATTTTTTATGCAATCAAAGTTGATACCTTTGCAATCGATATTTATAATATTTCTTTTGATATGAAAAAATCTCAATGTTGCAAAAAATTCCTCTGATATTCTCCTATGGTGATTATTTTCGCGCGTTATTGTCGTGATTGAAACTCACGGAAATTACATTTCAACCCCCGATCACGTCGGGAAGAATTTAAGAAATACACAAATGAAATTTTCCGAATCACCTGATTCGAAATTTTTTCACGAGGATATCCATCTGGGCGATTTATCGCAAGAACTGACAAAACGATTTCGTCGGCACAGTTACTTCCATTCGCAACCCCTTGTCAGTCATCGTCATGCCCCGTCGGCCGCGTTGATTTCAGCATTATGATAGGTAATATCCTGAGTCACAGTCGAGTACGAAAAGGCTACGTTGTGTACCATAACGGCGTACGCGAAAGGGCTGCGTGCAGCACGTTCGACATTCACACCCCCGGGGCTCCCCCGCGAACGCGTTCGTGTGTATGCGTTCGTGAGTATGCCCGAAGCATTTCCCGCTGAAATTAGGCTCAGCACGACACTTCGCAAGGGTGGTTGATAAGTTTCGCGCGCTTTCTTCGAGCAACAGCTCGCCCCGAGCTTTCGCACAGGTGCTTGCATTGCCTTTTTCCTCGGGACGTATGAAACGCTTCTCGGTGAAATTTTTTTATACTTTTAATACGTAAGATACGTGAAAACTTGTTATATGCTGCAATTACCTCCGTGCATGCGAAAAGAAAATTAATTGCGAAAAGCTTGATATGATCTATTATTCTTAATTTATAATTTATTTTCCTTAATAAGACTATAATTTATTTTCTTTCATAAGACTTGAGTCTCTTGTTCAATTCAGAAATTGCCGCATCAACTTCTCGTTACGTAGACAAGCCTCTCGGGTAAAGATCGTATCGATCGTAAATAAAAAATCATTAACGATCCTTCAATGTGCGCGCGAAAAAAACGTTCGCGTACGTACATCGTGCTTTTATTACCAAAAAAAAGTAACATGTAAATATCGCGATCGGGCAATTGAGCCGCGTGAGAAGGAAGATTGGGCCGGCCGACCGGCCGTCGGGCTCGGAGAGCGACGCGGAAATGAAAATCACCATGAGGCGAGACACGTGGACAGCGTTGTTGGCGGCGGTTGTCAGAGTCCGGCCGAGCGGATCTGTCGGGCCGCGCTCGGACAGGATAGGAGTAGAGCGGTGGCGGCCAGCGGCATGGACAGAACGGGGAGGAAGGAGGGGTGAAGAGGGGCGGCAAGAGGGGGGGAGAAGGGGGGGAGAGAGAGACGGCCGACCAGAGGAGGGTCAGTTGCTGCCAGGGTTGTTGCGGGATCCGGGGTTGCCGGGTTCGGCGGGTGGCAGCCCGGGTGGAAACACGCGAACGATCCTCTGATCCCCTCGCGAGATATCGGGCCACTCACTCACGCGTCCGCCGGCGACCCTAGTGGAGCGGCGAGCAACATGCCCAGCCAGTTGTTCGACTCTACCAACACAATCTCTGCCTCTCTCTCTCTCTCTCTCTCTCTCTCTCTGTTTTTCTCTCTTTCTCTCTCTTTCTCTCTGTCTTTGTCTGTCTCTCGTGCCCTGCCACATTTTTTCCCCGTCTTTCTCTTTCCTCCCCTCTCTCTCTCTTTCTTTCTATCTTGCTCGACTTTCCTCCTCTTTCTCCTTTCTCGATCGGACATGCCTTCCTTCTTCGTATTTATCTCGTTCCTTTCCCGATCCAATGCTTCTCTCTATCTTTAGCCGATGTCTCGTGCTCCTTTTTTCGTCTCCATAGACGTATCTCCTGTCTGCCGCCTTTCCTTCACTTTCCCCTTCTATTCGCGCGTTTTATTCCCGTCGTTATAACGTTGTCTCGGTCTCTCCCAAGTTCAGGGCTGGCGTGCACAACCGTCGACGCCCAGCTTTGCGGCTTCAAATCCCACGGGATAGTTTGATCGCAGAGAAATTTTCCGGAAATTTTTACGTTTAACAAGCGCATACTGCGTCTGCTAATTTGTGGTAATCCGTACCCGATAGTGTATTGCTGCATTCGTGCCAGCATAGTCACGAAGCATTTTTGTTTATCAATCGATAAGACGCTACGTTACGTAATATATTTAGACACTTAAGTAATATGCAATAAAAATAAAGAAGTTTTTTGTTCTAAATATAAATAAGAAATAAAATTTCTGTCTTTTTTTTCATAGAACTTATTATAACTTTTATTTTCTAATCGACAAACATTGCAATTTTCCTTGTAATACTTATTTTACATATCACATATTATATAATAATGAACAATATTGGCTATGTTATCTAAGCGCGTGACCAAAACTGTAAGAAAGTTAACGAGTCAGCGGTGAGTTTTATAGGTTTCGAGTCTCGTCATGATGCCGCCCCTGAATATATTCGGTCAGGGCGTCGATAACGACATGCATATTTTAAGTCAGCCTAAAAGGTGATAGTCTTCGAGGAAATAGCCCATAAAGTGTTCCCAATAAATATTATTTATTTCATATTTGCTATGAATAAATATAGACATGAAATATAGCCTTTCTTCTGATCGTGTTACGTAATAGTATCCAAAAAAAAATATTTTACATGTTTTATGCTAAAGTATTGTTTATTATTTATAGATTTTAGATTTCACAATCTTATGAGAATTAATTTTTAACTCGAAAACTGAGATTCGTTATCAAGAGAGAATTTTGAAGGAATTATATAATATTTTGATATCATATAAGAGAAACATTATTTTTATATGAGCTCATCGATGAGCATCAAAAATTTCTTTTATACATATATTATGCAAAACATACGTTATAAAAACAAAGCTGCAAATATAGGAGATGTGAAGTCGAGAGATGTAACTCGCTGTATTTGCGTGATGACATAAGAACTATTATAATTGTGATGAGAGAATCTGACAAGAGTCTACGCCGACCTTTGCTCTATGACGTATTTGCTTTACATCAGAAGATAAAAATATGCTAGAGTAATACGTAGATAGGAAGATAGATATTATTCTTTAAATAAATTTTTCTAACTTAAGTGACTATTTTTTATTATTATTGTAATTATTACATATACATCATAATATCCGTTGCAACATTACATCATCGATATGACCATCACATTGAGTTGCATAAGTGAGTAGTTATAGAATATAAGATTCTTATCTCTTATTGATGGCACTTGCATAAGATTATACGAGTACTTTATGATGTCAAATATTTATCGATTACATTTATTGCATTATTTTTACACATTGTTGAGGCATTACAACACTCTGACCGAGACTTTGAAAGGAATAGGAAATTCTCCATTTTATCGTGACGAAGATACGAAATTATTACTGCTGTGTTACGAGGGGATGTTCGTTTGTCTCATTTCTTTCCGCGCGGTATTGCCAATCTCGCTATTGAGTATAGAGAGAAGAAATCGAGTTTAGTATGATAGATTGGGCGGGTTGACAGCATCACACGACGGTCCTTCCGTCGTGATGCTGTCTCGCTCCAATCTTGACTAAGGGTGGTCCACACCGGGCGCGTCCCCATAGAGACCCTCTATGTTGGACCCCCAGAGCATGTTACGGAGGGAAGACGGAACGCTATTGTAAGTCCTTGGCCAACCAAAAAAGTTAACCAACCAAAATCTACTGAAATCACCCCACTTCTGCTCCGCCCATCTCGTTATTTTCTTCATCCGAAATTTTTCGCATTCTAAACATATTCGGATTGCGTGCTCTTTTCAATCGGCTGTGAAATGTAATTGTGCTTAATTATTCACACTTCACTTTGTAGAAAATAATTTTTCGCTCTTGTTTAGTGACGTTGAGATTATGGTGACATGTAATTGAATGTATAATTTTATATATTATTCGAATTATTATTTTATTTGTTTTTTATTATTTTTATTATTTAGTATGTTTAAAGTCTGATATACCTCATGTTATTTTAAGAGATATCTTCATCTTATTAAATGTTGTATATAATATATTAATATTGTTGTATATAATATATTAATTTGTATATAATTATTTGATTGATAAGTACATAATCAATTATATATTTATGAAATATAAAATTATTAATATATTATATACAACTTCATTAAGAGGAATCTCTTAAAATATAGAATATGCATGGATTTTAAACATATCAAATAATATAAAACTGATAAAAATATGTAATGTACATAATTACATTTATTATATTTATTGCAAATGATAATTATAAATGATACACAGAAATATCTAATTAAAGATTATTTTTCAATTTTGCGTGTATAATATTACGATCAATTGCATTTTATGTTATTCAAAATTGTGATAGACATGTTAGAGAAAATTGAATCGTATTAAAAACATCGAGACATAATAGCAGGAGTAAAAACGAAAGGGGTTAAACGAGGGTGACAAAGTTTCATTTCGGTTTGCATGCTTCGCTGCAATAAACGTCAGTCCCTCTAACGCCTACGATGGCGTTATTAATTCGATTATAATGAGCTATTAAGTGAAACGCTGGTAATCCCGACAAGCTCCATCCAAACGACTAAGCTCACATTCTCATTCTCCAAGTTGGGAGATTGCGGGGAGCACCGTAGCCGTTAAGCAAATTAGTGTGTAGTTAGGGGAACTGTTCCGGCCTTTTTAGGCATTATTTTCATTGAGCCATGCTACGTCACTTTTTCGTGGTCATCAATTTGACTTGATAACAGTTCGCAGACATTTTTGTACCCCGCCTCCCCTTTTTCCTGTGCAAAAATATATTAATTATAATATACGCGCCACATATGCATTATATATTATTATTTTTTAATTATAATGATCAAATTTAGCATTATTTATAAATTTTGAATCTCAATTTGTTTCTAATAAGATTGCTTATATGTGTGTCAATTATATTTTAACTATAACTATGTGAAAAATTATCTTTCTGCGAATTAAAATTCAATTAATTTGTCACAAATAAAATGCGATAATTTTCTTACTGCAGAATAAAGATATTTACATATATGTATCGTAATAAATACATGTAAGAGGAAATTGACAAATATATAAGGTTTTCATAAAGAGATCAGGATTAAATTTATAAAATATAAATCTATGTCCGAAAATACTTTATTAAAATATTATAAACGTTAAAAAATAAGCGAGCAAAATTTTTCTTATATTTTATTAGATGGAACTGTTGGGATATTATGCTAATCACATAATTGGTAAAAAGTTCATTGTAATTATATATAACATTGAAATTAGAATAATTCAAACATCAGAATTATAATATTGAATAAAGTTTAACTTGAAAAAGTTTAACAAAAGTAAAGATATATGATAGAAATCTAAAGACCGTAAAATAGACCGTATAATAAAAATATATAAATAATAACTGACTGTTATCTATTTTCGTGTCAACGATTCTGTCTAATAAATTATAAGACCAATTTTATTTATGAATCTTTGAATGCTATCCTCTAACACAATGTATTTTCAGATATATAAACATTTTTCACCTACTCAATCTATTATTAACGCATTGTATAAATTTGATCTTGATCTTTACGGACACTTCATAATGCCTTCCTCGTAATCAATCGATATTAAAGTTTTCGCATATACTTGTTTAATAAATGAATTATCTTATCAATGTCAGAGGAATTAATCTGATAAATTGGAGTGTAAGACGGGTTTATTTAAACACAGTCTTATCGTAATCTGTTAATGTTTCCGCTACTATTGTACAATCTAAATCCAATACGTCACGTTTTTAAACACGTAAAGATTGTCGTCGAGATTGCACAGAGATTTTTGGTATTTATAAACACGTTTGTAAATAATTCGCTTATCATACAGAGAAACATTTTTGATTAATCTCGTGCGATTTAAGAGACTCTTAGATCTGCAATGAATAATATCCGAATTCTCTCTCTCTCTCTTTTTCTCTCTTTCTCGATATAAATTTATGTCCAAATTTTAAAATATAATCAAATGAAAATTTTGTCCGTATTGTTAAAGAGTTGTTATATATCCAATTAAATAAGCAAAAGTACATATAAAATATTTGTCATAGAGTACACAGTTCATATATAACGATATAGTTTAATATTATGAATCATCCAGCATATAAAGACCAAAAGACATTTTAAAGATGTAAAGGATGATAAAACGTCTTTTAAAAACAGTCGTTTTTTAAAAACATGCACATTGCCTATAAAATTTCTTTCATATTTTTAATAGTAAAAAATATTTTCATAGCATCGAATATTTTCTATTATTCGTTTTATATATGTACAATCTTATCTATTGAATTTATGACACATAAGCGTAAGTGAAAATCAAAGTGTAGAGTAAGATAACATGCTGATAAGTTTTCGTTATAAATATCTTAGGGAATATCCCGCAATTCATGTGTATAGTAGACTTCATAAATGATAATACAAGTCTGTTATTATGAATCCATTTACTACCCATTTATTACGATTGCATTTATGATAAAAATGTAATTGCGATAAAAATATAATTCGTTAATAATAAAGGCAGGTTTTAAAAATAGCCGAAAGGATATTATCAGATAAATTTAATTCAATGAGTTAAACAAATTTTTAGTTAAACTGTTTAAAACTAATAAATTAATATTTATGATATAAATATATATATATTAAAAACTTTAGATAAAAACTTAAGATAAAAAAATCAATAAGAAATACGGTAGCAAATTGCAGACTAATGACATTAAGGTCGTATAAGGTTGGTTATTGGGCAGTGCGCGCATGATTAATGATTATGACAAACCGGGATTACGTCGCACTTTATTAATTCTCATACATACAAATTGTTTGAAAGCCACTGACTTGACGATTACCGAGCAGCATATTACATTTTGTCTCTGACAAACTGTCCGCCTTGTTTGTCAATCTTAATTGAGGTCTATCTTCGTAAAAATTGTTGATCTTTGATTAAGTGTTGATTTAGAGCATTTCTCTGATGTACTGAATTTATGTAAAGTAACAAGACGCAATTGAATTAAATTGCACTTTTAGGATTTGAGATTGTTTTGTTAACGATCAGCAGATTCTACGAACTTTAAACGTTCTTAAAAAATTAATAATAAAATTATAAAAGTAAAGAAAATAATATTTAATTTTAAATATACTCATATTATATATAAAATATAATTATTATAAAAATATTATATATTATATTCAAAATACACACATAAATGTATAGAATATAGAATGTAATGAAATAAAATTAATTAATCATTTAATTAAATGGGATAATGCACAAATTAAATAGAGTATTTCACAATCATAGATTCCAAAAAATATTAACAATATATCAATTAAAACACAGATATACATATAATAATTTCTGATTTATGGAAAATATTTGTATCGTGTATATATCTGATGTGAATTTAATTGAATTTCAGGGCGACATAATTTTCAAACTGAGAACATGCTATCTGACAAAATAACTACAATAATAGCTACTCAAATAACGAGGCTACGATAGACAAATAAGATAGACAGACATGATTTTGCATCTTCGTACTTGAAGCTAATCAAACGATGAACGAGGTTTAATGAGTGGCTACTGGATCGCGCCCATAGAATACCTAATTTCACGCTAGTTTGCTCGCGCATAGGCGTCGACTCTACAGGAACTTTGAAATTATGCACTTACCAACTGGTTTAGGTACGTTTCTCTTGACTTGCATCCATTTGTAGGTTGGTACTTGCGCTTGTTGTTGTTGCTGTTGCGGATGATGCGAATGCTGCTGCTGCTGATGATGGTGATGGTGCCCGTGCTGATGAGGATGCTGAAGATGACCGGACTGTTGCAAGACGTGATAGGATGTCGCATCCGAATTCTCTTCTTTATAATGTCCTGGCGGATGCGTGGAGAACTCGTTCTGCTGAATCTGCGTCTGATAGTGCAAGGATTCGTCCGAAGACGGCAGTTGATGGAGGTAGTTCGAGGTGCCGCCGACCGCTATTTGATATTCGGGCTCGTGATGGTGGTGGTGATGGTGGTGATGACTAGAGGACTGATGATGAAGTTGCTGATCGTGTTCCGTTCTTGAATGACTAGCTTGAAGTACCGTGGTTTGATGGAGGCTGCCGCCAGTGGGCGGATGGTGGTGATGATGATGGTGGTGATCTTCTCTGTAAGCAGGTTGCTGAACATGATAACTTTGATGTGGATCCACCGATGTTACCGTATGCTGTTGGTTCGCGTATGAGGATGACGCGTAATCCAGGTTAGTATAACTCAGACCGTTCTCCGAAGAGATTATTGCTGTGGTGGAACCATTCTCGTGGAGAACAGCACCCGTCGGAGAATAGAAGCCTTGAGGCGGCGTACTGGACGACGCGCCCGAATCGGCAGTTAGGAAACTCTCGGAGGACGATGAAGAATATGGCGCCACTGCAGTCTGGGGATAGTAATGAGTTGGAGCTACCTCCGGGGAAGGAGGTACCGACACGTGACCGCCGACGGATGACGATTGATGATGGTGATGATGGTGATGATGGTTTCCTTGACCCGAGAACACATAGTTAGGATATGAGTCAGACTTGCCGTAGTTACCGTACATGCCCATGTCCATCATCATCATCCTCGTAACGGAGAGACAAATCAATTGACCCACTGTTTTGCTAATTGTTATGCGTTATGCCCAAGAAGAAGAGGAAACGAAGAAGACATGTTACTTATGACAAGAGTCATACACTATTTTCCTAATTAATTATTTCAACATGGTATATAGGTATACTTTACAATCCTCTTGTATAAATACTACAAAACAAAAATTTACATTTGTTCAGTTAAACAAATTCACAAGATAAGCACAAGATTAGTCTATCCACAAAAAATAATTATCACTATGCACTAAAATGATGTAGATGTGTGGTATTGTTTTTAAATTTGTAAAATTTTGCTACAGATATCCAAGATTTAAAAATTCGTATTTAATATATTCCTTTGATAGTTCTCAGCGAGCACTTAAAAGTGTCAATTCGCAGGCACTACGAAAGGTTAACCGTCGCTCACAAAAACAATCCATACGGTCATTCATGCAGTCGATCCGCCTGACGTGGGTCGTTGAAGTGGACTGGTTAGGTAGACTAACGTAGCGGAAAGCTGCACACAGGTGAGACTGACCCGCAGTGGTCTGGCGTGTTCAAGTTTTCTTTCTTTCTCTCTCTTTCACTCTCCTTCTCCCTCGGACGTACCACCCAGATGTAGAGTGGTGGCATCAGGCTGCATGAGGTTAGTTTCCGGGGGAGTCTCCATTATCGATGGGCGGCCCATAAAAGTGATCACGTGATGACGATTGGGCGGTTCCAGCCAATCCTAGACGAGTCTGCGCGCCCCGAGTCCACTACCTCATGATGGATCACCGCTGTGAATTTTATTTTTCGTTCCTTCTTTTTATCTGGCACGCTGCAGTTGACACTTATCGTCGGGAGGGTAGGAGCTGGGGTATTATATCTCGGTACCCACCTTCTATGCTATCCGGAGGCAAGCAACCTCCGCCCTTCTATCCTAGGTTGTTTTGTGCCTTCTGCCTTTTTTTCCTTCTACGCTCTTGACGGGTCCTTCTATGTACTTGCGTGTCTCGAGGTACCAGGATACGACAACATCCTGCGTTTTTATTATAACTTGACAGTTGATGGTTTAATTATAGTTTACTGTATAGATGTTTGACAATTTTATCAACAAATTGATAATCGGGTTAATGGTCAAATTTTATTAAATTTATTGCTTTTCAGCAATATGCTTTTTTTAGATAAGCAAGCGAACATGTTTATTTATCATATACGCAAAGAAGATGAAATACATTTCCTTGCAGATGGCTTCCGTGCAGCTTTGTGTTGTCTAGGAAAGAAGTGAAGATGGATAATTTAATTTGGTAGCTGTGTCACGCTAATAAATAACAAAGATATTTCGGTCACAGAGACGTGAGACGCACGAAACAATTTGTGACTCTTCAGACTGCTGGGATATTCATCATCTTCACGTCGTCGAGACCCTGACATGACAATACACTACTTCTAAAGGTATAACGAAGGACTAGGTCACATTCGAGATGCCAGGTCTTTGAGAGAAATGTTAAAAGTTTGTTAAGATTCATTAAGAATTTCAACTATTGAAAATCTTTTTTATTCATATGTATTGATATATTACTTTTATTAAATATCAAGATTATCAAATTACAATAAACTGAAAAGAGAAAACTTTAAAGAGAAAAACCTGGGAAACATTAGTAAAAAAATGAAAGAATATAGTGTCTCACATAGCATGTCCAAAAGATATCCCGAAGACATCTCTGGGTATCTTGGATGCCCATGCATCTATGTTTAAAAGACATTTAGAAGACATCCTGAAGATGTCAAGTGAAAACATTATTGGACATCTTCAGGATGTCCTCTGAATGTCTTTTGAATATAGATGTTATATGGGATATGATCACTTTCATATGTGAATCTTTCATTGTCAGAAGCGAGACTGATTAACTCTACTTTTTTCTAATTTTTTAAATTTTATGTATCAAGCATATATGTGACTAATATTCTGACTAAAATTAAGAAATTTATTAAAAGTTTAATTCATTAGTTTTGCTTTTGAAGAACTAATATATATGAGATTAGTTATATATTATAATCTTTCCTTTATTTTAAAGATCTTTTTGCTTCTCTACTTAATAAACAATTTATTATAATTTGATATAAATACATAAACGCACGGTTTCTTTTAAAGATTTTTACTAAAACGGAATAGATTTTAAATAAACTACATAGATTCTGCTATTGATATATAACTCGACAACGGAATGTTGCAATTGAATAATATTTAATAAAAATTTAAATATTATCAAGAATGTATGTCAATATCAAGAATGATGATTATATTGATAGTCGGAGCAGTAGCTTTCTCCAATTATTGTTTAATGGACGGGTTGTGAACATTTTTTTGGCAATAAGAAGATCTGAAAAAGTGACAAGAGCTCGCTCGTCCGCAGGACGCGTGACGGCCCATGGGATATCTCCTACCCCATGCGAGAGCGCAGTGACAGGATGACACATTCCACCGTGAGAGTTTTAGAAGCATGGTCCCGTATCAGCAGTTCAGTCAGAAGAGCTTATATCGAGGGCGCCACCTGCGGCCACCCGCGACATCCGTCCTGTTTCGTACATCAGCCCGGGGAATCTTCATCTTGATCGAGCCGCAGTGACGTTTGATAGTTCTGATTCCCGCTGTCGGCTAATCTTTTTCACCCGAACGCGCAGTTACATACCTTATCTTTATCGGAATGTAATTCGGACTCTTTTCGTATTTGCGTGAATGTTGGCCATGTACCATCATGCTTCTTACAATCGAGATTACATCGTGATCGGTGTAAAGAAATTCGACCGATAATTTTAATCGTTAATTCGATCGTTAATTTTAATTTTAATGTCGTGTCTTGTGCTTGGAACAAATTCGGGAGAACTTTATATTTAATATTATTAATTAAGAATTGAACCTCAGATAAAAACTTTGAGGAGCTAGATACTTCCTTTTCTTCATTGTACAATTTTGCTATAATTGATTGTAAAAAATAATGAATTTTTATCTACCAGGAAATTTAATTAATCAGCATAAAATTGGTTTTTCGTTTATCAAGAATCTCTATAATTAATGAGATAATGACAGAATTGAGAGATAAGCCGGTCGTTGTGCAATTTTCCGCAATGAAACGTACGATTTGTCAGATAAACTTGAAGGATGTGTTTTAATGGAACAAGAATTAGATGGGTAATTTTGAGTTTAGCCAGGTCTAATACTGGATAAATATCGTCGCCTTTTTTTCCGGATCGACACGTAAAGTTTGTTTGCGGCTAATCCCGCTAAACAATTATGGTCTACTCTTGTCAATCGGTCCAGTACCCATCTTTCCGTGCGGCGTCATGCTGTGATTTGACGTGGGATGAGGCACCTGCATTGTCATGCTGAGCTCCAGTCGTTCTGTTACAGTGCTAGCTTTTATCTGCACAAGCTACAATAATCCATCGCCTTCCAAAGCGTCGTTTCTTTTATTGTGCGTATTAAAACTCCTCCACTCCCTTGTTGTTTATTTGTGATTAATTCTTATAGTTTAGCAATTGATACAGTTATTGTTAGATACGTGTATTATTTAAATTTGAACATTTTTTTCGAGCAACGTTAAAATAATTAAAATGACGAAATAATATTACATCAAAGCAAGAAACACCGACAATCATATCGAATAACGCGTCGTTGACAGTGAAGTGTGAAAGAGATTAAGAAGCTAATTTACAGAAACAATTTAACGGAAGCAAAGAAAACTTAGGAAGATCTCAATTTGTGTCAACTCACTGAGAAATGTTTATTTTTCGAGAAACGCAATATAAATTTGACTTCTGTCAACTGCTTAAGATTATATTTGAGAAGTGTTTTCAACAGTAGTCCAGCTTACTAGATGTCTCGTCTTAAATAGCAACTTTTCGGATATTGGCCTGTCCATCAAAGAACGAGTCACAACAATCCAGCGGGAGTCTACTGATGAACAGACAGCTGTCTATTGAGAGAATCGTGTGGGATTTCCTGAAGGATTCCGTCTTTATAAAATGATGCACTCTATTGAAACGGTGTCAGGTCTACGAGAAAAATGTGAATTTTAGAACCGCGTAAAATAAAAATAGGAAGGAGAATCGGGATTAAAATTTTCGATATTTTTCTTCAAGAAAAGAAATACTTTGCATGCGTGTCCCATTTTTTATTACAATTATTCCATTTAACATTGTCTGTCATATTTAATAGAGAGAGAATAGAGAGTTTGCCTTTTTTAATGTAAAACTTAAATGCAAAACTTTGATAAAACTCTCGATTGTGTATTGACAAAATAAAAATATCGCAAGGAATTTCTTTAAAAATATTCCTTTCTCTCATATTGCAAATATGTAAAATATCTGTAATTTAGTAAATATATTGTAGGAGTAAATATCAATATACGAGATTCAAGAACGTTTTAATGTAACGATCCAGTTCTGCAATATCGAATTATATTGACTATGGTATGTGCACAACTTTCCTCCGGAATCTGCTATCCAATCGATCTTCCAGCCAGAATTTTCCATAATTCTGCTCATTTTCGAAATGGCGCCTGGCTTTTTGTATGCCGCTCGCACGAAATCGTACCAGGGACATGGGAAACTCTGCACAATAGAGTCATCAATCATTCCGTATGAGAGTTACTCGATTGCTACTCTAACTGTGCGCAGTCTTGCCGAGTCGGGCATGAATGTGAACGTAATCCAATACATTTACAAATAATATTAAAAATACTATTGATAAAAAAAAGATAGCACGATAGGAAGCTATAATAGAGAGAAACATATGATTAACAATAATCTAAATATCAAGTCTAATAGAAACTATTATAGAGAAAATTAAATATAAATAATAATTATAAAAATTTTACATTTATATTTTTGATTGGAATTTCATAATACGATTCATTATTCGTATGTAATTGAAGAAGAGGAAATAAAATATTTTACACGTGTAGCTCATTTAATCTGAAATATATCTAACATATATTTTAATTTTTAGAACTACGGAAAATTTCAAGACAACGCAGCTCTGTCGGGGAAGCTATTCAGCGGACGCAGAATGACTTTGCAATGCTCGATATGCCATTTCATTCGACCTGACTCACAGTTAGTCTATTCTACGTGTTGATCGTATCGTGGTAAATATTGAATAAATGTAATTAGGCTGGTGTTAGAAGGGCGTGTGCACGCAGTAGCACTCTTATTCACTCGAGTGATCCTGATGAATATGTAACTTCTATATCTACGTGATAATGCACGAACAAGCGCTAAATTAAACCTTATTTACCTTACTTATCAAAGCTGATAAGTTTCTTTCAAATTTTGTTTTTAAACTCGAGAAAATATTAGTACAGAATTAAATATATGTATGTAGTTTCAAAATTATAATAATTACAATGACATATAATAACTTATTACAGAGATATAACTTATTACTTCTTTTTTATTACTTATTTTTCTATTATTTATCTATTTACTTATTTTTCTATTTTTTAATTATTTTTTTTATTATTTGTTAATTACAAACATTTATAGCTTGTGTAAGTAAGGCTTAATCAATTTACTAACGTCATTGTATCAATTTAAGGCTTAAAATATTTATAAGACATTATCGAGAATACTATACATATTTTTATCTATCTTCGCGTAATATTTTCTATCATATTTATAACGATCGTAAAATCGTTATGTGTGTGTCATGTAAAGTTGATGTTTGAGGGATTACATTTCGTGCCCTTCTACAACGAGAAGGTACGACTTGGATCTGCCCTATGGACGCACGAATATCATAGCCGCATGAAGGAGAACGTGCATCCGCGGTAATAAAGTTAGCACGGTAATTATGACAGGCTCGTTACCAGCACGTCGCTACGGGATATGAAGTGCTAATGAATGGACGCGTCGAACCAAGGGGTGGCTGGTACGATCGTGTATTTCTGTTTCGTTTGTAAATAGGCTTCGGTATACATATACCTAACGTGTCAGCTTGGTATCTTTTACCTGAAAATCTATCCATTCGAAAGAGATGGATTTTTTTGTTGTCTTCTGTTATCATTAATAATTGTATTTTTGTAAATTCTTGAGCGCAATTGTTCTATAAATATTCGTTTTTTTTAATTAAAAGTCTTATGTAATTAAGAAGTTAAAATATAAAATTAAAATAGAAATAAAATATTAATTACACAATAGTAATAAATAATAAAACGATTAAACAAAGGCGATGTTTAATATTCCTGTTAAAATAGGAATTATAAACGTACTCTTAAAAGATATCAGAATGATAGTAAACGTATTGCGGATTTTTGTGACGAGGAATGTTTTTAATTTTATTTAAACTGGCCAGTAACGCGCGTATGTATGGATTAAGCTTTCTTAATTCTCTGTTGATAGCGTCAGGTGAGACTTGAATTATATTTACCGAAGATAAGACTATCAGAATTTGAGAAATCTTTACGAATCTTTCCGCATTCCTCGTATGTTTTGTATAGAATGAAAGATTATTATATCTTATTAAATTTTGCGGCGTAGTTATTGATTTCAGGTGATTCTTTTATCCGAGTAAATATATCAAAGATCTTTGTGGATTTTCACATGTTCCAGTTATTGAATGATTCGTCTTTTTGTTTCATTTTTTGATACATTATTCCAGATAATGAATGATTTATAATAACGTTATCAAATAATAAATCAATACGCTTGTAAGAATTTACACATTAAAAATTCTGTAAAAAATTACAATGTTTTAGAATCATTCTTGTTTCTCATTAAATGTTTAACATATTAGTAGACATTTATTTATCTTTTTATCTTATTATTTTATTCAAAGAATAGATTCGCTCTGACATCTTTAATTAATTTTTTAAAAAGCTCTTCTCTCGATAAGAAAACAAAATAGCATGTCCTCCACAATTATAGACATCGAAGCATACATTAGTCGCTAAAAATAATGGAAGAGAACAAAGAGTTTAGAAGAAAAGAGTCTCGATTCGTCGAAAGAGAGAAACGAATACGAAAAGAGAGGGTGACAAGGGGGAGTAGACTTAATTTCCGCATCATTACGCCCGTTCATGGCGTTGGTCCCGAATTAATTGAATGCAGCGTGTGTTGACAGGTAGGCATATTGGCAGGCAGACACGAGGACCGCGGAAAGAACGACGGAGACGACGGGACTGACCGTTCGAGGTTTCGTTTGTATCAGATGCGGTCGCGATATCAGGTTCTCCTCCACATAGTCTCACTCCGTGAGATCGTGTACCTGTCATTTTCGGTGACCGTGTCATTCAGCCCCCTTCGTCTCGCCTGCCTCGGATCCCTTTCTCCTAATTAGCGACGCCGTCAACCCGGGAACGGCCGATACGGAATTCGTTTTTGGCCGCAACTGGACCACGAGATAAGAACAGATACCTGCACTTAAGCCATTTAGACTTACTGCAAGAGACCATCGTGTCTATACGTATCCTTTGCTCAATAATAAACAATGACATGTAAGGATCACATCAGAAAACTGTGGAAATACATACGACTTGAGAACTTTTATATGAAATTAATGAAGGAAATAGATTGAGGGTTTATACTTGCTTGATAATCTTTTCATAGAAAGTACAATTTTACCTCGATTATGGAGACAATGCATGATATTCGATAAAACGAAAAGAATCGATCTGATTTCTGTCGTCAATGTCAACAATGACATTTGTTTCGTCATTCATAAGCAACGAGTGCAATGCTCGATAATATTCTGAACGACGTATCTCGTAGTCTACGTGGATGTGATTATCTGCGGTGATTAATGCTTGTTTACCTTGCTTTGTTTTTAAAATGCAATAAATAATACGGTAGGCCGGAGTAGCAATATCTACGAATAGAAATCGTCTCGGAATAATATGAAGAATAGTAGAGTCAGCGAATCGAGAAGATAGTCGTTTCGACCCGCCGTGTTATTCAGCAATTTGACTTCGGTCCCATTTCAAGATCCTTATCAATGCTGTTAATTAATTCTTTCCAGAGACACACGAAGGAAAAGAAGAACGCGCATCTTTTCCTCGTAGATAGTGATCCGGATTTGAAGAGCTGTCAGTTCGTAATTATTGACAGTAACTGACATAATCGCGATACACGCTCCGTTGCAGCGAGACCAAGGTATCTTAGAATTTTTTGCATATAGTAGTCTGTAATTCCTTATTCAAGAAACCCATACAAATTGCACGTTTTTTTTACATCAACAAAATTTGCTGATTTATGCGCAAGAAAGACGATACGTTTCTCGCTCATGGCAAATATTTCCGAACCATCAAAAATTCTAATTATGCGCGGTTCGAGGTAGGAGCCGTGTTCCTATAGCGTATTTTTGAGCACGTGGTCCTCACGAATCCTTCGGGCGCGTCGGCCCAGGTATACAGGAAAGTCCCGGGGGAGATTCGACGGAAGGTACCTACACGATCCTACACTTTGTGAGAGCTCTCGTCATGTCCCCGAGGGTTCATATTCCTAGTCACGCGTTTAATCTTCCAAAAACATGCATCCGGCTCGTCGCTCCTCAAAATCGGAGAGACCCTCGTGAAAGCATAAGTCTTCGAAATATCTAGAAATTCGCGCTTATAAATTTGTGCGTAAAATATATACATACAGATCATGTTTGTAATTTTTAAAATTGATAAAAAAATTTTATTCCGTTCATTCACTCTCTTGGAAAAAATAATTGACTGAATATTATATATTTTCGAAATGTCCGCAAAGTCAACAATTAATTAACACATACAACCTCGCACATAATTCCGGCTAGAAAAAAAAGGATATCTTCGATACATCTTTGAATCAGTTGGCTCGATCCTCGAGCGAATATTTCGCGTCGAGTTGGCAAAGGTGAACATAGACTGTCAATGAGAATTTCGAGTCCAGCCTACGGAGACGTCTGGTCCTTTAGGAATCAGAGCTGTACCCTTAGGGACAGATACGTCAACGTGGACAACGCGAATGGATGCTATAGTTGTTTGGGATCGTACTACGCGATTTTATTCAGACTAACGCGACCTCCCTATCGAATTTTGGTTATTCTATATCTTTGGAAACTTATACATGTGGCGTTTCTTTGTAGTTTTATACATTTTATGGATTTTATATATCTCGGTGCTTGATTTATTTATTTAGAAAATCGTCATATGTTCGCAGAAATTTATTTAATTAAAATCATTACTATTAAATTTGAAAAAAAGTATCTCATTTTCGTATAATAACTCTATATAAATTATATCTAAATGATATCTATATAAATTAGTATATTAATTAAACAAGAAAACATATCACATTTACTGCACGTTTCTATCGCTTATTTGATCTGCATTAAGCATTGTTAAAAATAATATTCTAATAAATTTTATAGCTATCTAATAATTTCAGAATTAACTATCAATTGCGTATTCTTTTTTCAGAAAATTAATCCTCACGCGAGATTTTATTCGCATAATCCGCTGTTCTCCTTTCGACGATCGTGACCTTTTAATTCCATATTTCTTCACGATTCTCGCGTTCGTTTCTCTCTTAGACGAGAAAGTATCGCGAGAGTCGCATATTTCGTCGGTGTGGGATGGGGAAAGAGGAAGAGTGGTGCTCGATCCATCAAAACTGCATGTCAGTAGCCATTAGCACGCTCCCACCGGCGTACAGAGCACAGAGTGCCCCGGCTTCATGTGTCTAAAGCTCGCGCGTAGCGCAAGTACTCTCGATGCGTACTTTCCACTTGTTTGATCTCGTCTCCCTTCCCGTTCGTTCGTTTCGAAATTACTTTCTCAAGTTTTCTCGGACAATCATCACTTTTTCATGCTGACAAAATTAATAAGAGCGTGATGATTACTTTGCAAACCACAGAATACTAAATAAAGTAATATAAAGATTGAAATGTAAGAGAAAACTTACTACACATGTTAATGAAAATCTGATTGTGAGATGCACCAAAATTATCTCTGTATAATTTGAAAATATCCGAACATCTTAAATGAAACTTAACAATTTTTTTATTTAATATAAAGCTTAGAATTTAATATTAAAAATCATTTTATTTATAATTAAGCACTTAACTAACAGTAATATTAATTTGTTTACGTTTGGAGCAAGCTTCGCCATTATCCGGTCACGCTAAGGAATAACCGACGGAATATAATTTCCGATGGATTTCCGGAAATCGTAGCCGCATTTCCAGCAGCGAGCAATAGCTGCAGCGATCGCACCGACGGCGACGACGGTAGCGGGAACGGCAACTGCAGCTTTAACGGGCGACGACCATCCATCACGGAAGTGTCAGCCTCCCTCTTCGCCCAGAAACAACTAGCTATGACATTCTTCTCGTTGCCACTGCCTTTATTCGCCTTTATACCAATTCGCGTATTCGTATATCCGTTACTGTAGACGATATTCACTCCTTTTCATCGAATCTCTGATTCTTTGCGCTCATCGGAGAGCAAGATATCCGTTGATCGATAATATTCTGTGCATTGATGTTTCTATTCGAAGGTATAATATATTTGATATTTATTTAAATAAATAAATGAGAGAGATGAAAGAAAGATGTGTCAAATGCTAAAAGAGGGAATACAAGAAAATTTTATTATTAAAATAAATAAGAAAGGAGAGGAAGAGAAAAAACTGTCAATTACATTTATATTGAAGAATATATAAAAATTTCATCTATTTCTGGTCAATAAGAATGTTTAAATTAATTTCAAATTAATTTTAAATTAATAAGAATGTTTAAATTAATTTCAAATTAATTTTAAATTAATAAGAATGTTTAAATTAATTTCAAATTTTGGAGAACTTGTATAGATTTGACAGGAATTGACAAGATTGAAGCGACAGAAATTATAAGAAAATGATAAAATATACGCGCAGAAATGATAGCTAAATATCCAGGTGTCAATTTGTTAAACGAGGGGCGTGTAATCACGAAATAATACGAAATGTCACTTGTAACTGACACATTAGCCCAGTTTCCGGCAGTTACTGCTAAGGGCAGTAACGTTTTAATTAAAACGACGACGTCGTCGTCGGTAAATACGGCAACGCTCAGGAGGATCAATCATGTTGCTTATGCGTGTCCGCTGATCGTTACGTGATAAAATGCGTATCTTGTACGTGTTTTGTAGGGTAGGCTGCCTTCAATGAGACGTCTTAATCGGCGCGGCTAAGACCGCAAGATTTTCGTACGTGCCTTTTATTTGGTCGTATCGCTACGGTGTACGATCTCACCGAATAGAAATTCTTTGTGCTACAAACTGCCGCGACCCGAAGACAAGCAATGAAGCCGAATCGCGGGCTGAATAGATGAAGGATTTTGGGCGTAAGTTTGGCGAGGCCCGTTGACGACAGACGGCAGTTGTGAAGTTTTTCGGGGAACGTGGTTCCACATAGGGCAACGTACAGTTCTATTTGTTGGATGATTGTACTGCTGCGAAATCAAGTCTGACGAAGATCGATCGGACAGCATTTCAGGCGTCAACACCGGATCGCTGATTCCCCTCCCAACTAGCCCGACTAAGGTCGTATTCGCTGCCACTTTCTCGCAGATGCTGCCAATCCCAAGTGAAATTTCTATTAAGAAATCCCATTTCACTCAAACCATCTAAAATTATGTATTAAGTAACGATGAGATATTTTACTAAAGTTTTTGCAAAGGAATAGGAATTATCTTGCTATGTGTGTATGTATGTGTTTCCTATAATATAATTTACTAAATATATAATCATAGTTTTTAAATTAAATTTTATATCTATTTCAAAGAAATGCAGATATAGAGAAATGTCATTACTTGATGATATGACAAAATATATAATTGCAAATAATTTATATATATTATATAATTTATATACATATTTTTTTAAATTGTAGTTTACACACATATGCACTTCACAACCTTAGCAATAAATATACGCCCAAGATGAATATTGCATTTATTTTATTAAATATATAAATATTTTATTTTTACAATAATTCTTTTTTTTAATTAAATTTTATATGTCAATTTTATATTTCAAAGAAATGCATTTACATAGAAATGCTATTAATGTTATAATATAAAAGTTTACTTATATAATATTTGCAAACATATAGTAATATTATTCAGATAAATTGAAAACAATAATATATTATTATCACACTAGAACATCATTCCTAAATTTAGAAAAATGTAAATAAAATGTTAAACAATAAAATAGTATAAATAAATATATAGGAATGTAAAAAACAATATAAAAACTTTTTATAAAACAATAATAAATTTATTATAAAAATTAAGAATTTACATGATATTTGGATAATTAGCACTTGGATAATTAGCGATTTACTTTAATTTGCACATATGTTTGAAATGCAATTTTAATATGCATGAAGCAATATTTAAAGTTTCCGGTTAAGATAATAATATTTACGCTCGACTGATGGTTTTATTATACTTCACTATTTGTTGTTAAATAGAAAATGTAATTTACTTATCGTCGACATTAATATTAAATTATTTACAGTAGTTAAATAAGTCTTAAATTATCAGTGTATGATAAAACATTAAGAGAAAACAACACCGAATGGTAACATAAATGTGTAACAATAATAATAATCTTTAATATTCAATATCAGTTTGTGAATGATTTACAAAAGTGAATTATTCCTATAATTATATATATTTTAGATGTATATAACATATTTATTTCACTTAATCAGTAGTAGTAAAACAGACCTCGTTTTTATCTGCCTTCAATAGGTATATACTTACGGATGATAAGAAAGCACATCTACAAACGATAATGTAGAGAACCAATTTGAATTATTCCCGCCGCCAGAATATTTGACGGATCGTCCAACGCGCGATATTATTGGAAAGAAAATTTGTTTCCGTCGTGCCTCGTATAGATGTCATAAACCTGGCTGAGTTTCTCGTGACACCGCATGAAACAGCTGTTGTATTTCCGCAGTCAGTCCGAGGGTGGTGTCTACTGTCAGATGCTCCGCCTATAAATCAAACCTATGGATAGGAGGGATACAAGCCGACGCCATGTTAACATACATAAACAAACCCTGCGCATTGTAACTGATAAACGGCGGAAGCAACATGTAACAAGCGATCTCATCCCAGCAGAGAGCTATAGTTCTTTGTATCTGTCAGAACTGTTTTTCGCATATATTTTTTAAAAAAGTAAATATAAATATATATGTAATATTTTATTTAATATATAATTGTAAAAAGTTACATACGATATAATTTACTCTAAATGACCTATTAAAATATAGATTATATATGATTATTTTATTATTAACATAGTTTTAATTAAAAGTTTCATCCATGTAAGCTATATTATATTTTTTTAATTAAAATATTTTTCCCTATATGTTATTTGAATGCATATCATTTTTTCTTTGATAGCTTTGTTTATGTTTGTTAGAGAGACTAATATCACAATGTTTCATTAAATTATATTTCATTAATGATTAATAAATAATGATAAATATGCATAGGATAAAATGTTGAAGCAAAAAAAATAGAGAATCATTTTGATTTTGTTTTCTTTGATAGTTTTCTTTGATATTTTTGTACTCTTCATTTATTAATCTTTGTTGCATGGATGAATATCGCTGTTTGATTAAATCATATTTCATTAATATTTATTAAATAATAATAAATTTGTACGAAATAAAATGTGAAAGAGAGAATCGTTTTGATTTTGTAATTGTTTTACAGGCAACGGGCAAAGATCACGAATCGGCTAATGGTAGAAGGTGCAGGTCTCGAAGAGCCTGAGACTAATCAGACTAAACATTAATCTTTCGAGTGGATCCTCGACCCAATTCTCTTAAGGTCAAGTCGCAATGGAGACGTTGATTGGATTCCACGTCAAACCAGAAGTAAACACCTTTCCTATCATTACGCTCTTTTATCTCTTTCCTTTTTTTTCTCAACCACATCGTCGGCATATATTGCGAAATTAAATTTTATTTAATTATCTCGCATTTATTGATCATGAAACTAATGATCATGACGCGTCGTGACAGCCTGACGTAAATCGCTATTTATATTTGCTTATTAATAATTCATAGAAACGTCGTCGATATATATTGTAATAGCTCATTCGTTTGCCTTTTACGCCCGACGATATTTACGTGGAAAGTGTTTCGCAAAAAAGCTGGAAGATCTCGTCGCGGGATGTGCTGTGTTGATTAAAAATTAACGGATTACTAATACATCTTCTCCCCGCGGTTTTAGAAGCGAGAAGATATTACTAGGTAATTGTAAACCGCACAGCTTCCAGAGCTACTATGGACCGTTTATCATCGTCTCTATAGCTACCGGATCGTTGAGTGAGGAGATTTGGGGGTTCACCGTGCTAAGAGTTGAAACCTCAGCATGACTGGTGGCCTCGGTAGCCGATAGACGTGTCATTTATGCGTCTACGAATCAATAGCCGCTTCACTTTACACCCACCTTACATCATTAGTCATTTTATAGGGCCGTTCTGCTCCGTTACACGCGTACGCGGCATTTGCTCCCGCGACTGATTTGTCGTCTCATCCCGACATAAGTCTATCGACCGAAAAGACTAGTAAGCTCGCCGATTACGATTAATCCAATTATTAAAATATCCTTTTCACTAGATCGTTCGAGATACACTTTGTTGATCGAGACTTGTTATTAAATATCAGGTATTGCATTATCCAAAAATGGATTATATTAGATGTAATTAATTCATTGGAATATGCCACATTTAGGTGTGTAATATGACTATTATAATTCGAATATTATGTGCGTGGCGTGACGAAAGTCAACTCATCATCCCGATGATAACATATGTCCATATGTACCTTTTTCAAAACACTCTAGATGACGATATCGATTGCTTCGTGTTTCTAAAATTCGATCGAATAATTTCAATCTGAAATCATTTTTTTTTTCGTAAGATCAGAGTATAATAACTTTATACTGTTATTAAATTTGAAATGTTAAATTATGCATACCTTTAATCTCAATTTAATGAAGAAAAAATTATAAATTTATTTATTGAATCTGTATTCCATAATTATTTAGAAATAATTGATGAGAATTATTTAGAAATAATTGATGAGAAATTTATTTATATTGAAAATCATTTAATTGAGAAGATATTTCATCATTATTAAGTCTGTGCTTTACGTTGCATTAAATGCAAAATTATAGCTTGGTTAATAAGCAAAAATTGCTTGGTAGAATAATAATGGAAAATACTGGGAACGGTCGTAAGATTGCGTTAATATATGTAAGGAGTTTTACGCGTGACTTATTTAGCAATTTTTACTAACGTTTATTACTTACGTTTATTAATTTCCTCCGCTACAGACCTCATTATTCTTCAAGATACGGCTTACACCTACGTACGATTGTAATGTGGTAAGAGACCTTCGCATATTCTCGTCATATCGCAAAGCTATCCCCGACAAATGGATAGTGACGACTTTTCTCAACGCGAGAATCCATTTTCATCTTTTCCATGCTCGACTAACACGTTCTGATTTCCAGTTTCAGGCGCGGAGAGCTAAAATTGGAAGCCGATCGTCGATGCACTCGCGGAAGAGGCGAAAGTATAATCGGTCGGAAGTAAGTTTCTCACAGTCTTTCGTCATTTGCCGGCAACGGGAGCACGAGACGATGCGAGATTCTATTTGCGGTAGGCGAGCGCGAGTTAACGGACGAGATGATCGTAAGGTGTCCCTCTTCCTCTCTCTTTCTTCGTGTGGTTAAAACTCAACGCCATATATACAGTGGAGAGAGCCGAAGCTCCCGCTTCCTTCATCTATCATGCGAACCATGACAAACCGAGTCTCAAAAGCAGCCGCCAGCGTAGCAGCACTTTCTTACCTTCTTCACTTAGTCACCGGGCGCTCAGGTGAGTCTCTACCTGCCTGATATACAGGCAGACCTCCTCTCCCTCGCCCTCCTCCCCCTCTCATTCCGTATCTACATTTATTAACATTTAAGCGTTAACGACATTTCTCTCTCTCTCTCTCTCTCTTTCTTTTTCCGTCTCTCTTGCGCGCGCGCGTCTCAGAAGAAAAAGAAGCAAGAACCGTTGCCGGCTACTCGTATCTTGCTTGCCTTCTACCTCCTTTTGATTCGGACGTGGGATTTCTTTGTTTCAAAAAAATACTGCCGCGAAATCGATTAAATGAAACAATCGCGGTAATTCCAGAAATCTTTGTGAGCGCGCGCGACACGTTAATTAATCTCTCTGCGACGTGAAATATCCACGAGACACAATGTTGTGAAAATTAACGATTCTGAAGGAATGAAACGGAATGAGAGACGCGAGTTACAGCTGTACGGTGTGTTGCGGATTGCGGTAAAAATCGTAGAGATTCATGCGTTTTCCGCTCCGTGGATATCGGATGGAAAGCAAAGTGGCGTGAATGAGTTGTCCCTTGACGATCGTAAGATTTATGGTCGCGACGGTTGGGCGGAAAGGGCAAGCGTCGGTACGATCTCGGGACTAGTAACCCTTGACCCAGACTCCGGAGTCCACCCTCGGTATGACCACGATAGAGCGCTGCATGATTGACGATAAAGATACGTTGCAAAACGCTTGGACGTTGCTCCATTGAGACTTGATTCGTTCGACGTTCGCTGGATCTGGGCGAACGTCGCGAAATATCTCGTTGCATGGTTCTGAAAAAAATAAAAACGAGGAAGCGTGGCACGAAAAGCGATTGCGCGATACAAGAGCGCGGGTTAAAGCGCAATTTTCTAGTCCTTCGACGTTTTTCTCTCCTTTTTTCCCTTTTCTTCCTTCCCTTTCTTTCTCCCGCCCGTAAGGACCTTTGGTCTTTGTCGGAGAAAAAGTTAATAGCTTGGAGAAATTAGCCAATGTGGGGAGGATCGTTGATCGGGGATCGTGTTTCGGGAGGGTGTTCTGCACAGATGCAACGATAGCAACAGTTCGGCCGGCTCGAACCGGAGGTCACATATGAGCTCGGAGCTATGGCGTCGTATGGGCTTGACTCACACGCATCACGCGTAGTCATCCATCATTGTCAGTCTCTTCACTGACACACAGCCGTCCGTCCTACCGACGCACTCGGGGCTTTCGATTTGAGTTTCTTTCGTCAAAGTTGTGATTTTGTACAAAATGTCGAAATGTTCGCCAATCTATGATTTATCATACACACACACACACACACACACACAATTGTCATAATGCTTATTTAACAATTTTAACTTTATTTTCTTATAAATCTTTGAATTAATAATTAAATTAATCTTGCCATCGAACAATATTTTGCGAGAATATACAAGTCGCATGCAGGATGCATCGAAGAGAGAAACTTTAGTGAGATCTTTCTAATTTTACTATACGACCGTGATAAATCAATCTCTACGTATGCAAGGATTTCTCTGACATAACAAATGGCGCGTAATCTCTGAATAGAATATAAAGTTGACACGGTGTAAGGATACACTGCTAAGAATAATATTTCAGTTCGATTGCTCCGATATTTCAGGTCATCCATCATCGTCACTTTCATCGCCGACACGACGAACCGCGCCATCTACGATCAAAATTTACGCGTTCCGCTTCCGCTTCATGGTCACTCCTTCGTTAAAGTTGCGATTTTCCATATCACTCGTTGACTTATGTACGATGTTTACCGATTCCATATGGTCCCTCGCTTCGGCTCTCTCAACCGCTCTCAACATCGAAAGCGAAGACGAGAGACTGCGACACTGTAAGAAGATGACTGCTAAAAAAAAAAAAGGAAAAGAAAATAAAAACACTCATTACTTTTTGCTATGACCTGTATTTGTCAAATGTATCCGTGAGTGAATGTACACGTGTGATGATAACTTTTGTTTATACCGTGTCGAGGGCTCACTTGCAACACAATTATATAGTTAAGAATGAATAAACAATATACGGTTATCGTACGCGCATTATGTACATGAGAATCTTTATATGAACAACGACGGCGCCTATAATGTTTTATACAAAAAGATTTGCGTATATTAAATATGTTGCCGCGAGGTGAAAATTAAAGTTACGTTCCTATCTATTTTTTTTTTTACTTTTACAATTATCTACCGTGTGAGTGACAATAATTTATTTGGTTCGCTTAAAATAGCGCTCTAGATATTACAAAAGAAATGCGGTTTGTGAAAAAATGAGATAATGCAACCGATATATGTATTAATATATATTTAATAGGTATTAGATATTACATTACACTCCTCATCGTAGGGAGAGATGTAGATTATCACTCGATATATTGCTCAACGATGTGTTCCAACGTCATCAAATAACATTATATCCACGTGGAGCAACATATCGATCCGAGTTAATTTTACAGATTCGTTTCATTTTTTCACAAAACGAATGGCGCAGGTAAAGTTTTTACAGGTGCATTTGTCTTTTCTCGCAATAGTGACCGATTTCAACTATTCTCCGTATTCAATAAGAGGATAATTTTTATAAGAGAGAGAAGAGAAAGAGAGAGAGAGAGAAAGAGATAGACATCTATTTCCTGTGTTTAATTAAAACTAACGAATTGTACCTATTTCACTTTTCAGAAGTGTACTCGGTATAGTAATCGTAACTGTGTATAAATGCGATTTTCTTATTTGTTTGTGTTCCATTAATCTAGCATATCTTTCATATGATATATCTATATATGTACACGTTGTGTCATTGTTAATTATTGCTCATGCATCTACTCGTCTCGTTTCGTTTGAAATCAAGTATAATCTCTCGTTTATCGCGTTATTGATTATCATGTGAAAATTAAAATACCTGCAGGTGCGTAATTTAGAGAAACTTCTTCGAGTTTTTTCTTCAAGATTTTCAAATATGATTAAACGCTCGAATCAAACCAATGCCAATAAAATTATATCGAAATCGAAAAAAAAACGGTATTTCAGTAATTTATACGTTCTAGTTTTCAAACACCCTAACGAGATACGCTAATGTAGAGACCGCCCACGCCACAAGAAGAGATTGCACTTACACCTCGTGTTTTCGTTCACGAGAATCGCTGGAAATCGAAATTTTCATCCCACGACAGCGAACTTTTTGACATATTTACATTATTCCTCGTGCACGTTTGTAATCCACAGCTATATATCAGTCTAATATCACTTACAAGTCACACTTTTCGTCTCCTGCGATTAAGAGTGTTTCGCGAATCGAAACGGTGACGATAAATTCACTTTGAAACAGTCACAGTTTATAAAAAATTCTAGAAGATAAGGGAGAGAATTCTGTTTTGCCCTCGCTTCAATTTAAAATTAACACAACCATTGCACTCGTTGCCACTGTTTTAAATTTGCCGAAACATACTTGAACGTTTGGAATGTAAATTGATAGGTTGACATCCTGCCCGATAGTAAGAAATATTAAAATCGATATTTTATTTATAACATGGACCGAGAGATGGAATATAATCCAGACTTGCAACCGAGAAAAGTCGACAATTTCCCTGGTAATCCGAATTATTTGAGATATGCTTGCAGTTGTCGAACTTCAGTTTAAATCCCACACACACACATATATTTCAGGTTTTATATTTACAATTATTCTAAATCAGTCCCCCATAAATCTTGATTAGCGCAGCTAGTTTTGAAATAAATCCCGACACAAATTCGCGAAAGAAATGATTTCAAACTATTTCAATAATCGAGGTCAAACGTGCCTAACGTTTAGACGCACACGTTGTTGACGGTATCTTTAATCTGCGCGACACAGTTGCATTTTTACACACAATATTCATTTACACATAATCCTAATAAATCACGAGTACTAATGTATGTATCACGTGGACTCTTACACGCGGCTCTTATCACGACGATTAGGTGGTGCTTCAGTACAAAGCATTGAGCAGGCATTGCTCGTCGCCCCAGTCTAGCTGGCAAGAGCTCTCGGTCTCGTGGACTCAGCTGAGCTGATAGTACTCGGGAGCAAAGTCATTCGCCAGATTGCTCAGGAAGTTGAAGTCGGACGAGCTGTTGCTGTTGTCGGCGGACGGTGGCGGCGGTGCCGCCGTCGCTGCTGAGTGTACCGGATCGCCGTAGAAATTGCCGTAATTGCCGTAAGACTCGTTGTTACTGTCGGTCTGGCCAGTGCTCCCGGGTGGCGTGATAACTGCAGCAGTGGCAGCCGCGATCGCCGTCGCCGTCGTCGTCATGCCTGGTGCGGGGAACGGATCGGGAGACGAGACGTAGCTGTTGGGGATGCTGGATGCCTCCCCTCCCTGATGAACGTGCAGCTGACCGGTCTGCTCGTAATACGCGCCCGGATGACACTTGCTGCCGCTTGGCCGATAGTCACCGGAACTGGGATGCATCGGCGGCTGATGGGTGACGTAACTCTCGGCGGTATGTTGCTGCGGGTGTTGCTGCTGTTGCTGGATGTCGTTGAAGTAACCGTGTTGACCGGGGACGACGGCGTGGCCGTGCGTCGCCAGATTCTCGCCGGTCCCGCCGTGATAACTGCCGCCAGAGTAACCTGAGTAATTCCCGGGCGTCATGTAGTCGTTTGTGCCTTGCTCGTTCTGCGTCGCCGAGTACCCTTGACCGGTGCCATAGGCATTGGCGGCACTCTGCATACCTCGATGATAAGCGTGATAAGGCGGCCCAGCCTGCGGGTATCCATTGTATTCTCCGGTGCTGCCGTACTGCAGTTGCTGCTGATGAAACTGCTGCATGTTGGCGGCACCGTACATCGACCTTGACGTCGCGCACGTCGTTGTTCGAGCGTGATGCGTCATCCTTGAGCCCACCGACTGGTTTTGTCTGACGTACAGAGAATTCACCTCACCCGGATAAGAGATCCTTGGTTGCTGATACGCGTCCCGGGAGCAGTAACTATTTTGCGATTGCGTCTGCTGCGTCGCTGTAGGTATGTTCTGCCTGTTGGCGGGCACGCCGTTTCGATAATCGACAGCCGGTGTCGACTGATAGACACCCTGCTGCTGAAAGTGCGCCTGCTGATTACCCGAGATGCCTCGACCGCCATGAGGCGACATCGTGCCTGGATTTGCCGTGGCATGCAATATCGGTGCCGGCAACGCGGTCGTGGAGGACGGTGAGCTACGTGGTCTCTGCATGTAAGCCGCGTGAGTCGTTTGCTGAATACCGAGGGGGCTGCCTTGTTGAAGCTGGACGGAGACGGGGGTGCCGGGTGTCGAGGAGGGCGTAAGACTTCTCGTGGAGTTCTGACCGGGCAGAACCGGCGTGCTGACCGTCGAGTCCGGCATGGCCAGCAATACGCCGTTGCTGTTAACCGAGCACATATCCTTCCCGCTGGCCGATGGCGATTTCTTGCTCACCGATATCTGCTGCTGCTGCTGTTGCTGCTTCGCGGCGTTCGGACTCTTGTGATCGCTCTCGACCTTCACTCTCACCTCGCCCGACAATTTTTTCGTCACGCTCGGTGATGTCACTTCGCTCCCATCCTGCGACCTTGAATCATCGTCCACTATCATCTTCTCGAACGAGCTGGAGACGCTGTTGGTGCTGCCGACGCTACTGGCGCCGTTGCTATTTGTGTTGAAACCGGTATTACTGTTATTGTTGTTATTATTATTAGTCGCACCAGGTGTATTGTTGTTGTTGCTGCTTCTTCGGCCGGAAGAAGTTAGATCGGTAACGTCGCCGGTTAGAGTGCTACCGACATCACTTACGCCCGAAATATCACAGTTATGACAGCTCTTCTTCTCATCGTTGTCGGGGGATAACATTTTGTCGCCTTTAGGCTTCTCCATGCCGTCCGACGTAGAACCGTCCTTTTCGTCGCCATCTTCTTTGCTGAGCGTTTGCCGCTTGTGTTTCATTCGCCGATTTTGAAACCAAACCTTTACCTGTCACAACGATATTTATTTAATTAATTGCATTTTATATATACAAAAAATATAATTAAATTATAGATAAAAAATTATAGATTGTAGAATGGTACAATAGATAAAGGAAAAATGTCTTACATTTTTTTCAAAACTATATAAAAATATTTTAAGTATAAGTAGATCTCAAGTAGAAATGAAAGATGTAGTGGACAATTTATTTTTTATTACATTATTGATTTTATTGTTACCTGTCTCTCTGTAAGATCCAGTGATGCTGCGATCTCTATCCTTCGCGGTCGACAAAGATACTTGTTGAAATGAAACTCTTTCTCCAGCTCGAGAAGTTGGGTATTCGTGTAGGCCGTTCGCAATCTTCTTGGTAAGCCATTCTCTGCAAAATAAAAAATCCACTCTTTCTCAATCGATATAATTATATTAAATATTTAGAAAAATATAAAAAATATGGAATTCAAATTATTCTCGTATCTACTATTTCAAACGAAATATTTCATGTTTAAATATTTTATAAATATCGTAAATATGTTTAGGAAGAAGCATATTGTATAAAGGATTTATTTTAATGTTCTATAAATATTTTGCCGAAGCTTTTGCGCTCCGATATTCGCGTCATCTTTACCACAAGGATACTCTCTTTTTGTCTCTTACACGAAGTAAATGGTATTCTAATTAATGATCATTTAAGCAACCTAAGCGTGCTATAGAGAGAGAAAGAGAGAGGAAAAGAGAGGGGGAGGGAAGGTACTTGCGACATGACATCCTTAACAATGCATAAGCGAAGATTCCCGCGCAACGAAAAGGCCTATTCTTGTTCCGGCGAGTTACTGGGCTCCTTAGAAACTTTTGGGCAAGTTTCCCCACCAGCGCTATTCCATGTCGATACGAAACATCTCCTAATTGTTATCGGACAAGAAACTTGTTCCGCGATAACAAGAGGAATGCCACGCGGGATCGAGAAGACGCGAGGGCGCAGGCGATGGAGAGAGAAAGAGAGAGAGAGATGATGTAAGAAAGGAACCGCGGGGCTTATATTTGGGGGCAGATCTGATCTAGAAAGTAGCGACCAAGTATCTCACGGTATTTTGTCGAGGCATGTGACGTAAGAGTAATTTCTACCCAACTGCCGTAAACAATTATTAATAGCCGCCTATCGTAATTACGAGAATTCGCCGCATGCCCCGAAGGAGTAATATTTCAATCAAACTTGATGGCTCTCCGCTGGCTTGCGTTGTTTACAAGACGTGTCTTGACAAATTCTCTAGGAACAATGTATACTTTATCATGGCTCTTTGGAAAAACCTCGTAGACTCCTCATTTATCTGAATAGAGAGTTTGTGAACTGTTCAAAATTTTACTACCTAAGAACATAAGAGAAAGACCTAAGCAGACCTCCAAAGAGAGAACTATTTCACGCCAATATCTTATTCCATCGGTCACTGGCCACCTGGATTTTGAAGTTTTTTTCTTTTTTTTTATCAAGGATCACAAGGGTGTTACACTTTTTTACGCGTCGCCGTATCGCGAGAGAAGAAAAAAACCGATACGCCGTGACGCAGTTTGGGCGAAGGGAGACAGCAAAGGGAGAGGGGGCGGTGGTTCGTTTCGTAGGGCCGAGATGCTAAACTACCCCATAGCGTGCGAGCGGATGTGGGGTGCCTGAGGGGTGGTTCGACAGTAGGATGAGTCGTCAGGGGTTAAAGGAGAAAGAGAAGGAGAATGATTGAACGAAACAGAGGGAAAGAGATGTAAAAACGACGAAAGATAAAAAGAGAAGATATAGTAACTGAAAAAGGTTGGAAAAGATACGTGATGGAGATGGTTAGAATGAGAAGGAAGAATGACAGAGAAAGAGAGAGAGAGGGAGAGGAAGAGGGAGAGAGAGAAAGAGAGGATATTCACGGGGATGAGGGAGAAGGATGTAGACTGAAGATGTAGTAAGCTTTGAACCTAGCAAATCCTGCACGTGGAGTTTCCACAGGGTGAGGGCGACGGTGGCGAGATGAAAGTATCGCATGATTGACGTGGGCCTCATCAGCATTTCGGTCTTGCGATTGGTTGGACGAAACTGTCGATCAAACTCCACTCCACGCCCTGTATCTGCTCAATCGTTCCAGGAGTTTAATTCAATCCGACGATGAATGTAGAGCAATATTGGGGTGGCAAATAATTATATCTAATATATATATATATATATATATATATATATATATATAAATTAAATATTTAAAATATTTTTAAAGAAAGGCTTTTTTATATAAGTGTCAATAATCTTGTTAAGAGTAATCAAATATTGCTTTCTCGTTTGTGAAATAATAATAATTACAATATTACTATTTCTTTAATCTAAATTAGACAGACATTATTGCTTTGTAACAGAAACTTTTGCCGATAAATATATATATATATATATAAATTAAATATTTAAAATATTTTTAAAGAAAGGCTTTTTTTATATAAGTGTCAATAATCTTATTAAGAATAATCAAATATTGCTTTCTCGTTTGTGAAATAATAATAATTACGATATTACTATTTCTTTAATCTAAATTAGACAAACATTATTGCTTTGTAACAAAAACTTTTGCCGAGACTGGACGCGAAAATGTGTCGGCGTTGCTAGCGAGCTTCTCATTCTTGAGACGATGTAGCGGATGACGAACTGTCAAGGCGTAGTCAAAATGAAGAGCGCGACCTGACAAGATCTTGTACGCGAGGTGAGAACGATAGAGCACGAAAATAGAATCTGTATTTTCGTATATCACGCTGTTAGAAAGCCTCGTTTATTCGGTTCATCCGGTTGAGACTACTACTATAAAAATATTTTATAAAAAGAATTATTAAAAAGCTTTTAATGTACATAAATTTCATTTAAAGAAACAAATAGCGTCTAAACGAATAAATATATATTGTTATTAATGCCAATATTAATAAATGCAATATATATTTACGTATTTAAAAATTAATATCTTAAATTCTACATCTGAAAGTTAATTTTATACTTGAGACAAGATGTGCATAAAATTAATATATGTGTAAAATTAATATAGATGTAGATACAAAATAGAAAATTTGCAGAACGATAATAATTAATAATAATTCAAAATTTATTCTGTTTTTTATAATATATATTCTATATCTTATACTCCATATATACAGTTAGAATCTTATTTCATTATTGTCATAATAAGCGCTTTAATATATAATAAACATATTTTGATGATAAAAAATTGTCAATTTTATTAGTAATGAGAAAGTAGAAGAAATAATAAAAGCATAAAAGCGACATTCGAATTTAGAATAACAGACTTGTTATAATGTAATAGTTTGTCAATTGTCGATGGAGCAGATGCTGATGTCCATGACAAACCTGACAGCCGTCGCTTCGCGGATTCTTATAGGTGTATAAGACGCGAATACGAGTTTACACTCGATCACACATCCTTTTGACGAAATATAATTTCAAGAATGAGCTTTCAATTACGTGATGCTTTTTCGTTATTTCTTTAAGAACACGTGTTAATCTCAATGCAAACTTTTTATCAAACGAAAGTTACATCAACATACGAAAAATTATTCATTTTTTATATTTTCGATATAAATCGAAACATTTTAAGCATTTTTGCGCTTAAACGTTACGTAAACTTCAACGTAATATTTTCGGCTCCTCTTTAATTTAAAGCTATCAATGTACAATGATAAAGCTAACGATGCTGTTTGTCACCAGAAAGTATAAGTAATGTAAAATTCTGAATATTTAATATGTTATTATACACACTCTGACTTTCCCAGATATTTTGCGTAGAAACTTTTAGTCGTATGAAACATAATTAAAGAAAATAGAAGCAGAAAAGAGCGGTTCGCACGCAAGCCATTGTTCAATTCCGATCCATGTCCCTTCCATTCTTCCGCTCTTCGCTATGCTGGAATGTTTACGAACAGCTGGTGAAACTCTCATGCTCTCCGCTTTCTTAATTTTCGTATTATCTCGTTGCACACACATACTTATGATTAATCTGCAGATATTATCAAACTGTAACGAGCAATAAAGAAGCATGTCTTGGAGAAGCACGGCCGTTGAAGCCATGGAAAAAGGTCTCTTCAAAGTCCAGAAGTAGTTTACGCGCGACACCGAGTCGTCCGGATCATGGATTTCCCTTCAGCCTTTGCCGCGCTCTCGTTTTCTCCAGACTGGACCAGGTCGTTTATAGACAGGTGGGAAGGGTCACATGACGGGCGTCTCTGTAATTTGTCTTTTGTTTCCCCCCGCGTGCGCGCATAGAGGAAGAAAACTTGCGAGAGGAAGAACAAAGGGCGGAAAGAACCAGCACTTCTCGAACGGAGAAGAGAACGATTATTCCTCTCCGTTCCGTTCCCAACTTCTTCCTCTCCTCTCTCTATCTCGCCCCTTTGCTCATCCTGTCCTCCTTCCCTCTCTCTATCTTTCTCGTTTCTTTTAGTATCGAGAGAAACCTGCGGCGGCGGCGTCAGCGGTGTAAACGTATGAAAAATGAGTGACGAGAATTTGAAACAAACGAGAAGACAGCCGGTTCTATGTCCGCGCTTTGACGTGTCCGAAACAGGTAGACGGCAGGTCAGGGAGGAAGGTAACCGTGATCGATAACTTTTTGATCGTTTCGGACTCCTTCGGGCGTTTCTTATATCCGCGCATCGAACGTTACAAATCTGGGATTCTGGGAAATAATCTACTTTAAAATACAGCAATCTCTTGACATCTTATTAAAAATGATATCGAGATAGGCTTGTGAACCGCCTCGAAACTTTTGCGACTGCAGATCACATTTAATTTAAAAATGTATTAAATACATTGCGTGCTCTTTTCAACATGTATTCCTTTATAATATTTGTGAAAAACAAATCAAATTTCGTACGTAACTTTCTTGAAAAAAATTCAATATTCCAACTGAATCGAAGAAAGAATAAAATTTCCGTTTTGCGAATTTAGATTTAATCAATATTGAAAAAAAGCGGTACTACTAAAAATTACGTCATAATATGTTCCGCGCTTGTTTGAAGCGACGGAGGAATTATTCATCGCGCAAGAATAAAGTAGGTATTTAATGCGCCATTGGGTAATTTGTGGCGGGATAAGCGAGGGGGAGAGAAGACTCGAAAGCGTGGAATCGGCATAAACTGTGGCTCATTACAGATTTACAGCAAGACGTAGTACGAACCCGACCGCAAGGTGAGGAGAAGGGGGGGATGGGGCAACGAACAAAACTAAACGCACCGAGAACCAGAATGAAGGGAGTCGAAGTGGAATGGCTGGCAGGAAGGGCTCTCTCGGGCAGCTTTGGTTTTGGTGGGCTGTCGGGGGTTGCGGGCTCTGCGCTGGATACGAGCTATAATCAATTAACAGTGAGCAAAACAAGAACCGCGGCCGACCACACGGCCGCAAAATATTTCGTACCTTCCTTGTTCCAGTTCGGCTGGAACCCCCATCGCTTCGTTCAAGTGGCTATCTCGCTCGCTGATAGGGCTATTGTCCCAAGGAATTGATTCTTGTACTACGACCATTTAGGACATTGATTCTACCCCCAATTTGAGCCATTGATATTTGAATTTGAAATAATTAATAATTAAATAATTAAAGAATTAACAATAATATAATTATCTTTTTTTTCTCGTTCACGTAACACGATCATATTTGTTTATCGCGGTATATTTGTTTACTTTGACTCGTGACCGTATGTCTGTATCTGTTCGACTTAGAGAGAGTTCTTGCCTGGCATAATAGCACTCGAGAGATATTAGCATAACTTTTTATATAGTCATCTTGTTGTAATGACGGAAAAAGAGAGCAGTCGCCGAGCTAGCTGGCGTTGTACAGCGGACAAGAAGAAAAGGCGGCTGGGGAAGGCTGGGGGAGGGGGGAGGGGAAGGAGGACGGAGGGAAGGAGAGGAAGAATAAAAAAAAAAGGATAGAAATACAAGAACGGAAGAACGGGATGATGGTAGGAAAAAGATATAAAAGCGGCACGAAGATTTGCGTGTTCGAAAAAAGTTGCTGGCAACACCGCGAGCCGCGCGCTGGCTGGCCTCGGTGCTGGTGCTCCGGCTCGGTGCTGGTGTTGGCTCGGTGCTGGTGCCATTGCTGCCGAAGACACGGCAACATCGGTGCTCAGCACCGACCGCGGCGGCCATGTTGCGGCCGTGCACAGGTTCGCCAACCTGTGATTATGGTGGGCGCGACGGCGAGCGGCCCTTCGTGCAAGAAAATTGGACGTAGGGATCTCTCCCGCGGTGAAAGAAAGGCAAGACGCGCGTATATGCGTGGTTCAGACTGGCTGAATGTACGTCAGAAGGCGTGCCGATGCAACCTGCAATCATCGGGCCGGTGCGACGGGTGGTGCACACATTCGAACTTGTTCGTGCACCTCATCGACGCACGTACGAGCGCTGGGTTTCGCCTCACCGTTGATTTGCGATAAAAGATTATGTTACAAAGGTGCGAGGCCTGGCGTTCAAAAATTGATGCTCGCAAAAGTTGCAGTAGCATGAGTCATAATTGGAGGGATACGATCTTTGATTAATGATATCTTTATCTGATGGCACTCTCTATAGTTGTTATTTCATAATAAAGAGACTCGAGCGCGACACTTCGTGACAGCCATCGTCGTTTGCCTTGGAAGCCAATTCGTCGATTAGACATGATCCAGTATACGCGATATGCTACATTTATGACACTTTCGTTCGATACTTATTTCGCGAACATATGTATAATTGAAGGAAGAAAAGGACAGCGTCTCGTTTTTAATTGTAACAAATCTCTGTTTAGCATGTGCTCGGCTGCGATACAAGCCTCAGCAATCATGCGATAAGATATATATATAAGTGCGGTCGTCTAACACAGCCAAGGCAACTGGTATTTTACTCCGCGGTTCGCAATTGGCCGGGGTTAATTCCGCAATTATATTCGCGCATATATTCCAAGACCGTACAACTCGCGTTGAGTATTTTGCCGTTGCACATGTGATTTTTTCCTCTATAATTACTAGTCTCACATGCAATTTAAATAACGGGTTATATAACGAAAGAAACCGATTTCCAACGCGCATATCTTCATTATCTTAACTCGCGAATTGAATATCAATGTCCAAGCGCATAATTTGTAGCGTCGTTAATATGTCAAGTATTACATGCATGTCTAATTTTATAGATATTCCAAGTATTCGAGGACAAATATAATACTCTCCAAAAAAAAAAAAAAAAATCAAGACGGACATTTGCTCCGAATGCGACGAAGCCTGATTATAAGTTGAGCGCAACTCCTGTATACGATATGCGTCGCGAAAAAGTGGTAGTGTTAAAAAAATCTTGAAAATTATAGCATCGTGTCGGAAAGAGAGAGCGGCCGCAAGAGAAAGCAGTGATACTCAAAGTTAAAGGGCGAAACGGGAGTGGTCTCCAGAGGGAAGGGAGGATGAAAAGCCATCTTTCCATTAGACGCGGGATTGATTTTGTGAGCGCACCTTTTCGTAACTAGATGTCGGTGTGCCCCGACGTTCGAACACTAATGTGATTAAAATAATCCGGCGATGATTAAAATACATAACGGCTCCTGATTTTCCCGGATCAATTACCTCCGGCTCTTCACCACGTGGCTAAATTGAAGATAAAAATAAATCGTAACTATACGTGCGCGCTGAATTCCGTTAAGCTAGCGAGGATATTAAGATTCTCGAGGGATATGTATGCATAGTAAAGAAGAGCGCATGTGCAAACGGGGAGAATAATGAAATGGACATTAGTAATAATTTTACACGTTAGTATTTTAGTTTTGTTCGTCGTAAATATTTAAGGACATTTCCATCGCGTTCAGCGAGCGGTTCTCTCTCTCTCTCTCTCCCCGAGGAGCGAATTCGAAACTAATTTCACGACAATTTGCGCGCGCGTGGAACGTGGAATCCTTCAACAATTTTTTGAATTATGGTTCGAGTTGAGAGATTCTCATTACATCCTCCATTCGCGTTACGGCCGCCTTTTTCCCGAGCTCTTCCCGGAGCTTCTTGTCCCGGAGCAAGCTTCTTGTCTGCCGCCGTTCGTCTCCGAACTCCCTCCGCCTTCTCTGGGGACCGAGAAGTCGCGCAGCCGGATAAAAAGTTTATTTTAATCTTTACAAATTTTAAATCCTTCGCGGCTTACCCCAACGTCCACGTAAACCGTCGCGACAGAAAACAAGAGAGCTAGCCCCTCTACTTCTTTCATCTTCCGCAATCCCTCCGCCCGCTTCGTAAATCTCGTATCTCCTTGATATTCTAACCGGATACTTTGAAAAAATTTCCTCGTTACGTGACAACGGCAATTTCACGGCGATGTCGTGTTTTTCATGTCCCAGTTTGTCCTGTTTCTCTTTAATTATTCACGTTCACTTTAATTATTGTATAGTTGTTATAGTTTTGTATGAATACGTATTTTTCTCTTTATTTCATACCATTGGATGTTGCTCGTTACTTATTTAAATCGCCAACTCATCGATAGAATCCTAAAGTATATCCCTAGGTATACTCGAATTTTAATTATAAATATAGACCTAAGAACGTGGAATTGTATGTATATGAAGGAATATAAATTTTCTATTTATTGTCGATAGTAATATGTGACTTTCATTCGGATCTATATTCGACATAACGATCATTATTATTAGAATTTAAATTTGAATTTCTTTTACATGTATTAATTGCTTTAAACAGATATTACGTATTTATACAGATATATTTATACAGATGTCTTATACAGATATCTGTATATTTATTTCTACGTATTTTAATGTGTAACAAATTGATAACTTGTTGGTAAATTAATTCAATATATATCTAAAAGTATCGATTATGTAATTATATTATTACATCAATATAAATATCACGCGATGACATTAGCTAACAGCGGCGACGTATTTCGTGCGTGGTCGCGTTCGAGAGAGAGTGAAGAATCGTACGCGATGTGTTTCGACGGATCAATATCGCAGTAATTAGGCGTCTGTCAGCTGGCTCGACTCACGTCTGAAAAGAGGAGCATGGTCGATAACTGCGAGCAATTTGTGCACGCCGTTTTCTTTTCCAAGTTCCTGCGTTTATACCTATCGTACTTATAAATGTGTTTGGCCACATCATTAACTAGTGTCACATATTACTGTCGTTTTCCATAAATAAATGAGCTATCCGAACGCCATAAGCAGTTTTAGGATTAATCTTAGAATTTTATTCGAATAATTCTAATTGAAAATTTGAAACGTCAACATTTTCCCTTCTCGACACAAGAAGTCGAAATAATTGCGTCTTATTACGACTGTATTAGGCGGTGAAGGGATCAAAGAGCGAGGAGATCGGATCAGTATTTTCAATAAGCAGCATGTAAAGTAGCTCGATGAAAGATGCGTATGTATTTTCCGCGAATAAAAATGATGCGTAATGCGTAAGTCGTCGAAATTTACCTGCCTTTACCTACCTCCCGCGTGTGTGGCAGCAAAACAAAGCCGAGAGAGCATACGCTTCATTAATCGCGTTACCATGAGTTATTGCGCCTGACGTAACGAATGAACAGAAATCTTGCCGATTATTCGAATTAGCCGAGGAAAACATCTACCGAAAGGGAAGTTTGGTTCTAAGCATGCATCAGGCCGTCCGCGCGGCCAATAGGAAGTGACGTTTATACGCAGCCGGCAATAAATTAACTAATATTACGAGTTACCTTTAATTAGTCTCGACCCAGCGGCACCGCGAGGTTTCCTTTTCTGATTTTTTATTTCCTCGCTTTACCACGACGAGCGGATTATTAATTACACGAATTTCTTAAGAACGTTCGTTATACCGGTACGCCGGGCATTTCAGGTAATTACAAAATCACGTGATTGACTTACAGCGAAACGCCAAAAGAACCGTTTCGAAAGCAGTTTTAATTATCAATTTCCGCTGAACGTGGCGATTAATTAATCGGCAGGATAGAAGCGACTATTATCTCACAATCAGAACGAGAACGCATCGGTAACGATGTGCGAGATTCCTCTTAATTCGCTATGTTTCTTTTTTCCTTTTCATTCTCCGCATTCTTTAGGAAAACGTAAACACCGCTCGAAACGAGCTTCCATCTAAAATTATTATTGATTATATATCTAGAGTTTATAACGTTTGTTGGATTATTTATGGGATATATTATTTCCAAGTGTCTCTCGTGTTGCGCGCTCCTAAAGTCGCATCAGAAAGTAGTAAGCGGCACTTGCTCGTCGAAATTACGGCGCTGATCGTAAGTCCTAAAACGTGCCCGGCATCTTAAGGAGAGAGAGAAAGAGAAAAAGCGTCTCGTCTCGAAGATATAGAAGGTGCGAACGGAGAAAGAAAGCGGGAAAGGGGTGGAAAAGGGATTCCGTGGTTGCAGTTAAATAAAACTGACAAAAATCGGCCCCGGAGGGCACGAAGGGTCCGGGACTCTCGGCTGGGAGGGCGACGGGGTTAGGGAGAGAACGGATACGTGGAGGATACTCAGACGGGCGCCATGTGTATAATAATGTTAAAGAATGTTAAACGCGGGAGGGTTCAGGGATCCGTGCCGCATACATTAGTTGTTAACAATGCTATAAAGGACACTCGCCCCGTGTCTTACCCTTCATCACGGGAACGGGGTACAGGTCTTCTCTAGCGCGACCAGATTTACGAGCGCTCCTTTCCGTGCGATTCTTACATAACACATAGTCGATCTCGACATGCGTAAGAATTTAGCAGAATATTTTGTTGCAATTTAAGCGAGAAAAATCATGAAAAATCGTCGGCAAAATATCATAAATTTTATGCATGAATAAAAGAGCTATTGTTATCTCATATATATAATATATTGAATCGAATAAAAAAATATAAAGTTTAAAGAATATTAGATGTATTTATTTTTTTTTTATATTTTAAATACGTCCGACTTTTGAGAGACTCGTTTGAAAGAGATTACTCTTTAGTGATAATGGCGCGCTAATGTAGTCTGAACTCTAGAGTTCTAAAGTCCAGTACGTCCTAAGCAACCCCCGCGCGTAATAATTTACCACCCGTGTCGACTCGTGCACGCGGTCAACCCTCGTGATAATTGTTTAAACCGACCACTGGCCACCCCTTTAGTCCGACTCGAACACCAACCTGAGACCTATTCGCTTCTACGAGCTTCGTGTACTGCTTTCTATAGGGCGTACAGAGCAACTTCATTACGATTGAATTACGGTTGTAAATCTATTACATTAGTATAATAAATCTTAAAAAACTTTTTTTTAAAAAGGAGAAAATTATTTATGAATTTATTTTATTTATGAATTTGATTCAAAGCTCAAAAAATAGACGCATATTTACATACACATATGTACACATATACACTGCATGAAGATACCATAGAGACAACATTGTTTGTAATATAATTAAAAGATTTGTAAAAAAAAATATATTAAATCTGTTTAGATATCTTTATAAAACTCTAGTCGAGGGAGAAACGTCGAGGACGAAAAGTTATCTTTTAGGATTGATCAATGAATTTCTAGCTCTGCACCACCAACAATACTCTATTTAATATTTTCTTGAAATGAAAGACATTTCATATAAATGTAACAAAACTCGAGATGCATTTATTTTACAGTACAATATCGAGAGATTCTCCATGTTGTTTCACAAAATAAAATTCGACAAAGCATTGTGCATTCTACGATATTCTTTAAAATAATGAATGTTTGAACGAGAGACGAAAATAGATGAGAAAATATGAAATGAAGCTCCGAAATAAGTAGCGCGAAGAGCGAAAGCACCACAATGGATAGGGTTTGGATGGTCTCCAAGAGATATAGCGACGGCGGAAAACGCAACGACAAGTGGAAGAGAGCAGAAGCGGGGACGGGAAAGGGAGAAGGATAAAGAGCCCGAACACTCGGTCGAGTAAAACGAATCCAGAAGAGGAAGTCTGGAAGAGCGAGAGTGCGATAGCGAGCAAATAATAGGGAAATGATTTGCTCCTTGTTAGATAAAGGCCCTACGAGGGGACTCGCGAAAAGAAATATTGCTCCCAATGAAAGGAAGTGGGCTACACGGCGATAGGAGAGAGGGAGGGAATGTTGCGGGAGTACGAGGGGATGAATCCATTCACTTGTAACTGCTCCTCCGCCAGTCGTGTCGGGTCATCCATACGCGAATTCTGTTCGATTAAGAGTTAAATAGTACGGATGCGCTTTTTGTCGCACAATCGACCACGTATTTCCGGGATTTTCTTTTTCTTTTTTTTTGTTTTTGCAATAAATCACATTTTATCAATGTAACATAAACATTATGCATATCATTATTTATCACGAATAAATAAATATTTTCAGTTGTAATTTTTTTTAGAGTCGCATTAGCTGCGCTTGCTCTCAATATTATTTAAAAATATTTTATTTAAAAAAATGTATGTAAAAAGTTAAACTCTAATTTGATAAACGCGGGAATCGAAAGAGCAATATTATGTTTAGTCACTTTCATCACTTTGGAATCATCTGCCGTCTCACAGCCCCCCTACAGCCTATTACAGTTCAAAATCCAATCATCAATTTTATCCTAAAGTATCTTTTCGTGCGAACAATCAATAAAAGATCGGTGCAATCTCATCAATTTCTGATATTAGTTTTTATTTTTTCAATTAAAAATTACAATAAGATACAATTTAATTTGTCTTGTATAATAAATTGATGTAAGGATTAATTGTATATTTAACAAATAAAACTGTCAAGTTACAGTGTTAATAATTTTCTAGAAATATTTTTGAAATCTAGACGATACGGTTTGGCCGTCTGAGGTAGCTGCTTTCGTTCGCGCGCCAAAGATCGAGCTAAGATTTATCGAGATTCGCGACTCTGCAGAGCGAATTCTCGGCTCGAGAACAAGGTGTTATTCAAGCGGTGTAAAGAGATTATGGTAGAGGCGCGATTCTGGGAATGAGTCGACGCGTTCAAAGCGAACGAAGAGGGTGAAGGCTGGGGCACTCGCGCTCGGGGGATGGTGGACGCCCGTGAAGGACGGCGCGAGGATGTGTTGGTAGGGTATGCATGGCGGCGGAGAGTCCAGTAGCGATCATCAATCAGAAAGGCAGTCAGCCGTCCGTCAGTCGGCCGGCTGGTCAGCCACGTCCAGCGTTGTACAGAGTTTCGCGCGGGAGGTTTCCTACGAATTCGCGAGTCATGCTTGGACTGTCATCCTGACAATCGATTGAAGCTGAACACTAACATCCAATTCTCCGGAATTGTTCTTTCCATTATCTTGCCAAGTCTGAGGATTCTATTCGGCCTTTCTGCGGATACAAATGTGCAGTTTTCGTTTATTAATAGGAAAATAAGAACGCGACACATCTGTCTCGAGGCATTTGACATGTGGGAACAAAGGTGGAGTATTTTGTTAAGTATAGGCTTTCAATTCATCATTAAAGTTGATAGATCAAAAACATTAAATTATATAATAATGAGGAAAATTTTGAAAGAAATTTTTGCGATATATTATGTAATATTAAATAATTAGTCGTGATGGAGAAAATTGTTATTGCATATTTTTTATGAAAAAATTTCACACAGCGACAATAAGATTTCTTTTCTTCATATATAGAGAAAATTTGAGACATCTCGATTACGAGTTACACATTTTTATATATTTCTATCAACAGAATTACATAACAAAGTAAATATTGTAATCTTATATGTATCTCCTCTCAAGAAAAAATCTACTCTTTTCGAAAAACATTAAAAAGACCACCCCAAGAGATGATTTTCTTATTTTTTGTACGACACCCTCGTACACAGTCATCCAAAATAATACTAAAAGCCGGAAATATTTACTGGTAATTGTGAGAGTTGATAATAAATTTTCTACATTGTAAGAGTTGATAATAAATGTACTCTCTCTCTTTCTCTTTCTCTTCCTTTCTCTTTCTCTTCTTCTCTCTTTTTTATTGATGTTTGATGTAGCATGACTTTTTATTGGCGTCCTGACATTTTATAAACAGAGTGGCATGGGCTGGATTTTCCCGTCGCGACTGGATCCGACTCGACGACGGGGATTTGAAAATCTTTCAGCGCGATATTGGCCTGGCCTGGCTAGCTAATTACTCCAGACAGCTTCGCTCCCTTCCGACGATTTCCCCTCCGTCCCTCTTCCCTATTCACTCTCTTTCTCCTGTTCTCTCTTTCCGTTAGACCTACAGCGTCCACCCTAGCGTAACTGTGCGTTGTCTTCGCGAAAGAAAAGACGATAGGGTAGGGTGAGCTCTCCATTGCTCTCGGGGCTAATGTACCCTAAAGTACTTAGTCCACGATGGTTGTAAACGTCCGCGTGATTGCCACAAAGTTAATTTTAAATCTGTGTTAATGCGATATTTACTCGCGGAACGGCGAATTTTTTGCGAAAAGAATTTCGAATAATCCGAGTCTAAAGCGATTCGCGATCGAATTGAATGCAATTCTTCGTATTAACAAGCGTGTGAATGCGTCGAGTAGTAAGCCACGAGATATTTCTTTCGGGTTACAATAATTGCGTCTTATTTTTTGACGATTAAAGAATCCGAAATTCGTTGTGAAACACGATTTGTATCTCCCGGGATGAATAGCGTAACCTGTCGTTGATAACTTTGAACGCGCTCTGTTGAAATTGCTAAATTATAGATTAAGGTCCGATGATTCAGAGGAGAGTTTACTCATCTGAAGAGGATGCAATTCTCCGTCGTTAAAACGAATAGAAAAGACGTGTCATACCACCGCTGTGGTCCTACCGTCTCTTGTGTCTCGCAAAACGGTGCTTCCTTGTGTCAATGTCCTGATGTTACGTCCGATGGCCACTCAAAGAAACGTCAGACTGGCTTTTGAAAGCGTACCCACTCCAACAGAAAGAGACAGAGAAAGAGAGAGAAAGAGAAAGAGAGAGAGAGAGAGAGCGGCACTTTGATCACCGAATGACTCGCGACTTTGCATTATGAAGCTAAACTGTCGGCGAAGAAGAAATGTAAGCTTTTGCTCCTGTAGAGTTGAAAACTTTTTATCGCTCTGTGAGGCCCATTACAGGCAACAGGTTTTGGTTGATCCACTCCAGGAAGAAGAGGGGGGTTAACAGGTAGGAAGGAAGCACAGAGCGTTTTCTAAATTACTTTATACCCGCGTGTATATATATATGCATAAAATTAAAATAACAATATCAGCCATTCATATTTTTATCAAACTCAATCTTACATTCTGTAATGTAAAATAAATTAATATAATATTTGTTGCCTTTTTTCGAAGTTTTTATTTTAGAAGTTGATTAATCGTTTAGAAAGTACAGTGAAATATCCAAGTGGACCGCAGCGAATCTCGGAGAAATATGAGAGGTAGCATTGAAGACAGTGCATTACGTGTTATGAAATGTTAAAATGGTTGCGCGAACTTGTTGATCTCCCTTTTTCTAGCAAAAGAAGGTCCTTACGTTGGCGAAACTCCAATCAGACGTGAAGCGTGCCAAGCGAATGGTCGAAATAATCCATCGCTTTCTCTCAGCGATTACGTGATACTCGATAAATGTTAATAGTAATCGTCGCGCTTGCTAGAAAGCAGGCGTCTTCGAGATATTCTTGCGCGGCTATCTCCCGATCGCTCTTTTCCACCGCTTTATCCTTAATCGCTCTTCCAGCCGCCCGCCATCCCCGTCTGGCGCGGTCGCGATTCACCCTCGCGACTCGACGTAGCCAGGCGGATGGTTCCGACCGGGAAAAATAATGCATTAGAAATTCAGATGACCGAGAGAGGAGGTCGCGGCGCGATTTATCAAATAAAAGCGGTAGTACAGTCAAATACCCGTCCATGTCGTCAGTGGAAGCGACAGTTCATTTTTAATATAAAGCACGGACGCAGGGGGGGGTGAGATCTCTTCCGGGATGGCAGTGACAAAAAGAATATGGCAACTGCCCCGGGTCGCCTATCTCCAGATCTACGAATTCGCGATAGGAAGTATCTAATGGCTTGCAAAAGTTACGGCTGTAGATAATTTATCATGATTACGATACAGTTTATTTGTATTGCTTAAGAGATATCAGACTAAGACTGAAAAACTATTTCTTGTTGAAAGGCACGTAAATATTATTATACATATTATTATACAGAATTTCTCTAGAGTCATATTAAAATCCAAAGAGAGCAGTGCAGATAACTAGATAATAATTTTTGATTCCCATTGTCACGTGGAGTTCGTGACTTGTCAACGTCTCCATCCATCATTGCTCTCATCATCTGTTAACCATCCCTCTCTTCCACCGCCTCAAGTGCCTTTCAAATTCTCACTCGCATCTCGGGATCGTGGAACCTGCTAATATTTAAACCATTTATAAACAGTCTGGCAATTTATTAGACTGCGAAGTGAATCTATCTGTGCTTGTATGAAACAAAATTTTAGAGCATATTTTATCTCTAGATATTTAAATAAAAATTTCTATATACTTTGCTTGAATTAATACATTTTATATGCATAAACATACATCCGATATGAAGATTATGAGGCAAAAGCGCGAGGATTGTTTAGAAAAAATATAAGATATCACGTAAAACCGGAGAAACTTAGTGAAAGCAGGCTTCACTTCCAACTAATGTGATTAAAAAAATACGAGTTAATTTTCCGCACTGTCGAGCTGCACATACAATAATTAAAATTATCGTTGACTTGCTATCACGCTTAAATAAGAAATAAGTGTTTCTTTTTACGATCGTTTATGGTTAACCCATCGGCATATGTTATCGCGTTCTTTCTGCAAATTTTTACACCTACTTTCCTTTTACGAGTGTAGAAGAACAGATATAGGAATCCCCACAACGCGTCTTTTATTCCCCGCTAGAAAGGGGAAGATACGAAAAGTATAGCGAGAGATGTCTATCTGACGATATCGTCGCCATTCCAGAGAGCATCAACTTCGAACATTTGCATAAAATTATTATCGCCGCGGAAAATCGCGACTGTTTCACTTTCTTTATACAAGTATCCCCGATGCGATTGGCTCGCATTATGTGTCTGATCATATATTTATCATACATATTTCTGAACATATACATCTATTACGGTTTTATTAATGGGTTTAATAATAGGTAGGTTATTTTTATTTATTTCCACCGTGCATGTTGTGTCGGGATGTCGGGATAAACAAGAATTTCTCTTTTCGCCCCCGAAAATCAGAGATCTCGCTCACGATCTACTTCGATATAATCTTGCCACAGGAACGAGAAGGAGCGAGAAAGAAAGGAAGAGAAAGAGGGAGCATAGCGGTACGAACCCCACGCTTTTATAGCGGTCCATTTGACGTAACAACGAGCGTGGAAACTTCTTTTAGTGTCGGGCTACAGATTCCGGGACCAAACATGCGTACGATTATGGGATCTCCGATTATCAATTTGTTATAGCGTGTTTATTATTTCATCTCTCGGCGAACCACTCGCGTTTCGTCGCTTCGAAACCCCCCGCAGCTGCAAAGTGTCGTACTCTTAGTCGGTTTTGGGGGATAATTTGGAATATTTTATGCGGCGTTATTCCTCCAGATGTTTGCGCCAACGAGCTGGGAAAACTGTATACGAACTGCGAAAGAGAGAACTGCGCGTTTCTTCCTCTCCATAATTCGTTTTGCCAGGTCCAGACAAGCACCGTGTCGAATATTTATAGTCATTTCGTGCCTCTATTAACTGCCGCTAACGTTACTTTAATATAATGACGATTATATAATATCTGTGTACGTGTTTGAAAATATTTGACAGCGCATAAGTTCTAGATGTGTCACGTTTTCTTTAATCTGTGGCAAATTCATTGAAAGATTTAAATGATTTAAATGATACTTTTTTTTTAGCAGAAGATTGATGAGATGTTATTGCGCAATCATTGTAACAATGCGCTTTTTTTATATCAATATGAAGTATATCGACATAAACTGATGATAAATACTTAGCAATTAATAATCAGATTTGTTTCGCAATATTTTCAAGTGATGAGACCACATTATAAATTAATCATTTATATTGGTGGATATCGAGAAGATTCTTTTTTTTCCATCGCACTTCTTATCGTACATTGAATTCGTTTTCATGGATATCGTCGCCTTAAGACTCGTTTTCTTTCCACGAGTAACCGCGGCGACAGCGGGCTGCGGAGTATCATAGTAACTGGGATTTTCTAGGAGAGTTATCTCTAATTCTGCAAGGATTTACTCGCCAATGAATCTTTAAATTAGATGCTCCGTTCTTTTCGTACTGCGCTCTTCCCCGGAGGGTAAAGTCCCGCTCGCTCAATCACCTATATCATGGAATCGCCGAGTATAGTCAATTCCTTCCACCCTTCTTTCGTTATCGAGCCTTTACGCCATCCCCTTCGGCATCGCTCCGCTTATTTGTGTCTTGCCGTAGGCTCTCCTCTAAAGAAACCCTTCGCTTTTATGCGACCGTTTTATTTTCAACTCCGTCCGTATGGATTATAAAGCTACGATAATTTTATTTGGCAAATTTGCGAGCGAGTCGGGCTAAACTATTAACGGCGTCGAGTATCACCGCTATATTAATTAATGACGGAAACGTAGCCCGAGACAGTAGTTTAGTAAGAAGCAGTTCGGCCATGAAAATGGCCGTCCCGCAGGAGGGTGTAAGACGGAGGATATAGCGGGAGATAGCGACGAGAGAGGAGATGATGATAATCCAGCTTCTAGCCTAGTCCTATCCCGAGGGATGCAGGGATTAATTGACACATCGGCGTCTTGGAGGAGTCTGCTGGGCTGACGCCTCCGCTTTGGCACCCAGCGACGTGACTGATGAGACGCCCGGAACAAGGCGTCGGGAAAAACACTCGTAGATTCGTGGCTTTTTTGTAGAAAAGGTATCCAGCAAGAATTACCGACGAAGCATGGAAGCATCGGTGTCGCGCCTCTTCTCCTGGCAAATAACTCAACTAATCAGACCTCGTCCTCGTTCATCGTCCCATCCGCGGCGTCCCCGAACTAAAACATCTCAGCTGGAGGGCACGTAGATGTAACAGATTGAAATTTAATACGCGCAGTATGGTGACACATACGGAAAGACGAGATGTTACTTAAGGTTTCGTAGGACACACACCGTTCATCGGCGGAGGAGATAGGACGCCGCGTGCGAAAATTCATCCTAGGATGAATTCGACGATTAAAATCATTATCCCGTAATAAAGGGATAATGAGTTTAATATTCCGATTGATTATAATTTATTACAATTTACGAATGTCAGCTTGGAATAAAGAAGAAATAATTTCAACGAGATAACACGAGTTCGTCAAACTAAAGCCGAGATGGAAAATTTCCGTAATTACATTACAATATCGCGTTTAATAACAAATCGCATTTGAATAATATTTCACGAGAGACGCAAATATTTAAATCGTCCACATGCATTTCTAAATAATCAGATTTAAGTTTCAGTAGAGCAATTTTTTTCGTTTGCTCCCAAGAATATAATTATAAAGAGGTACGATAGGCTCGCAAATCACAAAGAGATGACCGAGGCAGCCCACGATAAGGGATAACACGGTAGTTGAAAGCAAAGAGCCGACGTGTACGAGGCGTCGGTGGCGGCACCCCATGTGAGTTATGGCCGTCCCGACGCTCTCTCCCGCTAGTCCAGGGCTCAATTTACAGATGATTCCGCGTGTTACCGCCTGGCCAGAGGCTGGTTAACCTCCGTGCCAAACACTTAATCTTCCGACGTGTCCTGCGGACGGTCCGACCGCGTTTTGGAGCTGGCGCGACGTTAAATCGCCGTTGTAGACGCGAGATCAACGTGAGAAAGAAAGAGAAACCGGGGGATAGATAAATGGACCAAGACGTAGGATTACCGGACGTTTGGCGGGTTCTAGTGGCCCATAAAGTTAACCGACCCTTCGTGTACCATCATACGAGTGCGAGTGTTGATGAATCGAGTGATCATGCGATTTTCACGTGTAAAATTAATCCGCCCTAAAAATACATTTTCCACGCGTTCCCTTTATTTTGTTGCGTTTATTTATGCATGACAAGTGGAGTACGAGTTATCTACTGGAAGTTTCGCGACAGTTTATCTTCGCAACGTTGAGTCGGAAAAATATTTGCAGCCACTTTTCCAACAACTTGTTGGCTATTGCGGGGGCTATCGAGGACCGATAAATTTGTACCGCGAATCCCTCCGCAGATTCATTGGCTCTCGATAGCCGACACAAATTATTGGAGAAACGAGAATGCTCGCATATATCTCTCTGACTTAACGTAGCGGAGGTAATTCGCAAAACTTGTCGTATTGTGCAAAATCTCAGCGAATTTTTACGTGTATAAAGGGCAGGCGATAATAAAGTATATATATATCTTAATACACGAAACATTAACTTCAGTAAATTATACAACGTACTATAAATTACGCGCGAGCACACACAATATAAATGAGTCGTATGAATTATGAAATGCGGTTTTGCTTAGCTGCATTTCGGTCGAAAAGTCCGAATGCTTTCTTGTTCGACGAAAAGACGATACGTCACAATTTGCTCTCTAATATTTGCAAATGTCCGGAAATGTTTTCGCCTATTAGGCATTCCAGATATGCAGCAGTTACTACTAGGTAGGAAAGGAGAGGCCTGGAACTGTCATTAGCCGTCGGATAGTAGGCACCCCGTGGCGAGCCACAATGTGGCGGCGAGAAGCCAATAGACTCCTAATGCTGTAAACGGCGCGCCGAATCCTAACAGCCACCATTAATTGACTTTCATGTTTGTCACATTACATCTGTGACAAATTTCCAATGTAATTGTGTCCATCCATGGATCTCGATAAAAATGACGCGTGAACGGTTAATTTTCCACAAGATTTTCCGCCGATACGACTTTCAATTATATAACTTATTGAAAAAAATTTAATTTAATCTCCGATTAATTAATTATTCATCCTTCACAGATTTAAAGAAGATTTAAAAGCACATTTTATTTCAATTAACGATTATTGATGAGAGACATAATATGCATTGTATGTTTATAATAATTATATAATATTGTAATCATTAATATACGTTTTATTTGATTCAGTGTTTTGGTTTGCAGGGATATTTCTTTATTTTTATATTCAGGTATTGAGAAATTCCTCGTCATGTTGAAAAGCTTTTTTGTCTGTATTCAGATAACGATCGAGGCGAGACAAAACGACTCTCCTCGATGAGAGACTTACCCTGCTGGTTACTCTTCCTAGTGGTTTTCTTCTCCTTCATCCAAGGATACTCAGGAACATTGACACCTGAAGGGTCAGCGACACCATGGGGATCCATCATAGTGTGATATGCGGGATGATGAGCGCCAGGACTGATGGATCCACCGGTCCCCGGTGAATGTTGCAGGCTGCTGTCCCCGGCTAATTGCGGCAATGCCGTCATAAATTCGGCCATGGAGGGCTGGCTGTTGATAAAGCCGGTTTCGGCGGATCCGCATGTCGGGTCCATGGCTGGATGATGGGTCCCGTGCGGGGGCAGCCCGGCTGGGGTACTCGCCCCCGCGGCCACTGTGGCCAGCCAGAAGCCGCCCCCTCCGTCGTTCGCCAGGACGGGTGTCGTCGGCCTCGTCTTCACGGTCGAGAGCTCTTTGCTCGCGTGGACCAAATTTTGAAGGTGATTGCCGAGCTGCAGATTGCTGGAGTTGGGCAACTGCGGTTGGCGCAAATCTTCCTCGAGGTGTGCCAACGCTTGTTGCTTACTGCGCATAGGACGCACTAACTTGCACTTGCATCGGTGTTTGCTTCGATCTTCCGAGGTGAGAAACGTGATAACCAGGGGACGATTTAATTGCCAATTTGCGATAAATCGTCTTCAGGATGATCTGTTACGGATCTTGAAGAACGCACCGTTCACCGAAACCGGCTCGAGAAATGTTTCACTGCTTAACTTTCGTCTATTTTTCAACTTTGAGCGTGTACTATGCGCTTATGTTAAAACGCGTCGCGTCATTATAACAACTATAGAAATTTATTTAGACGATTAAAAGGAGCATGAATCTGATTACGATAGCTTATTATCTTTCTTTTCGTATATAATGATTAGCGTACGATGCAAGGTTCTACTCATTCTCTATTCTAACGATACAGAAACCGATCACTTTTCTGTTTTATCCGTCTTCTTCTTCAGCATCGCTCTTTCTTAATCGAAACACTTATTTATTTACTCGTGTTATCGCTCGAGCCTGACTCGTGCACATGGATTGGTGAAGCAAATGCCAATTGTTTACCACATATTCACTGCACACTACGGCATTCACCACGGTACGTCATCGTAAATTACATATCCGTGCTCATCTCCGAACTAGCTCCGAAACAACTCGTCTCGTGCGGCATTAATGTTTAACCTCGGTGCCAAAAGGAAGCGGATTCTCGAACGGCACGGACATGACACTGCATACTCGCGATCGGCGTACGGCAGATCGCGGAGCCGCGATCTCGACGGGAACAACCGGGACACAGATCACCACTGTCACACGAAGTCGCGACGACGTTTGATCGATAGTCCGAACGATCGACGGAGAACACCGTGCCGAATCGCACGGCTACCGTCGCCGTACCGATCGGCCGAAACCCAGGCAAGCGGGCTAGGGTCCGGTGCTAGGGTCCGCCAAGCAGTCACCGATACCGCGGTACACTCGCTAAGTGACGATGGAGAGAGAGAGGACGTCGAGAGATAGCGGCCACGGGAGGGTGGGGGGTCCGACATCCGAGCAGCCCGTGGTGGAGGTATTCGCCGACGAGGCGCGGTAGGAGAGGCGATCCGAAGGACGTCCCGTAGAAAGAGACGGTCGTGTCTCCAGTCGACCGAAATTCCCTACGATCTTTTTCGCCTCACCCGACGTTCCCGGTGTCTCTGTTGTTACCGCTGTCTCTTTCCCCGTTCCGGGAGGGGGTGGTTAGTCCACTTGGGCATCGAAGGTGGAAGTCGTCCTTTAATGCGGCGGCAGCCCCGGTCACGTGACACCGCTCGCCGGGAACGGGGCGACCAATCGCGGAGCGGTAACGCGCCCGGTGAGGCACAGCCCTCCGCTGACGTAGGCGGGCTACCCTGTCGTGACGATGGTGGTCTTGGAGGACTCGGAGGGCACACGCGAACCAGGAGGGTACGACGGCCAGGTCCGTGCCGTGAGAGTGCAGGCGGGCGACTCTCTTGGTGCGGACGAGCACGAGGTCCGTTTGGGCGGCCACGGTTATCCGGCGCAACTGTGGGCGGTACGCGCGAGCGCATCATTCAGTATCCGCTCGAGTGGTGGGGAACCTTCTCACGTGCTCAGCCACGCGGTCCTCCACCTTCGCCTGCCTCGGATGAGCGTCCGAATCGAGGTGCGACAGTCTCTCGCTTTTATTAACGGCTCGATGCGCGCGATACCGCGAATTCGTCCGCGAAACGATCACGGGAATGTCGCGAACGCAGCACTCGACGTACTTTGACTTTGACCCCGTCACAGGTATAGTGCACGTATCCAATTTTCTTGCGATCGTATTCAATTGTTTCCTCGTCTAGGAAAACGCAGTAGCACATTTCTAGTGATATGCCAACAAGTTTCAAGCATATTTCTGCCCATTTTGACAATTCACATCTTCATCGCTTTGTACATGTATATGCGTTTAAATCATGCAAGTATGATATTATATATAAAATGCTCCCTCGGGAGAGAATTTGAATTGGATCGGTTCATGGATCTCTTGAATGCAACCGTGTCATTGTTGCAACGATCGGGGTTGCTGGGGGTGCCGATTGGTATTCGTCGCGGAGCAGTTTTGATGACAGATTACCCTGATTCGCTTTGTGGAAGAGCTTTCATTTAGACAGGCAGTTTGATTGAAAAGTTCACTGTCGCTACCGAAGAAAAAAAAATTCGTGGCACTACCCTCATCGAGCGGTCCGTATGAAGCAAAGTCGTTTACTCGTTTCAATCGATCCCCTTTAGCGTGAGAATACCTACAACAACGTGTTGTAGATCGTTAAACTAAATAAATGGCACGTATGTGTATCACGTTGCAACAGAGTGATAACGATAAAATAAACGTTTAGATTTATACATGCTATTCTCGATTTTGTACAGGATTTTACGGTTAAATTATGACAGAATAGAAATTTTTAAAAATGTTACACGTAAGATTTATATAAGTTTATAAATTTTTATTAAAAAATTACAATAAAAACACGAAATTGAAAGAAAATGATGACAAACTTGCTCTATAATAATAGTTTAAATATTAGTTGGAATTTTTTTACTCTATTTATTGCATTTAAAGATTTTTAATCAATGTATAGTTTCTATTAACATTCGTAATACACATTATTAGTTGAAATGACAATAAATTAACTTTTCAACTGACTTCAGATATTAAGTCAAGTACGATGCATAGCCACAGATTATATAAAAAATAGTATTATATATTAAATTTGTCATCATTACATCAATATTTCATATTTTTATTAATTTCTTTTAATAAATAACTTACAGACTTATGTTCATATAAACATTTTTTCTTCTTGTCTCCACAGTTTGGTCGAATAAATTTTGGGATAGCCAGTAAATCTTAGTAAAAATGTTGAAAAAATTTGAAATAAATATTCTCAACGACAAATATGAAACAAATATTAAAATCCAATAAAAATGAAAAATCTATAAAAGAGATTAAACGAAATTTTTCTCGAAACTTGCGTTTATATGCAAAAGGTGATTTAATTTCGGATTTTTCTCCAAGATCGTATTAATGATATATTCAATTGCGTCAGTGGGTTAGAAGGAAATTTCCGCGGGGAGAGAACGTCGACCATCCCGAAGCGCAAAGCGGACGCGGGTAGTTAAGAGGGAGGTTTGCGAGAGGAGGCCGTGGGAGCGAGAGAGGGCGAGGGTGAGGTATCGGTGAGAGAATGAGAGAACGGAGAGAACACCCTCCACATCTGCCACCAGATTTAACTATACATTACAGACACACGATATGTCAAAGTCCTATACTTCATATCGACTCTGCCATTTATTAAAAGTTTCATCGCGCGCGCCTCGCTCGCGCCACCGATGTTCGGCAGAACTCCGACCCCCTTCCCTCGGACGTCTCACCCCGAAAACATATATAGGAAGAAAGGCCCGAAATATATACGAACGAAAAGTTCGGGAGAGGAAGGCAAAGGGGGCGGATTCTCCTCAGATCGACACAGTTGCTCGCGCTTCGCGCGATAAAAGCGACTCTGCGCTATCTTTCTTCGGCGAATTCTTTATTTTACTTTGTTTGCGCGAAGAAAAAAAGAGAGAGAGAAACCGAGAGAGGCAATTTTTGGATTTTCTATTCTGATTTATTAATCTCAAAACGATTCGCCGTCTCGAGTCTCGTGGCGTTTACGAAAGTTGTCGCCAAAATTTTTTTATCCCGTCGTACTGCAAAATTTTGTCGAAGGTAAAAAGTTATATTTGGAACAATGCCTCCTACCGCGAAAAGCTTAATGCCGGAAAAATAAGACTCTTTCTCTCTCTTTATTTCAAAGTTCCCCTTTTTTGTGACGACTGCGGAATTTCTGCGTGTCGGATCTTCGCGTTTCCTCCGGCTGCTGCCGATTGCGAAATGAAGTTTTATATTAAGCTCAGAGTTTTTTTTCTTTTTCTCTCACACTCCTATTTCGCGTGCGCGAGCGAGTCTCTCGCCGCTCCCTTTTCCCTTTTCTCTCGTGCCATCGCTTCTTCTCCCACGCTCGTCCTCGCCCTTTGTATATTTACGTACCGATAGATCGTTATATTGGCGTTTGCATATATATTGACGTTGCTGCCTCTCCCGCGACGAGATGCATGATATATCGGGTGTCACGGGTGAAACGCGTACCTGCCGTCTTGCGTCTTTGCAATAATTCGAATATTCATTGTTGCAACGGATTAATATAGCGCGTGCTTGTAATGCTCGTATGTGTCGACATCATGTACACGATGGAAAATTTATCAAACGCGTTTCATATACAAGAGAGAGCGACTTGACACGTTGACTAGGTTGTGATTCATCGTTTGATGAGTCGTTATAATTAGTTATCAAAAGAAACGCATACCGAAAGTAGCGCATCCGCCATTAAAAGTAAACCATCTTTCATCGCCATTTTAACATGCCAACCGGCACAAGTCCACGAGTAGGGCTCGACCTGTCAATCTCACCGGATCACTGAAACGGGTCTCTGTCGGGTCCTTGCTCCACTGGAACGGAGAGGCTTGCTTTTCGTACCTAAAACTCCACTCCCCACTCGACCCCTCTTCTTCCAACTTTTTCTTCCTCGTCGTCTGGGGTAAAAGCGAACTCGTTAGACGCTCCAAGTGAAATTTTCTCCCGTCCCGTTGGATGGCTAGTGTGCCACCGGAAATGCTATAGAGCGCTTACTTTCACTACCGCTTTTTAAACTCGTCTATCGATTATCGCGTTGCTTCGAAGATTGTTAAAAAATTTTTCCTCACTTCTATCCGAAAAAATTCTCGACAAAAAGCAGACTTTCGCTTCAAGTGTACAATGTGTATAATTTAAAAATCCATCGGATTTAATTTCTCTTAAATGTGATTTGTCAAGGCAAAATCTTAAATTGCAGTTAAATAATAATTAATAATTGTTTGATTATGATAATGTCTCAATTAAATACAAGACGTGAACAGAAGCAGACGCGATTAAATGATCATCGGAGATGAAAATCATTCGTAAAGCGAGCTTGAGATTGTCAACGAGAGATTGTCACGCCGCAAGGATATACATATACGTAAAAGTGAGCTGGTTCGTGTTGAACAGCAACGGCGGTTCTTGCGATTAGCGCGCGACTAAGGGGAACTCCGTGGCTGAGGAGTCTGAGGTTTTAATTAAGCATTCACTGCGGATGATATCGCATGCCTCTTTATACTTCATAGCGACCAGATGTTGCTACGAGAATGTTCCTTGCCTTAAGTCCTCTTCCCTCTGATTCGAGCCAGCCGGAACCGCACGAGCGACGTTTCTCCCGTCGCTATTTCGTTTTAATTATGCATATTTAATTTGCTTATATCCTGCCCGAGCGCGTGTTGCGCTGGCAAAACTGCGGATGCTTTCCACGACGACGATCATTCATTCGTTTTTAATTAGCGGATCGTAACGGGTGACTTTTCCGATTTCAATCGAAAAATTTTGCAATAGCGATTTAATAAACGCCGGGAGAGTCGATAATCGAGCGCCTACATTCATTAAACTTGAAATTTGCGAGAGTCTGTAACAAGTTTTTATCATTCCCCTACTTTTTCCCGGTCGAATTCGGGACTTTCCTTTCGAGTTATTTTTCAGGGATGGGAAAAGAGAGACAGAGAGAGAGAGAGAGAGAGAGAGAGGGAGGGAGATTCTCTGCGCGAATGGAACAAATCTACCTCCAGAACTCGAGGTATACCCAGTTCTACAGCCGACACTTGGCGCAAATTGCCCCAGTAAGTGTAGTACATTAATCTTTGGTTTGGTTTGGTCTCGGCCACCGCGTGTGTTGCGGTGGCCGCATTTCTCGTAAACCTTCTCTTTCTCCGCACCGACATGCCGCATGTCCGAAGACCTTCTTCACGTTTCCGTATTCCTCTTTCCTCCACCTGACTATACATGTTTACTCTTGAATATCGCAGATCGACGCTGATTAAAACCTATCGTTGCCATAATACCCTTCTTTTTTGAAAGTCAACACTATTAATACTTTTAATCTCGCTCATACGACAATTTTCGTGCGACAGACGTTAGTAGAAATTACGACTGTATTAATAAAAGTCGCGTGTGTACAATATGTATGTAAAGTAAGCAAAGGCGATGTAGAAAGTACAACATGCGTACATTTGAAAAGATGACCGTAGCCTACTGGGCAAAGAGTACAACGCTTTTGTTCTCCCACTCCCAGTCGGTCTCTCATATTCCACTCGTCCTCTCGAATGAGTTCCACCAACCCTTCCGCCCTTAACAGGCCACCTTAACTGTAACCTCTGCACATACTTGCTACTCGGGCGGTCAGAAAGCCAGACCCCCGGTCTTTCGTAATGCGAATACCATGTCGCACACACCAGGAATTTGGGATCTCGAGCGCAAGCCCTTCTTTATTCGATTAAATAAATTGGCAGCGATTAGGTCGACGCGGGTTTTCCGAATGGGACTGTATGTCTGACGATGATCGAGCATAATTAATTGCGGCTATTTAACATTTATCTATGTTGCTTTTCGCAACAGATAATAAAAATTGAAAAAATTATATCACAAAGTATTTACACGAGAGCTATGATATTTATTTGTAAACAGAATTATGTTTATATTTTAATTTACATTTCTGATTTTATTCAAAATAGCAATAAAAGTTTTAGAAAAAAATGCGGAAGAAAATATAAATAATTGACTATTAACATATAATATATAATAAACATATAATATATATAACATATAATATATATAAATATGTTTATTACTACCAATAGTAGAAAGATAATATTGCTTATAAAAATATATGTATGCCTAAAAGCATTAGTTATTGAGTTTCCTTGTGAGATCAAAAACAGTTTAAAAAATTTCTATAAAATGGTACATAAATTTGTAGACATTATTTTATAATATTATAGTAAAATGAGATTCATAACAATTTATGGGACAGAAATATTTTATTTTTATCCAGAAAAGGATTTTCAAAAAATTTACATATTATTACAGCCGCCCTATTAATGGCATCTCGAATCTGCTATCAGTAAATGTTATCGTTTTTTACGTAATTTTCGGACTAAGGTTTTACAAAGTATATACCTTACACGGGCATACCTTGGAATTAGATGATAAGATTGCTTTCTAATCTACTTGCATGCAGGTTCTCGAATCATAATGCCATTATAATTCGAGCTGTATAAAGATACGCGGCACATTTGTCATATGATTCGATTTCAATACATGATTACGATAAATCATGCCAAGAATTATTTCTGTTCCGCGCATTGTTTTGTTTAATTTGAAATATCACTCTTTTTCTGTCTTCGTGAGAATTATAGGTAAAGGGACAAAATTTACTTTTTCTCCGAAAAAAACAATGCTTCTTTTCGATCGATCAGAACAAATTCATACAACCATGCTCTGTATTTGCTGTTAGGTGTATCACATTATTCGCGAACACCTCCAGAGTAATATCCCAACTTTAGGCGTCTCATCACATCCTCCCCCTTCTTATGGAACCCGGTGACTTGCATATTCGTGACTAGGCATCCAGAGCACGCAGCGTGAATCTCCCTTACCTGCGTATGCAATAGACGATGTGTTTCATCATCCTAAATCGTTATCTGTGTTCGGATCGCATATATCCATTTACTTTTAAAACTAGAAAAATAGAGGCTACAGTCAAGATAAACACTTTATATTTTTGACAATTTTAGACATACATCTCGATTTATAAAATGAATTTTTGATATTTTACATGTTATTTGATATGTATTTTGATATTTTAGTGTGTGTGTAAGGAACAAATTTTGATTGAAATAAAAGAGCTACTGTGTCTGATTTTTTTAAATATACACACATAATATATTAATATTAAATTTATAGTTATAATATTAAATATCTATAATTAAGCATATGTATACGATGGCTCTATTTTTATATCATGCTTTTTACGAAACATCTGAAATTTAAAATCATAGATTTAAAATGCTTTATATCTGCTATTTTATATAATCATTGCAATAATTAAATTACATCAGGTCATTACATACATTTTAAATTTGGAGAAGAATATGAGTAAGAATAAACCAGATTTTCATTACTCTATCGTACTCAAATTTTTCTTCTTGCTTAGGATGCTCTTGGCACGTACTCAATACATTACCTTAATGAATTAGAAATTGGTCGCGAGAGCATTCACGGCGGACCGAAACTTCAATTAACTTTAAGAATCAGATGACATATTTAATTTCCTTGAGATAATGAGAGTGGGTATGAGGAAGTGAGGCTGGCAGTAGGTGGGAGGATACCGGCGGGAGTCCCGGAAGAAGACGCCCGTTCCCCCATACTGATGTAAAAAGGGAGAAAAGGGCGTCAAACTTATCGAGAGATCGAAGAGAACTGCTGTAAGAATTTTTATCTTATTTCAGAAAATCAGAAACATTTATATCTCAGATGTAAATAAAAATAAATGCTTTTTTGGAATAGATACACATGTGTAACGAGATGTATCTTTATCATAAAATTTTAGGAGTTGACTTCAATTAAATATTTTTATTGGGCATAAAACATTTGAGACTCGCATAAACATAGGATTTTAAATAAGTTTCATTCTTTTGTATTTATACTTTTGAATACAACATAATTGAACAAAAGAAAGCAGTAAATCTTTTTAATCAAAATATATTTATAAATCATTTTTATTATTTATCATACTATGATAGAGATAGAGAATAAATAAGAATTTCATTCTTTTTGTAGAAAAAAAATATTCAATGAAGCTACAAAACATATTTTTAAAAAAAATATTCTTTTTGTCGAATTTTCTTTTTCTAGGTTTTCCTTGATTTTAAACAAACATAGGATTTATTTTAAATAAATTTTATTCTTTTGTACTTATGCTTTTAAATACAACATAATTGAACAAAAGAAAGCGGCAAATCCTTTTAAGCAAAAATCACACAAATTATGCACGGAAACTACAAAAATACCATTTGAAGAATCGATTGCTTATGAAGAAACAATAGGATAACGCTGTCGCAGCAAGAATTTTGTCAGAAACCTTTTATCCTCTGGCAAGGAGTAAATCGTCCGGTCAAGACGTACATCTATTTGTCACTTGTGGACCGCCTCGTAGCAGACCGTCTTTGGAAAGACAATGGGACGTCGTGACGCCTGGCCAGAGTCCGACACCACGTCGTACGTAGGTCTTTCTTTACCGGCGAGTCTTCCCTTTCCCCTCTTTCTCCTGGGACCACTCCATCTTTCCTCCCCGAAACCGGATCCTCGGAGAGAAGTAGGTAGCCCTCCGTTAAAGAGGTAATTTGTGCCACGAGCAATCCAGCACACTTCCGAAAGTTGCGCTTACCTTTCCACGCTGAAATCCACGCTCGAAACGCCGTGTTGCTTGTCGCGCGATATTTTCTACCTCCCCCCCCTCCCCCTCTAACGTGTCCCTTTTCTCTCTCTTGCAAAATCATCGGGCATCATATATACTTTATCGTGAATGAGAAGCTTCTCTTTAGAATCAGCTCGCGTTAGTTCAGATTTTCGTCATCCAATTATGGTTTGGCCTTAAGTGCGGTTTACGTTAATCGCGCGCGGATCATTACACGCGACTCTTCTGGCGGCTGATTTATCCCGCCGTCCTCTCTCGTGAACGACTTCGGAATAAACTCAAGGTGGAACTAAATCCCTATTTTATTTACCGAAGGACGGCAGGGATGAAGACGGGGAGGGGGGGAGGGGGCGAAGGGGGAGGAGGGGAAGAGGCTCTCGGTCCCATGTACTAAATTTAAAAGTAAAACCTCCGCCTTTGTTGCCGAATCCCCGTGCTGAAAGAGAAGGTTGCTCCGCTCTTCCATTCAACAGATTTAAATAGCTCCCGAGCTCCCAATAGCTCGACGGCTCTTTTTCGTTGTTTTAAGGCTCCCGCAGTCTGTAGGTTAAACGATACCGTATTCTCATCGGGCAACGTAACCGCGGGTTTCGCCGCAATTTGTCAAGAAAGGAGCCCTATTTGTAAATTACGTCTCTCCGATGCGCTCCATTCGCATATAACTCGTCGGAATATATGATATCGCGCCTTTTCCGTAGACGGAAAAAAGGGGGGCACTGCCATTGTCCGTTTGCTAATAGTCGATAATACACTTGCCCGTACACATTGTGCGAAATTTCACGTCAGACGTTTCTGCGCGCGAGGCTATCGCGCTTTACAAGACCGGTGATCGGTTAAATCGGATCATAAAAGAATCCTAATTAAGTTTCTCGCTCTTTTGTGCGGGCGGACTCGCCGAAGTAATGACGATGAGAAAGCGTTGGCAGGGCTCCGCTGTCTTCGCTGCCTCCGCGAAATTGGGACTTCCGACTTTCGCTGCTCCGCTAATTTTGAATAATATCTGCGGCACGGGCGCGAAAAGCGCACAAGTATATCCCTTTCCAGCTTTGCCTTTGTAACCGTAAACGCTAACCGAATCCGTAAGTTTCTTTGAATATTATCGCAATTTATACCATTCAACCGGATTTAACCGAAACCTTATCGCGTGTAAAAGACAAACACACGTTGAAGTGTGTTTGTCTTTTGATAATTTTCGAAAGTTAGAAAACGATACGACGGGTTTGACACGATGAGTTTTCGAGGTGATTAACGATATCACCTAGATGGTTTTTGAAGATACGAAGGAAATTTCAACCATGAAATTCCGGCGATGAAAACTAACCTTTGACCACAAACCACCTGCCAGCGTTATAAAGGACAATAATATTTTTATAATTGAAATTAATTACATGTTGAGACCACCGTAGCACACATATGCTTGCGCGACCCGCAATAAAAGTAGAAATGCCAGAAGTCGCCCCACGGACAAATGGAAGCGAAGCGAGACCGTATGGTGACTTACCCCTCGTGTAAGTAATATAATGCAAAAAACCTGCTTAGATTCATTAGAATGCATCTCAGAGCTCTCCTCATTAGCGTCTCGCGACCTACATGCAACAATCTAGTCGAATTGAAGACATAAGATTTCATTCGAAAATTAAAAAAAAAATACTTGTATTACATTTTCATATCTATAATTTGTAATGAAAGAGAAAGGGAGAGAAACTCTTTTTGATTTTTTTTTATACTAATAACATATGGAGAGTTTTAATAATAAAAACAGTAGTTTTCTATCGTGAGTTGGAAAATTTTTTGATGAGTTAAAGCACGAGATTAATTGCACACATACATATGTAATTATCCGACAAAAATCGACAAGATTTTTCAGCCTCAAACTTCTCGACTTCCCTCGCGATAGTCGTAAGCGGCGATCAGCAGCCGAATTAAGAAAAAAGAGGAAAAAAAAAGACAAAATCTATAGGCTGACGTCCGACATCTTGAGGAAACCGCATTTAAAGGAGAACGGCGTTCGCTTCAGATGCCGCGCACCCAATCATCAAAGTCGCATTTTCAGCATAATGGGTGTGTTTAGTCCAAGTTGTCGGAGAGAGACGGAGAAAGATCAGGGAGATACAAGCGAGGAAGGCGCGAGGGGAGAAGCACGATCGAGTATCCCGAAGGTCTCGAGCCAGTCGGCGATCCGGAGACGCCGGACTCTCGATCGTGATCGAGCCCCCTCTGCCACCAATAATCATCGGACGGCCGCAATTACGATGCCCGAGGCGGCCAATCGGAGTTTCTCAGGCTTCTACCTCTCTCTCGGCACTCTATTATTAGGCTGTATTATCGTAATGCGCCATCCACCATGTCCGGAGCCAACGAAATGGCTTCTATAATAGGGACAGTCGGATCCGACATTTACCTCCCAGCATCCTCGCGCGCAATCATCGTGTACGATGATCGCGAAATCACGTCTACGAGTCTGTCTCTCTCCTTCTCTTCTTTCTATCGGTTCGCTTCTCCTATCGCGTGATGATTTTTTTTTGTCCTCGAGCGGCCCGTGGTGTTTAAGAACGCGACGCTTAGTATTCCTCGTAGTTTATGGAAATTGAATTGAAGGTTAAACTCATTGCATTGAGCTGGGAAAAGCTTAAGTGAAATGAAATTTCCGTTATGCCTTTCCTTCTTTCTCGGTCGAGGTCTATCAGCTGTTTTTTATACTGCTTCGTGTTACGCCGCGAGCATCTGCATTATGACGAATAGATCTTTATCCCGGCATTCTTTTCGCATGACGCGAGATCAAGACTCGCGATACAAAGCGAACAAAGTATATTCCCAAAGAGATAAGAAGTCTCATAACGCTAAGAGATATCGCGGCTAAGAATCTCGTGACATGTATAGTATTCAGTTTTCTAGGTATACTGAACGCTAAGGAAATATTCCAGATATTTTTCATTTTCCCCATTTTTAAGATTTTTATTTGTTTTTCTCTCATCTCGCCAACTTTTAAATAAAACAAGTACGAATGACAGATATCTCTCTCTTTATTACCGAGATGACCGATACTGGTCGAACTAGCGACATATGTTAAACCTTGATCGAAAGGAAGTCACACACGAGCTGTACAGTCGCTTTCGGCGATGTTTGCTCGATTCTTACCCACAATGTCTGTCATATGGACGAAAGAGGTGAATAGTCGGGTAGGGGAATGTGCGGTGGCCCCCCCTTTCCTAACGTGGGTGGTTGGACGGTCTGAGCAACGGGGGCGGGGGAGTATCGAGGGCGCTAATGTTCCCCAGGCAGGAAACGCCGTCTCCATCCTGCACCCTCTATCTCTTCGCTTGCTCGCCTATTTTTATTCGTCTTTATCTGAGACTTGAGTCGGTTCCTCTCCATTTCCTCTTGAGGAGTTCTTCCTCCTCCGCCTCCCCCGCCTCCTCGCGTCGCCTCCGAGCGTCGCCGTCTCGCGGCATTCTACCTTTTCCCCTCCGGGTACCGATGCGGTGACAACAACATGCAAACATTCTGGTATTTGCAATTCGAATGCCGCAAAACGGGGACGGAAAGCCACGGCGGAACAGCCCGAGGCGGTCCGCTTAACTTTTCGAAGACGCAGCCGCGACTACGAGCTATTCTATTAACCGCTCGGATAAGGGTTGTCACGGAAACCGCTATCGTACGCCGACAAATTTTTAAGATGTGATCGAGGTAATCTCGGCCCTACAGTACGCAAATGTATAATTATTTCGCGATTATTAGCTACCTGTCGCTTGTAGCGTACACGTCAAATAAAGGAAGCTTCGTCGAACTGGCTGCGTAATTACATGAAAACTTGAAAAAAATTTTAAACTCAATCTGTCAAGTTCAATATCTCTTTGATTCTATCGAATTACGCGTATAAAAGATCGGACCCTTGTAGATGAATATCAAATGCATGCGCAATTGATGGTAGACGAGTGCAGGTATAATATAATATGGTATGAGGTGGATTGCAAGTTTTTATTCGCGTAATATATAATTTGACAGCAGATGTCCGTTTTCGAAGGAAACGCATCGCATGCGAGATTCGTATTACGAGGGGCAGTTTGCCGTGAGTGCGTAAGCGCATGTCGGGGGTTATTAAGACGATTTCATGCGTATACGAGATAAAGACATCCACCGCGGAGACGATCGCTGCGAGACATCATGATGACGGGGGATGGCGCGAAGGGATGCGCGATAAATACGACTTCGGACAAGCAGATGCGACGACGATAATTACAAGGACGAGTTCTTTTAGGCAAGTGGATTCAACCGCGTTAAATTTAAAAATAAAATTCACAAGACTTGAGAGTCTCGAAAGCTTCAGAAAATTGTAAATGCGCGATAAACATTTCGATTGCGAAAATTTCAAGAATTTATAGAGATTTAAATATGCGTGTCGTTGCGTTAATATTGTACAGAAAAAAATAAGTGTCAAATCAAAACTTATATAATTAAACTAACACGTTCATTGTTTCGTATATACGCAATAATTTATAATCTTCTTAGAAGGATTTAATAATTTTAAATTTTAACAATATTATAGTCTTATTTTAATATTGTAATCGTCACCTCAAGAATATATAATTATTTGATTCTACTTTAAGAAAGTTATAATCTTTGATTTAAAAATATTATTTTCTATCTAACACTGTTCCTTTCCATTCAAATTAAATCTTAAATCATAAGAAAATATTTTTCTTGATTGAACTATATAAGATGGCTTCATTCAAGTAAGCAATTATTCAAGCAATTATATTTTTCTTTAATTAACGTAATATAATCTCATTTCAAGATTTCCATGTTAAAACTAAATATATTTTCAAAACAAGAATGTCCTTTTTTATTGTGTGGTGAATGCAACTGTTTCGAGAGGAGCGTACTTAATTTTTTCAATCTTACCTCTATCAAACAATGTGAGTTTCATATTCATCGAATCAAGGTGACGTGAACAATCGTAAAAAGCAGTAATTTATTATATCGATAATAAAATAGAGACATGATTTGTGAAAAACACACATAAATCGAATCTCGTTAATGTAACAATCGGTTGTAACCGACGATTACAATCAAGGTTAGGTCTTCTGACACTGTTATCCGTCCTTCTATCTGTTTGATGATATATATGATGATTTTAATATTTCTCTTTTTTTCATCGAATTATATTGCGCTCCTAATTCGCATGCGTTTGTTTGCGTTTACATGTTGTGGGGGTGAGTTCTGGTCGCTATGTAATTAAGTGCGTATCGTTGTAGGGTTGTTTCGTAGGTAGGCGTATATTAGGCGCTATTGGGCCATTGTTGGCAACCGCGAAAACGAGTCGGCCGTCGTTTATTATACCACCAAGTCGAGCCGACAAGAAGCGAGACAGTGCCTTCGATCGAGAGATAATGTCGGATGATTAAGTGCGATAGACAGTTTAGGAATAATGTGTGTGTGTTGGCGGATAAAATCGAAATATTTAACAAAATCAACGATATTTTCTACAATAATAAATATTTTCGCTTTTGTAAAAATTATAACGTGTGATAATCTAATCATATATTTTCGAATAATTAGAGACGATATCGAAAGGAATAAGGTGATATTAAGGTGATCGATTTGCTTTTTCCTCTCTGGTATCGTAATATATTCAAAATTCATCAGAATATATTCCACCTACGTAAGAAAGACTCCCATAAAACTCAAGTATCATTAGTTCCTCGCGGATTACTACAGATTGATTCAATTTTAAGAGACTACCTAGACAGTTTTTTTTTTCGCGTTAAGCAAACTCGGAGATTTGAAATTCAGCATGAGAACAAAAGACGATTCGCGTGACTCGTAGGCGTGTCACATGACACGCTATGTCGATCGGCAACGTCGGCCAATCGGCTTACAGAATTCACCCTGGTACATTTATACCTCGCGCATAGAGATCCTTTGATGTTTCAGGTCACGTGACCCGTCCGGCTTCGATATCAATTCGCGATGCTAAGTACGCCTTCGCGTGTACGTCGTTTCTCATGGCGAAGTTATAGGGACAGCACTTGTAACCGCCAGAAGGAAATTTCGTCTGTTCCGACAGTCTCCAATCTCCAGATCTACATGCACGGGCGCGTGATAGTTTACTATCAGCGCTGTAGAGGAAAGTTCTGATCCCGAAACGAGATTTAATTGACGCTTTCGAGTCGGTTATTACATTACATGATTCGTTATTCGATTCGCGGACGTAAAACGACCGTGCTCTCGGTAAAAATCGTACAATACGCCTAGCGCGAATGTCGGAAGCGCATCGTCGAATTGGCGCTGGTACGCTGATACGCGGTGATAAATCACGCATAATTGTTCGTAAACTGTAAAGCGTTTGATAGTGTCAACAAAAACCATCCGAAAGTGGTAACTCATTCGATAGTGTCAACAGAAACAAGTTGTTAGCCCGAAAGGGCAGCGCGCGTCAGGCCCACCCCAGGATTCCGGAGTGTTGGTGATGGATGATCGCAGATACACTGAAAAATGGTGATGGATGGTATATCGCTGCCTATAAACATTGACAGAATCTGTTACGTGTATCCTATTTAGTTATCCCGTACCGTGTCTTAATAACATGCGTCTCTCTCTCTCTCTCTGTTTCGCTCTTTCTCTAGCGTTGGAGATACCGTTTCAAGTACATAATGTTCATGAATATTATACGCCTTGAAACGGATATAAGAATGGTAGAATATTTAAAAATAAATATTCTACCATTCTTCGCGAGATTTTCATCAATTTCCACTTCGGTACATTTGATACAATTTAATTATTTTCTTAAGTTTTCGTAAAATTATAAAATTCAAGATATTACGTCACGCACAAGCAATATGTTCTATACAATTAATAATAATAAATTTATTAATAATTTATTAAATTTATTAATAATAATAAATTTGTGCACAAATAAAAAAATGGTCTTCAATTAAATCGATATAAAAACATCTTTGCAACGATTCTAATTCAATAACGCGCGAGAGTAAATTGTTAAGGACGCGATTGTAGCCAGCTTGCGTGGTGGATAAACACGAGAGATGTTCGACGAGAAATTTTCTTGAGATATCAAAGTGAGCGATGCAGATGGTTACAAAAAGAAGACGAAGGCCGCCGTAAGGGCGGCCGGAATTTGATTCTCGGTGACGTATTAAATGTGTGGTAGCGCCCGTTGGTGTCAGGGGGATTGCTTTAATCAGTAGATTAATTCGTCATGGCCTCGCAGCGTAGCAACGTCCTTTGTCGGCCACTCGTAAAATATGAGCCAACGTACATAATCAACTATTTGTGGTAATGAATATTATGCGGCCGGAGAACGTGTCATTAATAACGCCGAGCCGTGCTACGCAATCTTTTTTTCTTTGCGCGCGAACACCGTATATATACATTATATACACGTACACCCTCCGTTACCAAATCCGTAGAAAAATCGCGTCCTTGGTACCTCTACAATTCCGCTCGTTATACGAGCTCTTAAATTATTAAATAGTTTAAATTATTACGAGCGAAACGAGCGAGGAATTTGTTGCCAAATGGGCCACCTTACGCAATCAAAGTACGCGCAAAGTTGCAAGTTTTTTGGCGGAAACGTAACGTAACGTTACTTTAAATATACTTATCCATGCGATGACTTTCACCTACGTCTCTTGTAAACCTAGTTCTTTATAAAGCAAAATTTCGATCGACCACTGCGATCAGCGAGCCTTTGGTAGCCCCGGTGGAACGATCTCTTTCCGCCTCCCTTTCTCCGTTCCACCCTTCCGGCCTTCGTCACTCCGCTTCAGCCGTGCGCCGTCACAGACTCACCTCTTGGCTGAAGCCCTCCTGGATAACTCCCCGCGGCGAGAAGACAAATGAGCTTGAGGTGAGAACTTGCCCGATAAATACCAAAGGCGACACAGCGTTTGACCAGGGAGCATACACAGCGTAGAGCGGGCAAGAAATACTGCGTCGGACGGTCCTTTCGCCCTTTAGGACCCCCTCTGTCCACCGTATCCACGGCCTCGTGGTCGCTCCGTCCCTTCGCTTCTCCCCACCCCCCTTTCCCTTTTCTCATTCACCCTCCCTCGCGACACTGACGCAACCCCCGGCAACCTGCAACCTCCGACCTCTCCTCCGGGTTAGCCGCGAGACTCATTTAGCCACGGCGCCAAAGTTTTCCATACCTTGCTTCCGCAACGAACGTGCGTGCTCTAATCGACTTCTTTGTCTTTCGACACAAATGCCGTCCGTTTCTTTCGCACGGATTTTATGATGGATCTCTCTCTTTCTCTCCTGATGGATTTTTCATTGATAAGCTAGGATATTAATGATAGGATCTGTTTCTCTCTCTCTCTCTCTCTCTCTCTCTCTCTCTCTCTCTCTCGCTTTCTAAAGTAGAGGAAGCTCTTATGCCAATTTAAAAGGCAAATATTTACACATTTTTCAAGTATTACTTTGTAAAAGTAATTAAATTCAAGAAGGTTTTGTGTCTTATCATATCCTTTATCTTTTTCGATTATCTTTATTACTTATATCACTCATTGTGGTTATAAATATATTGATAAATGCGTGATTCTGAATAGTATCGCAAATTATTCGCGATTATGTTATCTAATGTATACACAATATCATTCTACTGTCAACGAAAGCGATTACTCATTTTTCATTTTTTCTTCAACAGTAATAATTTTCTTCAACAAATATATATTCTTGATAATAGTCTTAAAATATACTCATCACAAGCGTTAGAAAATCTCATTACCACTCAAAAGAAGATTGGTCGATTACATTATTTCCAATGATCCTTCAAAAAAAGAAATTTATTTTCTCTTCAAGAATATTGTAAAGTTCAAAGAAAAATCAAATTTACTTTACGCCCACTTTATGTAATAAGCAAATCAAATTTTTGTTTTAATTTAATATTCTTGACTAAAATATTGCATTTACTAAAATCCAGAATATATTCAATTAAATTTAATGCTTGTGATGAACTTACGATATATTTGCGAATATACAAACTTATGATATACTTAAAGTAAATAATATTTACTTGAATACAGTATACATATTTCTCTTCCAGTGGATAACAATTCTTGTCATTATTTATTTATTTAAAGTCGCATATCATCGGTGAATTTCTCACGCGCGACATCTTTACATAAGATATCCCTTTTCTTCTTAGTCATGCCGTGTCCAGGAAATGCATTAATTTCGTACGGTGGATAGGAATTTAGGAGTCTGTCCGGAAAGCTACTGTGCGTTCGCTAGCGGAACAAATTTCAGTCCCAAACCTGGGTACCACGTGCTCAGTGGTCACGCTGCGGTTGAAAGAATTGAGCATGCATATTCACGGTTATGGCAAATTTTGTTAAGAAGGTGACGAAAACTCTTGAATTTTTGCTTGTTCTTGCAAAAAAATATACATATATATTTATCATATAATATTAATATTTATCTATATAAAACTATACCTAAAAAAATATTAAAATAAATAAACACATATTCTTATTAAAATATATTATAATTAAAATATATTATAAATATATATTAATATATATTTATAATATATTTTAATAATAATACATGTTTATTTATTTTAATATTTTTTTATTAATATTAATATTAATATTTATTAATATTAAACGTTATTAAATATTTTATTATTAAATATTAAATTATTATATATTATAAAGTATAAAATAATTGTGTGTGAAAATACATTGAATGATGTTGTAAAGTGCCTGTAAAATCAACGTGTCCGCGGAGAAGAGCAATAGAATACTCGCGGCACGTTTAACGTTCGCAAGCCGAAAGGCGTATCTTTTCAGCGGGCGAAAAAATATTTTCGTGCTTTTAGCTTTAGGGGCAGCGAATAGGGAGAATCATTTTTCAACGGTGCTTCGTAAAAGAGACAGACAGCGAGAGAAACGCCGGCCGAGGCCGAGGCCGAGGCCGCCGGCGTTGTCAAACGTCAGCGTAACAGTCTGCTGCCCCACCGCTGTCTGCGTGCGAGATGCGTCTTTCTTCCTCCTTGACATTTCCGTGTCTTCCATTTCGCGTGCGGTACACACGAAGCCTGAATTGAATTCGCCGGCACCGATCCGGCCATGAGACACATTATTGCGATTCCTCTCGCGACGCGACGTCCTCGTGATCAATCGTCATGGGCGTCGTAAGCGAGAGAAAGAGAGAGAAAGAGAAATGAATGGCGTATCAAAAATTTCTAATTTCAATACCATCCATTACGCGCGTACCATTTTCCCCGCCGTTATGGAAAATAAAAAAAAAAAGGAGGGAGAGAGAGAAAAAGATTCCGTCGATCTCTTTTATGCTCGTCTTTTTTTCTCCTCCTTTTGGCGGGGTCGTTAAATCTCGGTATCGCCGTGAGCGATCGCACCGAAATATCGAGGACGGTTCGAATCGACGTTGGGGTCGTTGAAGGAGGAGGTGGGGGAGGAAGGGTAGAAACAAAAGAAAAAGGGAGAGAAAGAGTGGGGCTTGGTACGTAGGGCACGTTCGTGGGACCACCGCCAATGTATGCTGCCCGCATAAACTAACAGGCGCATCGGATTTTACATAAAATTCCGGCCGCGAGAGCCGTGATTTCAAGAGATGGACGTGACGAACCAGCGACAGTCATTGGTCGCAAAACCAGCGACGCGCAACGCTACGTTGAATTATGATTATACGGATTATAACGCGTGCTTTACATTCAGCGAGCCGGCGCATTTTACAGATATTTCGCTTCGAAAAAACTCTTAAATAGTGCGACAAATTAAAAAACGTCAAGAAGAAACGTTTTCGATTAGGGTTGCACCAAGACTAATCTTGATATTGTCTTTTGCTTCGAAATTCGAGACAAATTTTTTAATTAATATCAAGAAATACTGAGAATAAGATTGTCAAGATTATTGATTTTTAAAAAAGAATTAAAATATGTATATTTGTAAATTGGATGAAAACAAATCACTATATATGAACTTGAAAAATTTTATTTAATAAAGAAAAATAGAAATATTTCTATTAAAAAATTTGTAGAAACAATTGTTGATGTAATAAATAATATAAAATTTTCATAATTAATTAATTGCACAAAACTTATTGCACATGATTCTCTGATTAATGCGTAAACTACGTCTGCATTCTGATATCAATGTATGCAATTGCCTTTTTGTAGAGAATGATAATTATTTTATATAAATTATATTATATAAAAATTAAATATTATTTTAAACAATTGTCGATATTAAATAAAATCGATATTAAATAAAAATCAGGCAGCATAAGACGAGATTTTTGCTAAAGATTCACTCAAGATTAAGACAAGATTTAAGTTTTCGAAAATTTTCAATATCAATATAATATTTCTACGAAATATTATCATGTGCAACTCTTTCGATATTAAAACATTTTTTTATCAAAACATATAATTCGAAAAAGATTTCAATTACACAGTCGGTCATTAATTTCCAGCCATCTCGATGACGTATATTTCTCCGGAAACCAATTATCCAAAGTAGGATACTGTTGATTACTAGTCTTATGAATGTACAATTCGTTTCACCGGATGCTGGGGATACGCGCTACCCGAAAGAGCGAAAAATTGCCTTAGCTGGGCGTCGCGAGCATGCAAATCATCGGGTATACCTTCCATTGCGCCGAGCGCAATTACTTCTGATCAGACATCACGTATCCGCCGTTTTGCAGCTCGCGCTCGCGCCAACTCGGCACTACGTGTGGTGGACGTGCAATTTGATCGTAAATTGCTTCGAGGCGAAATCTTCCGGTGACGAGTTTGGTTGGCGAGTGAAATGGCGAGGGGTAGGGAGGAGGGGGCCGAAAGGGTTGAGGGATGGGAAACGAAGAAACGCGACCGTCGTTGCGGATCTCACCGAGAGGACGGACGGACGGACGGATGGATGGATGTGAATGCAATTGTTTAATTGGGGAAACGGCGCACGAGGGCATGTATAGACAAAACTGTTTGAGGCGAGACCCATCCATCACCTATGGCGGGGCCTTCTCCGGCGCGCTCGTCCGGCGCTTTCTGTTTCTAGATTGAGAGCGGAGCGAAAGAGGAGATGATCCGTGCTATGTATTTGGCCCTCGTGGACGCAGTCAGTCCGCCGGACTGACACGCGTTGATTGCCACTTATTTGATTTTTACCACCGCGGATGACGCGTCGTGTCGACGGACTTCCGTGTGAACGTACGTCCCGTATCCGAGCAGCGATATGACAATTAACGAAACCCATATATGTACACGTACCGACAAAAATTAAGAATCAAAGCAATTGCTCATAAATGTATATTCTATTTATCTATCTATATAATTAATTGCGTTTACTATTAAAAATAGTATACTTTTTATTCTACTTTTTATTTTGTAGAATATTTCTACAGAATATTTTTCTTGTACTTTTGTAATTAATTATCCGCAAAAATGAATAAATTAAATATATTTAACAATGTTCACAAGTGTAGAATAAAAAGTATGTATTTTTTATAATAAATATTTTTCAAATAAGTTAAATATATTTAATTTCTTCATTTTCGCGGATAATTAATTACAAATACAAGGAAAATGTTCTGTAGAATATTTCTACTTGTAATTAATACTTGTAATTAATTATTCTCAAGAATGAATAAATTAAATATATTTAACAATTTTCATGAGAATAAAAGATAAAATAAATTAAACAAATAACATTTAACAACTTTTACACTGCTTTGTTTCTTAATTCATCGGCGAATATATTATTTTCTTACAAATGGATATTTTTCTTTAACAAAATAATATTATATAAAAATTTGATATCGATCGTTGTTTTATGTATCTCCATTTTGCGCCGTTATTTTTTGCGTTACATCGATGATTCATCTGATGCATATGTTGCCGCGTGTATCTCACATGTTATTGAGCATTCTTGGGAGGTACATCTGACCCTGATTTCGTCAGCGCCCGTATCAACGATCGATCATTGGCGCGCAAAAAAAAGGAAAGGTGAAGACTCTCGTGTCGGTTTCAGCGAGACGGAGAGAAGGAAGCGTTTTCATAGGCAGGGTATCCCAGGTTGGCTTAGTGTGACGTAGCAACGGTTACATGCAAGCGCCTGTAATAGGGTGAGCCCCGGGGTGAGGAGCTTGGACTTGACTAATGAGGCGGTGCGTCCTCGACGTTATTAGATCGCCGAAGGAGTTTTTGAGGATGCCCGGGCTCCGAAGCGAAGTCGAATCCACCGCGAAGGATGGGTAATGATACGGCTGGACCCTGTTTCTTATTTGTCAAACGTCAAGCACAAAGACGTTGCCCAGTTGTTTTCGGAGCAGAAGGAAGTCCCGGCACTTCTCAGAATGATAATCTACTTGCAAATGCGAGACTCTTCAGCTGGCTCGGCCTTTTGTAATCCTCCGCGCCGCGAGAGATGGGACTCTCCTCTCTTCCCGCCAGTATCTTTCGTGCCTATTACGCAATTATAAATAATAATCATGGCGGCGGCGGCGACGGTGACACAATGACTTCGGTAAAAAATGGATAGTGATGGTTTGTGCTACGATGTCACTGGAAATGATAGGTTTCTATGGCGAGGTTTGTCTTCCTGTTTCGTGCAGGGTAACTGAGCTTGAGAAATTCATGTTTGTGAATTAATAATTCCATTACATCATGATTTCAAACGTCATTTTAATACATATTATCGCTTTTCTCTTACTTTTCCATGCATATAAATCTGCGTCTTTAATTTTAAAATTTTCAAGATTAAGTTTAAAGAAGTTAATAATAAAGTTACATATATTTATCGGCGAGTCAAGGGTTAATAAAAAGTGATAAGATAAGCTCGAGTATAGTTTTAGATAGAAAAATCTAAAACGCATTTATTGTTTGATGCTGATTCATTGTTTAAAAAAAGCGAGAATAACGTGAAACGTGAAATAGGTGACTAATGCATCAATCAATATCCTTTATGTATGAGCAGCAATCGTTCCACATCTTAAGGTACATTAACAAAGCTAATTTTCTTCTCATCTCTTCTAATTTATTATTTATAATTACTCGAACGTAGTACTCTGTTAACACCGTATTGAATATGTGTGGATGTCAATATTTTCTCTCTCGCTTCTCTATTCATTCTAAATGGTTACTTTCTCTATTTTTCTCTTTCTCTCTTTTCCTTGACATGACAGATCTTTCATGAATACGTACTCGTTGCAAGAACATATAAATTAATTATCTCGCGCTTCGCTCAATCCATCTTTCTTTTTCGTACGCGATTACATTATTCTTCTTCTTACTTTTTCAATAATATCCCCGACAATTTACATTACAAAACGATCATACGCAAGCAAAACGCGATTCAACGCTGAACACCGCGAAATCCAAGCGGCCGATCTCCCTGAGACTCGCAACTCCTGCAAGAAAAGCAAGAAAAGAGGAACGAGAGAGGAAGAAGAAGCGTAGGAACAGGCGAAGGGCAGCCGTGGCAAAGCTGCTTTCGCCTCGGCGAATGAAATTGCCCCGGCAATCGGTGGTTGCTTATTAGCGTTTGACGTTCGATTAGTCAAGTGCACAGGCTGCGCGATCTGCCGTTTGAAGAATCCACGGCTCCTCCCATTACAGGTTCCCGTGTGTCCGTGGTTCCAGGTTCTTTCCCTAGCTAGAGTAACCATGCGTCCGAGAGATCTCTCTCCGAAGAAGCGAGCAACAGGCATGTAGCATCATCACTCTTCCCTCGCGCGCGAGTCTTGCGCGTTCGCCAGCCTCATGTGCACATACCTTGTAATTACGTTAACTACTTACATACTACTAGCGGTTGTACTTGCTTAAATTGGCGTAGTTTAACGTTTTGCTCTCAAGACGGCTCTTAAGACGCGATAGCGCGGCTAAATAAAAATCCCTTCGTATTCGCGAGAAATTATAAATTAATCCTTTCCTTCCTTTACTAATCTTCCTTCTCAACGATTCTTCAACGAAGCATTAACAATCGGTTTAATTCGGGATGATCAGTGGGTGACGAAACGAACTCTCTTGCGGCATATTCAACAGAGAAACAAGTACGAAACCGCACACGTTGATCTCTTCTTTTTTTTTTTTTTCTTTAAACTCCCGAATCGGATTTGCAGACTCGAGATGTCCCTCATGCGGATCATTTATCACGTCTTGTTGTCTTGTTAAAGACGCGTTTTCTTCGTCACTTCTTTGTCGCGTCTTTTGCCGTTGGTTAACCGCAGCGGTGGAGATAGGTAGGTTCCCGGGCGATGCGTAGGCGGACCACAATCAGAATAACACGAGTGTCCATCCGGATCGGATGAAGAGGTCCGGAGAGGAGAGGCAGAGGCGAGAGATTACGGTTGGCTTGATATGCATGCAAAAGACAAGTTTTAATTTCAGATTGCCCGACACTGCGCGCGTTCTAGTTTTATGCGTTTCTGTGAAAAAGTGAACGTGAGATAATGGAACATAATGTAGCGTACTACCCCTCTCGAAGGGAGAGAAAGAGAGAGAGAGTCGGTTTACCGTCCCGATTGTACGGAGTGTCGCGGAAATAACCGGGTAATAGGATACGTCTGACTTTAATAACTGAACTTTTAATAGAACGATAATGATAATAATAATAATAATAATAATAATAATAATAAGAAAAATATAAAAATGAACAGCCTGGTTGTCAAGAGTATGCGTTGAATTATATTTAAATTCATATCGCTGGATATATTTATATAAATTACATATTATACCCGGTATAAAAATAGTAATATACATAAATATATAATAGATACCTGTACACATGGGAAGCGCAGAATGAACAAGTTCTTATGTAATGGTGGCAAAAAATGGAATGTTTTTTTATCCGTTCGTCCACTAGGAAAACTTTTACGTGTAAGGCACGTTCCTTAATGATCCATCCGCTTGGATCTCACGAAAACTCCGCTTCACCGCGCATGATGATCGCAGAAACAATCGCAATCTTTTTACGAGGAGAGGCGAGCACACCGAAAGCAAACTTTTCGTTATATCCCTTTTTGCAGAAATCTATTCGTCTTTAGAAATTTATATCGGATAATAAATATTCTTCAATATTGTTCTATTCGGATAATAAATATTCTTAAATATTTAGCTATTGTTTTATGAAGCTTGAATCTTCTTTCTTTGGCTCTTCAATTTTTATAACACGATTTAATTTTATTATATGCTTGGTAGAGTTCCAACTTATTTCTAATATAAAAATTCTTTTTTTAGTTATATGAAAAAGTAATATAAAAAATTGAATTACTTTTTATCTTACTTTCTATCCATATAATAATCCATATGATATGAATCATAATTATTTATTAATGTCAGATTGAGTTTACCGTAATAATTATGATATCTGTTACGTTATTTAACCATAGAAATTGACATCCGAAGATGTATGGCAGAAACTGTCACATGACTAACTCTAACGGAATTATCGAATGATCATGGGGGTATTACAGGGTTTTTAATCAGATCCTTCAACCGTATTCGCTACTCCCGCCTCTCGCGAAGCACTATGTCACGGATTCAAATCATAATTTTAATGAACGCGTTGTGAACTCTGAAAATAATGGTCAACGTTTCCTCTGCGTATTATTTTCTCCGCGACGGGGTAGCGGGGATTTACGGGAAGCGAATGGAAGCAGAAAATTAACGATTCTACCGACGGTGGGACGGGCCCCGACGGGATGGGTCGGGGTGGACGGGTGGAAGTTTTTCTTAGTATTTTAATATAAATGCAGCTGTGCGGCGCGGGCGACTTGGGCGAGCCTTCGTTTCTCGCGCGGGGGAGGGCCGGTTGTTTGCGGCAGTTTGTGCCAAGCTAAATGAAGAATGAAGCTGAAATTATTTGGTGAAAAACAGTGAAACAGGATGTGGAAACGACACCGCTTGGATTTACAGAGGCTGCAGCACGCGTTTGGAAAGGGGGAGAGAGGGTAGTCGACAGGGGGAGTAGTCGACGCGATGGACGACGATGGAGCATTTTTAAGGGACTGCGGTTGTTCCTTATCAGCAATTATAATCTATGCGATTTGTTTAATTAAAAGGCAGACTTTTAAGAAATTCCCTTTTATTTCGATTTTTCAAAGCGTTTTAATCAAATTTTCCTATAAATTTAAATACAATTTTTATATAAATAAGACATATTTTGTCATCGAAACGAATTCATTTTAACGAAAAAAAAAGCAAAGAAATATTAATAACTAAATTCTTTGAAAATTTTTGAAATAATAATTTGATTTCTCTGAGTAGAGATACTTTTTGGAGAAATACAGCAGTATATAAATGTATGATGTCGTCAAAAACACTGTTTGACGGGTATCAACATACTACTACTCGCGACATCCGTTATCAGAGGCGATGAGAGAAATTGATGAGAATGCTTAAGGCGTTCCTCGTTCGTCGCATTTGCTTCATATTCGATCTTACCCTGCGGAAGCCTTCCTCCTCCACCCTTCCGTGCCGAAGCCGAAAGGGTCCTTCTACCCCCTGACAGAATCTTCAGCCGCAGCTTTTTACGGCGAACCAATAATGAACTTTTTTTCTCGGTATAAAACTTGATTTGTAGGGCTCTCTCTGTTTCTCTCTTTCTCTCTTCGTCTCCTTCTCTCTCTTTCTCTCTCACCCTCCTCGTCCATCCCTTTTTAAAGCGGCGAGAAGTATCTCGTTCTCGCACGCTGATATCACTCGCGGCATTGCTCATTACTCACGGCGTCTTATCGTCCTTACCCCCCATCGAGGTACCTTACCTCCCCTCTCTCCCCTGCTACACTCTCGTCTTACCTACCTTCGCATCTTACCGACAGCCTCTTCACTTTTACACCCGCCTTCACCCTTCCACCATCCTCTCGTGACTCTTCTCTCCCCAGCCTCGTAAAATCTTATTTTGATCTCGAGATTGCGGTCCAGTTATATATTTTCTTTTTTCTCCCTCCTTTTTATATATAATGTTATTTATTAAAAATGTGCGACGTGGTCTAAATAAATAAATATACATATATGTATAAATTCTTTGAGTTTCTATTATCTAAATTTAATTTTAATTTCCAGCAGCATTCTTTTAAAATCTCATACACATATACACTATTTAAATATATAATAATTTGTATTATATAATGCAGATATCTCTTCTTCCCGGAAAATAAGGTTTTCGTTTATAATTTCTTTTTAATTGCTTTTTGTTCTATTATCTATCCTAAATTATTAAATTGTTGTTAAAACTCAGATTCTTTTATCTTTATCTAGTTGACCTCGATGAATCAATTAATAATGTTAATCGTGCATTACTCAACCGTCAGTTTCTATCTCTCCTCTCGTTTACCTTCTTTTCTTTCAACACCTCTAGCATTATGCCGTATCGCGTTTAAAATTTACTACAGTCTTCATAGGAAAGTAGAACGCGCACTTTAAAATTATGAGGTGCTCGAACAATACTTATTTTTCTACAGAGGCAAATTGTGCAGCTGTATTTGTCTCATTTGGATATATATCACCGCATACTTATACAGCGATATTTCTTTTATTACAAACAATGTTCACAAACGATTTCGATATATTTTGTTCAAGTTATTCACTGCAACATATAACAAATTATTCGCATGATCGTCTCTTATCGTAAATCGACAAGTTTTATTCTATTGGACGAACACATCTAATCCCTTCAGATAAGGCGTTTATTTATTCTCACAGCGTTAACCTCGAAACAATACAAGTTTTCGTATTCGGTAGCAGATTACTTGCTCCGCGCTCAATAATGAGGGGGATGGTAGGAGACGGTAGTAATTCCGGCTTCCGCAGATATCAGACTTCGCGCGCCGGCCAAGATACGAACCAATAAGTATTGAGCCGACGATGGCGATGGGGTGGCGAGGAGTCTCCGAGTGTTTCTTATCAGTGAATTAGCAGTCGATGCGCCTCATCAGATGGGTGGCGTCTTTGCCCAGAGCTGATGATGATGATGAGGCGATGTTCTGCGAAATGGCATGTATCAAATAATGCACCATACACATACACACGTACACATACATCGAATAAGATAAACTTTCTTTCGATATCAAATGTAAAATAAAGAATATTTAGACAATGGAACAAGAAATTGCCACAACTTGACTTTAATCGTCTCTGTGAAAAGATTAATTTTTATATCTTTCGCTATTATATTTCTCCTTGTAACTCGTTATTTCTTTCCGAAACAAGACGGAAAAAATTAAAAATAGAGAACATCGATGCTCGTACATTTATGCGCGAAGGAAAATATTTTGATAAATATTCTGAAAAATATTCTGATCGCGCACCGTCTCGGGATATTTTCATTGTGATGTAAGTTGCCGCGAGGATAACTGCGAGGAAGAAGACGGAAAGGGACGATTATCCCCCGATATCAGCATACCAGGCAGCGATGCACACCCCCGTGAACACTTCATTTATTATGCGGTTAGTTATCGCGTCTTTTCGTCTGATTTCCCTGGCAACAATGCGGCGTCACCGGCGCAGACAGGTCCCGGCGGCCTTAGAATCCTGACATGTCGACATCTCCTTCTCTCTCGCTCGCTTTATCTTCTTTCTCCTTCTCTCTCTTTCTCCCGTTCTCCTCCTCTCTTTTCAACTTACGAGATACTTTCTCATCCGCCACTCTAAGTGACGCTCCATGACGACACGCCATACGTCACGAAAAGGCTCCTTATCCCTCCCGCGTCTCTCCCCCTCCCTCTCTCTCTCTCTCTCTCTTTTTTTCTCCGTCGTTCTTCTTCCTTTTCATTTTCCTACGTCGCTCTCCTCAACCAAGGAACTTCAGCCAGGTACACACCTTGCACGCCGCCATTTACGTATCCTTTGCTTTCCACGTTGCGGGATCTGTTGCTCCTTTTTTATTCCTTCACGCTTCGTTTTCCACGTCGTTTTCTTCTATCATCTTTTTTCGAGCTGCCGTCGAGCTTCTGCGAGAGAGAAGAGAAAAAGTCATTCGTTGCTTGAGTTACGATCGAAGGCGGGGGCGGGAGAGGGGGGGTGGGGGGTGAGGCAGGGTGAAACGTGCCCGGTTCATATATTTTCCCGAATTTTGCCGAATACCGCCCTTCAATCGCGTATGAAGCGGTACGTGGAAATCGGCGCGCTATGTTGCGCAAGCTGTCGCGCGTTTAAAAAAAAAAATCTAGGGAAAAAGGACGCCGCACGCACATGATCGCGTCGCGCGTGTGCCCTATACGAGTGTGTAATTCGTCGAATTTTATTTGCATCATTCGCGCGAAATTAATCTCGGCGTTACATATCATTAATTTTGCGTCTCGCGACTATCGTCATTATCGCTTTTACTTTTGTTAATGGTTTTTTTTTTTTTACGAACGCGCGAGAGTATAATTTCTCGCTTTATATCGGTTCGTCTGGAACGAAACCTGAGATTAATCGCGGTCTCGTCATCGAGTCGAAAATTTGAGAAAAAAAAAAGCGAACGTACAAAAATCTATCGCGCATTAATGGCACTGTTACTTTGATCGCCGCTCGTGCTTTTTATGTTGGTAATAAAAATTTTCGCGGACACGGGCAACCGTATGTAAGAACCGGATGCCGTAGTCTAGGAGGGCCAAGAGGACGCCCAACGAGTGATGGATGAACGCGGGCCGGTTTCTCGAAGACGAGCTTCGCTAGACTGACATGTTTATACGAAGCCTGTCTGTAAAGGTGCCCATGGCTTTGCTTTCGTGCTCCTCTTTTGTATATATGTCTCAAGCAAAGTACGCTGCTTACGATTTATCCGGTGAATGTCTACGAATGCCTATTGCCGCGTCGAGTAGTCGAAAAGGGGAACGGACTCGCTTCCTCGGCAAGAGAGGTACGGCTCTTAAATGGGAAGTAATACAGTTGAGTGATTAATTAAAGTTGACGTTTATCGTGCCCACCTACGAAGCTTATGAATGATCCACCTGACAAGAGTCTCTGCTTTCCATTATTCGACGCCTCGTGTCCTCGTCGTTTCTGTAGAGTAATTTGTTACGCTGTAAAAATTATAATTTTGACTGCTCTTTAACATTTAAAGTCCTCTAGTCATTTTCATCTACTTTTAAATATCTCTCAAACACTGCGCGAAATATTTTCAAACAATTAATATAATATTTCTATATCTCTTTTTATTATAATCAAAGTTTATTAATTTTTTTATCTTATAATAATTATATATAATTTTATAATTATATATATATACGTTTTTTATAATTATATATACATGTTATTTATAATTTTATTTTATAGTTTTACAGGAATTAATAAACACGTGACTTTAAACTTTGAGTGGAACTGACATTTTAAATTAGGTAATATGAGTCGCGGTAGCAATGCTTTATGCAGAACAAACACATTTCACTCTTCACGCATTAGATTGTATTTGCATAGACGTGTTTGCTGAGTCTGAATAAAGCATAAGTTGCGATATCAACGTTACAGTCAATCAATAAGTGTTTCATCGTGATGGACGATCCTTTTAATCGACGCCAAACACGAGCTTTTGAAAAGAAATGACGAAATTTAATTCTTGCATTAAATTATCTTGCGTTAAATTTGTCATGGAAATTTGACCGTCGTATGTAGAATGATTTGTTTAAACAATAATCGTAGGTAATAAATGACTTCCCGCGACTATAATTTCCAAATATATCAGACGAAAATCATTCTTATTGCATAATTCCCTAAACGATTTCCGCCTTAACTATTTTTGCCCAAAGTCTTTAGGAGAAAAGTTAATACGGATGAGCAATTTAAATGAATCGCCCTGTATACGCAATATTTAGTATGTATAAGGTAATTATCTAAAATCGATGAGCAGTTCGGCCCGCCGCCGAAACTACCTGCAGACCGCTTTGCGCGAATAACGTTTTTCGTGAAGTACGAAATAACGTACCGTAACTTTTGCGGCGGGCGTGGCGGTCTGCGGCATGAATAGAAAGCACCTTTAATTAAAAAGGAAAACTTACTACCTCGAAGAAGATTACGAGCACGTGCATTTCGTATCAAGGTTGAATATATTGGTTCTCTAATCGATAATCGTATAGAAAAAAAAACACACACATACGGAAAAATTTGCGAAGAGGAGAGAAACGCGCATCCTCCCCCTCGCATTGACGAAGCCTCCGAAACAATCATTTCGCGCAAAAAAGAAATAAATTATTAAACGCGATATTGAATAAAACGCGTACAAACCATGTACGATCTCTTGCAGATACACGAAAGCAAAATTCCCGAGGAAGCTGCGAGAAACACAATCAGTCATTCCATATTTTTATACCGCGGTAAAGCGAAAACACAATCTCGTGAAACTCTGAATCCGAATCCGAATCCGAGAGCGTATCTTCGCATTGAGAAAATTGACTGCAGTTAAGTTGAGTGCACAGTGCGCAACGTAACGTGACCGACTTAAGGCTGACGGATTTCGAGCGGAATATGAATAAATTTATCGAAAGAGTACGCGGATGGGGCGAAGGGGTGCAAGGATGAGAGACCGGGGTGAGAGCTCGATGGGAAGCCAAATGGTGGTGGGGAGGACAGAGGAGGCAGCGAGGAAGGCGGGGAGGAAGGAGGGGGGGAGAAAGAGGGGGCCAAAAAGAGTTTGAAACTGCTCGGGAACCCCTGTATTATAAATATCACCTATGAAAGATGGCGCAGACAGCAGCAGGGTGGCGATGGGGCTGGGGGACGCCTGGGTAAAGGAGTGGAACAGAACCGGAATTAGCATAATCAGAATAATTTCCACCAGCTGACAGCGCCCTCATTCTTTTTCCTGCGACGCGATTCTTCCGCTGCTTTATTTTCCGTTGTTTTCCGCCTTCCGCCACCGTCGCCGCCGCCATCGCCACCGCCGCCGCCTCCTCCACCGCAATCTCTCAGTCTCTCGAATTCTCGCGCCGTTTTCGCGACGATGCTTGGCGCATCGCGCATTGACCTGCAGCAATAGCGAAACCGCCTCGCAACCCTTAAGTATAATATACAAGCGTTTCATATTCCTCTCTGAGTTCTCGACTTAAACGGACACTTAAATGTCATTATGACGAATGCAGTAACGTGCGCATTTGATGAACGAGGATCGTTGATCCTCGTTAAAAATTGAAATATCTTTCGTCGAGAAATATTGATATACACGGGGTTATATACTATTTTGTAGGAAAAAAGCATTCTTCATAAACGCCACATTAAGGTTCAAGTGCAAATGCGAGCGATGAATATATTCGACCGGAGCCGCCTAGCGTTTTGGGTTAAATGCCATTGTTGCGTATCCGAGCTCACCTCAGAATCGCGAGGATCCTTTTCAAGGGACGAGCATTTTCTAGATCGATTTCTCAAGGAAAGATGCTACCAGAAACTTGCAGGTCACGTATGGTTCGGATACTTGCCGCGATATGGCGCCTTGTGCCGCCATGCTCGACCGCCGTTCACCTTCCACGCTTTGACTACTTCCCCCTTCCTCCCTCCCTCTCCATCTCCCTTAGTCACCCTCCCCCCCCTTCACCCTCTCTTCCTACAACCTCACGAATATATCAAAGTTCATGCGTTTCTACCTAATATCACTTGCGTGCACGAGCAAACCGACCCCTTCCCCTGCCCACCCCCTCTCTCCCCCAACCCTTCTCACTCGCAGCTTCTCCTCACTTCCACGGTAGACCAAGTTGCGCTTTACGTGCTGGCAACGACGACTCCTTCCCTCTCTCTCTTCCCTTCTTCTCTTCTACCCTTTCTTTCTCTCTCTTTCTTTCTTTTCTTTCCCTCTCTCTCTCTCTCTCTCCCTCTCTTTTTCTTTCTCTTACTCTTTCTCTCTTCCTTTTCTGATCTTTATTCATTCTTTCACCTCGCCCATTTCAATATTTTTACGTTTTAACCGTAAGAAACTCGAACCTTGTCTCGCGTGCACGTAAGGAGTCCAAACGCGCGCTCTATAAATCTCGTAGCTCGTAACGTTGATCGCTTGCGTAACGCAGTATCCCGAAATGGAATAGGAAAGTTCTCCCATTAGATCGCTTTATGAAACATGTTTTAAGATTCGAGCGCAGACAATTTGTACTCATGCCAAAAGTATCCCGGACATTTAAACATTAAACTAATTTTATTTGTATATGAGACACAAGAAATAATTTAATATTTTTTTATTATTTTTCTTAATATAAATATATCTTAATATATCTTAATATAATGTTCGACTGTGTCTATATGCCTGTTTATCTTTCCAATAGATAATATCAGTGCAATAGATACGACAAAGGAAAGAGAGCGTTGTCCAAAAAATACTGAGAAAGCCTCCGTCTTTCGATAATAGGCCGTTCTGTTTCGATATTATCCATCCATTATTCATCCGGAATAAAAGTGGAATCTCTTAGAATCGCATTCGCGGTAAATCCGAACGGCGAAAAATGTCTGATTCAGATTCAAATGCTCATAGATCCCGCTGTAGATCCACGGGCATTCCGCAGTCCATTGTATTTATTGGTAGAAACAGGCGACCGGGGTGAAAGCCACCTTATGTAAGTATACGTGTACTCATACTTCACCATCGCTCGCGCGCATTCGTGTGGTCGCTTTCGTTCATCCGTACACGAGTACGTACGTTTACAAAGACGAGTTTCGGTCGAGAAGGTCTCACGGCGCGTCAAGCTGGAAGCTACAGTGCAAAAGTTTGTGCAAACTCTCTCTCTCTCCCGTCATTTTCTCACAAGACCTATCGGAACGAATGACAGATGCAAGATTGTCAACTCGAAGATGCGATATACGTGGCGGTGTAAAAAATTTAAGAATATTTTTTTAAAAGCTCCCTGTCTTTCTCTTAATACGACTTTTTCGAAATTATATGTTTGACGCGAGCGTAATCAAAATTGTAAACAATAATCTTTTCTCTCCGCTCCGTGAAAGAAATCAATGTATGAGTCGAATAAATAAAAAATTCTTGAAAATGTTACAGACAGATTTTCATGCGCTGTGTGCTACTGTGTTGTAGAATGTGAGATATAAAAGCAATTTTGCTGTACGCGAGTGTCGCTGAAAACGAATTTTTCACACGAACGCGAAGTTTAAAGGCACGCAAAGCTGCACGTAGCACGAATACACGTACACTCGAGCGCACGCAGACACACACAGGCATGCAAGACTTGCCACGTCACCAGCACTCGGATCCGCGTCTATCTGTCAGTTTCCAGTCTCAAACAAGATGGATGGCTGGCGAATGGAAATCATGGTTGAAACCCAACCCCATACCCTTGCTTCCTTCCACTGTGAGAGAGCGCCCCTCCATTCTGCGACCACCCTTATGCCGAGAGGGCTACCTCCCCCGCGTTATTCCACACTTCGTTCTCTCGTATCATCCTCCTGTGCGTATTCACCCTTCCCAAAATACAAATATATATTTGAAAGATCTATTTGTTATATATTATATTTACGATATATTCAGCCGTTTTGAATTATCTCGCGAGAATTATGCGATTTTGTATAATTATTCACTTGCAGTTGTACATTGCAATAACACCCGGTTATGCATTATATATATATATATATATATATATATATATATATAGAGAGAGAGAGAGAGAGAGAGAGAGAGAGAGACAGAGAGAGAGAGAGAGAGAGAGAGAGTATTTCTTATAGGCGTAAAAAATTTTAATGATTTATCGAAGACACACACATCTCTTTAAATAAAAATATCTCACAAGTATATGTTACATATTCATAATTCAGAACTTGGGAAAAATGAGATTTTTATTACTAAGTTTGTATTTGTAAATATCAATTAACTTTATAAGAATAAAATTGTTATTTTTACAATAACTCTCCTTATAAAATCTATATATTCTAAATCTATAATTAATATCTATAATAAATTAATAAAGATTAATATCTATAATATAGATATTATAGAAAATATGGGTAATAGATTAATATCTATAATAGATTAATAAAATATTAATTGTATTCCTTGAATATTATATTGTTAGTAGAAAGGACCGACCCTGCAAATGTTTGAAGAAAAAATATTTATATATAATATGTGTCATTTTTACAATTACTTAACGATTCTAAATCTTTTCTATTATATATGCGTGCGTGCGTATGTGTGTGCGCTGTCTGTATCTGGTCTCTGCGTAACAGACACGCATGACAAAAAAAGTTTAGAATCATTAAATATTGTAGAAATGACACCTATTATAATATATATAAATATTTTTTCTTTAAACATTTATATATTAATTTAATCTATGTATTCAGAAACAGATGTTTTTTAAACTTCAATACCATCCACTTCAAATCATCATATCTTTTATACTTTTAACTTTTTGCCGCAGGAAACTTTTGATCAGCACCACCTAAATTATAACATATTTCAATTTCAGCCAGTTTGACCGAAGCCACATTTTTCATATAAGATATAGGTGGTTCTTTTGTTCGCTATCGCAATAACATTATTTCTTATTTCTAACATTGTTTTGTGTTTCTTTAACTTTAGTTTTTATTGCACTTTATTTTCTTATTGCACTATATATTTTCAAATAATAATTAATCGAAAATATTTAAACAATATACATACACATATACATACATATACATTCATATATTTCTAGTATATACAGTTTTATATATCTATTTGTATACGTCTTTATTATTTCCATATAATCTTAATGGAAACTTATTGTCACTTTCGTAGATTATTAATAAATATTTTTATTAATAATTCAGTACATGAAACTCATAATAACATCATTATGACGCATCATTATGAGTGCATCATTTTAGATACACCCGTATAAATACACAGAAGAATTATTGTAAATGTATGTAATAATTTGATAGTTATTACATGAATACTGTGTATAACGACTCAGTCGTTTCGTTAAACGGTTTGCCAAATTCTCACTTGGTTAAGTCAAATTTCATTGAATAGTTTGATACCAATAATGTATAATATAAAGATATTAATATTGGAAAAGCTTTGGCTATTCTTCCGAAAACGATCATGCTCCGATTTAAGTCAAATTTTGTAAATAGGTTGCTTTAGGTACAAAAGAAGTATACGAAAAGGATTTTTGGCGACTCGAAAATTAAGGCACTTTTTCGTAAAAGTGATATATTATCTTTAAACAGCTTGTTCGAAACAGTAAATATCTAAAAAAATGGCAACCTCACCAATGATTTTGGTCTTGACATATGTAATTAAGATCATGACCCTGAATAATCTTTAATAAGTTTTAATTGGTAAAGTTTTATTAATTTTATATACAAATGTATGTGTACACACACACATACACACACGCATGCACACACACACGGGGGGGGGGAGGTTCAAGGGGGGCCTATGGCCTCTTCCCCTCGCGCAACCACTCCGCCGGTAAGAGCCGCCTTATGAAGAGTTCAATCACAATGGATATATGCTCTAAGAAGGGGAGTATCAGGTAGCGAGATCACCGATTTCAATGAATTTTAAATATGTTTTAGAATAGCCCCCCGACTACTTAAAAGCGAGGTCCACCTTGCCTACCAGCGGGGTGATTGCGGAAGGGGGGGTCAAAAGTGATGTGGTGTAGACCTCGCTTTGCATGGAAAGTTACAAACATAGAATCTTACTTAATAATAGACCTCGCTTCACACTGACTTAGGATAGGAACATAGTTGTTTTTAAGAACAAATATGTAATTTGCAATTAACAATTACATATTTTTTTTAAAGAACAACTATATGTTTTCTTTACACCAATTGATTCCTCTCATTATTTTGTACATAAAAGTATTAAGATAGGAGATAATCTTGTATCTTGTAAAAAATGAATATTTTACAAGATATTTTACGGTTTACGTAAAATTAAGAAATGATTTCAAGCCTCATAACTCGGAAAATACTTAATGAAAACTAACTTAATTGTAGTGTTTTGGAAAGCTCTCGACGTAGCTACCAGAATATTCAATAAAAAATAACAAAATCATTTCGAACAAACTGTCTAAAGATAATATTCACTTTTAGGAAAAAGGGCTTAAAAAGTACCTTAATTTTCGAGTCGCCAAAAATTCTTCTCGTATACTTCTTTTATACCTAAAAGGAACCTATTTACAAAATTTGACTCAAATCGGCATGATCGCTTTCAGAAGAGCCAAAGCTTTAGTTAAATATTTAAATATTATTTAACTTTAGTAAAATTTTTCTTGATTAGAATTACCAACTAATACTATTTAACTTTAGTTATAGTTGGTATCAAACTATTCAACCAAATTTGTCTTAATCAATTGAGAATTTGGCAAACCGTTTAACGAAACAGCTATCAAGAGATCATTTACACAATTAATGACAATCAAATTTTATGACCTGAATAACAACATTTATTTTATAATTTATATTATAATTTATATAATAAATATTTATTATGACTTGCATCATGCATATTCGATATCTTTTAATATCATTCGATATTGTTTAATTGCATAACATTATTTGCATTGCATTAACTTTAGTTAAATAGTATTCAAATATTAGTTAATAATTCTAATCAAGAAAAAAAAATTTGATCATCAAATGATTCATTAAGAATCATTAGTCAAATATGTATACGCAGCAGAAAAAGCTATATTACATACAAAGTTATATATATATATATATATATATATATGTGTGTGTGTGTGTATACACACACACACACACACACACACACACACACACACACATGTATATCATTTTTGTAGGTAATATATATAATTTTTCTTTAAAAAAAATAATATTAATTATATTATAAAAGTATATTATTATATATATTATATATATATTTTTTTATATTATATATTATTTTATTATCTTTGGAATTTAGAAATTAATTTTATTTTTTTAACCACGTGTTATATAGTTTCTTGTTTTATCTTATCTCTTTCATTGATAAAAATGTTTTTTTTTTTTTAATCAGACAAAGCTTTATCGCACGCGACATATAATGATGTTTTTATATGCAATTAAACAATATCGAATAAAATTAAAAAATATCGAATATGCATGATGCAAGTTATAATAAATATTTATTATATAAATTATAATATAAATTATAAATGTTGTTATTCAGGTCATAAAATTTGATTGTCATTAATTGTGTAAATGATCTCTTGAATTTAATTAATATCTCTATTAATAATATAGTCAATCAAGCGACGCTACCGCGTCGCGACGTCAAATACATAAAAAACTGAAAAAGAACTGAGCAAGAATCCGAGCATTGAGAGTCACTATCCTCGATGCGATGTTACCAAATAGCTTATTCGAAATTTTACGTCAAATAAACTTTCGATTAAAATATTTCAGAAACGAAAGCCGTAATAAAAAAATCTAAGGGCATTTTTCTGATATAATGTGAATACAAGCTTTCGATTGCGACCAGTTTAAATAAAATCGGTTCAGTCAATCTCGAGAAATGATAATCGCATGCCAGAAATGTGACATTTTTCGTTTTCCTCCATCATAAGATTCAGATTCAGACTCATGAACGTATCTTCGCACGCACACATTCAAAACGATTTTGTCCCTCGAACTGCGTTCATACCGCGCATATATGATTATTCTCTTTAGTGTGCAAAAATGCTTTAAGAAACAAAACCATTTATGTACATGTGTGTGCATACGTATGATATGTGTATATGTGTATATGTGTATATGTGTATGTATACGTGTGAGAGATTAATTTATCGTATAACAATTTTTAAAAATCTCTTGAGGGTAAAATCTAATCTATCTCGAAAACGGTATCACAAAAATATAAAAACTGTGCCGTTAGATAAAACTTCTAAGGAGACTAATTTATCGTATTATAACAATATTCGAAAACCACCCCTTGGGAGTGAACTCAAATATCTAGAAAATGAAATCTTGTGAAAATACGCGACTTGCCCTTAGTAAAGATTTTTAAAAATGCATATATATTTTTTGCAGAAATAATATAAATTTTTACAAAAAGCTGGTAATATCTCTCTAGAAACAACCCTAACAAAAATAAAATATGTAATATATGTCAAGTAAAATATGTAAAATATGTCAAGTATATAAAAAAAATATCTTTAAAAAATCTAATATATTTTTTGTAAAAATAATATAAATTTTTACAAAAAGCAATGAGATCCCCTAAAAAAAACCTTATAAAAAATACGTACATAAAAAAATAAAAAAATCTAAAAGAGTGATCAAAATAAAATATTTAAAAACCGATATGAGATACATATGAGATCAATACTATTACTAAGTACAATAAATTATGCTATATTAATTTGTAATCGATACTAAATGAGTTAAAATTACTTTAATTCCTAAAGTCTTTTTTATATGATGTATATAATTTAAAAAAGCTTAACACAAATTCTAAATCGCATAAATGACCTTCAGATCGAAGTAAGATATGAAAACTTGGCGTGCCCCGTATTTAAATCATATAGTTTAAAATAGCAAAAAAGCTAACTAAATTAATTATCTCTTTTAGATTTTTTAATTTTTTTTATGTACTTGGCGTATTTGTTTATAAGGTTTTTTTTAGGGGATATCTTATAACTGTAAGTAATTCTCAGAATTATAAAGATCATTGTAAACATTTTGAAAAGACAGTAACTTGTTCTGATTCAATAGACAATTTGTGTTGTCTTTGGGTGCACAGCTATTCAGCTTCGGTGCATAAGAATTTGCATTTTGCAAGTCGATACTTTTCTGTGCCTGCGGACAATTATTCCACTGACAATAATTGTTGTTTTGCTGTGATTGAAAGACACCATAGTTGATTGGCTGTTGATACGCATACCCTTTGTCTTCAGGGGCATAATATACATCATTTTGCACAATATTAGAGAAGGTGGATGGCATTTGCGTTTGCTGCGCCGATCCGATCAACGCGCTAGGGTAATTCTGCGCTTCCTTGCATCGATCGAGGACTCCATAATTTTTTACGGTTTGACTGTTGTTCGGCGGCACGTCGCTCGGATGCATGTACGAAGGACCGGCAGTCTCTGTGGTCTTAGGAACCACCCAGGTCGACGATTTGGAATCATTAGTGTCTGTTTTGGAGACCATTGTCTCCGAAGAATGCATTTTCGCACTACCAGATGGCGAGTTCTCGGGAGCGTCAATGAATTTGATCGCTTTGTTGGGCTCAGACTTAGTTTCCTTTTTATTCTTCATTCTACGATTTTGAAACCATACTTTGATTTGCTTTTCCGTTAGATTGAGAGCTTCCGCTATATTAATGCGTCTCTTTCTGCAAAGATAAGCTCCTGCGTTGAATTCTCTCTCCAATTCCAACAATTGGTTACTAGTGTATGCCGTTCTGGTACGTTTGGCCTTTATCTGCTTTCTTGCTGCAACTAAAAGTTGGTAATTGTTGAACAATATATACTTGTGGAAAATACACTTTTAGTATTTTTAATGAGAAAATAAAATTACAATAATTAAAAATCGACTTAAACAGCAAGATTAAAGAAAAGAAAAGAGTTATATTTTAAACTATACAGATGGAAAATAGTTCGAAACAATCGTGCATTAATATATTTTGTATTTTTCTATATAATCACTTATTTATTTACATTGCATTTTTGCATTTTTTTTAAAAAGATGCATTTTATTATTAAAATACAGAGTGGGCCAATAACTCTATCCACCTGGAATATCTCCGTTATTTTTAGAGATACAAAAATTTTTACTTATAAAAATTGTACGGTACCAAGAGGGCCGTAATATGCTACTAATATTTTTTTGTAGCTGGAGAGGCTTCAGAGATTTCAAGATCATCTCCATTTTTTTAAATCGCATGCTATACTTTTTTATTCTTAGTGTCATAGCGGATGTTTCAACGACCTATAATAAGGTCATTCGGCACTTTTTAAATAAAAGTGTAAAACAATGATTCTTACCTTGCTTATAAGAGATGCTCGAAGTGATGTTCGTTTGCATCGATGCAACACTGAAATCTTTCAATTGCTGAAGCACGTACATTTCTTAACGTTTCTGGACTGATTGTCCCATATGCTGCAATAAATCGTTGTTTCATATTTTCCGCTGTAGTCGGTATTTCTTGGTATACAATGTTCTTTGTACTATATCGCTAGATTATAGTAAGAAATGTAAATATTTACACTTTTATTTGATGACGAATGACCTTATTATAGGTCGTTGAAATCGTCTAAACATCTGCTATTACATTAAGAATAAAAAAGTATAGCATGCCATTTAAAAAAATGGAGATGACTTTGAAATCTCTGAAGCGTCTCCACTTACAAAAAAATATTAGTAGCATATTATGGCCCTCTTGATACCGTACAACTTTTATAAGTAAAAATTTTTGTATCTCTAAAAATAACGGAGATCTTCCAGGTGAACAGAGTTATCGGTCATGTATATATAAAATATTGATGATTAATACAGGATAAAACAAAAATAATTGATAAAGAGAAGAATTAAGCAATTTTATAAACTTTGTTCTTTGCCTCTAGGCACAAATTCTTGAAATAAATACGTGTTCTTTAATTAAAATCTTATCTTTAGAAATTCAAAACATATGCAAACATATTCTAGTATAGCATGTATTTACATATAGAGTATTTTATGTTAAAAATATTTCAAAAAAAATTTCGAAAAATTTCTGATCAAACGTTGAAAAAGTCTGACACGCATGAAATGAGAATAGCAACGCCCATAATAGAGGAAAGTATTATCAAGTACAAAAATCTCAGTAGGAAGTCTACAAACAGGCCGCTATACCTGCTGCGTTTCAAAAACCCGAACAATAAAGGCGGGTTATTTTGATTAAACGATAGTCATCGATATTAAAGATCGAATATTAATCACTGACCAAAATTGAATGTATTTGTAAAGACGTTTATTTCAACTATACGTACGGGAATCGTATATTTACGAAAAAAATTAACGTAATTTGTAGTTTGTTAATATGTATTTATATAATAAATATACTTGTAATTTAGGGAAAATGATTATAATATTATTTATTCGATTTATTGTTTTTAATCATTCAATTTGTTAATGATAGATAACTAATATGTGATAATCTTAAATAAAAAAATAAATCTATATTTCCAAGGTTTTCCTTTTTTAGTTTTCATTAACTTATCAGCATTTTTTTTTTAAATTAACGCGCAATAGGTGAAAGTTTGAAAATACATTATCAGTTTTTAAAAATGTAAGAAATCTAAGGAATGTAAGAAATACATATCAAGATATGCAGATATTTACACAGATAATACACTTGAAAATTTTATAAATTTTGCCACGAACATCTAGACGTAAGTGATGTTATATCAAAATGCATAACTTTGATACGAATTTTTTAGAGATATAATGGTTTATGAATGCAATACCATAATATAATAATACAATATGTTTAATACTATAATACTACAATACTATAATACCATATATTTAAATTAGAATATAATTAATGTCGTATCCAGCTAGATTAATTCAATAAATTTTTATCTTATATTAGATAATAATATTAATAATAATAAGATAATAATAAGATAATATTAATAATAATAAGATAATAATATTGTATAAGATAATATTAATAATAATAAGATAATAATATTGTATAAGATAATAATTTGTAAGAATTGTATAAGATAATAATTTATCAGAATATATAATTATGAGGTCAAGGACTTCATATAATAGGTCCGTCGTGAAACAAGAAAAAAAAGAAGAATATATAAGACGTGATCTAAAAAAAGTAGCAACTTAGCAAAAATCACTATATATTGATGATATCAATGAAAAGTAACTAAAAATCTTCCCGTCTTCAGAATAATTATGTGCACACGAGTTTGTTAAAAAAATAGAATAGTAAGAATTATATTTTCATTAATAAGGAAATTATATCTCTCTAATTAATAACTACAAAATTTTATATTTTTTTTAACAAAATATTTTTATTCACATGCAAGAGTTAGAGTTAAAAGTAGTTCATAGAAACAAGAAAATCATTATTTTAATGAATAAAAATATATATAAATATCATATTATATTGTACTATTTCTACTATTCTATTTATTTCATAACCTTAATAATCTTGAACAACAAAGCCAGAAAGGGAAAAAATAAAAAACTTACTGCACTTTAAGAGATGCTAAAATATGTTTTATATCTTTGAAATTTTGGTTTTTCTTTTTTTCTCTTTCTTTCTCGAATATATTTTCTAATATGCAATTACTTTCTATTGTTATCGTCGATATATGCATATATCAATAAAAGTTTATAAATAATCTAAATAAATAATCTAAAATAATCTAAATAAAATAAATAGTTAAATAAATTAAATAAATTATTTAAAGTAGTTGTGATATTGTGATGATATTTTGTGAATCCATTAAAAATTAATATTTCGATTAAAATTAAATTAATTAATTACTTTATACACAAAAATTTACAATAATTATTGCATTATTAAACTGGATACACATTATTTAATATGTTTATTATAATTAGTTTGATGTAATGACACATTATTTAATATGTTTAATATTAGTTTGATGTAATGACATTTGTGACAAATCCAAATTTGCATAATACCTTGATTATAATCCATTGTTGTCGCAGAATTAAAATATAATTGTTCACTTTGCTGTGGTTGCACTTGTTGTTGTTGTTTCATCTGGACTTTTTGTTGAAATGAATACTCAGGTCTCGTAGCTTCTGTTTTTATCTTATCCCTCGACGATATTAAGTCATTATAAAATAACCCACTGCTTTGAATGTTTATATCGTTGTTTGTCACTGAATTTATTAAGCATTCAAGATATTCAATTACATTAAAATCGCAACTATTTTGCAGGTGACTGTTTCCATGGTCCCAGTGCATTTTTCACAATATTTTGTCAATTTCTCGGCAATAAAATTCGATGTACGATTGACGTGATCTTTGCGATCGAAATCTTGTTCAGGAGCAATAAGTTTTGAACTTATGTACATATGCCTACTCGTAGAAATTCGAGTCTTGATAAAATTTTCGATATTTTTCGGTTTTCGAAAACTTACAAACGAAACGCACGATGTTTCACTTACAACCGCCAGTTAAAGACTGTCCTACTAAATTCTTTTCTATTTGCATACATATAACCATTCTAGGTAGATATCAGGATAGATAGACATAAATGCGAACGAACATTGGTGGATTCTATCTTCCGATCTTCCCTTACGATAACGAATAGTTATCTACTAAAGTGATGCATACCGATGTCAGTATCACGCATTCTGAAATTGTTGAATAGGCGTTGAAAGTATGTTTTGTATATCTATAAGATAATTTGTTATCAAGACTGCTCAAGGAGTTCCTTCCAATGAGTTACTTTCTTTATAGGCCATTTTCTATATAGTTACTTTCTTTATAGGCCATTTTCTATATAGTATATATAAAATCTTATATTAATTTTAAAAATCTTATATTTAATTTTTTTACACTTGTCAAATTTGAATCTGTTCAGACAAATTTATATAATGCAAAAAATATTAAAATAATTATACTGATGAAAATGCGTAGAAATATAGTAGCATGTTTATAAATGTTGACATTAACTTACATATCACAAGTTATTTCGACATATTATAGAAGGTGCGCAGCTCTCCTAAATAATATATATTTTAAATTATGTGTAGCCCTCTTTTTTTACTTTTGAGATGTGCGAGACTTTGAAATATTGTAAAAATAAAATTTTTAAAGAAGGGAATTTAATTTTTTTCTTAATGACCTTAAGCTTAACATATGTATATGTATACGAATAAAACAATATTTCATAATAAATAAATAAATTGCACCTTCTCATGATAAAATACACCATATATCCTAAGGTGTCCTAGTTATCATGTGTAAAAAAAAATCATAAGTAGATCTCGTTAAACCGAACTAAAAAGTCCTATACATTATGTGAACAACCAATAAAAAAAATTTTGAGATATTAATTAAAGAAGATCAGTTAATCCGTGCGAGTATAAGCGTTCGGCGACATCCAATTCACTATAACCTGATTCTAAGTGCATGGCGAAGCGGTGAGTAAAGCGATGATGAGGGTGGAAAGAATTAAATTTAATTAATATTTCGAAATTTTACGTGAATTTTAATAAGATTTACTTATAGTTTTTTTGACACACGATAGCTAGGGACCCTATATATATGCACTATATACAAATGTTGGCCTTTTTTATTTAAGAGTGAGTCCAAACAAGCATTAAGTCGCTACCTTTAAACCAAGATAATTAGTTCTTAATTGCGTTATTCTAATCTTGTTTACTATCAAATGATAATTCTTATTAAATCATAAATCTCATATTAGTTAATATATTTAAATTTTATTGGCTACCTGATTCCATTGATAAAACATTATTTGTATTTACAGAAATTGCTCTTGATGTTAATCAGCTATGTATTTCTTATATGCTAATGTCTCTTTCTTAATACTTTTGATTGCGTACTAAAGGGATTTTTAAAAGGTTATATTTAAAAGGGTATTATGTTTATATATATTATTATTAGGTTTTCTTATAAATAAATAAATGAATCAAAAGAATGAAAACATAATTCTTTTTAATGAAAATTCCGACATTAGAAGAGAATCTAAAAATCTGTAAAATGATTAAGTCGAAACAGAATCTTCTGCTGAAAATTTATAGTTCTCATTCGATAGCTTCATCGCCTAGATATTTCATTTATTTTATTTTTTAAGATTGTTTTAATAATATATGAAAAATGTGCGAGTTACTTTTGTTAATATACATAAGGACTTTTATTTTAAAATTTCTCCCATGCAATAAATATTAATATTAATATGTGTTAAAAAGTCGTGCTACAGAATCGCGAAATTCTTTTATTGTCAAATAGTCGAGAGGATTGCTAACAATTTTTCTCGGTTTAGATTTCTATCCTCGAGAATATATGTATCGTATTGTATGATTTTTAAAATAATTTTCACACCTCATCATCGATATACCCGATAATTTTGATTCCATAGGCAGACTTTCCCCGCAAACTTGTGTTATGAAACAGCGATAGGAAAGCGAGAAGGAAAAACGTGGATCGGATCCGGACTTCGAGATACGAAACTGGGAGATTGATCAGCGTCATCCTGTCCGTCTATCTCTGGACTCCTCCGGTATTCCTCCTCCCCTTTCACCGCCGCGAGATTCTATATTGTCTTTTTGTCCGTTTCGCATCCCTTTTCCGCGCGCCTCTCTCTCTCTCTCTCTTTCTCTTTCTCTTTCTTTCTTTCTTACTTCCATCCTTCTCCGTCTTTCCTCTCCTTTCGGAATCAGCCATTCTCCATCCGCGCCAGAGAGCTGTCTGCAGATCCGCGCCACCGGTTTTCCAACCTTCCTCGCCCACCCCAAGGACGAACATCCTCCGACTCTCGGCCACATCCACCCCTCGCCGAAGCTTCCTCGTCGTCTGAGCGTCCTCTTTTTCTACGCCTGCTTGTTCCGTAGACAAAGATCGCCGCGATGGAAAAAGAAGGCCAACGGCCGAGGGGGGGGGGAGGCCGGAGGGCGGAGGATGGGGGTGAGTAATACCGTAGGAAGAAAAAAGGAGAGAGCATCCTCTCGTTGCTTCTTTCGTTCTCTTCTTGCAATCAACTTTTTGGGCGGGATCACGCGTCCGCACCTTGGCCGTTTCCGTTTTACCGCCAAAAATTATTGCTTCACGCTGCGATATCCGCGCTCCTGATTCACGATATATTTCAGGAGCTCATAAAATATTCATCTCGTTAGAAAGTATGTGTAGATACGATTAAACTTTCTTTACAAATTTCTTTCACGTGCAGAATATCGCGATGACGTTCATACTTAAAGCGCAAAATTAAAAAAACGGAATGGTGGAATCAATCAAGATACAATATTACATGACATTTGGCATCAATTATTCTTATGTTTATCATAAGAATAAAATGCATGCGAGAAAGTCTTCTTGAATAACAATAATAAAATTGTAGTAAAAAAATTAACATTCCATATTATCGAGATTTTAATTTTAAAAATCCATAAGCAAGGAAGTTCGTACATTTGTTGATTGTTTATCGATGAAGAAAATTGTTTACCTGTTAAAGGAGAGGATAAAACGTGTTTGATAGATTTCATCATATAGCTTGACGTTGTTTGGACATTAATATATGCTTATAATCCTATGGGAGATTCGATGAAATCATAGCTAATACCATATTTTTGCAACTCTGTTTACAAATACTGTTTAACTTTCTCTAATGATGTAACAGATTTTTCCAGCAATAGAAACTTCTTCATGACTAATGCTGTGGAAAAATAAAATTACCTGATATCAGTCGAATTTCGAAGCTCAATATTAGGAATATGATTTTCCTCATAAGGAATATAATTATAAACCTTGATAACAACTTATACCCCAAAAGTACTCTTTCCCGATTATACTTACGCATTAATGAATAATTATCGCGCGTGTCGCACGCGAATAATCTTCGAGATGTTGAGACGCGCATTGATATAGAGAGCAACGGAGATGACGAACGGAGGAAGATATTTTAACCGCAAGAACGAGCGAGCTGACATCAGGAAGAAGGAGAGACGGGTATGAAGGGCTTGGTTGGAATACGGGGAGATAGTAGACAACGTGCATACGTATACAGAGACGATGGGTGAGTAAGGCGATGGAGGACAGGAAGGAGGACGGGGTGCCGGGTGAGAGGAGGGGGAGAGAGTGAAGGGAGGATCGGTTGAAGTAGGAGGGTAAACCTTTCCCGACCCTTAGCAACGCTCTCGCGACGCGCTATCCTGCGGATAACATCAGCGGCTTCAGGGCAGGAAATGAAAATCGCGCCGACACTGTTTAATTTAGATAAAAGCATATGTTACACGACGAATGGCGTCGCTCTCTCTCCCTCTCCCTCACCCTCTCTCTCTCTTCTTTTCGCGCGAGATGGTATATCCTTAAAGAGGCCACATTATGTCTTTTCTCACAAGGAATTCGCGCGAAGAGACGCACAGCGCGAACGGGGTCGTTCAATTTACCGCTCACTTGTCCGCGCTCTGAACGCGCGCGTAATTTTCTAAAATATGTTACAAATTGCAGTAGAATTTTATATATTTCAAATTGAAATTTTTTAATTAACAGACTAATGTATATGAGACATGGATATTCCTGTAAAATTATGTGTTGTGCGTATCATTCTTTAATTATTATAAATTATTTGGTATTTTTTCCTCGATCGATTATTTTTGAATGCTCACAAGTTTATAATTAATATATTAATGTTAATCAATTCGATCGTATTAAGATGTCGTGATCGAAGAAATGCCGAAGAGAAACGACGGTTCTTCGACGGAATGAGTCGAAAATCGTTTTTACCGGGGATCGGGACTCTTCAGGACATCGCGCGCAAGAAGCACTCGCGGATATGACGTGTTTTTATCGGCGGTACCACGGCCAAGATCCCGAAGAGTCGTCAACTCCAAGCCGGATGCCGAGATTCGCGCGAGCAGATAGAAAAGGCATAGGACTTTTATACTCTGGAGGTTAAAGTTTAGGAAGTTATTTTGACTCTCGGTTGAATGCCTTTGCCCACACCGTACTTTGGTGAGAAAAGCAACCCTGTCAGCTTGCTTGACGTCTCCCGTCATAGCCACCCTCACCATCGTGAGGATTTTCCCTCTCATCATCCTCTTGTCTATCTTTCTTCTTGTCTCCTTCCTCCCATCCGGCTATTGTTACTCCTATCGAGTTGACTTTCTTTTAATTAAAAATTTTCCTTTTTTCTTATTTGATAAAATCTCTTTAAAATTCAAAAGATAATTATAAGTTGATGATTACATACTGTTTCTTTCTACAATCGTTTCAATCTTGTATTTTGAATTTTGTACTTTGTTCTCTTGCGCTATTTTCTTGCTCGCTCTATGACATTATTTTTTTCATCATTTTTTTTCTTTCCATGTCCCTCGGTTCGAGCAAAAAGTTAGAAATCTTATAATATAAGTTTACTGAATGCAAAATCAGAGTAGCCCTCCATGTCGCTCTCCATGGGCAACTTGTATCGTATTTTAATGAAACCAACTTGCTACGGTTACCCATCTCAGATACGCAAAATTCTGATATTGTCCTTATCGTTTTTATTATAAAAATGTTAAACTTTCTAACTATATATTTTGTGTATGACTACATTTAAAAATAATACACGCACATTAATCTAGAAGTCTAAAATTCAAATAATAAATACCCGACAACATTAATCTACACTTTATAAAAAAAGCAAAAAGTTAAAGTAAGAATTTTATTTTATATATCACTGTTAAAATTAAATAATTTAAAATTTAAAATATAATAGAAAAATTTACTTATTTAGAAAAGAAATGTAACAGTTAAAGATATTTCTTCTTAAAGTCAGTTTTCATTACTTTATTTTCAAACGGAAATATTCAAATATATGTCTTGAATGCGATCATCTTTGGAAATAATGAAAAACAAGGAAGTCGCAAAATTTTTAATACACAATATCTAATTAGAAATGCGGATATGCTTTCCACAAATCATCGGGGAAATTTATACTCTTGTCGATTAGACGTTTAAATTCTTTTAAGTCATCTACTTTCTAATATCTAAGATAATTCTATAGTATATTTTTATCTAAGCATAATGCTTAGAATATATATAGATATAAAATTTAAACAAGAATTTAGAATTTTAACAAGTTTTACAAGTAAATTTTTAGTAAATGAGAAATGTTACAAATTGCATATCATTAAAAGGATTTAAATGTTATTTATTTAATAATTTGTAAATTAAATTTCATCGATGATCTTATTATATTTGTTGAAGAAATATTACTTTTTTTATTTTTGCGTCATATTAAATGACTGTAAAAGATGACGGATGTAAAAGTGAAAGCTAAAATAGTTAAAAAATAAACATAAAACGTAATGATATGATAGTGATGTCAGATTCCGATCTTTCGGTAGCATGCGGTAGTATGTAAAGGATATCTTCTCTGCGAGAAAAGAGCGAGTATAGTATTTGTTTTCTTTTATGTTGCTTATCATATCACTAGTTTCATGCTTATTTTTTGATTATTTTAGCTTTCACTTTTACACCATCTTTTACAGTCATTTAATATGACGCAAAAATAAAAAAAGCAATATTCTTCAACAAATATAAGGTCATCGCTGAAATTTAATTTACAAATTATTACATAAATAACATTTAAATCCTTCTAATGCTATGCAATTTGTAACATTTCTCATTTACTAAAAATTTACGTGTAAAACTTGTTAAAATATTACACGAGATTACAGAAAGTCAAATTTAAAAATATTGATAGTGTCCACGTATATCAAACTCTCTTCAAAATCTAATTACAATTATCGTGATAAGTGGCGTTACAAGTTACACTATCCTGTTAGAAGACACGTGGTCAACGGACGACGTCCACCATAACGCTTACAGCATGCCTTCCTTCAAGCGTTGCCAGTGTACAAGGGCGGCACGGGGAGTTGCTTGCGCAACGGATGATATATTATCGGGCGCTGTTTGCACTTTGACAACATCGCGGGGCATAAAAACGCTGACTCATTTAAAGCGGCCCCCGGGATTGCGCGGGTGCTTCGGGAGGATCCGCGTGCCGGGCTTCCCCCCAACTCACCCCTCGCCCTCGCGAGAGCCGTCTCCTCTCTTCCGATCCTCCGGTATGTTCCAACCTACACCCGCTCGGCCTCCCTTTTCCGTTCCAGCGCAAACCACCACCCCAATTGCACCCTCCTCCTCCTCCTCTTCCTCCTCTCCTCCGTCCGTCGTTCTCCTTTCCGCCACCCTCGCTTTGTCCACCGGGCTCCTCGTCCTCCAACATCCACCGCGTCTCAACCCCGCGGCTCTCCTGCAGGTCCCACAAACCGGCATCTCGTGACTCTCTTTTCTTCCGCGCCAACAGCAACCGGACTCATCCTTCGTCCGCTTTCCCGCCTTCAGCCTCCTTCCCTCCCCCTCCTCCCTCCCTCTCGTGTTCACTCTCACTCCTCTCCCTGCGCGTTGCCAGCAAACTGCTCCCAACATTTCCCATGACCCGCTCTTTCTCTCGCTCTTTTCTTCGAGATTTCTCCCTTTCCCCCCACGCCCGTTGAAGCGTCGACTAACGGTCGCTTATAATTGCGATTCTTGGTATAATTTGTATTAAGGCTAATTAATTGCAATGGCTTGTATAATTTAGTTCACTATTATTTTCCTCTTCATCTGTTCGCAACGGCGATGAGTGTTTAGTCTGACTGATATAAGGATTGCGATTAAAGTAAAGTTTTCGAGACTAATTTCTTTCGGGAAATTTTCTCGTGCGCGTAGTGACATTGTACGATTTGCAAGCTGTATAAAGAAAAACGCGTTTAACTTACGTGTAATATAAACTGTCTATACACATATGAATGTCTTACGCTCTTTAGCTCGCAGGATTAGGAATCTTATGCAAAAGTTGATAAGTGGGATGGGGTGAAATGTGGGTCGCAAGGCTCCCTCGAGTGGATTCAGTGGGGTATTCAATGGGGTAAATGGGGTATTGCATATTAAATGCGCAGATAGGGGGTTATAACGGTAAAAGGAGGAAGCGGAATAGCTCGGGATTTAAGAGAAACGTGTGGAACAATGTGTGTAAGCTTGATGCGGTTATTGATTACGGATCACTGTCATTGACGGCCCGTCATATGGAAACAGTGACCGTTTTTCGTTACGAACACATCGACACGTCTCTGCAATAAAAGCAGGTGCTTTAAAATTCTAAACAAAAATTTACGCCGTTTACAGAATTAAAATTGTTTTCATATGTTTTATTTGTATCGTTAACAGCGATGTAAAATCTAAGCTGGCGTAATATTCAAATTTTTAATTCATTTTCTCTTTTTTAAATTTTTCTACAAAAAAATTGACAGATATAACAAAAATCAGCAAAATCTAAACAATTTCTTATAATTCAGCATTTCTAAACGAAAATCAGCAAAATCTAAACAATTTCTTATAATTCAGCATTTCTTATAATCAGCAAAATCTATACAATTTTTTATAATTGTATTTTATATAATTAATAAAATAAAATTATTATTATTAATTAATATATAATTATATTTTGATAATTTAATTTATCAAAATTACTTTTAATTGATCTATGATTCGAAAATTATTGTTTAGAGAAAAAAATAATTGCAAATTAGAAAAGAATTGAAGAAATCTGCCATTAATCATAATAAGCAAAGTTCATGTTGTAATAATTAGTATAAATCGCAACTGATAGAAAGGTAGAAAGAAATGGACAGAACAGGAGGCTCGACGACGTATGTCCCCAAAAGCCGCGGAGCTTAGCGTTGAGTGATCGCCGCTCAGTCGACCTCGTAACCGGCGCCATATATCATTCAAGATGGCTGGCATCTCACGCTGTTCAGAGAGAGACAAGGGTGACAACCCTCCCGTCTCTGCTTGCTACTTTTGACTGGCTATGTCTACGCCTTCGCTGATAATCGTATTAAGAAGATATCAACTCTGAAGCGATGGTTTTTCCAAAGTGCTAACTGTATTAATGTAAAAGGCTTCAGCAAATATGAGTGTCATGAAATTGCGATATTAATGAAATTGCGCTGTGAATTAATAATTATACTTCTCACTAATTACGCATTACATATTTTTTAATTATTGAGAAGTATATAAATAGTATATAAAAGTATATAAAAGTAAAACGAAAAGTAAAACATTTTGAAAAATGACATATATTTTACTTAATAATTAAAACTTTTTATGATGAAAAAATAAAGAAAAAGGACTACTAGAGTACTGAAGAAAAAGACTTGAATAAAAAATAAGAATTAAATGAACTAAATGATTTGATTAAAGTATGATTACAATATTTTGTTTACAATTTGTAATGACAAATTAAGTAGACTTGTGCACATATATATATAATTAAAACGTAAATGAAACTTATCATTGATATGCCTGGTGGAAATTCAATATAGAAACCCAATATTTAAAGTATGCATGTGTATCTGCATCCACTGTAATTCTGGAATAATGCATCGATCGATCGCTTTGTATAAATAACCAGAGGATTATCAAAAGCTAATTAATTTGCATATGCGTATTAATCACACATGAATAAATGAATTAATCAAATAATTGAATGGGTTAAAGAAAATGTGAGTTTTCGGCTTATCCATAAATCCATGAATTTACATGAACAACACAATTACATAATGATGCGGTACGATATAATTTTATTTATGCATTTGCATGCGAGATTTGTAAAAAATTCATGCTTGAAAAAAGTAACCGAGGAAAAAAATATTTTCTTCAGTTCCATCTATCGTCTATAAATGTGCGTCGAGACAGTCTGTCCCATGGGTCGGTAAACTAAATTCCTTTGCAGTAAACTACCTTACTAACGTCAGATTCCACGAGAGATTGTTGGACTAAGTTCTTTTTAATTTCATTAAATTAATATTGTCAATATTCGTACTCTCGGATAATGGATGAATATCAGAGTAAAAATCACGTATATAAATTCTAGTTGTCAAAATATAAAATTCCTGCTATATTTCATATTTATTTTATTAAAATTTAATGAATTCTTTAAAAAATATGTATTTTTGTTCAGCATTGTTAAAAGAATGTTTTCTTTTCTTTATTAACAATTTTTTGCAAGGAAAAGATATGTGACTGTTTAATCTTCAATTTGTCTACATAATTATTTAACTTTTATATAATACTCTTATAGTATATAATTATAAAATTATATATTCCATTGAATTGTGCCAATACAATACAATATTTAGAAGAGAGATATTTTTAAACTTTGCAAATTTTAACATTTTCTGCTAAAATTTTTAGTGTTTTTAATCAAAAGCAACATGATTGCAGTTGTAAAAAAGTTGGAATTTCTCTCTCTATTGTATAAGAAATTTAAAATGTATAAATACATGTCGGCGTAAAAAAAGCACATTTTTCTTTTCTGCAACGTGACTTATGAAAGCTTCAAAAACTCAACGTTATTTTCTACAGAATTATCAATGAAACAAGTCGACGCTGTTTCGTGAGCAGGTGTATTCTCGAAAATATTCTAAAAATTATATTGAGTATATATTTTTCAAAGAAACGACTAGCTTTTTCTATAGACAATATAGCTCGTCTATCTATCATACATGAGCAATATTGGCATGCCCATCGGCTGTAATATTGAAATTGTACTTTTTGCAATATGAGAGTTATTTATGAAACGTAGCAGGCAATATAGGAACGCGCAGGGAGGGTGTCGGCATGTGTGATGGTAGCGTTCTGATATGATGTGATGCGATGCGAGGAGGATCGAGCTCGTTGAGATATATAATGCTCGACGTATGAAGCGTACTAGAAAATAAATTATAAAAGATTGAAAGAGATAAAATGAGTGAGGTCTCTCAATCTTTCATAGAATCGCGCTGTATTCTTCAACTCTTCTCTTAATTATACGTTTCAGTCATTCAACATCATGTCTACTCTCACTGATTCACTATACATTTTATATTTTACATTTATTTATACTTATCTCACCTCTTCTTGTAATATCGTAAATAATTCTTCAGGTGCTACAGCATTTATTTCTTAAATAATATGATTTAGAGAGAAATTGTTATTTACGTTTTAAACATATGCAGACAATATTATCTATGTGCGATTGATTTTCTACGGTGTCCTTTGCTTTTTTTTGTGAAACTGCAGTAGCAACGTGTAACGTGTACGCTTAGAGCCCACCGAAGCGACAGCTGTTCGCCGGTTGGCTGCACTATTCGATTGTCTCGCTCTTGATGATTGATGATCGTTCGGGGTAGCTGCTGCTGTACCTTGACTCCGCGTCTGTCTTTTCCCTCTTTTCCCTCCAGCTTTTTTCGTTTCTCTGAACAATTTCAGTGCAACGTATCGGGTCGACACATATGTTGAAATTTTTCTTCAAAATAGTTAAGAAAAATCATGAAAATGGGGCAACGAGCGTGAAAGGAAGACGGATGACAAAGCATCGAAGAATGCTTAAACAAGAAGAAAGACTTTCAGAACGGAGACCAACAACGTTGCGATCTTTTTCAGTATTTAAATTATTCACCTGAATAAATATTATTTTTTATTTAAATATTATTAATATTTAAATTATTTACCTGAATAAATATTGTCTTTTAAAAATAAATAGCATTTGCGATTGATAAATATAAACGCAAAATGCTACAAATCGATTTTATAGCGACAAGTAATGATAATTGAAATATTCATAATCCATAAGAACACATTATTTCCCGTATTTAATTGAAGAAAACCGAAGCATTAGTGTGGTGGAGTATCCGTGAGTATTTCGTTCTCGATCTCTAGCTCTTTCCCATCGGCATTTCCTTACCTATCCGTTGTGTGTTTATCGCGAGAGAAGCACCTCGCCATCATACATCCGAATTACAAAGCTCGCTCATATTTTTCGTCGGTAAAGATCAAAGCGCTGATGAACATCTTTGCATAAAAACGAGCCGAGTTGTGCGCGAGGCATCGTCGAAGACATCAGCAACGCGGCGGCATCGCATGCGACACGGGCGATATCTCTCTCGGTCCCAACCCCTCCTGTCCTCCTCATCCCGCCAACTTGTTCCCCGCTCCATCCCCATCCCCCTCCGCAACCAAGCTACCATCAGGACGGATTCGCCCGTCTGCTACCGTCTTCGTCCATCCCTCGTTCCCCATCGTCGCCCCTGTCTCGCCCTCGAGACGACTACCGTAGCTGCTCTCGTCATTAGGCCAACGAGATTTTATTAAACTGCTCCTCCGCTCGCGCGCATAGGAGGCATATTTCGTTCCCTCTCGCGCTAGCCCCTCGCACAGCACAGTTATTACATGCAAAGTGAAAAAGTTGCCCATAGGGCTGACCATTATTCCGATGCTTCTTTCGCGCCTAGTCTCCACGCATGTGCGTGCGCGCGGCACTTACGCGAGCTTCCGAGAGATCGTTTCTTATTCTCTCCTCTCCCTTTTTTGCCCTCGCTTTCTCGAGGCCAGCTTCGTACGTCGCGTGTTACAAATTAAGTTGCATAAATTCACGCGCCTACCCGGGTATTGCAGGTTGCCGCGTTTCTCCGAGGACTAATTTCCTGCCAGTCTTCGTATAGAAACGCGATATCCGGCTGTCGTTTCGCTCGGATGAATCTGCCCTACATCGTCGCCAATCGAATTCCATACCTCGACCGAAGAGATCTCTTGCGTTCGCAGCGACGTATTATTTATCAAACACTGGCGTTATGTAACTGTCGCTTGAATATGACGATTAATCACTCTTATCATTCATTGTTCGGAACGCAAATAAAAATTTCTATTCTGAGAGAAAAACGTTTAGATTGCATATAGAGTTATCTTCTTCTCAGCAACTCATGTTTCGTATTCTTTACTATTGTTTGGAAATGCCATTTTATAATTAATGCCAATACTGTGTTCTGGGGGTACAATTCAATTAATTTCGAGACGTATATCGCAGATAATGATGACACTTACCGTGGTATACTTCGGTTGTTTTTTTTTTTTCGCAGAATCCGGACACGATAATCGATCGATTCGTTCCACATCGCACACGGGAGGTCGACGTGTTCCACTTTAATCACAACTTCATCCACGAGGAACGTGAAATTCGTCTTACGCCTATTGCGCAAATAGGCCAACTGAAAACGCATTGACATCGCAAGTCACCGACCACGATAGAGAGCGAGAAAGAAAGAGAGAGAGAGAGAGAGAGAGACAGAGAGGGATCGTCAGGGAGAGGTGGCGGAAGAAGAGAACGAGCCCGGTGCTGCTGAATGGCGCCCTACCTGGTCCCCGAAGTCATAAATCATTCCCCCGCGATACTACCCCTCGGCGTTTTCCTGCACCATAACATCGCTGATCGGCGAACGGTCAACATCACCTGGAGCGCGCACCACCGAGAGGAATCTTATCCACTTCTCCCGAAGAGAAGAAATCACGGAATTGCAGGCTCCCCGAGTAAGAAGATCCAGGTATATACGCAAGATACTTTTACTCTCAAACGTGATTTTCTTTCATTTGTCACTCGTAAAAACTTCCAAGAGACACCGGAGCACCGTTTTCAATTCGACACTGTCAATCCAAGCAAAAACTCTTCGGGACTCTTTCTCGCATAGCTTTTGAATACTGTCACGTTGCGAGAGGATCTCAAAGGTAGCCTGTGCCTCGAATAATCGTCGCTCTTATCGTTAATAAAATATATATATTTTATATATAAATATTTTCTAATACCGTATAATGATAATTAATTAATTACTGTTTTTTCTCCTAATGAAGATGATAAGTAAAATACTTTCCCCGATTTCATCGATAAGCGAAGAAGGTGGGATATCGAAATCACGCTTCTCGCAGTATAGTAGATGTCAAATTAATAGTCGGCGCGCTTTTTACCGCGCTGCATCGCGCGGCAAATCCCCGAGAACTCTCCTTGTGGAAGGGAGGCCATAAATTTCAGCGGCACGGATTCAAAATGATCTCCTTTATTGCACGCAAGCTGAGTTAGTTTCGCTTTGGCCTGCCTTCTGTACAGTCACATCGGGGAACGCAATCCCGCTTTCTTCTCTCGTTCTCCCGTTTTACCGGACAACTTTTACCTGACAATTAATTGCACGATCACGTGTTGCTTTCATGTGCGTACAACTCGGCCATATTGAATCGTCGGGGCATAATCGTGTCATGAATCGTGCGATAAATTTGTATCGGAAAGTGATTACACGTGTTTAATTTGTGTGCATATCTGAAAATATATCGTGATGAGAAGTACGTGACATAAATGCGCATGAAAAAATAAAACGTTCTTATAATAATATTTAATAATATTTAATTAAATAAGAAACAAAAGAAGGCTAGGAATCAAAGATGCAGGTAAGAGTGCGTGATAGTGATAATATATTATTATTTATCTTACATACAACAAGAAGCGCAAAAATAAATGTTTAAAATGTACTGTCTACGACGTTTCGACCTGGGTCCTTTTCAAATAGGAAAAATATAATATTATTTAAATCAACCTAATTGAATAATAAAAAAAGGAGTGTCTACGATGCAATTGTGCGACCCTACCGTTTCTTCTCAATTTCTTTTTATTTTATTGCATTGACTCCTTTTGCGCTTCTTAGTGTACATAAGATAAATAACTTTACAAAAGTTTCTATCATAATATATTACCACTGTCATGCACTATTACCTGCGTCTTTGGTTCCTATCCTTCTTTCGTTTCTTATTTGATTTGTATCATTTGAATCATTTTTACATTTGTATATTTTTATTTTTTTAATATTTAATTAAATTAAAAAAGCGATTATACGAACATCTCTCTGGATTAGTTTTTGAAAATACATAAAAGATAAGAGTAAAATTCGCAATTATTATCCACTTTCAGTTAGTAGACTTAAGACTGTAATGTAAATAATATTTAATCTGTAAGAGTGGAATTATAAGTTGTGTTAAAAGACAATGAGTCGAAGAGTGTAAATGTGTGTGAGTAAATCTTCCTAAGTTTTCCTGCAATTTATTTTAATTCTTTAAAGAGAGAATCGAACAAGAAGTACCTTGATATGATTGGTGCCATCTGTCGGTGATCTCCCAGTATCAGTGGGTATGCAAAAGATGACGCTGCTATAACAATTCGTTCTGTTTCTTCCCTCCGTAGTTGCTAGGATATAACTAAAATAAAATCTAAAATAAAAATCTTTTTAATATCATTGTGTACGCAACAAACTTAAAATTTTCCGAATAATCAAGTAAATTAATTTGATAAATAAGATTAAATCTGATTAAAATCACATAGAAACATCCTGTGACGCAAATTTTCAAAAATAAATAATTTTTTATATTTTTTAAAATATTTAATAATTACTTGAAAGCGAAAATGATTTAATAGAATCTTTTATAATATTCATCATTAATTATTCCCAGATTTCATGGAGAACAGTTGAAATAAAGATTTATTTTAAATTTTTCTATACATTGTTAAAAAATATGTTTTGATATTCTATAACATGATAAATAAATATATTTTAATATTTTTTATAGTTTTTCAAAGTGTGTTTTTTTCTTCTAATAAAAATTTTCAATCGCTTTAATAGTAGTGATGAGAAATGTTCATATATAATACAATTTATGCTAATGTTCTTCATGAGATGAGATTACGTGTTATTGTACGTGTACAACTATTATTTATCAAATTTCAGTAAAAATATATATTATGAATATGTTGAATCTAAAGCGAATATTTTTCTTTAACGCAATTTTCTTTAACGCAAAATTTAACGATAAAAATGAAATCCATACACATAGATTACATGTTACTTGCTCATATATTTCGTTATTCCTGGCACGATCTAAAATGACGTCAATTATACAAGAAATATGCTTTCCAACTTTGGCTTTTTGTTATGACTTGGAATCGAATGTAGGAAAATACATGGAAAATTATAAAGAAGATAAAATTTTTCATGAAAAATAATCAAATAAACAGCAATAATGAGATATTAAAATATCTAATATTTTGCAATTATATATTGATATTTTATGTACATTTTATAAATATATTTTTTCATACGCAAGCTTATTAAAAAGTTATTTCATGATAAATAATTGCTATAGTTTTTCAAACGTGTAAGGATAAAAAGTGAAGAAAAATCATTTTATATAGAATATAAAACAGATACCTATTTAATTTGCCATAAGTGGATGATATTTGTTTCTCTCATCTCTACGCGAGGGAAAACGTTTTATGCACAGCGCTCCAAATACTGCAGCCATTTTATATAGATTGCAATGTATTGATCGTCTCCGCCAACTGCCGACATTGTACGTAGTATCAGAATGACAGGCTGGCAGATGGAATCGCAACTTCCTCTTCCCTCGCCACCACCTGCCATCACGATCCAACCCCCTTCAATGCTTTGGACTGCCTGCCAACCCCTCGTCTCCGCCTATGCCTATATATATGGGTAGGTAGCTCCACAAGTCGCGAATATGCACACATACATGCATAAATATATATGTATACATACATATATATATGCATATATACATATATACATATATACATATATACATACATATATATATATATATATATATATATATATATATATATATTTGCGACTTGTTGAACTACACACTTCGCTCCTTCCACCCTAAAAATACAACTTTTTAATTAAAATGGCGCAGTCATGTAATATGAGTTACGTTACGAGCATTTGAATTACATGGGCTTATCGAGGACTTCAACATTTCTTTTGCATCTATCAAAATTATTATAGCTCTTTCTGTTTGTTTCCACAGATGTATATGTAATAATTTTCATCAAAATATCTGTAATATTTAAAAACTAGATTGTTACATTTAATTTTTTGCAGCTTCTTATTACGATGACGGGCGTATGACGGTCCTGTTCTCTCTTTAAAAATCTCTTTCTTGTAGGAGACACGCGATAGATTACCTCGGTAAAGCCGCGATAACGTGTTCATGTTCGCATCCGCTTCACTTTGACAAATGATCGTCTCTTGCGGAATCTCTAGCGCCTCCTAAACCACGTTACGATATTTTATAGTTCAATATTGTTGTTTACAGAAACATTTTTCTATTTATTAAAAGACTTAAGAATGATGGCAGAGAATTCGCCTTCAGAATCAACACCAAAGTCAATACATTATCTAACTGATCGATATTTCATGTATCTGCAGTTTTTATTTTCTTTGTCACTAGGTATATTGTTACGAGGAGTAACGCAAAATGGATTCTGCGAACGGAGAATCAGTAAAAGAGATAGAAGAATGAAAAAAATGACAGGCGCGGGAAAAAATAAGAGAGCAAAGCAGAGCGTTTCTTGCTACGTCAAGTATAAGATAGGGTGGTCTTCATCCGCAAAAGTGCCCCACGGGAGCTGCGTCAACGTCCGTACAGAAGAAGCTGAAACCCCCTTCGTTTCTCCGACCCACGATCCTTCAAGTTACGCGAAACCTCTTCACGGATCTTCACGAATGGACAGAATCACAACGGCAATGAGTTCTCTCGGCGGACGTCACTCAGATTCCGACCTTCTCATTCCATTCTTCTTTCCCGTTATGATTTATGGTTTCATTAATGCAACATACAACGCGCTTTCTTGGCTGCGGGACGAGAAAATGTTGATTAACCGTTTTATTTCTCGTACTAAAACAAATATAAGGCTATTACATTCAACTTGCTATTCATTTTTAGCAATTAAATAGATTTTCTCTATGGATCTTCTTAACTTTCTTGCAACTTCACTTTACTTTTAACGAATAAAAGGGTGTTTTGAAAGCTTCCGAAATGGGAACACCTTGGCACGTGGTTGCATTGTAGTAAGTAAAGCATATCACGAGTCTTGAGAAAGTTTTTATAACAATCTATGGCAGGTCATAGCTGGGATATTAAAAAGAACAGCAATTTTTGACTCTTTTCTAGCTAACTTTTTCAATGAATTGCAAAAAACGAGGAAAGCAAGAAAACTAGTAAAATTATTATAATAATTATGCAACAGTTTTAAATAAATTTTATAAATGTTAATTGTTAGTATTAAATCTACTTTTTATACTATTAATAATCAATTATTATTGAATTACTATTTTAAAATAATATTGTCAATATAAAATCTTTTATCATTTTTTAAAATATTTTATTTATTTTAAAAATATTTTATAAATATTTCATTAGCGCGCTTTTTGCAATATTTTTGTTGACGTGTACGATTCAACTTAACTACAGCAGAGGCATTTTTTAAATAGGAATACAAGGAAGAGAGGAACCTAAATTCTATCGTGGGCGATGTTGCAATTCCTTGTTAGAATCCCTAACCCGCCCAACTCGCTTCAGATTCATCTCAATAACATTAGCTTAATCGTTTAAGCTTTTAATTACGCTGGCTTATATCTACCGAGTAGAAAATGCACGTAATTCCCAGGACTCTTTAACTATATTAGAAATTCTGAAAACGAGAAACATATTCCTCGAACACATGGACTCGTCTTGTATCATCTCTCTTTAAATACCAAAGTAGATTAATATTTCATGTTTTCCAGAGAATTTAATTGAATTAAGTTTTTTAATAACATTTAACGCAATTAAAAAGACTCAATGGCCAGCGAATCGATCACGTAATGATCGCGTAGAGCAATTCGATTCACACAGAACGAAATGCTGTCGATTCTTTTATGGCGCACAATTCCGTTTTCAGATTCAAATTTGTCGCGAGCTACGAATGCGGAGATCGACAGTCGTGTCCAAGTACAGAAAAGGAAATCGACTGCCTGTCGGATTATTATTCCAAGCATGCCGCTCGGACGTTCATTCCTTCTCAACACATTCCACGATACGAGGTGGTGCCAGTCGAAGACGACGCTTCTTTCCGAACGTGCAAGTGCGACGCGAATGGGACTTGCGAAACAATAAATCTCGCATGAGGTATTTGCTTTTTTATTTAATTTAATAGCACGTTATCTCTTAATAAGTCGCGATTGCGAGACAATCATTTCACATTAAAATCTTAATCGAATCAGTTTTAAAATTTCCATACATTGTGTGTTATACAACTTTTATACGATATTTTGTTCTACGTCACTCGTGGTTTTTGACATAAGTATGAGATGTTTTTATAAATATTTTTTAATAATACAATTAAAATATTTCTCGTTGTATCTAAAAAGAAAAATACGAGTCTTATCCGTCAATATCGTTATTTTTATTTTGTCGCGCTGGACTAAGCGGTCCTTTATGGCAATGACCTTTAGTGAATTAATCAATAAATACGTGGCTACTGCGTGAACTACATTACGGTTTGTCTGTAAACGATGTCTGGGAACGCAGACGCGTAGTCGAACATATTTCCGATTATTCAGCTTATATTATTACGGTAAAAAGAGAGACGTGTAGATAATGAAAAAAATTGATCAAGATTCTCTCTCTTCCAACTTGATTTTTTGCAATCATATACGGAATAAGTCGCTGAGACGGACCCTGAAAGGTATTAATGATCGTTATTAATTAACCATTGTGTAATACATAAATTATATGTCATAATTATACATTTATTCTAATAATTAATCTCTGTTCAGGTGTCTAGTCACTCTGCGCACGAAGTGCAAGCTGATTGGTTTGATGAAGACCTGCTCAAAGTTCCGGAATGATCAGGAGACAGAGATCCTCACGTTGTTGTCAGGGCTTTATCCACGCCGCAACTTTACCCGATGATGAGACGTAAGCAAACTTTAGGAAGACATATTGCGTGTGAGTAGAGAATGACAGGTGGAAAGGTAGTTGAGTGGTATATGACGTGCGGCTGATGTTATATGAAGAGACGAATGGTTGCTATTTATATCGAATTAGTACTCCCTTATTAAACTTTCATTCTATTGCATATTAATATAATAATAATCGCTTGTTCTACCTCTTCGACTGCTTCCAATTTTCTTAAATATTATTATATATTGTCTTTTAAGGGAAATATAAGAATATCTTTTAAATATTTTTCTCTCTCTCCATAATTTAAAAAATACATTATTATCTTCCTTAAATTTCATCCTCCTCTGTGAATTATTTTCTGTACTCGTGTATAGCCATACATATTCTTTACATTTACGCTCTTCGTTTATTAATTATTGTTTATCCGCATTTGATTATTTTTATTCACCCTAACCGGAGCGATATTGATGAAAAAAGAACGGCATCTCATCGCTATATCTACTCCATTTTTTCCATCTTATCGCGATTCGACTCCTCCGCCGTTTAAAACGTCCCCTCGCGCGAGAGCCTCGTATCCTTTCTCTCCTTCTACTTAACTTTTTCTATCTGTTATACATATATACACACGGGCCAACTCCTCCGTCTCCCTCCGTCTCTTTAAGCGTCGACAGAGGCACGCTCTACGGCACAACCCTCATCCTCCGCCGTAGACACGTTCTCTCTCCGCTGTTCGTTTCCCTCTGGTGTCAGCCTCCGCAGCTTCAGGAGCAGAGAGACGATCAATACGTCGCTCTAGAACGGAGAAGGAACGGAAGCTACGTCATTGGGAGACTTTGGCACTCGCGGGGAGCGGAAAGGGGTCCCGCGAGGTAAAAGGACCTTTTCCAGGCGATTCCTCGAGAAGCAGAGGAGAGGAGACCAGGCCTGGCTCAGACCAGATATGCCCAGCTATGAGCGCGAAAAGATGATGAGACGAAGGGTGGCCCCTGGGTCTTGCGTCTCTCTTTCTCTAGCGGCTCGGTTGACAGGGACTCCGGACCGAGACTGCACGACTCGAACCGAACGTCAACGAGCGCAGGGACGGCTGTGCGAATCGGTCCCATCCAACCTTGATAAACTTATCAAAAGTATCCCGGTGACTCCTGTCACCCGGTTCGCTCATGTATACATAGCTGAGAAATATTTAATGCTTGTCACTTGCTACGTAATCCGGCTAAATCAACATCTTTATCGTCATATTTATACATTGCTTCCGCAAGAATAGGATATACAATGTTTCGTAAATAAATGAAAATAAAATTTCCTTAAAATCTGAATTGAATATTCTGAGAGAGATCATTGTTTCCGTAAAAGACCCTGTGTAATGCCGATAGTTTCACCTAAATTCAAAGATGTAATTATATTGTAAAGGTGTGACAAATGTATCGCATCTACCCGCACTCGCAAAATTATCTTTTTCCACTTCGCGCGTCGATAGTCCTTGACATTTCCAAGATTTATGCAAGTTTTACTATTGGAGAATATCTCCCGTGATATAGAAAGGCTTTATCGATTTGGCGTGCGAGCGACGGATCGTTGTACATAAATTTTCAACTATTTTCGGTACATTTGTTTTGACCCCTTCGCGGATATACTGACATGCAAATATAACGTTGAATCTTTCACGAGATAGCAATAATTAATGAACCGACTAATTTATAGCAATCTTTCATACGTTTTGTTCGATTTACAAATCAGTAATTAATAGCTTTATAATATTGAGGTGAAATTTTTCGGTTACATTTGATTGATATACTGTAATATATATAATTGTCTCCCTTTAGGAAGAAAGATAATACAATTTGCCGAAACATATTTAATATGAAATATGTTTTATTTGACTAATAAGATGTATTTTATTTGTCCACGATTTAGATTCTTAATTAACATTATTTAAAAAAAAAAAAGAAATAAATTCTAATCTATTTTTCTTACGATGACAAAACATACTCTGACTTAATACGGTTAAAAAAGGAGTATGAAGGAAAGTACGACCGTAATAAAATCCGATAACGAAGACAAATCGACAAACAGTATTGGTACTTACATTATTGGCGGTAACAGGCGGTAACAATCAATTAGGATAAACGTCGCGCGGTTCTCGCTAATAGAAATCGAAATCGCGAAATCGCGGAAAATCTGGAGGCACCATCCGAGCCTACGGCCCTGTGCTGTAGCATCCCCCGTGTCGGAGTGAGGGTGCGCGCGGTCCAATCATCGCAGAATCCGGAGAAAGCCCCTGGCTTCACCCGGGCAGCCGTGGGAGAGACGCCCCGCAACTCGAGGATTCGCTTGTCGCCGAATATCTTGTCGAGTCGTAAAGGACAGTCGGCGGTACAGCGTTTGGTTAGAGGGGCGTTGGCCCGGTTCCTTCGCTGTCCTTGTGTGCCCCCCGAAAATCTTAGAGAGAGAAAAAACCCGGGTTCCGTCAGACATCTCGTCATCCTGACTGAACTTGACTCAACTGGCACGCGAGACTCCAAGTGACAAATCCGCAAATCGACCTCGGGCGACCTCGAGGATAGAACCGAGCGTGAAATAATGCCAAACTGCGGGAACCCTCAGTGTTTTGCGAGCGGTTCAAGTGTCTTTCTCTTCACCCACCAATTTGTACAGTTTGTTCAATGATAATAGTCTTTTATCCGAGACACTCTCCGCCAAGAGCGAGCGTGTTAATGTGTGCCAAATGTGCATGGATGTGAGTCTGTTTGCTCATAGAAATATGTTTTGCATCATTTTTCAATGCCGATGTATCGATGTATATTTGACGGATTGCGCTGGTTCAATATTGCGGCCCGCAAACACGTTATTTGCGCACGAATATCTCTGAATATCAATTATTTCAGCATGATCGTCTTTAATCTAAACTCTTTTCATCTCTCCTATCTGTAAGATATACTGATTGTATACATATAACGCATAAAACTCCACGTGTATGTGTATATATATATACGTTTACAATACATGCATATAGTTGTATTCACCTTCTATTCTATTCGTATGTTTCAAGCATGATTTCTACTGGCATGTTTAATGATTTTCGCTCTTTTAATGATATCTTTTCTCACGAATATGTCATGCAATTACAATCTTTTAGTACGGTGGCTTTAGCTATAATGACTAAGCGATTAGTAGCCCTGTTGCATCTATGTTTGTTATCACGCATATTTGTATTTTGTAAAATTATGATATTGTCAATAGAGAAAGATTTTGACATAACATAATAAGAGTAATTATTAGTTAGTGGAATTACATCAGCCGTACATATTAATTAACATACCTCAGTTCCTTTTATACAAATTCCTTTCATGTAAATTACATACATTTTTGATTGTTTTCGCTTTTAGAACCATACATGCATTCCAATGGATCTCGACAAGCACATCTTCATGTAAAAATGAAATAATTTATAAAGCTCACCAAATTATTATATGCATATGCGCTAAAAAAATGTAAGTATATTCGACATTTTTACCTGCATTCAAAGAGGATATCTCAGGTATTGGCCCTCAAAATATTCATGTAAACATGAAATACACATCGAAACTTGACGACACGTGAGTGCCCTGAAAAGATATAAATATTAATAAAAATATTCAACATTTTTTATGCATTATTAGCAAGTACAATATCGCGATTTATATCCAAAAAATTTTTTTAAATTTCGACGATACTCCAACCGATGCGAGCGGCGGATAAAGGATCGTGCTGCGCGATACAATGCGCTTCGAATCAAGCATTAAAATCGCAGAAAGTAATCGCGTCAGGTAGGCGCTATTATAATACACGACTTCCTTTAACTCATACTCCGGATATGCATGCCAAGTCACGTCCTGTATCTCTCGGCAAAGGTTTTCCGGCGTCACGTACGGTGGCGCGGCCAGAGCCTGACTTCTAATCTGCCATGGCTTTAAATGGTCATGTCTATTACTCGCGATTAAATCTCGCTCTCTTCGATTGATTTAAAATTCCTTCATTCCTCTTCCCCATTTCTCGTGCTAAATACTTTCTCTATTGCTGAAAAAAACGACGTCTATTAGCATCAAATATCGGATTTATTAAATTGCTGCGTAAAATTATTTTTTTTAAATTATTTTTTTCTATATTAATTATTCTAATTATTCTATATGTTATACATTATAATAATTATAGATTTATTTCTGAAATTTGTAAGATAAGAAATATTCTGGTGGTTCACATATGTTGGCGCAACCAGAATTTGACTTTTAATCTGCCATGGCTTTAAACGACTATCTATTACTCGGGATTAAATCTAATTCTCTTTAATTGATTTGAAATTCTTTTATCTCTCTTTTATTTCTCGTACTAAATACTTTCTCTATCCCAGAAAAAAATGTCTATTAATATCAGATGTCGGATTTGTTAAATTATACTGCGTGAGATTTTTTTTTCTTATTTTAATTATTATTTTAATTTTTGAAAATACAAAGCAAAAAATCTGATATTCATTAAGCATAAAGTAAAAGATTTTAATTCGTAAATATGATTGCGTAAGATGTCAAAAGCAGCATATTAAATGGGAAATTTTATTTTACAGATTACGACTGAGTGGAAACGACAAGAAGGGGTTGCAAAGAATAGGCACATTCGTGATCTACCCTGTAGATCCGGGCTTTTGTAGAATGTAAATATCAGAAGCTCGACTCTACAGGTATCTTACGGATGACATGCCACGCGACTCTAGATTGCAATGAGTGATGTTGTATATCGTTTAGATAATAAGCATAAATGATAAGCATCTGAAAGTCTGTAGATTAGTTTAAATATTTATTTTGCTAGAATATCAAGAGTTAATGCAAAGAATTAATGCAAAGAATTAATGCAAAGAATAAATGCAAACTAAAAATAATTATATTCTATAAATAATAGACTATTATTTATCATGTATATATATTTTATCGAACTTATAGAACCTAGTATATTTTACTTGATATAAGTAATGTAATAATACATAATTAAAATAAAATATATAAATAACAAATTAAAATTGTAAATCCACTTGCATAACATGTCATACCTATATGTTATCAATGCTAAAATTCCAACATGTAATGATAATGCTAATTAATTTTATCAAATATTTTATATGATTATATATTTTAATTAGCATGTATAATAAAAAAAATGTAATATTAATAATCATACTATTGTATAGAATTTTTTAACTGATATATCATACTATTTATATTATAAAAAGAATTTAATATATCATATGATAAATATAATAAATTTTACATTTCCAATATTTAAGTCTTCTCACTGTGACTTATAACAATCTCAATTTTAATTTATCTTTGAAAAACTCACGAGAGAAAGATATAAATTGAAAATTCTTAGTTACTAATTGTAAGATAAAAATACGTTTGTAAAAAAAAGAAAACTTAGTAAAATTTGAAATATAATACATTTTTATCTCCCTCTCTATTGCCCCAGAAATTATAATTTAATGATAAATAAAAGAAAAGATTCTTTTGAAAGCATCTCGACATTCTTTGTGATAAGCGCTTATCAAACTCTGTTTGGTACCGCCATCTGCATCTATCTTGGAGTTACCAAGAATTATGTAGCCATCTGTTTTACTGCCGTTAAAATCACCGTACTGCATTTAGAAATTATGGATTAAAAATACGTCCCACATATGTGAACTTAATTATATATTTCATTAGCTGTTTGTGATCATTTTCTCTATCTTAGCATGTTATAAATATTATTATTATTATTATTGGAATATTTTTAAACATATTTGTACATGTATAAATATTATTCTTAATGCAAAAAAAGAAAATAATCTTTGATAAATTAAATTGTTTTTAAATAATCTTAGAGAACATAAACGGTTCTCTTTAAATAAAACAATCGAACTTATTTAGCATTATAAATTAATAATTTTTATTAAATATATAATAAAAAAATATATATATTCGAGATCGTGTCTAAAATTTGGCTTCTTCTTGATCCACAATTTATGAATATAATACATAAATACACATTAAAAACAGATTAAAAACGGAGTGATTTTATCGGCAGTATCTAAAATGGATGCAGATGGCGATACATAAACGTCCCGCGAAAGATGCCAGGATAACGTTCTTAAGTTTCTCTCCGTTATTGAATACAGCGAAATCTGTAAGCGAAAATATATTTTAATTCTTATCAAACTAAATTGCAACAAATCATACGACATAAAGCTAAAATAGTTAATTGATTATGTATTTTGTAAATATATTTTAGATATAAGATAAATGTAGAAGAGTACACGAGATTTCGTATTCTCTTCACTTCTTGATATCGCTTGTTCGTGAAACTAGATGTCACTAAAGTGTCTAAAGAAAGTGCGGAAGCAACGTGTCGATATATAAGCCATTGTCAATGAGAAGCTAAAAAAGCTATATGTATAATTTTCGAAATTTTTGGTGTAGTTTTTAATTAATATATTAAAATTATTATTTTTTGAAACAAAATTAGCTATTCTTGACGATCACTTTCTTTTGTTTTAAAGAAATATTTAAAAAAATGAAAAGTTAGAATTTCTATAAAGCCATGCAAATATAGGCATTAAAATGAATCATTAAAGCAAAAAAGAAATATTAATATATAGCTATAAAGAAGTTAAGAATTTCTTAATTACAATATATATTTTTATAAAGTAATTTCTAAGTTTTGTACAGTAGTAATTTGTACAGTAGTAATTTGTACAGTAAATTTCTAAGTTAATTTGATTGCGATGTAAGTGGTTTTTATTTTTTGATAATATTAAAAGATTGATAAATATATCAAGAATTGATTAACTAAACACACAAATGTAATAAATATTTTCAATAATAAATATTTCCGTTTCTTTGTTTCTTTTTATTATTGAAAATATACTAAATTAAAATATATTAAATTACCGTGCAATCACAAAGAAAGATGATATTTATAATATCTTTATCAAGTTCGAAACAACACATATAACACATATAACAAAAGATATATATATCTTTATGAGTAAAATTAAAAAATTCATTTTAATGAATATTTAATGCATAAATATTTAAACTGGTCTATATGTATATTAGTGTATAATAATATCTTATTATTTTACATATATTAATTTTACAATTAAGCATACTAAAAAGTTAATTAAGTTTATCAAATTAATAAATGTATAATGCCTTGTATTGTTCTCCGATATAATATGTCTCGTTTCGAAAGTAATATTTTCCTAATAAAATTGCTTTTCTTTAAATTAATTTTTTTGATTAATTTATTTCGCGACAAGCTATTTTTTTTTGGGTTCTAGCCATTGTACAGATCTCCACATTCGAGCGAATTCTAAAAAAGAGCATGCAATAGCGCATGTGTAGATAAAAAGACTAAGATCTCGAGGTATGGGAAGCACGATGTTTGATGGTGTGATAGCATGGTGGTACCTGGGGCGACGTGGTATTATATTATTGATCGTTCCACGAGCTCTGTCCCCATCAGCTGTCGTAATATCCGGCGTTCTCCTGGTACTACCGGGTTGCATGTTAACATAGTTGTCTAAAAAAATCATTCACGCTGAATTACATTATACATATATCGTACTTTGTCCAATCTATACATCAAGTTCAAATTTACAGCAGAATATTTTGAAGAAAAACATTCACTAGATAGCTGTTGGATGATAGAGATCGATTAATAGAAAATTATTATGCCTCTCAATGACGCATTAGTGGGTTAACGTGACTTCGCCATTATAAGCTGTCAACATATCCTGGGGAGTAATCCATGATAATCATTTATTTTAGATCTCGAGACTAGAGTAAAAAGATAAAGAGAAGGAGATCGAAAAGAAGAAACAGAATGAAAGAAGAATGAAAAAAGAAAAAGAAAGAGAGAAAGGAAGAAGGAAAGAGGTGGGGGATGATAAAGAGAGAAAGGATGAGTAGAATACAGAAAGAGAGAGAGAGGGAGAAAAGGAAGAAAAGGGGAGGAAAGAGAGATGATAAACCTACCCTTCTTGGACACTTCAAAGTGCCTCTTCCAGTATTCCCAGCTATGCTCTACTTCTCATCTCCTTCCGGTTGGTCTACCATTCTGAAGGCATAATATCCTGCTATCCTTAACGTGGCTTGAACTCTTAGTGTTGTCGTCCTCCAAACTCTCTCAGTGCTCTCTCCTCTCTCACTCTCTCTCCTCTCTCTCGCCTCTCTCCGACATCTCTCTGCGTTCCTCTTTCTCTTTGGGATCTCGGCTCAAGTCTTCAACGTGTTACTAATACCACGAGGATTAATGTTATGCGCCGCGTAGCTTACTCTAACTATTAATTTAATTAGGAGAACAATACCTCGTACACTGATACTGCTGCTAGATAGAGATATGTTTTCGAATTCTTGGAGATAATTTTATTTCAATCGAAAATAATTCGATTTAAAACGTTGCCTAAGAGAAAATTATCCTCCCGATAAATGTTTATTGAAACCTTTCAACTAACTTTAAAATTATTTTTAACTTTTCATATAAAATTAAGATTTTATTCATAATTATATAACAGATTCTATCTACAATTATTTCTTATATGACTTTAAACACATTTTTGTCATATCAAAATACTATTTGTAATCACCATCTAAATCATACTAAAATTAATAGAATAATTTTCAATATATACTGATATTTTTTATTTAAAAATGCATAAAAGATTTACATAACAATTGCACATCCACAAAATCCAAATATTAACAGAGGTAGAGGTGCCAACGACGTGAAAGAGCAATGTTAAACTGCTTTCACCTCGCGTTTTAAATGCATCTTTAGCCCAAAATCAGTATAATTAAAGATTACTACAGCTCGCGATAACATCCAACCGTAGCTCGCTGCTTTGACTGACGATCTTTCAGACGGCGCTGCAGGAGCACGCTATTCGCAAGCGCCGAGTGATATTTATCTCCAAGTAATTAGGAGTTGGGCCGTGTGTGGAATCACGCATGCTCATCCTTCACCGTGGCAAACGCCCGTTGCCCTGATGTTCCATGCATAATGCCGAAAGCAATGATTATTTAGTTTCATCCTATTATCCGTATCGAGGGTTCGTATCAGCGAAAGGGTCGCAATTTTTTTTCTTGCATTATGTAAAGTAGCAAGTCCGACTTTATGAATGAAAATTATCATAAAACTGTTTATTAAATTTCAACAAACTGCTATTTATAGATTATTCCACAAGAAGTCGTTGAAACTAATCAGCTGTTATTTTTAAATGTATGTAGAGCAGGGATAGTAAGATATCTTTTAATAGAAAATAATTGGCAGTCATTTGACATATGAATTAATTATAAAGATAATTGAATGGGTACTTTTATAATTTTAATAAATGTTTAAATAAACGCCAAATATCGATAATCTTAATGATATAGTATGTTTTTGAAGTGCGTCAAGATGGCAGAAATCAAGTTTTTTTCGAAACTCTAAAGAACTCTATGTAACACTTATATTAATTATTTGCCATTCACTAGGAAATAAAATGAACTTCATTTCGCTTCAATTATTATTATAATTAATAATTATTTCGAAAATATATTAGATTGTCATTAGGCATTTCTTTAGAAAGATTTATTAAATAATCATTATCTCCAATAATCATTATCTCCAATTATTTTTAATCTGTATATTAATAAAACTGTCAGATATCTTCTATTAAATGTTTTACTTTTCCCGCTTCCTATGTACATTTAAAAATAATACCTAATTAGTTTTTCGCATCTTCCTATGGAACATTCTGCACTTTTATACTTTTATTCATATATCTCTCAAGATAACATGCGTTGCATATAAATTTAAACGATATAAATCTCAAATGTAATATTTCTCTCGATAAATTATGTTATTACATCTGGTAGTTACAAGTGTCGAGAAGTGGCACAGAGAAAGAATGGCGCCTTTTCTACGGAGAAATAAAGAAAAGGACTGCCCTCCATTAACTTTCACGTCCCGTCACAGCAATTTGCAAAGTACCTGCACGTGCAAATAAATCTTTCTGCAACGGGAGCACGAAGGCATGCCAGTGACTTATTTATGACCCGTCTACTGTCGGGCAAGAGGGTAAAGGGTTAAAAGCGAAACAATGCCTAAACCGACAGCGTTTTGATACAATCGTATTAAAACCCTTACTTTCGCAAATTTTTCCCTATACTGCAAACACTGAAGATTCCAGACAAAGTAGGCTGTATCTAGATGTTCATGCAAAAGTGCGATTATTTTGTTCTCACGCATGTGATGAGATAACGCTCATGCAATATCATTTGATGATACTCGTGTTAATTAACGTAATGTAATTATGAGAAGTTTTTAGATATCTAAGGGGACACTTCAATTCCAGCACTCTAATCTTCTCTCTGTCTCTTGATATTACGTGGTTTTAGAGCAATCTCCTTGAAACCCATCGTTTTCCGATTTCTCGCGGATGCGTAGTCTGTTGGTCGCTGGTATAATGGTAGTCCTCGAACACGCAGGAATAATCTCGGTATCATCCGGCGTTCACGCGTGCGCGATAATGTCTCGTGCAATATTATTCACGCGCCCGCTTCTTGCGGGCGACGATAATGGTAATCGTCCTGTCTCCGTGTCGTTCGCGGAGGCTGGCTGCTCTCGGTCTTCAGCGTGATCAGAAGAGCGGGAGCATCCTGGCCCTCCCCTTAGTAGCCCCATACCACTGCCGTATACCCTTAGTAAGGTACCCCTGGCGTGGTGCTAGCCGTGACACGAGAACGTGATTAATGATCGCCACGAAGAGCCATGCAGCGCACCACTCTTCTCTCCTCTTTCTCTCTCTCTCTCTCTCTTTCCCTCTCTCTCTGTCTTTCTCTCTTTCCCTTTCTCTCTTTCTCTCTTGCTCTCTCTCGTCTTTCCCCTTGGCCGTTCTGCCTCTCTGTTTCCCCATGTCTGTCTCCCTCTCTCTTTTCTCCTCTTTTCCGCCTCTTTCTTCGCGACCCTGTCTCGCTCTCCTGCTCGTCTCTCTTTCAGCAACCCCCGGTGATGCCGGCGGCATTGCTGCCGTTGCCGCTGCAACCGCCCGAGCACAATACCCGCGTCTGCGATTGGACTCTTGTTGGTAACTTTCTTCTTCCTTTCTTCTTTCACCGGCAAGAGAGCCGCGCGCTCTGCTGATTATTCGACGATGGGTTGCATGCGTGTATGTGTATATATGTGTTAAAGCCTATAACCTAGTTTCGGTTCTTCTAAGAGTTTTCGGTAATATGGGCTACGATAGAACGACCTACCGAGAAAAATCAATTAGCTTTGCCTTAATGTTCAAAGAAAAAGACTAATAATGAAATAGTCACAAGTTTTATGAATACTCTATGCCTTCTCGTCAATGTATAAAATATGAAATGTCAAAATTAAAACTCATTTAATTTCTGACAATTAATTTTTCTCTCACTATTGTATAAATTTTTAGTTGAACATATGTATATTATATCTTGGTTTGGCACGTGTTGGATTTAAATATTATTATGATAGAAAAATTTTTCTATATTATAGAGACTCGGAGATTGATTCTCGTTTCTATGCGTCTGCAGATTGCACGAGATGAAGATGTCCGCGAAGGAATTTTGCAGGAAAATGAGAATATCGTAAGAGTCGACAAAGAAATCAGTCAATCTCCGATCGGTCTAGGATGACTTTGAATCTGTCGATGTACTTCCTGCCAATCTATCCCGAACACATCTTTATATTTTATAATAGAAAGATTCACATAAACACATACATGTGCATATGTTTTCTATCCTGTAACTCTTACGTGATTAATAATGTCGAAAAAACGAATGTACTCTGTGCGAAAAAAATAATTTTATCAAAATATTGATAGTGTATCTCTCGATTAAGCTCGAAATATCCCTCCATCATTACTAATGGGAAATGACAGTATTATCCATTGATCTTGATATCTTTTTTTCATATTTTCACACAAATTATGCGTAAACTATGCGTGACAGTTCCCCTTTTTGATATCTGTGTATTTGCTCAATAATTCTGTTGACTAATGACTGTGATAATCTTTCTTAATGGCAAGCTAAAAGCGACAAACGCAAATGTCAAAAGTTCGCTTTCCAATCAATTCATGTAAAATACACAATAATTATAGCGTAATCATTATAATATATTTATATAAAAATTTTTTAATGATTATGTTTCACGAAAATTAAAAGAAGAAGCTGTTAATTTTCCTGCGAGAAAACAAAACTAATTAAAAGCCTCTTTTAAAAGGAGGATGGGATATTGTTTTAATACAAACAATATCTTCAAATTATTCAAATCGTTTTCCTAGCCATTTCTGTTTGCGTGCAACTTCATAATTCGCGATTTTCCTTGTTTATGTAAAAATCAATCGACGCGTCGATTGCGCGATCGTACGTGCGAATCGGGTTGCAAGACCAGCCGATAATAGGATCCAATTGCGATGTATTCCGATAGGGCATCGTCCCGATATTAACCCGAGCGTACACAGTCAGACCTCGTGCTCCCCGCGGAAATCAGCGGCGCCCGATGTCAGCCCCGGCGGGGGTGCGGGGGTGCGCGAGGCGAGCGGTTCGGTGAAATTTCCGGCGTATTGTCGGCGAGTTCGGTTCAGGGTTGGATGATGCCTAACCACCACCACTCACTCGCCACCGTCGGTCCCCGCAACGCGAGTGAATAGCACGGGGTGAAAAGGGAGCAGGGGGAGGAGGGGAGGGAAGATAGCGGAGTGATCGCCACGGACGGACCCACGGACAGAATTGGAACGGGGGTGGAGGACGAGTCTGATGGGACGCCGACGAGAACGGCGACTCTTCTCTCGTCTGTCCCCCGGCGACGTCGGGACGCCAGCAACGTGCCGCGTTTTCCCTCCCCTTCCTCATCCCCGACATCCTTTCGACTCTATTTCCGCATTTTGTTTGACGCGACCGGGATTAAAAGCCTCGCTCTCTTCCTCTCGCGCGCGTATGTATGATGCTTATGACGCTCGCTCTTGACAATATAAGGATGCTGTTCTTCTGCAAACAGGATATTCTTTTATATTTGTCTTACAACATTTCCATTCCTTATAAAGATGTCAAAACAGGAAAAGAAACTCTCAGATATACATTAGTTTCAAAATTTTTTAGGCCACAATATATTAATAAATAAAATAATTAATAAATAAAATAATTGACAAAATAATTGAAATCTCGGCTTTCTTTTTTTCTGCTCTGAAAAGTGATTGTTAAATATGTAAGTTTTTATATCAAAATTTCATTTCACACTCAATTAATTACAAATATCTTTATAGGTATTTTTTTATTTAAAGAACTATCAAATATAATTCTGGACAATTCGCGCGCGAATTTGATGTAATCGAAATTAAAAATTTTGCTCTTTTCCTTCTGTATAAATATATAATATATATAAGAATGCTGTTCTATGAATTCGATATTCTTTTATATTTATCTTATAAAATTTCTTTATGAAAACGTCAAAACGAGTGAAATTTCTTAAAATTTCTGATTTAACAGATATTAATTTTTAAAAGAAATATTAAATATCAATTTTATCAAAAATATATTCGGAATAATAAGATAAATATTGAATATTTGAAAAGGTAGGTGTATCTCTTCGAAAGTATTATGAATTTCGTAAACTTTTAGATATACGTTAATCTTAGAATTTTTTTCTTTAAGATATTAAAATAATCAGAGAATTTTAACAGATTATTTTGTTCTACAAAAACTATTATATTAAATATGTAAGCTCCTTTATATTAAATTGGCTTTTGTTTGATTCAATTAATTACAGTCATAAAAATATCTTTTCATAGGTATTTTTTACTTACTAAGGATCTATCAAATGTAACCAGATAACTCTGGATGATAACTCGCGCGCGAATTTATTAAATTCCTTATAATTATTTAATATAGAACTAGAGAACGCTGGTGTCTGATAAAACACAGAATAATTTAAAGAGCAAGAAAGGTTTAAATATATATTTCGAGGGCCGCCTTTGAAAAAAGCTTCCTTTACATGCCGTGCAAAGGTGTTATCGTTGCTGTCCGTCCATCAGAGTCCATCCCTCCTGGCAATATTAGCGCTGCCACCGGTGGTGGTGGCTGGCTGGTTGCTTTTAGTCAGGGGGATGAAATACTTGATGATATTAAACATGAATAATGTAACGACTCGGCTACGAAGGCGCGGAATAGCGAGTACGATAAGACCTTGTAGAATGTTGCATACATAAGATGGTATAATATGAGTATTTTGGTTTAGCACGTTGACATTTTAAATAGATGTTAATGCAATAATAAAAAATTAAAGATTTACAAAAATATTCAATATATTTGTGTTTGATACGAATGTGCGAAATTTGTGCAGACAGAGACTTACAGATTTTGACAAAACAAAGACAAAAAGGGGAAAATCTCGAAAAATTTTAAGTTTGAAATAAAAAATAAAAAATATACATTTTCTTGATGAACATTGATGTATTTTCTACCATAATATTTGAAATTATAGAACATATCGAAAAATTATATAATTCCAGAGAAATCGCGATTTGTTATAGATAGGAACAATTAGATAAAAACTCAATCTTTCTTCATATGCAATGTATAATGCTACAATATTTTCTATGAGTGAGGAGAGATATTTTGAAAAATAATTAATCATATTTTTAAGAAATCCCAAGTAGAAAGAACTAAAAGAGATACAATTTTTTGAAAGATAATAATATAACGGTGGACGAAATAAGCGCGAAGAAAGTTTTGATATGCTTAACAAATATTTTTTTTCTCTTGAAAATTTGTGTACGTGTTAAATTATGAGGTTGTAAAATAGAGAGATTCTCACAGTGCTAATGTCAAACAATCTGACATTTAATTTACTGTCACTTTGTATCTCTCACTTAAGTAGTAGCGATGCAATAGGTTATTCAAAACAAGGGGGTGCAGAAGGCAGAAAAAAATCTGTGTCGGATGACTCTGCTCTTTCGTAAGCGAAGCAGAGTGACTAAGTGTGAATTCAATTAAGGGTCTGTTTTAAGCGTCTATCAGGCTCTGTTTACGGACTCGTTCGTTATCCGTATAACAAGATAAAATTGACAATTTAAGGGGAATCGATCGATCTACAAGGGCCTTCTAATCTAAAGTTGCTTATTACGCAGGAAGAAATTAATTTCCTTTACTCGAATTATCTTGTAATATTTACAGAAAATGCATTCATCTTCCATGCACAATATTAATAATTAAAATATATTTTCACAGAGATCACAAAAGTTATAAATATTTTAAAATTATCTCGACAAAAAGCAAAATATCTTTTCTAACTGATTTAGTCTGATATCTTGAGCATAGAAAATAAAAGAAACATAAAAATAATGGACAAAAGAAAATATCTGCCTTGTTATAATTTTGTTATAATTCTGTCTAATTCTTATGATTCGATTATGAGATGTTAATTAATTTGAAATGAGTTTCTAAAACATTCCAAAGGTTTATGAAAATATAGAGTTTCGGTTTATTTTATTTTCAGAATCCATCATGATAAAAATAAATTATTAGTTTGATTGTTTGTTAAATTTTCATATCGGATGCACTTATGCGATTAATCGAGAGATTTTGTTGAATGACTTAATTTCAGTTTCCCCGTGAATAATTGTAACTCGTGACTTACATTGTCGATGCGTTGTACTTCAAACACGCTACCACAAAAGATCAAGATGAGTGGGACGAAAAAAGAGCAGCTGTGAATAGGACCTCGAAATGGCGATTCTCTGCGCGTCACAAAATACGCGGCGTTCCTTTTGATCCGACGACTTCGTGAGTCGATTTCAGTGACCCGGTGAGTCATTTATTAACGAGCATGATTGACGAAGAAATTTAATTTCGTAGTAAGATAAACATTAATTTGGCGAGTACAATCAACGCAAGCCACTTGGTTGTTACGCGAGTAATCATTAACTGACTAAAATTAAAGACACGTGATCGAATTTATATATGCGCGCGCGCAAATCAATATATTATGTAATACTGTATATCAAAACTGCCCTGATACAAGTACCAGATAAATATCGTTCCTTTTCTGTTCACGAGATACAGGACACGTCTCTACAGGATTATGGGATTAATTACATGAAGGGCGTTAATACCCAATTCGACTAGCGTTGAAGAGGGATGCTTATAGTGGACTAAAGCAATGATATTAACGGTCATTTAACAGTTGCCATTACAGCTTTGAGAAATCTGCTACGTAAAATATTTTTCTTACATTAGACTATAATAATCTAAAATCAAAAGTTAAATTAAAGATTTGATTAAAAACTGATTCTTCACAGGTGCGTATGTATGTATTCACTCAATGTCAAAAAAATTGTAATTTTTCTATTCGATCGTAAAGCAGATATTCAATATTGTTATGGAATCTGATCGATTTCCATGCACAAATTTTTTGATCACCGCCGCAGTTCATAGCTCGCTATCAACCACGGTGGAAGCTCATTGCTATTCTACGAGTGGATCGTGCAGAGCATTATGGTAGTCGCAGTTGGGGCTCTACTAAATTGAAAACAAGATCCATCACGTTTTCAAAGAAGCAAAAAGAATTTTAATGAAATATAAGCAGCGAATAGAATAAAAACAGAAAAAAGTCCGAGTAGTATGAGATCTCTATTAAAAATTAAAATATTTAATATTCTCACTGTTTTCTGTAAATGATCAAAATAAAATATTCTAATATTTTTCTATACCTACTTTTTCTATACAAGAAACTAAGTATCAAAAATTTGGAAAAATTTGGAAAATTTAAGCTACATAAATTCAAAAAAGAAAAATCGTACATGTTTTCAATATTTTAGACTCAAGTCGGCTTAACACATTTTACTCGTATCTCTCAAGGAAAAGAATTAAGGGATTTTGAAGAAGAAAATCCTACTATTTTTCCAAAGTAACTATTCTTCTATTTGTCTAAAATAATAACAATAGTTAGTTTTTTACGGAAGTGTCTATTATAGTATTAGTTTCACTAACCGATTATATAGGAGACAGTCGAGAATATCGAGAAACGCGTTTGTCTGCGAGCTGGAAGGATCTGGTTTTGCAGTTCCGAGAATCTCAGAGAGATACTCTCTCTGAGATTCGGATGGATGAAATTGGTCAGCGCGTGTGGACGGGAATTAAAAGCTTCGGGCGTTCTCGCCGCTGTCGATCCATTCCGGGGGTTTCCTCGCTCTTAACTTTCGGGTGAACCGACCCGAAGGCAGGGTCCTGCAGGAAAGACTTCGAGGAGCGTGTAGAAGAAAAAGGAGCTGAGGGACACACAGAGCGACGCGGGGAGGAAGAGAAGGTGAAGGAGAAGGTGGAGGCGATGGTACTAGGGGACTTGATGAGAAGGGGTGGTAGGAGAGGGTTTCCGAAACAGCTCGCCGCTATCTCGACTGATCCGATCAAGATTAATGAACGTGCGGCTTGCGAGTCGAAGCCTTTGCGCCGCCCAGTCTGTCGTTCTCATTCTCTATTTCTCTTCCCTCTCCCTCTCCCCCTTTCCCCTCCCCTCCTTTCTTTTCGTCTCTCTCTCTCTTTCTCTCTTTTCCACTCTTTCCTTTTCTATACAGAGGTAGCGGACTAGCGACAGGTACCGTCGACGGCTTCTCGTAATAGTGGCACTTCGGTGCTTGTTGTTGGTGCGCAACCTTTGGGTACCATTATCAGGGAGAAGCTGAAGAGATACGCTCGCAAATGATAATAATTGCAATCGAACGAAACGGGAAATTGTAATCGAATTTCACATTTCTAATCAAGCACGCAAAATTTACGTTTGATTCCATAAGATAGGAGTAAAATCTTGGGCCGTACCGATATAACGATCGCGCATTAATATCATTCATACACATCGCTGTATACGTATATCTCGGTAAAATATTCACGAGGCGTTGTGTGTAACGAGAATTAACGGCGCGAGATATACGACATTGTGAACTGGAGCTGGCATGTAAGATTATCTGCGGTGGAACGTGATGACAGTAACACGGCACCCTTTCTCCCTTTATATCCAGTTACTATTCGGAGGTAGAGCGCGTCACCGAGGCTAGCCGTAGATAAAAATACATGTCTCTCCTCTGGTCTGATGGTTTTAATTAATTCTAGAGATGGACGTGGCCGCCCATGTCAGCTTTTCGAGAGAGATAGAGAGAAAGAGAGGAGAAAGGAAAAAGGAGGGAGGGAGGGAGCGAAGGAGAAAGACTTCCGTTCGATCATCGGCGCGTGTCGTCAGACCGCTACTGTGCTGCGTGTCACGGCAGTCGATTCATTATCTGCTTTCGCAAAATCAAAATAAGCCACGTTAGGAACTCCCTCGAACCTTATCCGTTCGTCATCTTCGTTCAACGGAAGTGGCAATTAATAGCGCCCGGAGATCAAACATTTCCGCGCTACGTCCGTACGACGTGGATTTAAATCTAATTTCGCGTCGGTTCCCTCCGATGACACGGCGGTACCTGTTATCTTTAGTTACAGGCGAATGTGTATTTGAGATGCGAAACTGTCTTTGGGGGATGTCAGTCAGTCGGCGGAGCGAGAGATCCGAGCGGAAAGCGATGCGGCGAGCGCGGGAGAAACGGCTAGGGTGGATTGTTCGACGAGGTTCGCAGGCAGCGGGAGGGGGAGGGGGTGGGAGGGGGAGGGAGAGATGCTTTGTAATTACGGTGGCTGATAAATGGAGTCGTGACTCGTTAATCCCCTCCAATTACATCTGATGGGGACCGTTCACACCAAATCTATCTTGCATCGCTTTTGGAATTTTTCGATATCATTGCAAAGTATAATTTTATCGAACACGTTTCACCTTCGATGTATTTGCGATCGCAAATTTTAAATATATATGTGCGCATGTGTTTGTATATATATATATATATATATATATATATATATATATATGTACAATATATAATTATACTTTTAAAATTAAAAGGAACAAAACAAAAGAAATTATTAAAAATACATACACAGATAACGAGTACTCTGCAATATTATTAGCTTTTTATAACAATAAATGAAGCAAGAATAGGAGTTCAACTAAGAATAAACAATAGTATTTTTAATTATAAATTTCTTTACATTTTAATAATTTCCATAATTTATCAAAGAAACTTTGATTTAACACGTGCTAATCTCGAAAATAATTGAATATGTGAGGAATAATTATACAATAGTTACGAATTATAAGTAATAATGAAAAATCCATGCAATAATTAGACACAAAAATTTGTGTTATAAAGTACTTACAGCGCATTTGTCGCAGTCTTTATGATGCTCTTCATAACAGTTCGTTCTTCGTAGTAGTATTAGTTTCCAGTTTTGACACTTCCTAGTCCTCTCCAACCGAAGGTTAACGATTAACTGAATAAAATTCCAAACGTACGCAATATGTAAACAATCCCCACTCTAGCGTTCAGTGGCCTCGCACCAACGAGCGGTATAAACAAAAAGTGTTTACGTTTGAACACGTTAATGTATCTACGATGTTTTGTCTTGCTTGAAGAATATAAATATTGTTTTATTCAGTGAACTTATCAATAATGCAAAGATGTACGCAGCCGAATATATTTTAGACTAGATTTAAATATTTCTTTTGCTTTTTTACGACGAAGTGTATCCGATTATGAGATTAAATGCTTATAATATATCGGATCTAACATTCTTACATTTCGTAATTAAACAATTATTTGTAACGATTCATTTGTAAGATATAAATATTGATTGAATTCTCATTCTTATGATGCATCGCAAGTTTTACGAAGAGCGACATAAATATTGCGAGAAATACTTAAGCTTTATTTAACACGCACACATACACACATACATCAATATCTAACGGCTCGTATCGACCTTGACATTATTTAATTTTAATTTCTTTTATAGTGCGTTATTTTTATTGCGCTGAATGCAAAGCATATAGTCGCAAACCGGCTGAATTTCAACGATAATAAGAGCGAAATTCTTGTCCTATCTGTCTCTATACTCGCTAAACGAGAAATTTAACGACTACCCACTTCACGTTCAGCGCCGTACAGGTTGTAGATCGGAGCGATTATGACGCGGATATAAACGAAATGACCAGCATATATATGCATCATTTGTCTTAAGAACGAATATGGAACGCGTAGGTGTCACATAGGAGCGAGCAAAAAGAAGATCCGGAAATACATCATGGTAAGTATCTGTGTACAGAGCTATGCACATGCAAATAAATGACAATTTAAATAGAGAAAATGCGAAAATACTTTTCTCTCGATGTAAAATTTTGATGGAAGGAGAATCGATAAGAATCAGAACGTATTTATTGAAGCGTAAATATTTACGTCACAAATGATTGTTTCGATAACGATTATTATATCTCTACAATCGCTATCGAAACCATCATTTGTGACGTAAATATTTATGCATCAACAACTGTGTTCTGGTCTTTTTCCTGTCGAGCGTCTAAATGATTGATAAATAATGTTTGACAAGATATTCCTGTCCTTTTTTTATAGAGACTTGACTCATAAAAAATTTATTGTTCTCTAAAAATATTTGAATTATTAACAAAAAAATTGAGTTTTATAAAAATGTCTCTCTTTATATTCAATAACTAGCTTTTTCACAGTTTATTTTCAATACACTATAAAAAATGTACCTGAATACTTAATGAAATACTTTAATAATCACAAAACAAACAAGTGATTTATTAATTTAATTTTTTACTTTAATAATATAATCCATCAATATAAAAATGTTATATATTTTACACAATTTTTTCTTATTGCATTTGAAGTATCTCTCTCTGTCCTTCTTTCTTCTCAAGCAATTAATTTCTACTATTTCTAATAGAATTTATGATTACAAATTGTAATCAATTTTGCATTATTATTGCGTTCTACTTTGGACTAGATTAACCAAAATGTCTACAATAATTTTCAAGTAATCTACATCCGAGAGAAGTTAGCGAAGATATTTAACATCGAAACTTATGGTTTATCTACTCACGGACAACAAGCACACAACATAGATCTTGCAATTAGCGGCTCTCTTGTGTACTTCCTTCCTACTCGCTTGGAAGCCGCTATTAATCGTATCGCGTCTTGCATTAGATAGTATACATGTATTTTAGAATTAAAAGACTGTATATTGTGTAATTAAAATTATACTTTTATATTGTATACCATAAATATTTTTCATCAGATTGCAATGAAAATAATTGCAGATATCTATGTCGAGAGGCAACAATAGAATATCATACTTATTGTGATTAATATATAAACCACGCATCAACAACATCATTTTGCAATAATAGATTGATTATATGAATCAGTTTCTTTATAATTAATTAAAATTTCAAAGCATAATTATCTATTAAAAATAATAGACTTTTGTCAACTTAAAGAGATAAAATAGATAATAAGACATATCCTCTTTAAATTTAAACAAATCGAATTTTAATTTGAGTTTTACGAGGAAACATATGTATATTTTTTTATTTTGATAAATTTGTGTAAAAATTTTAAAATAAGAGTACATGTTTTTAATTGATGGTTTAACAAATCATATATATAAATAAATGATAAATATATTTTTTCGACATACAATTTTTTGTATATTATATATCGTAATATTTGGGTGCAATATAATTACTAGTTAACTATTACTTTTCACTAGTTCTTGTTAATTCTCTCTTCTTTACCTTACTTGAATTTTTTTTTACTTTTTAATCTCTCAGAAAATTGATGAAAACTCTTTTCATTACTCAAGTGAAAAATGAAGAGCAATAGGATTATCTAGTTATCAAGATCGATCAAAAAGATTAGTTATCTTCTATTATCGTTAGAATCTTTTGCAGAAGTCGGACTTGGTATCGGTAAATAGATATAAAAATATGAAGAAGACAAGTGTACATAAGAGAGAGAGAGAGATGTGCAGATATAAAGTATTATCAATATTCTCTTCTCCAAAATCTCTTAATACTCCCTTAAGTACGTATGATGCGACTAGGTTCCTCTGGTTCACGCCATAACATGTCTGACTTTTGGAACCCTGTTGGTAGCAACATATCTAGGCAGTTGGCCGGGATGTTGGCGGCATGGGCGGAGGCAGGAATCTCACAGGCAACCCCCCATTCGCTTTCCGGGTGCCACCCTTCTTTTCGAGCTGCTACGAGCTATCCCTTGCCCCGGGCTGCGGCAATCACGCACATGCTCGCGCATGCGCTGGTACGGCAACATCGCACGCATGGGTGCCCATGGGCGCCCATACGATTGCATAGGAGGGGATACGAGAAACAGTAAATACCTATGATACATCATAATGCTCCTGTGATACCTGTAAATTATGATACCGCGTGTGTTTCGAGGCTGCTTATTTTTCTATTAAGCAAAAGCGTTCACCCAATATGTTATTTCTGTCTGTTTGTCTCGCAAGTTACGTTGCCAATTTTCCTTCGGTCATTATCGTTGCAACTGTAGAGAATAAAAATATATGATAAGCTATATATCAAAATTAGCAAAAGTGTTAATAAATAATTGAATTATTCAAACAATGTCTCTAAAAATACTAAATTTTGCAAGAAATAATTTTTTTTATATGTGATAATTGTATCGAATCATTATTTTAATAAATATTTTATTTGCTTATTAACTTAATCGTATGTAAAACTTAAATAAATATATATATAAATTAATACAATTAATAACGTCTAGGTTTCTCCTATACATGCTGAATTTTTAGTATTATTACATTTTTATAATTAATGCTGAATTTTTAGTATTATTACATTTTTATAATTAATTTTTATATTATTAATTTTTTATAATTATTTTTAAGATAACAAGTTGAACTAGCCTTATAATATTTTCGATAAAGAGATGTTTGTTATAACGTTATCCATGCAAATAATTTACTTATTATTTTTAACCTGTTTGAAATTCAATTTTGCTTTCGTTTTTGCAGCTCGTCACTGCAGCTGTTATCAAATCTAGAATGGAAACGATACTTGCGAACCCAACATAATGCGAATATACCTAAGAAAGAGATAGTGTCAAAACTTAAGATAACAAGTTGAACTAGCCTTGGCTGATTAACGGTGTTTCCTGACAGAATAATAAATAGTGTAAAAGATTATGAAAAATACGAAAGCGAGAAAAATATCGCGCTCGCGCGCGCACACGCACATACATACGCACATACATAACGTGAAAGGAAAATGTTGCACGAAAAAAAATGATGGACGTGATTAAATGAGTGTGGGAGTATAATACGATTTGGAAACACGATATTATTGTAAATTATGAAACATTTATTTATTCATTGATTTACGGCTGTATAGTTCTCATCGATTCTTAAGATCAATATAAACATAAGCATTGAAGTGTGCCCGATGACGTTTTCTTATCGTACATGCTCTATATACATTTAATAATTATAGCAAAGGGTATAATGTCACACTTATAGAACGATCTCGAAACTCATACATTTACTTTTTATGTCCTTTTCGCTAATTACATTAACTCGATTCTTTAGAATTAAAGTACCTTAAGAGATTTAACTCAGCTTCTTACATCTAATAATATTGTTTTGGTATAGTCACAGCGGTTCTGTGCATTAATTGTTTGATTACTACTCGCTTAAATCAACTTCTGATTTACTCACGTGCAATTGTGTCCTAATTATTATTGGTCATTCCTCATTTCCTTTCGGTAAAAATATATACTATCATTTCGAATTATTTACAATGTACCTTACGGAAAGATGCTTTCAAATATAATACCTTCAATTATACCTCTACTATTTTTTAAGAGTGTTTTAGAGAGATCCTGAAATATATATTTTCTTTCCGATAATTAAATACTGCTTTCCAATTGAGTAATAATTTTTTCAAAATGCATAAAAATACATGAAACCTAATATATATTTTAAAATTTAAAATACTGGAGAGAAAAATTACTGACATTAATAATAATATTCTGCAATCATACAATAACAATCAAGATTTTGACTGGATAATTTAATTTCTGTTGATACTTCATGTAAAAGTCAATATTAACATTTACTTATATAATAATAATGATAATATATGAAATATGAACATTATTTCTATATCATGTTGCAATAAAATTTTCTCTTTACACAAATATATACATACTTAAAATATACATAAAAGTTGTAGTGAGTTATATATATATATATATATATATATATATATATGTATATGTATATATATATGTACACTTTTTTATTTTATAAAATATCAATTTCTCTTTAAATGTTGGTATTATTATTAAGACAATAATAAGAACGTGTGTCTATGTTTTACAAGTCTGAAAAAGAGAAAAATGTTAACGAATTGCAAGTCTTAAAGAGAAAAAAATATTTCATTCCTCAGACATAAAAAAAATGCTATGGCAAGCATGAAGAAATGTGTTTGCGTTAATTATAATTTAATCTGTTTATAAGTATAATCCAAACAATATATGAAAAAAAATCTACATTATAATTTTAAAAAGCCTTTCTTGATCTTATGATTTCCTTTGCACGCATATGCATTTTTTATTTGTCTAATTTTTAATCTGTATCAGATGCTTTCACAATAATATATACATTTCTCATAATATATGTGCTTTTTCATCTTGTACAATATTGCACAGTATACCTTATTATATAAAGTTAAACATGCATTCGATGATTTCGGAACATACATATCATGTATAAAATATATGCGCTTCATAATTTAAAACTGCATTTACTGTAAGTGTTTTGTGGTTGAATATAAGATCAAAAGATAAAATATAAAAGATTTTATATTTATCTTTTGTACATGGCATTTTATTTTTAATATAATATTATACGATATTAAATTAAACAATAAAAATATAGTCTAACTTTTTAATCAGCAATCGCATCATATCTGAACACAATGTGTATGCTCCAAATACACTTTTGAATGTATTTAACTTACTGATATAAGGCATATATGTTGTGCTTTCTATGCATATGATAATGTGCGATAGATTTGAAATTAGTACATTAGTATTTGAGTGCAAACACTCAAAACGCAAGAGATCAGAAATCTTTGATCAGACTTTAAAATTACTAAGAATATTAGAGCAATAATTTAAAAAGAATTTTATAATTTGCCTTTCAATAATCCATACTGTTTTTCAGACGAGTAATAATTTTTTTAAATGCGTAAAAATACAAGACATATATATTTTAAAATGATATTTAAAATATATTGAAGATTTTTATATTTAAAAAATATACTTTTACTAAGAGAGAGAGAGAGAAAGCACATGATATGGAATATATTGCTGATTGAATTATATTTGTAAACAAATGTCTTAATGCTTTATATTTTTCTTTCTTCAAGACTTATAATTCAAAACGTTAATATGTTACTACTATTTTCATATTAATCAACATTTAAAGAAAAATTAATATAATTACTACATAAAATAAAAATTATATATATATATATATATATATATATATATAATTTTTATTTTAGTTTATATATATATATATATATATATATATATGTATAACTCATTTAACTTTTATGTATGTATATATTAATGTAAAGAAATGCGCGGAACATAATATGAAGTAATAGTGTTTATTTTTTGTATATTATAAATAAGTGTTGATATTGGCTTTTACATGATATGTCACACATAAGTACACATAAAAAAATATAAATTTTCAAGTAAAAACTGTGGTCTATATATAACTTTGTTGTATAGTGGCAGAGTGTTCATTCATGTGAATACCAATCTTCTCTCTACCAGTAAAAAATCTCAATATTTTAAATTTAATTTTAAAATATAAATTATGTGTCATGTGTGTATTCTTATGCATAATTAGCATTAGAAATGCTAATAATAAATAACGACAGGATTTGTCATTGCATTATTGAAATGTGTGTTCACACATTTAATTAACTTAATTAAAGTTAATTAATAAATCAATACACTTATAAAATTTAAGATTATATAATTATTAATTGATATTCAGTCAAATATAAATAGAAAGTTGTCTTGGAAGAATAAAATTTCTTTTCATTTTGATAATCAAATTTATTGTTAACAGTCTAAGATACGACGCTCTTATATATTCTATACTGCATCCGGACATTATTACCTTATTTCTTTTGCTGTAGAATTGTGTTCCCTTTTTTACTCAGCTACGATAAGTTTTTCTCAAATCTAGCTTCCATGGTTTTCAAAAATTAAAGAAATTTTCCTCATTGTAACGAAAAATCAGATATTATTCTTATATTTTTCCTTTAAAATAGCCTCAACTAAACTTTAAAGTTTGGCTATTTTGAACTTAGCAGTTTAGATCAAAATTAACGGATCATCATTGTAATAAACCATTGTAATAAATCATTGTAATAAATTATGTAAAAATAATAACGCCTCATCATTTTTCTCGTTCACACCATCTAATGAGAAGAATTCAAACTACGTTTATACCATTTGCAATAAATATCCGATCGAACACAAAAGACAGCGGATAGCAGTGTAATATCGAAAATGTTACATCATCGAATATATCTTCCGGAATGGATGTTACAGAGGCGTAAGACCGTAATCGGATTTTATCCCCGATGGCGGTACAGGAGCTGATACTTGCGACAATCCAGGAGGGCTGGTAGCCGGAGCGAGTGGACTGATACTTCCGGAACTTATGTGTCCCAACGGTCCTCCCGTCGGACCGTCCATCATTCCACCCACGTGATGATGACTCAGCTGCGCTTGGAGATGAGCCAGAGAATGAGGGTGACCTTGAAAGCTCGGGTGAACCACGGGAGGAGGAAGAGTGGTGCTGACCCCATGAACTTCGCCCATATCGTGACCGATGTTCGAGTCCAGACTATTCTCCATACCGCTAGAGGGTGAGTTGTTGTTTTTCCTTTGGCTGTTATTGTTACCCGTGCCGGACTTTGCTCGTGTCCCCGACGTCTTCGCCGGCTTCGCCGTTGCTGGCGGTGCCTGGCCGTTTGCGTTCTTCCTGCGCACGTTCTTCGTATTTGGCAGCTTGTTGTCTTTCTTCCATTTCATACGGCGGTTCTGAAACCAGATTTTGATCTGTCGCTCCGACAAGACCAGGTTATGAGCAATCTCGATTCGTCGTCGTCTCGTCAGGTACCTATTGAAGTGGAATTCCTTTTCCAGTTCGAGTATCTGATGCCTCGTGTAGGCAGTTCTCTGTCGCTTTGGCTCCATTCCAGGTGTATACGAGCCGTTCGCTATAAGAAAAAAAGAAAAGTCGAAATATGTAGTACGGTAAGAACAAACAATGAGGAATTTTCAGTTACAAAGGCTTAACTTTCTTCTTTATCTGAAAAGAATGGCTATTCAAGAACGGAACTATTCTAAACGTGTGTGGTCTTTACTTTAAAACTGGGCTTTTTAAACAATTTCAAGTTGACGTTTTCTTAAAAGAAATGTGACTGAACTTTATTTTTAACATTACACATAAAAATTAATTATATATATTGTATAATATTATAAATATTATAAATATATACAAGTATATTAAGTCTTATATAAATATAAAAAATAATTCTTACATTTTTTGTATTTCATTCTTAGCACAAACACATATAAAATTATAAAATTAAATGAAAAGTACGTAGTTTGTATTTATGTTTTCCATTTATATATATTTAAAATTTTATTATCTATTAATATGTGTGCATTTAATAATATATGAAGTTTAATATTTCAAAGAGATATCCATTTAAAAACTATCAATACTTTCACATATTTTTTTAGATTATTACATTAAAGAAAAAATAAACTTCGAATTCCTCAAAGAATTTAGTTTTAAAATGAGATATTATGTTCACAATTATACGAAATGATTTATCAATAAATTTCAATTATCGATTTTTTAAGCACATATACACATATAATAGAGGCAATCTTTTTTAAAAATGTTTAATATGATTAATTTTCTAGATCTTCACATTACGATTGACGATAAATAATTTTTTTATGAATTAAATTCTTTATTATCAAAATTTCACATTTATAGATTCTTATTATAATAATATGTATATAATATTAAAATAATATGTATATAATGTGTGCGTTTAGAATACTTTACATATTCCATGCTTTATATTACATTAAAATTATATTATTAAAATTTAAAAAAATTTTTAATATTTGTTGAGAGAACATTCTCATGCTTTCTACTTATACTAAACTACAACTAACCATTCCCATTTTTCCTGATTCTCATCGCTAACATTATCATTATTAGCTCGACGAAGTGTTACAAATAAATCTTAAGGAGGATCTACTCTTCCGTTCGATTTATTGCATCATTATGTCCACTAGTTTCTTCGTGACTTTTTTCCTACTCACTTTACTATTGTATCTATTCATCAAAACCTAGAAATAAGTTGCGTGAAAAGAAGGTATCGGATGCTCACTAGAAAAATCTCTCTTCGGACATCGTTAAAATATAGTACAAACATATAATGAATGCTTAAGCGATGATGAAACCATGTCATTTTAACAACAAAAGAAAGAAGAGTTTGCTACTTTATACATATAATTATTACCGTAATTATTAAATATCTCGTACAGTGATGATTTACAGAGATATTACATGCATATAACATTTTTTTTTGTATATGACCATATGACTACGTCATGTTCGTTTTGAATAGCATCAACAGTTGAAGTGACTTTTGTAATCTGATCAATTCGCAAGATACGCCGGTCGAGTTGCGGAGGCAGAATACGCGTATGTAAATTCACGAGGATAAAAACTGCCAGGCGCGTACACACGTGCGTAGTAGTATTTAAAAACATATAAGAACAATAGATTATCCTTTACATAACCCTAGGTTAGTTTCAAGATCAGATGATAATTGCCTCGTCGAACATGTTCGTCAAGTTTTACAGGTCTTATCAGAAGATACACTGATGCAGTTGATTAATGTTTGATAGAAATATTTGAAAATGCAAATATAAATATTAATTATAAATCGCAAAATGTCCAAAGTACTCTCGAGAACAATCAGATATCATTGAAATACGACTCACAACGTACGATTGAACAAACGAATTAGGAGAAAAAAAAGTATCTCGCTGTGTGCGAGGTTGATATTAATATTTGTGAGTCATGCTAGTAGCAGTCCATGGTGGTCCGTTCAATTCGATAGAGGAAACATGGGAACAAGTTCAGTCTAGAATCCGTGCAGACACATTCCATTCCGAGCTGACCGTCGGTCTCGCGGAGGCCCCTTTCAACTCCGACGTCCGGCGACCATACTTCGACAACCAAAGGGGAAAGATTGCAGACTCTGACAGCCCGACGGACGAGCATACCAAAGTTCAGAGATTTCAAATATTAAATCGCACGACGCGCGTAGCATAATGGAAAATGTAACGTCATACGTTCGAAAGGATATTTTCATGTAACTATTACAGACAGTTAAATATAATTTTGTCACTTGTACGTACAATAAAATTTTTCAATCATTTCTCAAAATGAAATCATCGGTCTCGGTAAATTGACATTTATATCTTTATAATCTATATTTATTTTCCATATAATAATTAAAACAATAAATGTATGAATTCTTATATTATGTAGTTCGTCAAAAAATAATTATCCTTTTAGACTGATTATTTACATTGTAATTTTATATGAGATTTTATATTATTAGCAAATTATTTTTGAAATACTTTTCTAATTTTCTAGCAGAATAAATGTTTCATAACAAATTATTTTCTTTTTCTAAATTCTTGTTATATATTGTTACATGCTATCAAATTTTCCATCAGATAATGTTTGTACATAATATTATAATATATGTATAATATTGAAGACTCTTATATGTTGAATGTTAAAAACTGAACGAAATTTTTTCAATAATATATAACATTTTCTCTTTCATCATTCTTCTTATAATATTTTAATTTGCATTTGTAATGTATGTGTCTGTGTAAAAATGCTGCATTTTTGCTTTTAAGGGGTACTAGGATATAAAAGTTTTTATTGCAGGCAATTTTTTTCTGAAAAAATCCATTATGATATTCGGTTTTACAGTATGGCGTGGAATCTTTTTTATTATAGTCATATCATATACAGCGGTCTCGCGAAGGAAATACTTGCAAGCTGGAATGAGCAGCACTTTTCAGATCAAGCGGAATAGAAATTTTTATAGCAGCAAAGCTAGATAGTCTAATTTTCAAGGGATATTACGTTGCAAAACTATTTTTGTATACCTGAGAAATATATGATTTTTCTTTTAGTCACGTTATATACAAATATGACAAATCCGGGATACGAATAATAGATGTACTGCTCTCAATCTTTATAATTTGTAGAACATTAATTAATACACCTGTAGTTACGTTGAAAATCGTCTTTCTATCTTTATGAGAATAGGAAGCACGCGTATATTAGTTCTGGAAGTAATTGTCTGATTAATTATGAGAGAAGAACTTCATTTTAATTGCCTTAATTATAACAGTCCGGAGCTTATATCCAGCGCCAGCAATATCTATCTAATTCAAAGTTTCGAGCACCACCAACGGTGAGAGTTTACTTGAAACACGCGATGGAAAACCTCTGTGTCGAATTTCGAAATTTGTATTATTGACCCCAGCGGTGAATCGTGTTGCGGAACTTCTATTCTTGCAGTATTCGCTACTGTATGAAAGATGAAGATATATTAGGCGTAACCGAATTCACCTATAAAATGAGGTGTTGTTGGAACCTCACACAGGTGATCACAAGGTGCAACGATAAATTTCGGCCCATAAGTCTTCGAGCCGCTCCAAAGCGCCGTCACCTTGCGCGCATATAATGCAATGTATATCCATTAAATACATAAACGGAGATACTTTGGACAGGTGTGTCTGTCGGATCCAAGAAAACAAATTTACCACAAAATCTAGGCACTCTTATATATCATCGTATTCATTTAAATCCATAAATATTCTTTTTCGCTTGCTTTGAATAATATTAATAAATGAACAACGCGGTAAATAATGATAAATGTTTAACTAATTTTACTTAGTTTTTTTTTCTATTTAATTAAAAGGAAATGATATCGAGATGATGTATAACATTTAATTTGCAGTAATGTCTTATGAATTATGAATATGTAAAAAAATAGATTCTCTATGCAAGACACAAATTGCATCAAGCCGTCGGATATTTTTACAATGATTGATTATATTTTTCATGATAAAAACATAATTGTAATGTAAATAATTTGTAAATAATGTAGATAATTTATAAATTATTTACTAAGTAGATGATACCTTCAAGATCAAGAATGAATATCATAAAAAACAAATCTCTTTCTTCTTATGAATAAAATTAAGTAAAGAAAGAACATGAAATACTACGCTGCATAGATAATGGAAATGAAATCAAATAAAATGCAATCCACATGGTCTTCGTGAGAAATAGCGGAAATAATTGCAAATTTATGTATGTTTACTCACCGACGCCCGCAACATGAATCTTTTTCATCCATGGATAAATAGTGCGTTCTCTGTTCTCGTCATCTTCCTCTTCTTCCTCCATTATACCCGGCGAACTCTCCATCTGACCGTCTTCTATGTCATCTGGATCCGAGCTATCCTCCACATGATGTTGCTGCTGTTGTTGTTGTTGAGGGGTCTGTTGGCCACCCTGTATATGTTGAGATTGCTGAGACAATGACTGTTGCGTCTGAAGATCGGGCGAATTATCCCGGTGCAACTGACCCGAGCCGGCCGGACTGCAGGCATTGTTCTCGTGTTGTTGTTGATGATGCTGGAGGGTATCCGGCTGTTGCACGTGATTCTGCATTATAGACGGCGACAGAGGCGTGGATCCGAGAATCGTTGACGTAGGTACAGATGGTTGCTGGTGTTGCGGTTGCTGCTGTTGCTGCTGCTGACTTTGTATCGACGACGGACACGTGAGCGGCGGCTGCTGGGCTTCCGGCGGCATCGCTAAAGCACCCACCGCGTGATGATGAGGATGCAGACTGGGATGGTGTACCGTGTGCACTTGGTGATGAGGATGATGAGGGCCGTAATATCCGCCGTATCCCGCGTATCCTCCGTTCAATTGTACCGCCGAGGAAGCTCCGTAAGGAGTCGATGCCGCCTGATGATGATGCTGATGATAGCCGTACTGTAGCTGAGATTGCGGATGGCTCAAGTGGTGACCGCTGCTACCGCTCGAGAAGAAGTCCGCGCCGGTCGAAGGTATATAATTACTCTGGCTGTACTCTTCGCTAGGAGGAAACTTGGGATCGACCATGACGGAAGTGGTGGCTAAGTGATGATTTCCAGCCTGCTGCTGATGCTGATGATGGTGATGATATCCACCAGCGGCGGACGGATTCATCAGGAAGGAACTCATATTCGTCGGGCACTTTCTCGCGGAAAACACACACACGCGCACGATAGTTCGGAAAAATCTGAAACGACCGCACTTCGCGATTCTGCCTTCTTATCTGACTCTCCGCATCAGTTCGTCAGATTCGATGCACCATTTCATATTAATATTCATCATTCTCACAAGCTGACACTGCACCGCACTGCGCTGTGGTCCATCGTCCACACCTCGCCGCCTCTTGCGAAAAGGGGTGACGTTTTCTCGAAAGGAGGAAAAAGAGAGAAAGAAGGAGAGGGAGAAAAAGAGAAAAGAAATGGAAAGAGCGGGGCTACAACGAGCACAGGACTCCCGGTGGACAGCTGCTTATTCTCTCTTCTCCTTCCGCCACTTTCGCGATCCTCCACGACCTCGTTCGCTCCTTCCCGCCCACCGGAGCCCAATTACCATACCACGTGACCACAAAACCGACCAATCGGAGCTGTTCCTAGCCCGCGACCATGATGGATAACCATGGCACGCATGCAACACGTGAGTGGCGCCGCGAGATCCACTGCGGCAGGTGTAGCAACTTCTTGCCTTGCTTCTCTATTTCACTGTCATCGAATTCTATACATTCACAGTTTATTCATTTTTAACGCAAACTGCAATTCCCTTTTCCTTGATAATACGCACTTGTTTCTCTCATAAACTTTCACTTTTCATACACACCATTGATCCGCAATATCAAGTATGATATTTCTACAAACAATCTGATCTGAACCAATCAAATATCGATACGAATCGTACGCTCGAATAAATGAGTAAATGTCAATTTCTCCGCACTGCACTTCTGTATCACTGCTGTCTCTCGTGTGAAACAATCTTCTTGCAAGTACACAGAGACGAAGCGAACGAAGCCTCTCGTCGGAGAGAAAGAGAGACTTGAAAGTGAGCTCGTCCTGCCTCGGCAGAAACTCGTCTGGCAACTCTAGTGTGCTTCCACTCCCTCCAGCTTCGTTCGCGCCGGCTGGCTTTGAGCCGATGCGGAGAGCCACGTCCCCCCTTCTCGTCATGCGTCTTCTCCAGAGTCACCCCCACTCTGTAGCGGCATGAGACCAACCCCTGCCACGGAAACAGTGGATCTTGTGCCCTTATGGGGCATACTCGAGGGTACGTATAACCGTGGAGTCACTCCTACGTATCCCCTTAACCCGCCTCCCTGCCACGGAAATCCATCTTATGGCCGGAGTCAATGCTGAGAGAAACGGTGGCAATGAACGTTAATGCTGTTGATATTGAATACTGCGGCGAAGGTAATCGCGCCACTAATTCCGAACTATTTGTCGTGACCAGCAGGTGTTACCATAACCGCCCATTACACCTCTATTTGCCAATATTGTACGAAAATGGAGTATTAATCGAACTACTATAATAGATATCTCGCTTTTCTGTGCGTTACAACAAACTTAATATCCGAAGTTGCGGCTAACGAAATATATTTATCATCGATCGTTGTCGTAAGAAACGAGTAAATAAATATTTTCTATAGGTCAAAATAGATACACGTGTATTTGTTATAAAATAATAAATATATAAAGTTCTCGAGAAAAAAAGTTGTTTATATTATTGTCATCTTTTCGCGAGGCTCTTTGTAAATAATAGGCGTTCGAGCTTGAAAATGTTACGTGAAACGAGTTCGAATTGGCTAAATTAATAGCAATAGATCTGCTCTTTGATTACACTCTGTTCATATTAATGCACTGGTGTCTCGGCGTACTCGGTCAAGTACGTCTACTCGCGATCAGCTGCGTGGCATAGAGAATATAAAACGCCGAGTCATTACACAAAGAGCATACTCACTGTGTTTTGCTTTGGTACGACAATACAGCACGGTAAATTTAAGTTACGTTGACTGTGCGCCTGTATAAACGATCCAGGAAATAACAGTATCGGAATATTGTAGAAACGGTATTGTAGAAACGTAGAACAAAGACGAGATTAAAAGTCGTCGCGTGAGGATTAAACGATACAAACGGAAAGAGTTCTTTACGTCCTTATTGTCGAAAGTCTTTCGATTTTTCAACTTGTCGGATATGCGTCCAAGAAAAGTGGAAATAATTTAGGATTGAATGGCGTTCAAGAAGGCTCTGCAAGAGCGCATCGCTCGTTTTTACCCCATACATATCTCTCTTCCTCTCTCGAGTTGGTTTTTCGTTAACTCGGATATGCCGTGGCTTATTTCTATTTTTCTTATGGCCACTTCATGTCGTTCCAAGCAGAAGAGCGGAGCTTTGAGTGGAATCTGGAAGAGTCCAGAGGGGTTGAAGGGGTCGCGCGCTGAATGACGTGGAGGAGGCTGGAGGGGGTTGTCTTCTCGTTTTGCGATACAACCTCCTCGTCTTTATCACCGACGATGCTCGAAAACTTCTGTCCTTCTCTCTTTCCTCATCCACCGCCATCTTACGCCATCTCTACTTTCGTCGTCCCGCTCCTTTCCTCCGATTCTGCCCCGACTCTTCTGCTCTTGTCTTCCGGCGAAACACGATCAATCACTTTTCCCGGTCCGCCGGCATGACACCCCCTTTACACCCACGGCTATCCTCCAAGAGGGCCTGCTTCGTCAACGACGAGTCCTTTCGGCTACCGGACGAATGTGTGATCTTCCAAGTGACGATTATCGTGAGATCGCACACGTGGGTCTGTCATATCGCTTCATGAATTTTGTTGTCTCATGGAGTATCGTCGATGTTCCGACATTCAAAATGAGCTTTGAATTAACGAAATATAGTGATATATTTTGTATTATCAATGTTGACAAATTCTGAAATAGTAAATCATTTATCACATATCATTGGAAAATTTATTTCTCGATCTGGAAAACTCGCTCGCGCTTAAACATCATTTCCATCCGGAGCAAATGTCAAAATGACAATGCAACGCTTTAAGTAATTCGTCTTAAACTATACCGTGCGATATCTCTCTATAAAAACTCGCTTGGCAGGAATTCTTCGTGGATCCAAGATTTAAAGAGTTCAACGGACTTGCATTGTGATAATGATAAATGACGAAACAGTTTACGATTTAATATCAATCTTGGCCAAGGCTGGTGCTTATTATTACCCATTAGTAAAGTTTTAATAACGCAATACGGTGCTCGGCCGGGGGTGAAACCGTTGCGATTTATCATTTTCATCGCTTTATTAACGGCGTTTCAGTTATATTCAACTTGTTGATCGCTTATGAAAGAGGAGCATCGTCTCTGATATTGAAGCTACGCGAATTTGCGTTTCCGGGATTATTTTTAGCGAGGCCCGAGAGCTGATTAATCATCTCAACCGAAGGTAGAAAACTGCAGAGGATATTTCGAAGAGAATCGGGTCACCTATATATTGGAAAATAAACAGTCATCTTTAAATATCTGCGATATAAAAGTATAATTTCTTTAAAGTTATTATAAGGAATAATTTGCTCTCGAAGAGAAAGAAAAATATGAATGCGCAATATCGCTGAATAAAAGTTAAATGCCGCAAGCAAATAAATTATAATTCAATTTCCATCAAATTATAACAATCTCTTTTAATCTTCGGGGAATCATCGATCGATGATATTTATTTGAGAATTCTAAATATTTACGATCCAATATAGTCTACTACAATAGAATCATGATCGATAGATCTTTCGGGAGAATCACGCGCGATACAATTTCACACATGGCGTTTCAGATTTTGAAATTTCGAAAATGCGAATGTTTTTCGCATTCGTTGTAACTTAAGGTGTTGGCAGCGGATCTGTCCGAGGTGAGAAACATGAGTCTCTGGAGATTCGATTTCGCTGCTGAGTCACGATCTCGAGCTTGCCGACATGAAAAGGGGTCCGTGTCCCCTTAGGGACATCCAGTATACATCTGATGCCTTAGATATCCCGAACGGTTTTCAAGACTGTTCCTTTATCCATGTGCGCTCAGCTAAACAACATAAAAGTATGCACACTCGAGTATTGTTGCAATTTTGCAATAATTTTCTCTCGACAAAAAATTGTAAGCAAGCGTTCATTATATCTTGGAGAATAATTATACGAAAAGCAAAGAAACATTCATATTTGCACAAAACTTTTCCATTAACATACAAACGTTATAATCTTTTTATCACTCGAGTCTCTCTTGAGAGATCATTTATTTAGTCGCACGGGAAAAAAACAATTTGTTAAAGAAGGAAACGTGTTCTCGTCGAAAATGTAAAAAGCACCGCGCGCAAGGCGATGATAACTCGGCGAGCGGCAATGACGTAAAGTCACGTTGACGGCAATGAACATGACATCTTTCATCAAGCAACTGGACGAATGCCCCAAGTTCGACGTCTGAAGCCGGCGTATGAGTGAAAGTGTCAGCTGTAAATCGTTTCTTGGCCAACAGTAGCCCCACTTACCAGGATGAGCAGAAGATGAGGAATCACTAGAGGCGCGATAATTATCGGCCGGGCATTACGGTAAAGATGTTAACGCGACCTTCGATCCGTAACCTCGGACAATTACCACCTGACACCGCTGCTTGAAAGCAATTTGCGTATACAGCGCGCTTTTCCAGCTTCCTTGAAAAGATAGTGCAAGATGATGGGGAAAAAAGTGCCTGCGGCCGTTTATGCGCGTCAAGAGGCACAAAAGTGGCTCATTATCTTTGCAATTCGAAGCGTCGTTAGCGCCAATCCCTCTTGACAATCTTGACACTCTTCCTCAAACAAATCCGGGGTCAGCAGCAACGATGGATATATAGAATATACCGCGAATCTACTCGAACACAAGGCGCTAGCAGAAATATTAAAAAAATTATAAAAAAAGTATTGCCTGGTGCAATAACAAGCGCACAATAATAGTTACTGAGGAATAAGATGCAGATTCATCATCATTATGCTAATAGCAATATAATTAATGCTATAATGCATTTTATACCGTGACTCGTTTATATTATTAGATATACGTATAATAATTCTCTACGCCGCGTATGTTGCGTCGACTGTCTCGAAAATTTTCATTATCTAAAATTCCGAAGTAAATGAGTTCTTAGAAGTGTCTTAGCGCGTATGCACGATGTCGCGAACGATGACGGGTGAGCATATCCTGTGTATCGCCAGGTCGTTTTTATTTGCAGTAGCAGTAATAGCAGCACCGCTTGCTGAAGACGAGGTGAAACATTTACACGTTCAAGGATGCTGTTGATTACTGCCTGAAGCATGAGAAGGAAAGAAGGAGGTAACGAGGTTAAGGTCGTTTACCATCCATGACCTCGGCAATTACCATTCGACACCCTTCGTCTTCGTTTCAAAAGCAGTTTGCATACACTGGGAATGTTTCGGCATTGTTCGAGAAAAGGAGACCCGACCCTTTTACAGCACATGATACCCCAAGAAAGAACCCCGTTTTACCGTTAATTGTTCCAAAAATGGCATGAATGGGATTTTAAATACCTATTTTTCTTCGAAAAAAAAAAGTAAAGAGAATAGTTTCGTCTAAATTTGTACGAATAAGAGTAAAAATATAAGGACAACAAATAATAGTATATGCATATAAATACTGAAAGATGTGAAAAGTAAATTTATCTTAGAAGAGAATATATTAAAAACATATTTTTAAAAAATTAAATACTTTAGAAAAGACTTATAATTATAATAAAAAATCAATTTATCGATTATTATAGAAAATATATTTGTTATTATTTAAAAGTCAAAATATATTTTTTAAAAATCTTAGAATAGCATATACTCTATATAATACAACAATTCTGATTTTTACTTCTAAGGAAGGGTGAAAACATAAATATGTATGAAATGTATCCCGCGTGCAACTTTTTCTACCCTTTCTCAGAGTTTTACAACTAATATTTATTGTGACCTAGAGACTGCTTTAAAGCACACCTTTTTGAAAATCAAGGAAATAGCACTCTGGAAAAGTGTTGTTGCAGAAGGTAAGTGCAAAGGGATGTCCCGAAGGCACGACGGTTCAGAGAACGGGAGAGGAAGAAAGAGCAGCGCGAAGCTAAGATTAATGGATTTGTATTGTCGGCATTTTTTCAAGCGTTTTAGAACTACTTTTGAGAAACGAGAGAGAAAGAGATAGAGGGGGAAGGGAGAGGGAAGAGAGGAGTGTGTCTCATTTTTCAAAAATTCCGCCGCGCGCATGGACCAGACAGAAAATCGCAATCGATTCGCCTCACGCTAATGGTTTCGAATTAAACCGTGATCCTCTCTCACGCACAGGTAAGTCACACACGTGGTCCGCCATCGCCTTGTATTAGACCGTTTAAAAATAGGTATTGATAATCGTGACATCAGTTTTCTGCATACGGGCGGCGCCATCGCGGACTTACGCAATTCGCGATAGTGACGTTTGACCTTCGTTAGACATTTTGTGCTAAGTAAAGCGAAGTATTCAAATTATTAAGACTTGGCTCAGATTATTTCGCGTTCGTCTGTAAAAAAGCCGCCTACGTGTAATTCAGAAGGAATGTAATCCAAAGGGATTATATTATTCTTCTTTAGGGATTATATTCTTACAAGCCACCGGGGACCGTCCGTCGTTCGCATGTCTAAAACCCGCGAGACAGGTAATTTTCGGTGTTCAGTAATTTGGTAGTAATTTAAAGGGCTACGATAATCTTGGAAAAGGTAAGCGAATTATGAGGTAGAGAATCGAAAAGTCGGTGTGAAAAATCAGCGAGGACGACGTAGAGGGAATAGGATAAAGTTGACGCCTTGGGACCTTCGATCTTTCTTACGAAAGGCGAAGATAGGAATTACAGCAGCTGATGAGCCGTAACCGATGGACGCACAATAACCCTCCGTAAGCAGTACCGCTATCTCTCATTCGTCTTTTGATACTCCTATCGACCTTTATCTTACTTCAACTTCGCTTCCCAACTACATAAGAAAATTCTCAACAACCCAATCGTGCGCTTTGCATCCTACTATTTCTTGATGCAACGTGTCAATCGGCACAGCTACATCCGTGTATTCAATCATTGAACTTTGGTATTTAGCGACTCCATTGCTTTATTTTTGCGATTAATTTTTTGCCATATTAATTGTGTGACACACTCGCTCATTTTATATTTATTATTATTATTATACAACGCGTCCAAAGATCATTCACATTTCAATATTTGTGATTAAAAGAATATTGAATCTCTCTCTCTCTCTCTCTCTCTCTCTCTCTCTCTCTCTCTCTCTCTCTCTCTCTCTATATATATATATATATATATATATATATATATATGTTTTATTAGAATAATGATTAGATATTAAAACTTGATTAATGAATAAAGACTTTAGAATGTAAAAATATAACATCATGTTTTAACTTTAATTGTTTTTTACTTTACAATATATTAGGAAGTTTAAAATGCGAAATCGACATTTGTTTATATTAAAAATTACAACTTATTAAATATTTATTTATTAAGGTATATTGATTGCGAATTTGTTACATCTATTCATAATCACTGGAGAGATACATTACACGGTTTTAAGGGATGTTTTTAAGATTTGTTTTTAAGATTTGTATGGAAAATATGTACACATATTTCTTATGTATAGAAAATTTTGAAAATGTAGTCTAGCTGTGTGTCTTTGTACACACAATTATGTACGCTTGCTTTCGTTTTTAAAAGAAAATCTTTTCTCTGAAATTTCACTCTTTCAAACATCGATTGTCTATTGTCTGAATAACAGTAGTTTGTAATCAATCAATAAAGCAATAAATCATTTTCAACCCTTTGCATTTTCAAAGATATTTTTTTTAATTCTTTGATGTGTGACACATGTCTAATGAAAAATTCTTTTCTATTATTACCGTAAAATAGTTTACCGTTACAATGATCCTTTCGTTCTACCTTAATCCAATTTTATTAGAAATTCTTGAAACTCAATATGCTAACACAAGTTCTTTCTTTTATTTGTTAATACCTTTTTTACATAAATTTTTAATCTATCTAAACATAGTTTGAGAAAATTTTATAGTAAAATGATATATATTTTGTACTGTATATTTTGTATGTAAGAATAAAAATATTTCTAGTTATTTATATATAAAATAATTATTTATAGATAGATAGATTTATTTATTTCTTGCCTTTCAGCAAGCCCCCTTTGAAAGGAGTTTTGAAATGTACATGAAGTGTACATTGCAGACTTTGTAATATGCTTAATATATATTTAATGTTGTTTCTCATCCTGAATAATTTCAATTACTTCTAGATTGTCTATTAATAATTTCTTTGGTTTTTATTCTCTTTTCTTAATCTTAAAATTATTAGATATTCATCCAACTAATTTCCTCTCCTTTTTTTCTTAAATTTTAACTCATTCTTTTATTATTCCTCGTATCTTTTGTATAATTTGTTGCTAAATGCTCTAATGTTTTCATTTCCTTGTGATATATTCTACACAATTTCTTCTCCTGTTCACGCCAAAATTTATTCCAGAGTTCTTCGCTTCCACATCTAAACCTCGCTATGATCTTTTAAAAATCTTTCCGATCTTGTTTTCTGAAATATTCTGATATTCCTATCATATATATATCATATCTAAAATTCTGAATTTTATTCTGTTGTGTTCGTTTTTAATTCTCTACATTTCTTTCGCTTAGCTTTTGAACTATTTCGAAACTTTCCTCTCCTAATCTTTTAATTTCTATCCCTGACATTTCATTTCTTTGAAAATGCATTTTTCTATTTCCCATTTGTTTTGAGTTTCCGTATTTTTCTCTATTTCCCTAAAACATTTTATTAATATCTTATTGTTCGATTTTTCCCTAACTTTTTCTACAAAACTAACAGATCTCCTGTTTCTATTCTTAAAAATGGTCCTTTTGTTTCTGCCCTAACAATATAACTTGAAATGTTTCAGTCTAATCATAATCTATTTTATCCTGACACATTTCTATAATCTCAATCCTTTTATCCCCAAATCTCTGCTTCATACATCAAAATACTCATTATTAAATGATCAAACATTCAGACCTTTCTCCTAAAATCTCCTGCGAATTTTCTTTGTCTTATTTTCCATTTCTGCTTCATGGCACACATAATTCTTTTAAAAGTTTTTTTAATGTCTTGTTGTTGTATTATTTTTTTCTTTGCAACGTATAACCTAAATATTTAAAACGATCAACTTCCTCTATCTCTATCCCATCCTACCCATTGTTCTCTTTTTCTCATACCCTAGCCATTGTTCTCTTTTCCTCCTACCCTCTCCAAAATAATTATTTATAAATAATTTTTTTTTTTTTTTTTTTTTTTTATTTTTTTTATTTTACTTAAATATTTATATTTAAAACTTCAAGTTTTTAATAATTAATAAAATAATTATTAAAAAAAATTAAAATATTTAAAAAACAAGTTTTATACTTATTTTGTTATTTTTATATACATTTTGTTTTTAAATTGGACAAGTGAAATAAGTTTTTAAATATTAAAAAATAATATTAAAAAATGTTTTCTTAATAATGATAAATTTTAAATCTTATTATTATTTTAATTAATATTAAATTTTGTCTGCTATATATTTTATCAATTTTGCAATTACTTTGTAATTATTTTTTAGTTTCAAAGTATATAAAAAAATATATATAAAGTTCTCTCAACTAAACTTATTCTGATCTAAAAAAATATAAGAAATCGATATGTAATGTGAAAAAATGAGTAAAGCTATTTAAAGCAAGAGTTCGATTTCTTGATACAGACAGATGTTCCGATCACTTTGCATTACATTCCGAGAAGATTTTAATATATTTTCACGGAAAGTTTGATGAGTCTATCGAATGGTATGCCGTCCCTACTTTTCTGCGCTTTTTCGACGTTCTTTAATCATTCAAAGTGAATCAATCACCTATCCAGAGACTTGCAATCGCGCCAGTCACCCTCCAGCCGCCGTCACCCAGAAAACTTTGGTGTCCCTCATACCCAGGTTCACTCGCAGATCCGACACCGAATGACGTTATCAAAAGCGAACATTTTCCAACGTTCTTTTCCTTTTTCTCAGCTCTCAAACGATAATAATGAAAATGTGTGCATAGTATAATAAAAAATTATATAAAATATATAATATATACATATAAAAATATTGTTCGAGTTTATTTACAATCATTTGATTAACATATAATATTTGTTTATACAACAAATTCTTAATTAATATTAATATTTGTTGATACACAATAATTTCCATTTAAACAATTTGCTACATGTAATTTATATTAAAATAACTGTACAAAATTGTTGATATTTGTATTTTAAAAACTACTTAATCTTTGCCAAAAAAATTTCATAAACTAAAAAAATGTGTATAAAAAAATCTATAATTACGTGCAAAGATAATATATGTATATACATAAATTAAAAGACAAATAACACAATTATCATAAAATATATACATTATTTAAACATTAATAAATATCAGGAGAAAATATATAAAATATTTAGCGATAGATAGAGAAAAATAATCATATTCGCGGAATATATCACATACTATGCACGCAAGAGAATTCGCATAAATGCGCATTTTATTAAGGTTGAATAAAAGCGTCGTAATACCCCCCTTTCGGATCAACGAAAAAAGGGGGAGAGAGCATACGCTTTCGTCTCCTTCGACATTTCAGCCCCATAGATCCCGTGTTCACGAGATTTCGCGTTCTCTCTCTCAGTCGATCCCGCTTGGAGAGAACCAATCAGCGACCCCTCGAAAAACCCTCTTGCACCCTGCAACCCGCAGCCACGCCTGCCAATATAGGGTAGGTACCCTCGTCAGATCGCGACCCTTATCCTTTTTACCCGCCTTCCTTCTTTTCTCTTCTCTTGCTGGACCCAACTCATTTCGCAAAATGGATTCCACGTTGGTTGTTCCTACTAGCGATGACCCACCATGTTTGTAACGTAATGTAAGTCAATCAGATTTAATGCAAAATTACAAATATTACTTCTATATGTTCTATTAATATATATTACTATATTTATTATTATATTCTATTATTATATAATATATTCTATTATTATATAATAAATTCTATTATTTGCATTAAATTTGTAAATAAATAAAAACATGTATATGCATCTCACAAAATAAAATAATAGTTATCGCAGAAAGATTTGCATAAACGTAAAATTATAAATAACTTTTTTTTCTGGAATGGGAAATTTTATACTTTGAAACATAAATACTATATAAGCATGTATGTAAATGTGTATATCTATGAATAGAATCATTTATATAAAATAATATTATCGCATACTATACATGAAATACGTCTATTTTTCCAGCAACTATAATATTTAATTATTGATCGAAAATATATATAATCAATTTGTATAATAGTTTTATAGCACTACTATAAAGTAATTTTATTCGTCATTATCATCATAAATATTTATTCTTTTTTTTATCGAAATAGCTAATATTTAATCTAATATATGTGTGTGATAAGTTACATGATGCATTATACGTAATTTATGATAATATGTATTATATGATAACGATATTTTGGTTGAATGATATTGAAATACATACACATATACGCACATATACATAATATATCACACAATTATGAATTGTATTCACAAATAACTGATTTTCAGATCTAGCTTTTACGCTTAAAATTTCGACAATAAGCTTATTTATTAATCTTAAAAATATCCTGCATAAATATATCCTGTAAAAATAATATAAAGGCGATTTCGTGCACATTTCTGTTATTCATCGTCGAAAAGAACAAAATTAGACTTCGAACCACGAATAGATAAACGGACGTGACGATAACCGGTGACCATTTCGACGTCTACTGAACAGCCGATGAAGAAGGCAGATGAAACGTACGAGTTATAATAATCCGTGATAGCAACGGTGGCGATGTCGAGGAGCGGAGGAGCGGCTGTGCTGTCACAAAGGCATGCGCCACCCACCTCGACCTGGACGCTCACATCGTTAATCAACTGCAGCGGGACCCCGTAACTTTCGAGGTACCGATCCACAGGTATGGCTTCACCTCGTTCTTCCTCCGATCTCGATATCTCTACCCAAACGCGGTGTCAGATAGCTAAATATGATTCTCTGAGTGCGTTTTATTCTTAATTAAACTCCACTTGTTCGCGACGAGAATTGATCAGGCTGTTCTTGCAAATCGTTTTCTTCCTGAGCAAACATTCCACGGCTACATTATTATAAAATAATTACATGCATCTCTTGTCTATGACATAGATACGATATCAATAAATAGTAGACAGCAGTCACGAGATAAACGTTACGTGCATGAAACGTCGCGTAGGATTAAAGGATTTACAATCTATTATTACAAAGAAAGCCCTCGTAGAAAGCGCAGAAAGAAATGGCCCCAGTTGGCGTACAACGCTTTTAAGGGACCGAAGAAAGTACGAAATACGAGGGTTTCCTTTTCTATGGTGGCCCTTCTATGATATTCCCGTATGGCGGCCCCTCTTTCACGAAGGGGTGCACAGTAGGATCGAGCAGGATAGAAGCAGATTAGGGGACTGGGATGAGGGGTAGAAGCGAGCCAACCCTACCGCCGCCTAGCTAGCAACCCTCTTTCTTCCCCTCAGAAAGCTTCGAGGTTGGCTCAAGAAACGCGACGTAACAGGAACGAATCGGGGGAAGGGGCAGAGTGCACAGAGAAGGAGGAATAGAGAGAGCAGATAAGAGGAATACGAGGAAGGAGAGGGAGGAGGAGAGAGAATAAAGAGAGAGAGAGAGAGAGAGAGAGAGAGAGAGAGAGAGAGCCATGCCGACGCTGCTGCTAGTCAAACCAAAACTCGGCATGATTAATGATCGGAGAGAGGCAGAGCGCTGCTTCAAACAACAAACTTTTCCCAAGGAACGCTGGAGAATACAAGAAAAAATATATAAGAAAGAGGGAACTCTCTTTCTTCGCATCCACCCTTCAGACCGGCTAATACCCTCCTAGATCTCCGTCTCGCTCTCTCTCTCCCCCGTTCTCCCTTTCTGCAATCGCATCCTTCGCTCTTCTTCTCCCTCTCGCTCTTTCTCCCTCTTACTTTATTCTCCGCAGCTCTGACAGCCTTTCATTTCTTTCCTCTTTTCTTTATTTCTTTCCCTTCTATCTAGATCTCTGTCCTTGTCTCCTCCATTTTTCGTCCTCATCTCTCCTGATGGCAACTCTCGAGAAATGGTCACCAACGATTTCGCGTCTCCTTCTTTCCACTCGTATCTTCACTATTACGTGGCTCTGTGCGAATAGCCGAGATAATACCGGGTGATCTGGCTACCGTAGAATCACGTACAGCCATATAAAACGCGCACCATATATACCTATACTCGTTTCAGCATAGACACAAAGGAGTAATGTCTAGAAATTTTTCCGCTGATGTCATCGCAAATTTTCCTTCATTTTCCGAAAGGCCATTTAATATATATGACATATCTAAGAATACTCTTGTTTTAGAAGAAAAAAGTAATTAATAATTATAAATATTCGCGAGTACAAATTATATCTCGTAACATGGTTGTTTACGTGAATCCCGTCACATATATATAACGGTATACGTTCAAAGATTAGAAACGGAATTTATTACTCGATCGGGCATAATGCCGTGTAGATGGATATTAATAACACCAGAGTTATACTCGAGAGAATTTCGCAGCGAAAAGTTCGAATACCACGCAGTGAAACTGGACTGCCGAAGCGGGCAATGTGCGTGGATAACCATTCAACCGTGGCTCGGGGCAACCTGGACTGGTGCATGACCGGCGGTCTACCCGAGTCTAGACTTGGGCGCGAATGTGCTTGGTCATCGGCGGCTGGACGGAGGGTGTTCAGCGCCTAACAGTAACTTTCTCTCTCTTTCGTCTGCGGCATATCGACGTAACAGTACCTCCTTCTCGTTTCTTCCTCTCTCTTCTCTTCTCTTCCGTATTTACGTACATACGTATCATCACGTGCGTATAACGTCAACGGCGACGGAATAATAGCACTTATTAGCCCGCTACTATTTGCTGCTGATTCACTTGATGAGCGGCATCCTCAGTCGACACGTCCCATTGTGGTACCAATCATTTGCCTTTCCGCGGCGGCCAAGATGCAAGGCGAGGCCTCGACGATAATTCTCTTTTTCGGCTTCCTTTCGATTTTACTCTCCGACGAACTGACTTTATAAACAAATAGCAGAGAGAGAGAGCGACGAGCAAAACAACTAAGCAACAACCTCTCTCTAGATACTTTCCATTCTTCCTTATTTATATCGTATATCTGTCAATGAAATCTCGCGTTCAAAGAAACTACTATTTAAAATGTTGAAATTTACTCTAATTATATCAGACACACATTATTGTCGATTATTAGTAAACAGATAGCGGAAATATAATACAATTATACACTATTCATTTGACGAAGTTTTTTATTCCACTCTTCGAGCAAGAAGAAATCGACTATAAAACATACGATGACTAAGGGTAGGCAGCGTAAGTCACAATCGCAAATTAAATTAAATACGACTCTAAAATCATGACACGGCGCAAACAATCAGCGCTCATTCAATGTCGGTAGTCAGGAAAGCCGAATCATTGTCTTCCACGGAAATCGAAAACTACTAGATGCAATTTAGCGCCTACTTAATAACTCCTCTCTTTCTCTCCCTTTCTCTCAAACCCTTCAATGTCAGTTCTCACCTCTTTATTAATTATTAAGCTTGCTACCGTATTAAGCTACTAATTATTGCTCGTTTCGTTATGTGACAAATAACCACGTAATATTTCAATTCTTTAACATGTTTTTTAATTATATAATACAGTACAATGAACGTCTCTTATAAAAATACAATACACACACGTACTACATCAACAAGTTTTAATTTTTAAAAACGAGCGGAGATAGAATTGTATCAGAAGCTAAAAAAGAGTTTTTATTTTTTAAGAAGATGTTCTCTTTCTTTCTTTTAAACATATTTCAAATTCCTTAAAAAACTACTAGTAAATTATAATGATTATATTGTTGAGAGAAGCGTTCTTGTGTATCAAAAAATGTCTAAATTAAAAGAGTTATGACAAAAATTAAATATATCTAGAAACATAATAAATATATTATATTTTAGTAAATATGACGATGGTAAGATTAGTAAAAATGTTCTCTATATATTTCTGCTTTCTCTCTCTCTCTCTCTTATTTTCTTTCCATCTCTCTCTCTCTCTCTCCTTTTTCATCTCTTTTTGTTTTTCTTAAGTGCATCATATCAGAAATTTATGATTTCTCAGCAAGATACCTTGACGAGATTTCTTATCGATGTGCGGATTGTTTCTTTGTCCAACCGGATGTTCCGGTATCGGTAACAGCCCACATCGTCGATCTGCTCTTTATTCTCGGCCGATGATGTATTAGACAACGTAAAATGTTTTAGTACACCTACAATGCTCGGCGGACGGGGTGATCCATCGTCAATGAACATCGGGATTACATGGCTAAATGAGATTCTAGCGGCGGAATCAAAGAGGCAGCAGGTGGTCAGGGCCACAGCCATCTTTCCCCGCAGGATATACCTCGCTTCTTGGTCCGTATCCTCCAAAGTTACTGCTTTCTTCCGCCATATTGCTAAAGAATTATTTTAAAAAATAATTCTTAAGAAAATTATACGATATTCCCTCATAAATTATGAGAAATTTAATGTTTGCAATGAAAATAAATTCAAAAATTGCATATTGATATAAATTTAATATATATTTTACAAGATATTGTATTTTAAAAATCTATCATACACACTTTATAAAATTCTTTCTTGCAACTTTATATTCATCCAAAGTAATAAAATTCATATATTAAAATCATATATATTTATATATAAATTAATAAAGAAGAAACTGCAATTAAAAAGTTTGTAGAAAAGGTATACAAATTACATATTATTTAAATCAATAGATAAGCAATAGATTTGTATGTTTAAAATAATAGATTTGCAATTTTTGAACGGTAACTAAACTTGCATATCGGTTTAATGAAGTCTAAAAGACTTGACAGATGCGATACACATGTGTGTGTGTGTGTGTGTGTGTGTGTGGGAAAATATAATCGAGGATTTCAATTAACTAGTAATGTTAAGAGATAATTAATAAAAATCTCGGATATACGCCAACTGCGCGTAGCAAATATACACGCGCATAAGAGGGAAGTAAAAAATTCTCGAGCATAAATTGGAAGTTTATCAGCGCCAGACGGATTAATAAATGAAGAGTAACATGCATAAACCGATTATGAAGAAAGTGCATCCGTGCCTGAAGAAAAAGGACACTGCAGGACAGACCAAGTAGACAGCCTCTTCCAAGGGGCCAGCCTAGTCATCATTAATATTATACCGCAGCGGCGCTCATCGCGGGCGTCAGATCTATGCCGACCTCTTTCTGTCCGCGTCCGATACAAGATGCACGTCTCGGATCGAAGGCCAGAGGCATCAAAAGCTTCGCCTTCCTCCTCCGTACGTCCGCCACAAGACTGGACCTACGCCACGGCGAGCCACTTATCGGCCGTAGATTCGTTATACCCTCTAGATCACACAATTTTGAATTGATGGACGTGCCGACCGCACAATTTTTCGAGATATCGAGTTCGAATAACTGCCACTCAAACATGCGTATCCGCTTGTGATTTCATGACGGTATAGACTGCCTCGAACAAGCGTGCGGTAAGTGATTTTTTTGCATATATGGAACAAGTTTCCGTATCTCGTATTAATCTGACAGCTTAGACGAGAGCTCGTGAACAAGATTAGAAGAAACTCGGTAACGGTGTTGATGTGACGCGATCGGCGCTCGTTAATGCGATGTTAATGCGATGCGATTGTCGGCAATTTTACGCGAATATTAACTCGAATGACGGTTAATATGAAATATATCGAACGTGCCTGTGCATACCTAAAGTCCTTTTAACGATGTCCGTCACAAGGACTCCCTCGTGATTGAAGCGACCTCATCAGTCACAGGAGACACGAATCCATCGAGGTGAATGTCCCATATTGTTTGCACAAAAGAATTTACTCGGAGCCCTTCTTCGTTTGAGGTGCATCTAATCCTAGATACCTAAGATACCTAGGTATATCAAAGAAACATTTTCATTCGAGGCCTTGCGTGGAATTAATTTAATACGTGTGAAAGAAAAATAAGCAAGAAACAATGCAATTTAGCGAGGAAAATATAAAACATCGCTGACCGTATCGCGAGGAGAACGCATTCGATCTATCGCTAATACGAGAGTTAAAGGTTCTTATTTTTATACACGGCACACAATCCCGGCAGCTAATGAATGCCTCGTGTCAGGCTGGAATGTTAATCGGCTAGAATTCATCAATCACTACTACGAAGAAAATATGGAACGATGTAATTTACGAAAACTAATCAGATAACTGCGCGTTATAGGAGCCGGGATAGGATAGATATAACTCATAATTGACATAATTAGCATATTGCAAAAAGCAACGAGAAGATATTGTTCCCCCCACGTAGCATCTATCTCGCGTAATCGATATAGACCCCTGGCTTTCTCTCCGAGCTAACGAAACTGATGATTAACTCCCGGAATACATCCGACGTTTCGAGCGCGCGAAAAACTATTTCTGCACTCGCGTTATCTTAATCGTCTCGGAGCGATTATCTCGTCTCGTAAATTGAATATTACGCGTATATAGTGCGCGGAACACGCCGAGCAAAAAAACTAATCGTTTCTTTATACGACATAGAAACGAGTCGCGCTGACATGTACTTTCCTCTCCCTCGATCTCCCCCGATCGGTCGAGGGGGAACGTCGCTTAAAGTGGTGCGGAATCCACGGAATCGGGTCAATAGTTTCGTAAGACGGCTCGCCGCTGCGTGACGGAGATATACGGATACAATGCTCGCTAAGAGAGAGAGAAAAGTGGCAGAGAGCTATATCGCCGCGGTTTTCTCGCGGCCGCAGCCGCCACCGTCGGTTGGCAGGCAAGGCAAGCCAAGCCAAGGCAAGGCAAGGCAAGGCAAGGCAAGGCAAGGCAAGGCAAGGCAAGGCAAGGCAAGCCAAGGCAAGGCAAGGCATGGCATGGCAAGGCAAGGCAAGGCAGGCAGCCTGGCTGACTGGCTGGCTGACTGGCTGACGGTCTGCGCGCACCCTCTCCCTACGTGTGTCACACAAATCATTAATCTTGCTATGTTTTCTCGCACATTCGAATGTGGATTTAGACTCCGAGACGAGACTCCGCGCGCGAGGATCTCTCTGGAAACGTACGTAAACGCGCGTCCAACCGTATCTACGGCCGCGCGGCCGTTTGTCTCCGTCCAACCGCCAGGTTGGAGTCGGAATGGCCGGGGACCAGAACCCGACGACGTGAACGTCCGGCAGACACGTAGCGATCCGAATAACGATAATTTCCCGTGTGCGTCAAGTACGTCTTGCCCGTACGTAGGTATATCGATATCCCGATACCCCGACGGCGATGCTTCCTGCGGAGCATGTATATGAGCATGATTGGATCTTGCGTTGGATCGCTTCTATGTAACGTCACGTTATTAGTGAATCAGAAATTATTCGAATAACAGACGTCAATTAAAGGAACGACGTTGTTTTGTAGATTTGAATTCGTTGCATGCAGAAATAATTTGAATACTTCTTCATCTAATTATTTTTCTAATTATTCTTATTATTATAATGAAATTATTATATTTCTTGTTTATAAAATTATAAATTTCCTAGAAATCAGTAGCGTCTGCGCCAAGAAGATAATTTTTTTTACGAAAACGGGTTTCGCTTACACCTCTCGCTCTCGCAACTCGTTCTTTTCAAATAGAATTTTGCATCATTATTTATGAAAATATTTATACCGGCGAGCTTCTTATGCCTTTTCAAATATATGTTAATCTCGATCAAGCCACCTGCATTAAGCCATTAATAAAATGATTGATTGAGATAAGCTGCGAAAACATGGGATTAAATTAATCATGGTATGTTATTAGCGTAATTGAAGTTGCTTTACTATAATAGACATTTAAAGTAAGAATTAAGATACATTCGAATTAAACGCATTATAAGTTTTCCGTACAAATCTAACGTTCAATGTGTCTCAAATATATAGGATAGGAAATTTGTTTCACAAGGAAAGCTAAATATGATTACGCAACTAATCAATACAGATTCCTTACGTACATATTTTCTGTTTGTCTTATATATTTTATATCACTCTTGTGTGTGCGATCTCTCTAGAAATAGATATACTGATAAGATAAAAAGTATTGAATACAACACAATATATTCCAGAACGATCATATCTTTGTAATATTATCATATCTGATCACGTTTTGCATAATATCTTTATGCACATTTTCATAAAATTTTAATTTTGATTAATATTTATGTAAGCAGCTTTCAATTTTGCTTTTGAAAAATTCTTTCGATATTATTCTTGTTATAAATCACTGGAGACTGAAAAATTTATCTTTTAAGGAAAAGAAAGTATATGTATATGAAAAAAAATTTACTGTCACTGTATATAAGAATGTATAAACATACTGAAAAATATAAGCTATGACGTGTAGGAAATTTTTAATGAAAACTTCTACTAACGAAGCACCAGTTAAGAATCGCTGATTTATGCGAGGCGGTAGCGTTTTTCCCCGTCGTGTCATTATGAAACTACTCTTTTTTTTATCCACTAGATTATGCTACGAGTGAAAAGTGGGCAGTCCACTTGATTGGTAATTACACCTGTGTATGCACTTCATTAGCACTTATGAGTAGTTGCGTAACGACGACTGGCATGTCATTTTAATATGAACACGATCAGAGATTAATGGATTTGCCACAGCCTTTACAGAAAGATTCAAGAAAACGTGCATCCGCATCTGATAGATGTCCATTCAATGAACAGCTACATTGTAAAGAAATCAGAGATTAAAAATATATGTTGCATGTATGTATTATTACACACACTATATGGAAAAAATATGCCATTCTCTTTAGATTGGAATATTAAACGATATTTATACACGTAATATATTCATCAGAAAACCGCATAATTACAGTACGTAATATAATTATTTATATCGTTGTTAAAAACTTTTTTATAAAGTATTTTAATTACAAAGTATTTTAATTTATAATTCTAAATTATCGAACATTATTAATAGTGTTTAAATTGTTTTTTTCGAGAGTACATTAAAATTCAAATTTAACATACAGTTTTTTTACATATATGTAAATATAAAGTTCAAAATTAATTGCTTCGTCAAGCAGCAAAAATATAAAAAGATAAAAAAACATTATTAGATATTTATTTATTTTATAAGAAAAATAATAACGAATATGTATATGCAATGTAGCAGAAAAAAAGATAATTGAAATCAGTTTAATCGATCCTTTTCGTATATCGAAATATTGTTAATCAAATTTTGCTGTATAAATAATGCTATATAAGCAATATGTTTTCAATGAATTCGCACGTTCTCTCCGTAATAAGTTACCTACTTAATTCAACGATGCTACTTTACATTCTATATTTTATAGAAAATATTCATTCTTCATTCTGATATTGATTAAATAGAATTTGAATCTACCTGTACAAAGTACGAGGAGAATGTGCAGCTTAATGGGATGTGTTGGTGAACTTATATGCAACAGGTCACGCTAGACGTAGCAGTTCATCATCGACACTGTACCAACATGCAACCAAGTCCATGGGCGTAATGACGTTCATTAATTCTTTTTCGCATTTGTTATTTTTCCGTCGCTATTAATATACTCATCCACTCAATACGCATGAGTGAATTCAGGCTAGGTATCCCTAGCGACCTAATTACATTCATCTAATTATACAGTCATGTAGGTCATATCTCCACACGACACGTATATTATATGCATAACATTTTTTTCTTACAATCCTCATTTAGAACTTATAGAATATTATAAATTCCATTATATATATAGTCCTTTATAATAAATTATAGAATGCTTTAAATTTATATGTAAAAAACTTTGAAAATAAAAGTATTGATAATTTAATATTGATTTTTATCACAAAACATCGGAGAATAAATTTAATATTGAAATATTCAACGCTGAATTAATAGGACAAGATTGTATGCAGATTTATATCTATAATCATTCATTCAAAGATCACCGTTGCTTTGTATGCACCACACAAACCTCTCTAGAACCGAATTTGTCGCCTCTTATCAAACAAATTCGGATCTACAGGGTAGATGTAGAGCATTAACTGGGCTTTCTCTTGTACGGCACATCGTTCATTTGTGTTCTCCTATCTATTAAAAGTGTTTAACGTACGTGCCGGTTTGAACTTCTTTATCCGCCCAGTATGTGATCTTCAGACTTCATGTCAGGTACCATTTAGGAACCTGAAAATATTTCCCTATTAATATCAGTTTCTACAGTTTTGATTCTGTAAATACATTTATATGCACAATTTTATTAATTTCTCTTATATTTAACTTGTCACATAATGAAAATATTGTATTTTAAACGTTGTAGTTCTCTTGTTAGAAATATATTACATCCTCCATCAAAATGTCGCAATGTAATTCTTTATATAAACATGCATATTTTTATCCTCTTTTTAATAATTTATTTATGTTGTGTTTTTAAAGCGCGAAATATATTTACAAGAAATGATTGTTAAAATTATAGACTATCGTTAATCTCAAATTGCAACATGCCCGCAAACTTACAAAGTGCTTAGGAAAATGAGCTTGGGCCTCCTTTCAAGAGAGTAGAACAGAATCTATTTTTATCAAACTTTGCATAAACTTCAATATCTCGTCGCTATAGAAATATAAAATCAATAAAACTAGTTGAATTTAATGTTTTATATATATCTAATATTTTTTAATAAAATTAATTTTTAAATATTTTAAAATATTACAAGTAATTAATATAAATCTATGTAATTATTAGTGAAAGTAAAAATTTCTCCTTCATTTTATACATTTGACTTTATGCAATTTAATTTCTTGAATTGTAATCACTAAAGACGCATTTTCTTCTTTTCTCTTTTTCTCTTTCTCATTTTCACTATCTCTTTTAGTTTTAATGATTGCTCATTTCTCACTTGATAATATTGTGCAATGCATATTTTATAATGCAAGATTTTGTGTTATGTTTCGTTATTCATACAAATATAATATCAATCTTTATCTGACATGCATATCTTAACAAATCTAATAGCCTTAATTCATTTTTTTATTAAAGAAAATCTTATAAAAAACGATAAAAAAATTCTATACTGTTATAAATTATGTAAATCGTAAAGTTATGCAAAACAGATAACGGCGTATGTAGAGGCATATGCAATCTTAACTTTGCGCGTAAAATCTGCAATACATATATGGACGATTGTTTCGTAATGCCTCTCTTACTCGAGTCAAAGACCTGCCCTAACAAATAATGTGCTATCGAAAGGCACAAACATTGGAGGCGATTCTTTCAGTATTCAGATATGCTGTTATAGATAAACTCTGTTATGTCACTTGACACGTTTCGTAAGTGAATATCGTACTGGGTTATCTCGGTGACAATGATCACATTACACCTGCACTACCGATGATGATTGATGCTCGTTCCTGGGATCGAAACCACCTGAGCGTTAACGGCTCAAGGATGACACAGCTGAATGTAGCAAGGTCGCATTCTCCTTGGTTTTCTTCTTCTCCTTCTTCTTCTTCTTCTTCGTCTTCTTAGCGGTACAACTCCTTTTATTCCTGTACGCGTGTCGATGTACCTTTCATTTCCAGGTTACTTGGTCATGTTGCTGATCGTTTACATGTAAATAATGTGTGAAAAAAATATATAAATATTTTCTCGTCACAATAACATTGATATTACAAGAAAAATATTAAGTGTATTTTATAAATAATATGTTTTCAACAAAGATAATATATCGTATATTAGATAAATAGAAATGTGTGTAAATCTCGCTTCAAAATATCTTAGCAAAAGTGCAAAGGACGTGACCATCACAGAGATAACATGTGTCACAATATTTATGTAAATTAGTTTTCTTTTGTAAAGGAAACTTTAGACGATTTTGAGTTATTAGAAGTATTAGTAGTTCTTCTTATAACTGGGTGAAGATGTTAATCCTTTTAAATAGCTCTTTCGGGTCTTGAGCCGGATTAAGGAGAAAATCTGAAAGATCTGACTTATGATATTTTGTATTTTTTAGCTTTAAAGAGCTAACTTAACTGCTGACATAGAAATTGTATCTTTTAAGAATAGAATTATTATTATATGATGTATCAAATCTATCTATCAAATTTAATAAAGAGTTGTAATGAAATGGAATAGACTTTTTTTATTAAATAAACAAATTTAATTTAAAGAATTTAAAATAACAATGATATTATTTCATTTTAAAATCATTATATTATATTTTGTATTATATTTTATATTATATTTTATAAGTTTTTTTACTTGATATTGGAGAAGAATTATAGTAATTTAGTAAATAAATTGATATATAATTATATATAAAATCATAGTATAAAAATAAATGTAGAAATATAAATATTTTAATTAAAATGTATGGAATAGTTTCTTTAAAATTAAATTTATACATTGTCAGCTTGATATTATCAACATTATTATGCTTAAGTTACGGTATAAATTTGATAATTTAAATTAAATTTTATATTAAATAAATCGCCGTTACAAAAAATATGTAATTATTGATGAATGTTTTCAAATATTTTATAAAGAATTAATTTAAATATTTAATTTTGATAAATAAATTTTCATTGCTAATATCGTCTTCAACTTTACATCTTCATTTCGTAACTGACTTTACCGACATGTTGTAATACAAGAATACTGAAATTCCCTAGAAAGAATTGTTATTTTGTTATCTTGTATTGATTTTCTTAAAACTATATATTTTAACATAATTCCTTTAAGAACTAATTTGTTGATTGAATTAACGTTTAAAATTATTTACATTTACCTTCTTTCGAGCATAATCGATCATACTTAGAGCTGTGGATTACATCCCTGGGGAGAAATCGTAGAAAAGGTCATTGTAGGTGGGGATGATCATTGACAATAAGATGAAAGAGTATATGGGTTTCGTAGACAAGCCTTCTATCGACCCGAGCATTTCATCCGCCCCCAAGACGCCATTACTGAATATAATATTCGCTTACGTCTGCATGCTGTCAAAAAGCCGCTCTTACATCTCGTTCACTGCACATAATTTACAATATAAGAACTATTGTTTCAATGACGATTACAAGAGTTTTCATATAGCTAAATTAAATGAGTTATTAATCGATCAAATTGTCAAGCGACTTACATACATGTTATATAATATGCATGTATACTATAATAATTATATAATATTATGTATATTACATTCATTGTAACATAATTACAAGAAAAAAATTTGTAACAGATTGCAAAAATTAAAAAATAAGACTATGCTTTATTTCATTAAAAATTTAAGACTAATAAATGCAATCAGCTGATTATCTCTTTGTTGAATATATAAACACATCGTTTTAAATATTAAGTTACCTATAATTTTATGCAAATGCATTTCATGACATATGTAATATTTTTTATTAATACATAATATTAAGCTGTAATAACAAAGGAGAATAATATATTGTTCTGTAACTAGACTTTAATTTTAATCATTTCATTATTACTTGTAAAATAAAGTTTTACCTTATATGTAAAACAGCCGTAAGAGAAGAACGTCAGATGCAAAATAAGCAGATGTTTGCAATAACACCTGTAAAACCTATTTGTAGATGCAAAGTAACTATGTTGCCGGTCATCATATGTAGTTGCTGTAAAAATAAATGAATAAAATAAGTTAGAAAAACTTGAAAGCAACCGCTAATTTTAAGCGGTATAGAGCTTATGCTGAAGAAGTTACTTACCTACAATGTAAATAAGTAGTACGTCAATGTTTTAATACGAAGAGCATTCGTATGCCTCGTATGAACCTCGTTGTATGATGCTTCCCAACACAAGGAGAATCTCCGGCTTGTTTCATGGCCGGACAGAACGTCATGGCTGAAGCAACGAATAAACCAATAAACGGGGCAACCATCTGCTTGCCAGCCGGCATCTTTCCCTTTCCTCTCGTTTCCCTGGCCGTCCCGCGACTTCATTCTTCTCCCCTCGTGTTTCTTCCCCTTCGTTCTCTCCTCTCCCCCTCAGCACCATTTTATGCGATCCTGAAATGAAATCCATGTGAGGGTTCACAGCATCCGTGTGGAACTCGCGAGGCTTTTGTGCCGCGATAATAAGCGAATCCACTTACAACAACGAATCTTTATCGGAGCAACTCGATACAGTTGAGCCGAAGGACAATTTAAGCATCGAATATTACTTTTCTTATCAAATTTCATAATTGTTATCAGTTTAAAATTAATGCAGATGCTTGCAAATGCGCATTTATATTGCATAATAATTATGTATTCATAATACATACAATCTCGACACATACATTTTTCAATACTTTATTTAGACAGATAAATAAAATCGGGATTCTAATTATTTACTGTCTTTAGTAAAAATATTCATGTTATTTATTAATTAAAAGTATAAAAAGTCATTGATTTTAATTTATAATTAGAATTATAAAATCTGAAATTACGCTGAAATATTATCGTATAATGTGAAAATAAAGTTAAAGGAAATCAGAAATCACAAAAGACGTATGTAGTATACAGTCTTTTATAAAGGATCTCTTCGAAGACAAAAACTTCGAAGAAGTTAAGAATACGCAGCAGGCTACGAAACGAAGGTCAAATAGGTCGCTATTATCCAAAACCTATTACCTACAACCGACCGTGATACCTGCTCCAATACCGAAAAAAGAAAAACGTTGAGAATAGACGCGTAGAGAAATTTTAAATAACGTTCATGGTAACTGAACTGAAGAGAAACGTGAATTTTCGTGAAGCATTACATTCACGCTCTTTAATTTTACAGTAATTTTTTTTCTATTCAATATCTAATAATTAATTAAAATTTATATTATTTAACATATGTCTAAATTATTAAATATTTGATGTAAATTCTAGATCTCACACATATATTATACCTAAAACTTTTTTTCGTAGAATTATACAGTATATGTTATAACAATGTCATTATAGTAATCTGGAGTAGACTGCATAGTCTATAAAAGATTAATAAGACCTTGTCGCATCTCCCATGCACAAATTACACTGCATGACGTCATTTCTTGCGGAAATGTGTTAATTTATGACACCGGTACTTTAATTCAACCGCACTAAGAATTACTAAATTGGACAGCACGTTATTAAGCTTATAGTGGAAAATTATATAATGTATCAAAGTATAATTTTTTTTTCTTGTTAAATTATCGATAAAAAGCCTTGTAAAATAATCTCCGAAGATTTTATGAGACATCCCAAGCGCGCAGATATTTTTTTTACATATATATAAAATTGTATAAATATTATTTCTTTTTTCTTTCTCTCTCTCATTCTAATATTATATAAATTTAATAAATTACTATATTGTGAAATTACTTAGATACCTGGAGAAAGATAATGCAAAAGACCAGTACATGTGTTTGCCACGTGCTGTAGTAACATCCCCATTAAATATATAGCAATCACGATGACCGTACTTCTCGCAAGACGGACACAACATCGATCATTTAACGCTTTGTCGTGTCACGCTACCTCTTGTTTTCATTCACGTGCCACCTCGCAGTTACATTCAATTATATTAAATATATTAAATTCATATACACAAAAAAAATTTTTATTTCTTATTTCGCAAATTCTTTTGAAATAATGCAAGTGAAATTATCAAATTAATTGGAAGATTTCAACTGTTCTCCTCTTCAGTAATGTATCATATTATTCACTTCAGCGATCATTTAACAATAGTTGAAAGAACTCCTATTCCCTGCAGACCGATCTTTTTGATAAGATGCTCAACAAGTTTAGATTTTGGAAGTTTAAATGTGGAATGTGGGCGTCATAAATTCTTGATTGGATTCACAGCCGGTTTGTTCTCTTCTACACATGCTCACCTTAAATTTTGTAGCTTTTGTAGAGAACTGCAGGGAAGATGGTTCGTTAAGCGAACGCATTCACCAGATGCTTCACGAAAAAGTCCAAGTATAACGTATACCAATTTTGTTTAAATACATAGAAGAAATTTCATTTATATTTTTTAATCGTGAAAATTTTCTTTCTCTCTGTAATATTTATCAAATATTTTCAAGTATTATTAAATTAATTAAATTATCATTAAATTGTGCTCGTTAAAATAATATGAAAATTAGTCTACACAAAATATTAAATACAAGAATATCAAAATCATAATTAATCATCATCGATGTCTAACGTCACTTTCAAGAATCGTATCGCGCACAAACTCTAAGTAAACCTAACATCATCTACGAGGAACAATATCTCTTCTTTCTTCAAAAGATTAATTTTATCAAAAAAAAACATTAATTTTATCAAGAGTCACTAATTTTTTACAATCGAGGGTTCTTTTCATTCGTGAAAATGGAGGGTGAAATTTCTCACACGGATCTGTCGAAAATTTCGCAATCGCCGCGATAAGCGAAGGAGATTTTCGTTGTACAATTGTGTAGGATACGTACTATCTCGCGAGTTGAGCGAAATGAACTGAAATGGAATCGTGTTGTACGGGTGAGGAACACAGTGCAAATCGATCGGCATCCCGCCAGATTGCGAGAGGCTATACGGGAATCGCGAAATCCGCCACCGTCGGCGCCACCGCGGCCTTATACGTTGCCCAAGTGTACACTCGTCGGCTATCGACATCACGTTTAATATGTATTTTTCTCGTCTGAATACGTCAATACATCCGTCTGGACAGTTATGTAAAATGAGCCATTCAAATTCCGAATTCGTTCCGCATAGTCTCGTACAATTGAATTCTTGGGAGAAACGTACTTATATTTTTGTTTACTTTGAACGTGCATTCCTAAGAATTACGAAATACGTGAATTCATTTAGATTATTATTCTGAACGAAACATTTTGCAGATGATATTACGTCATTTAGAGATTGAATAGAAAGATATAAGTTGTAAAGATAATGTGTACATAATTATGCAATGCTATGCGTTTTAAATGTCATATGTAAAGGAATAAAGACATATGTAACTCATAAGAAAATTCTACTTTTATCATTATTTTTATACAAATTAGAATGTTGTAGAATTTTTAATGTAAATTTGTTGCTATAAATAAAATTAAATTTTTGTAATTTATCACTTATTTGGAGCAACAATAAGTTTGAGTTTAGATATTGGAATATTTTTCATATTAATAATAGCATGAAGCAAACAAAATTTTTTCTTGTATTTTGAGAAATTGAGTTAAACAAATAATACTGTTCACTTTCATATAAAATATCGTATATAGTGGCAGATCATTTTTCTGCTTCTCCGTAGCCATTTTCAATTCTCGTCCGATAAAAATAGACAGTGTCAAGGACATATAAAATACCGATATAATACGTGTACATCGAAATCTTTTCCGTCTCCGTTTAATATCAATTAAACAATTATATCTTTATCAGAGAAGCAAAATATATATTTTATCCTTCTTATAGATTTCTAGACCGAACTATTTTGACGCGCCACTTAATATTATCTTTCTCACAAATAACAATAAATCCATTTTAACGAAAAAAAATGAGAACGCAAACTCACCAATAATGATGCAAATTTATCCTTAACACATCACTAATTTTACGTTAATACACTGGTTTCAATCACATGAATCGACTATATTTCGACGAGCGTGCAAGCGTCCACAGGAAGACGAATCTCCGAGTCGGGGATGAAATTGTGCGCACCGAATCGACGCTGGGCGTCGCCATCGTAGGGATGGAACACGATAAGGTGGTGAATTCAGGGTTGGAATGGAGGGGAAGGATTCGAAAGTCGAGCAAGGAGCTTCGTGTCCGACCGCTGCTACGGCGACCTGCAGACTGTTCTGTCGAGCGACCTCGGCGCTCCTCGGTTACGAACAGTCATTAACATAAATTGTCTTCGGTGACAGTTACCACCCCACCACTTTTCTATCGGACACAAAATAAACTGGACACAGCCGTAATACTGCACAGATTTGCAGATTTTCTATTTTTATTCCGTATACATTTATCGAGGTTTCGAAAAATATAATAATTAATTTAATAGTATTTTTCTTGCAGTATGCAAAATAATTTCTAACATATTTTACTAACGTATTTTTTTAATCATTTCATATTAGTAGTTTCCGGCATAGCATTTTTTCAATTATTTCAATCAAACTCTAATAACATTTTCATATAATCTTCAAAAAAAATTTTTTAACTTATTTATTTTAATTTTAACATTTAATCTTTTTTGCGTGTATAAAAAGTATTTTGCTTATATAGCAATTCTAAATTTAAAAAAATATTTGTATATTATATTGCAAATAATAGTAACTTTATGAAATATATAATTAGTATCAAAAAATAAGCAATATATATTTAATACAGATATATTTTCTTTATTTTAATAATATTATAATAATATTTGATACGCATTATTAGAGAGAGGTTAGCTAATATATATACATATACATACACACATATAAGTTTCTTCTCTCTCTCACTCTCTCCTTCCTTCTCTCTCTCTCTCTCCCTCTCTCTCCCCCTCTCTCTTCCCTCTCTCTCTCTTTCTCTCTTTCTCTATCTTTGGATATTAAATAACTTTCTAACTGCGCAAGTATATTGCTACTGTATTGTGGATATGTCATGTTTATTGTGAATTAAGTTTATAGTATGCTTTTAAAAGGAAAGAATATTGCATATAATGCGTAATGGAAACTCTATTCTGGAGAATGCACAATGCAATCCCGGTATACCTGAATGTTTCTTAATATTAAATTTAACGATAATATGTTAAATTTAATATGTAACTATTAAAAAGTTATTCGTTTTCTATTGTAAGCTAAACTTCAGGATGCATATCTATGAAAGTAAAAATGTTTATTATATTTTTTGCAATGCGAAAAAGAGGTTTATTTTAAAAAGACAAATGCATGAAGATTAAATGTACGAATTTTATTTTTAGCAATCTTTGTATAATTCACGATATAACTAAATAATATAATCCTGAATTATGTAATTTAATGATATCTTAATAGTATCTATTTAATGATAAATTATACAAATATAATCATTATAAAAACATTATTAGAGATTTGTGGCGCTTTATGAAAATGTATAATATTTTAATTTTCTTTATAAATAAACAATATATTTAAAATACAATTATATTTATTTAATAATATTTATAAATATTTAATAATTATCTATCAAATTAATCTCAAAATAAATTATATAATTACATGTATCTATACAATTTTAAGATATAATTGCACTACATATAATTATAAGATATAAAGATATTGTATGATTATATGATATAGAAATGTTTTATCAAATTTTTAAAAAAATGATGCATTTATTAACATACATGTAATGTTAATAAAATATTTATAAATCTAACAAAATTTTAAAATTTTTATGTAATACTTCTCTTTTACATGATATATCATGATTTTTTTTAAATTGTATATTGTATGTAAATATATAACGATTTTATGTAAATGTAGTTGAAGTAAAAACTATTAATATTCTTGTTTTTTACAGCATAAGAGAAAAATATCAGGAAAAATTTTATTGAAGATCTTAGAATTTCCTTTTATGTCTTTTTATTATACGGGTATTATTATAATGTTTTTAATGAATTACTTTAAATGATTCATTAATGTCATGATTATATCTAAAGAGATTCAATCTTGTTTCAGTAAAATTAAAACTCGAATTTCACTGTTAATATTTTATTTATTAGCTTTGGATAGAAGAAAAATCTATGTTACAACAAACCAATTCATATTCTGTTTGTAATTTCTTTATGTTATAGATACTAGCTATTTCAAATATTGTTCTTACTATTGCATTTTCTGTTTCTACAATTCCAACAGTCCTTAGAATAAAATTATAAAATTCATGTGCATACATATAGCATAGTGCATTATCAACTGAAGAAATTGTCAAGAATCTTTCATCTCCAACGATATATTATCGACGTTTGAGATTCAAATGACTATTTTCATCAACGAATATAAAGTCGACGAATATAAGTCAATCTTAATTATCATATGAAGATTAAATTGCAGGATTATTAAATTTCGATTAAGTAAAATTAGAAAAGTACAAACAAATTAATATATGTCGATATAATAAATGTCCTACCAAAAGAGCAGAGAGAAAGAGAGAGAAAAGGAGAAAGAGAAAGCATAAAATATTGATATAAAATTCTTATACCAATATTAATATGTAATAAATGTATGTACCAATATTAATATGTAATAAATGTATGTGTATAAAACAATTCAATAGAACACACACTATGATTATTTCAACTCCTAAACTTTAACGCTACACCTTTAAATATGCATTTTAAAATTACTATGTATATTTAAAAATATTCTTAAAGTAAAATTTACTAAAAAAATTAACAAGAAAATATTTAAATAGATTGTTTTTCATAATACACGGCACTATATTAATGAATATATATTATTATTTTTAACACATAAACAAGTGATTTAATTTTTCAATTAAAAAATAGAAATATATTTGATTTAAATTTATTATTTGCATGCTATTTGCAAAGAATATAGAAATATTAGTTATTTAAAATGCATATGAAAATTTTGTAATAATTATTAATGTATCTAAACAAAATACATTTAAAGATCATAAAAGCTATATGCTTCTAAATTAAATGTATTTATATTTTTTTCCGTAACATATATACAATAAGTAAATTATAATATACAACAATTAAATTATAATATACGCCCTTTTTTGTTTTTATATAATTTTGAAAAAAATTTATGCACAATTAAAAATTTATGAAAATTTAATTTCCCACGCCAATGCTGTAACTGCAGATAGTTGCAGTTTAGCAAACTCCACCCTTTGTGAATGGTAGGCTTAACCAGGAAAGGACCACCTCTCGTCACCATCAACCCCACTTCTTTTAGACACAATTTGATTCATGATGGCTGCGTTTCGCTCGTATCCCCATCTTTTATAAGGTTTATAAACCATTGCAACACCCGACATTAAAAGTTGTATCGACAAATTATTACCGACTTTAATTCTTTATAACCGATCATGTTACAAGGTATCCTTCAGAGAGAAGACTGAGAAGTATCATATCCCACTTTTAAATGATTCCTGAAAGCGATACGCCCTCTGACATTAAAAACGTGGACATGAACTATAAAGCCAGTGTCCATGAATGTTCTCAGACGGTAACATCCCAGCAAACACAGAATATTGCAGCAACATTGCTGCAATGTTGTAATATTACCGCAATATTGCTGCAATATTCTGTGTTTACTGGGATATAATGTACACAATTTCTGGTTTTGTCTTTTAATTAATTAATTATTAATTCTTCTGAAGGATTTATAATAAGATTCAAAAAATACAAATATTGCAAAATATTTTAAAAATGTCTCTTCCTTTATAAAATATAAATAATTCATATGTTGCATTCTAATATAATCAATATTATTTATACATTTTTATTATAATATTTTTATTATAATTCTTTTATAACAGCATAATATTTTGATGCTTCATACTTATATAATACAAATGTACTAAATTATAAAATTTAATATAATTACAAAATAGTATTATTATTAATAAATAGATTGTAAACTGCAATTGTAAACTGTCTTTTAGTTTTCAATCGTTTCCAATCACCATTCGTTCCTATCTAACATATTCCTCTTCTTCACTCAAAAAAATGATCTTGCAACTATAGCAAAAATTTTCTAGGTGCGAAAAATTAACTGAGGCAGATAAACGATTAGCAAATATTGTAATATCGTATATATGTTGCACGTAATCAATCTAAATGACAGAGACAGAATTTATATCTGAACTGTTTGTGAAATTTAGAAAGAAAGTTTGTCTGTGGCATCTATCCATGTTATGATCAATCCATACTTGTTAAAGTTTGGTTGTAGTGCACAGAAAATACTAGCAGCAAGAACAAATGAATATATAATTCTAAATTTTCTAGCAGATATTGTTAGAATGTTACTGCTATAAATTTTAGCTGTGACAAACGATATTCTATCAGACACAAAAAATAGCGACAAATTTTGGTTGCGACATCTAGAAATCTACCTACATTAGCAAAACATTTCTGTGAGTGATTCAGGTCCTTAAATTATTATCGTTTATTGTATTCCTTTGTCCTAACATCATAAAGATTTGTCATGCTTCTTCCTATGGAGTCTATCGAGATATTTCTTATGAACATTTGTTCTCGGATATTCAAATCATTAGTGTTGCCTTTTTTCTATTTTCTCGACTACTGTCTTTTTTTCTTCTATTTTATTCAAAAATATTAATATAATTAATATAATATTACACACGCATACACACACACACACACACACACACACACACATATATTATATACATATATTATAGCATATATTATAGCATATATTATATACATACGTACACACACACACACACACACACACACACACACACACACACACACACACACACACACACACACACACACACACACATACATATTTATATATATACAGAGTTGGGAAATAAGGCGTTACTTGTAACGTCATTACCGTTACTGTTACTTTTTTTCGGTAATGATTGTTACTTTTTCCTGCTGTAACGGTAACAGTAACGTCATTACATTTTTACAGTAACGGTAACGAATTTTAACTGTTATTTTTATCGTTACTTTAATTCTGTAATCCTGGATAGTATCCCCTTAGTAATTGAAAAATCTATTCCTATTACAAAACAGTTTACAAATATCTTGGAAAATTATATAAATGCATGATATTTTTCTCTGTATTCATAAACCTAAATTTCTAAATTACAATAAATGAAAAATTGAATATGAAGAACATCAATAATGGAATTATTCAAAATGCCATTACTATACGCTGAATATATCGTAAATGTAAAAAATTAATGGTGACAGTACCTTTACAAAAATTGATCCGTGGTTAAAAATCCCTCGATAAAATGTATTGCACACATGTTGATAATGATACGATGATAAAATGCTTCAAGAATCCTTTCTTCATCTCGTACACGAAGGTGCACTGCTGGACCGGTTATCCCGATATTATGCACGACGCCCAGTTTCATATAATTTATTGCACAACACGTAAAATTGTACGGCCACTTGGTTTTCGTGCACGCCCGTGAAATGATTCCATATAAATTGCGGCCGCACGATAAGTATTTTCTCCCACTAGTTCGTATGCCACAATTATATCCGTATATTCCTGCAGAGTACACTTCATTTTCACTGTTAATTTACTACGCAAACACAAGATTTTTATTAAAACGTCTTAGCTCTCGCACGCTGTTACCAGACTGCGTACGCCAGCAGCACTCTACAGCTGACAGCTGAGCGGACATGAGAGTGTAAGCGTACGTGTGAGTTCGACGCCTATGCACTATGATTACACTCACATCCGAATTAATCGAACGAATGCATTCCGATTCATCTTTTCCTTTGGTATATATTAATATTTAATTCACTATTCGACTGATTGCATTCCGACTCACTTTTTTATTCGATATATATATAAATATTTAATCAATTGATCGAACGATTACATTCTGGTTCGCTTTTTCGTTCGGTATATATAAATATTTAACGAATTAATCGAACGATTGCATTTGGCTTGCCATTTTACTCGTCGCGTTAGAGGCGCGAGAGAGGCAGGCAACATGCGCGGCGTCGTGCACGATTTCGATCGTCCGCGCGCAGACGAAAAACGGCCAATTTATATCTCGACTTCCGGACGCGATAGCGATTTCGTTCTTTTTGCATAAAATTCTACACCATTTCGCGGCTCTACCGTTTAAATCTTGTTCCGATCGCCCGAGGAGTGGCTGACTTACAGTGAATATCCGAAATCTGCTTCTTGGACTCACACTTAAGCGTAATATTTATATATATCGAATAAAAAAGTGATTTTTTACATTTACGATATATTCAGCGTATAGTAATGGCATTTTGAATAATTTTCAAATTGAGAGTGGAATAGGCCTATGGAGGAAACCACTATAAAAAAAGCGCACCATGCTATCTACCGCAAGGTGGTGTGGAAATGATAGCGCATCATTTTCTCGCCATGAAAAAGACGGGTCATTTTTCGGCGCGGTATTGCGATATATCGCAAACCACCATCGTGTCGCGAAGAGCGACCCGCCCAGCGCTTCGCCGCGCACGTAGTATCGGATTACAGTGGGACGACTCTCGTCGCCGCGCGCTTCTACTCACGTAGACTGGACGATCTTCTTTATTTAATATTTTGTTAATTATTGCGACAATCCCAAAACAATACAGGTCATTCCTTCTTAATTTGAGCCAACCTACTTCTTTATTTCGTTTGATTTAAGGTCGAAAATTGATGGACACCCTGTTTAAATATTATATTTAAGTATGAGTCCAAGAAACAGATTTCGGATATTCACTGTAAGTCAGCCACTCCTCGGGCGATCGGGACGAGATTTAAACGGTAGAGCCGCGAAATGGTGTAGAATTTTATGCAAAAAGAATGAAATCGCTATCGCGTCCGGAAGTCGAGATATAAATTTGCCGTTTTTCGTCTATGCGCGGACGGTCGAAATCGTGCACGACGCCGCGAATGTTGCCTGCCTCTCTCGCGCCTCTAACGCGACGAGTAAAATGGCAAACCGAATGCAATCGTTCGATTAATTCGTTAAATATTTATATATACTGAACGAAAGAGCGAACCAGAATGTAATCGTTCGATCAATTGATTTAGTTAATTATTGCGACAATCCCGAAACAATACAGGTCATTCCTTCTTAATTTGAGGCAATCTACTTCTTTATTTCGTTAAGATCGAAAATTGACGGACACCCTGTATATATATATATATATATATATATATATATATATATGTGTGTATGTATGTATGTATGTATGTATGTATGTATATAATTTTGGTATCTCTCTTAGTCTGACTCTTCCCCTTTGACCTGTCCGGCATGGGTAACCCTAACAGTAACTACGACCGATATTCATAATCTTCTTATATTTAATATCATCTTAAATAAAGCTTGAAAATGTTATACGATCATTTTATTAACCAAATGAAATATTAAGAACTTAAGAGATGATTTTAAATATAAGAATAATCTATATGAACAGCGGTGTATGTTACCGCCGGCATAGCTCTCAGGTTCATTAGAGTACTCAAACCTCCTCACCCGGCAAATGCCTTCGTTAAGGTGAAGATACCGTCGAGGAGGAAAAACTTTTTTTTATTTTCTTTTTATTTTATTTTAATACAGAGTTTAATACAAAAGTTAATGTAAAATATAATATAATTTGAAACGTAATACAAAATAATTTATAACATGGAATAATTTATTACACGAAAATGTCCAAAATATATGTATAATATTTTATAATATAAAATTTACTAAAAATTTTTACATAGTCTAGATAAAACTGATTAGCGATGATTAATTCCTAAGATTAATGGAATTTTAATATATTTTCCTTAGCATTAAAGTAATATTAAACAAATTTTAATTTATATAGCTTCATAATAAAACATTATATTTTCATTATAAAAGTAATATATAATATAATTAAATTTCTAATCATATATATATAATATATATTCCAAAATATCTAAAAAAATAATAATTTTTTTAATATCTACAATATTAAACTTTAATAATATGTAAGCTATTTAGATAAATTTCTATAAATATAATTAATAAAAAAATACAATTAATGAAATTACTCTTATAATAGATATTAATATATAAATTTTATAAAAATTGTTTAAATTAAACGCTTAAATATATAAATACATATATAATACATACATAAATACATATATAAATATATTTGAATACAAATATTTAAATATATAAATTTTATAAAAATTATTATTTAAATTAAAACCTGAAATATATAAATATATATATATATAAATATATATATAAAAATATAAAGTATAAATTTTCTAAAAATTATTATTTAAAAATATTATTTAAATTATAATCTTTTATAAATTTTAATAATAAATCCTTTTCTATAAATTCTACTCATTCTTTATCTATAATATTTTAAATCTTTCTATTCCTATATTTAAAAATTAGAAATTCATAAATATACTAAATTATCCATATTAAACTAAAAAAAATATCTTAATATATAAATTTGTATTTTTAATTTTTCATATGCATAAAATTTGCAAGAAAAATCATATCACTATAAAAATTATTGTATGTTAATAATTTAATTTTCATCCTCAAATAAATAAAATATCTATAAAAAAAGCACTCAAAAAAATATTAACCCTAGAAATTCTTAATATTAATAACATAATTATTGAAATACTTATTAATCTGTTTTTCCTAATATTACTTAATCCTACATTTCCTGACTCTTTACAAAATACATAATATATTAATCACCTAAATTAATCACATAATAGCCCTAACAATCCTCTACTTCTCTCTCTTGAAAGGAAAATTTAAAAAATCTGAATGATTACCTAATAGTCCTAACAATCCTACTTCTCGATTAAGTGAAATTATTTGAGGAAAGCCTATCTCTAATCACGTATTTTAATTACGTGCCTTAATAACATCCCCGTGTGCGCTAACGGCGTACCCTAATCGCGTGAATAAATGTTCGACATTACGTACTATGTACGTAAAATTTTTCTTCAGGCCAGTTGAACTTACTTTCCGTTGATCCTGGCCACTTTCTCGCTCGATCTCTAACCAGAGATCGAAAAAGGAGATAAACACTCCTTCTTTTGCGGACTAATTACCGGCAAATGAGCGTACATATTTTACGCTCATCGTAATGATCGCTCGATTTTACGATCGCTTGTTCAATATTTGAATATAACTTTATTTTAACTGCAATAAAGCCAAATTACTACAAATTTCTATATATTATATTTTCTAAGAAAATATAAAATTAATGTGTGTATATAACTTTTATCATATTACAAATTATTTAATTAATTAATCATTTGGCTTTATATTAAGTTAAAGTAAAGTTTAAAATACTAATATCTACAAACAAATTCTACGATGGATGAGCTAAGAAATTAAAATAAGCTAAGTGCGCGTGATAAAAATAAAGTAGCATCAGAAATTGTTAAAATTGATAAAATTATTAATGCCTGTTCTTTATTCAATAAATTAGACAAAATCTTTACAAAAAAATTTTCTTTTCTTGATTTTCTTTTTTTAATTAATACTTTAATATATTTTCGCAATAAATGCAAAGCATTTCGGAAGAATTTATTAAAAGGTATTTAATTTAATTTATCCTAGCTCATCCATTTTAAGGCAACGGATTTATCTACAATCTACAATCTACAATCTACATCTACATCTACAATCTCTACGAATCCGTTACTTTAAGGTTAAATAAAAGTTTTTCTCACTCACCGGCACTGATGCGCAACAGCGGAGTTGTTGTTATCGAAGCTAGTTGTCTGTAACATACAAATATAAAATTCATTTATACTAATGCTCACAAAATGCAATCAATATTTCAAAAAATTTTTATCACGCGGAATTTTATATCCGATGTGTAAAATAATAAGCAGAGATAAACACGTGTGGAAAAATTTTATAAATTTTTAAAACTGTTTTTTAAGAAAGCTTTTTAGAAAGTTTTATATAACTTTTATAAAAATCTTTCTCTTTAATTTTCTCTTTAATTCATTTAAATAATAAGATCGAATTATTATGCGTACGATTTATAACAATTGATATACAAATAATAAATATTCACCATCAGGTTGCTCCGCCGATGCAAGATGCCTCTCCCAGGCCTCCTCCTCCTCTCATGTTGTTGACGCGCGATACTTTCAACGGCACTCCCGCACTCACGAGCAATATTTTTATATCGCTATTTTCGTTATTTTACGCGCGATACTAAACGGCACTCCCGCACTACTTCGGTATTCGGATTAAAAATTTGGTCGCGCGATGTATATATTTAATATATATATACTGTGTACGGCACTCCCGGTTTCGGTACGAGCGAAAATCCCATTTCATTTCGCGAGAATCAAATTCGAGCCAACAGGTCGGGAATGCAACGATACAACGAGCAAAGATTAGGCCCGAACCGGAAAGAAGACGAAACGATTGACGGAATAGAGGAAAATAAAGTTCACCAGCTCTTTTTCGCGCATAATTATCCTATCTCATATCGAACCTGGACCCGCTAAGCACGATTTCAAGTGACCCGCACGGATGCTATATCACTAGCGCAGTACACAAGGCTGATAGACGGTAAAAGAAGAGGATACCCACATTTTTTAAAAGCTAACATTCAGCAATTTAGAAAATGGGGAGGCAACCTCTTTTACCGAGCGAAAATCGTGCCTAGGGGAATCCACTCGACTCCTCGACAGGGTTAACACACGCTAGGCGTGTGGCTGTAGAGTAGACGAGCAAAGAGAAGGGACCCATTGACGACCATTTCCGAACAATCGATCGAGTTCTAACCGATTCGGGCCAAATCAATTGACGAAGCAGAGCGTGTTCATCACTAAGCCGATCGAGCGCGAAGCATCGAACCCGCGCGCCCATGTACATTTTGTACTGGACATACGTTCTGCGCGGCCGGCATCACCAAGTGCCACGTTGCACAAGGCGCGAGTACGTCGCAAAGCAACGACTCGATGAAACATCCCAGTTAGTTGGCGTCGGAAGGAGAGACTCGTTGACAAAAACGAAATTGGGATTTTAAAAACGCGAAAACGCGATAATGCGATAATACTATAACGCGAAAACGCGGTTACGAAGCGCAGCCGTCCGCGGCACGTTGACGGCACCGACGACGCGAAAGGGTACTTAGCTTCCCTTTCAAGCACCTTAAGATTTATCATAAATAGAAAAATTTAAGATAAATCTCAAGACACCATCCAAGTACTAAGCCCTCCCACCGCGACAAGGTGTACCCCATGGGAGGGTTATATTATATATAATTTTATATATAATATAATATATATAATTTAGAATTTATTTTGTAATATAGTATATAAATTCAAATTCGCATAACAAGACAGTAAAACAAAGTCATTAGCGCGGTACTGCTTATGTCAGATATTATGTTGTTGTTAATTCATTGAAATATTTTAACATATTAATGTATCTCATATGTCTAACGTATTAATGTGTTGCAAGATTAAAAAATTAAAATAATTACATTATTTAATTAACTAGTATTAAAAATATTTAAAGCATTAGTCAAAATATATTTAATTCTAATAATGTTAAAAAAATATTATAATAAGCATAAAATATCATAACATAATTAATTTTTTTATTCCTTTTTACGTATCTTCTGTTTCAAATTTTATTCGCAGTAATGAATGATTACGATAAAGGTTTATCGTCGCAATACAATATCATGACGTTAATTATTTTTTAATTAATTAATTTTCATTAATATTAATAGCAAATTATGTTTCGATAATAATCGTAATCGTGTTTAGTAAAAAAATTACAATACACGAAGGGTTTCTCACCGTTACTTTATTACTCGAGAGTCACCGTGCGAATGAAGACAAAGCCGTAACATAGCCCGCAACTGTTTACATTTTATATTGCCAAAGTCGAACACCGTATTATCGATCATTCTGAAATATTTTATATATTATAAAATATATACTAACGCGGAATATTAAATTATAAAAGTATTTTAATTTATAGATTAAAATTTATTATTTATTAAACAATTTATCACGGATCTTTTCGTCATATTAATTATTTGCATCTATAATTCGATTATCTTACTTCGTGTTTTTTCATAATCCAAATTATATTTAAATTGTCAAGTAGAACGATAAAGTAACACAGATGAAATACATTTGACTCTAAGTATTAAAATAATAATTATTGTTTGTAAAGGTCGCAACAATCGAAGTGATTATTTAATATTTTGGATCCTATCATTTAATCGATTCCTGATTAAATTGTAGATTGTTCAATTAACAAGGATTATTAATATATATATCAAATTATGTTTTGATACTAATCGTAATCGTGTTTAGTAAAAAAATTATAATATACGAAGCGTTTCTCACCGTTACTTTATTATTCGAGATTCACCGTGCGAATGATAACAAAATCATAAAATATCGCGCTACTGTTTGTATTGCCAAACGCTACATTTTGTATTGCCAAAGTCGAACGCCGTATTATCGATATTTCTGAAATATTTTATATGTTACAAAATATGCACTAACGCGAAATATTAAATTATAAAAGTACTTTAATTTATTGATTAAAATTAATTATTTATTAAACAATTTGCCACGAAGGCTTTCGTCATATTAATTATTTGTATCTATAATTCGATTGTCTTACTTCGTGTTCTTTCATAATCCAAATTATATTTAGATTGTCAAATAGAATGATAAATTAACACGGATAAAATATATATTTGACTCTAAGTATTAAAATAATAATTATTGTTCGTAAAGATCGCAACAATCGAAATGATTATTTAATATTTTGGATCCTATCATTTAATCGATTCCTGATTAAATTGTAGATTGTTTAATTAACAAGGACTTATTAATATTTATATCAAATTATGTTTTGATACTAATCGTAATCGTGTTTAGTAAAAGAATTACAATATACGAAGCGTTTCTCACCGTTACTTTATTACTCGAGAGTCACCGTGTGAATGATGACAAAATCATAAAATATCGCGCTACTGTTTGTATTGCCAAACGCTACATTTTGTATTGCCAAAGTCGAACGCCGTATTATCGATATTTCTGAAATATTTTATATGTTATAAAATATGCATTAACGCGGAATATTAAATTATAAAAGTACTTTAATTTATTGATTAAAATTAATTATTGATTAAACAATTTGCCACAAAGGCTTTCGTCATATTAATTATTTATACCTATAATTCGATTGTTTTACTTCGTGTCCTCTCATAATCCAAATTATATTTAATTGTCAAATAGAACGATAAAGTAACACGGATGAAACACATTTGATTCTAAGTATTAAAATAATAATTATTGTTCGTAAAGATCGCAACAATCGAAGTGATTATTTAATATTTTGGATCCTATCATTTAATCGATTCCTGATTAAATTGTAGATTGTTCAATTAACAAGGACTTATTAATATTTATATCAAATTATGTTTCGATACTAATCGTAATCATGTTTAGTAAAAAAATTATAATATACGAAGCGTTTCTCACCGTTACTTTATTACTCGAGAATCACCGTGTGAATGATGACAAAATCATAAAATATCGTGCTACTGTTTGTATTGCCAAACGCTACATTTTGTATTGCCAAAGTCGAACGCCGTATTATCGATATTTCTGAAATATTTTATATGTTATAAAATATGCACTAACGCGGAATATTAAATTATAAAAGTACTTTAATATATTGATTAAAATTAATTATTTATTAAACAATTTGCCACGAAGGCTTTCGTCATATTAATTATTTGTTTCTATAATTCGATTGTTTTACTTCGTGTTCTTTCATAATCCAAATTATATTTAGATTGTCAAGTAGAACGATAAAGTAACACAGATGAAATACATTTGACTCTAAGTATTAAAATAATAATTATTGTTTGTAAAGGTCGCAACAATCGAAGTGATTATTTAATATTTTGGATCCTATCATTTAATCGATTCCTGATTAAATTGTAGATTGTTCAATTAACAAGGACTTATTAATATATATATCAAATTATGTTTTGATACTAATCGTAATCGTGTTTAGTAAAAAAATTATAATATACGAAGCGTTTCTCACCGTTACTTTATTATTCGAGATTCACCGTGCGAATGATAACAAAATCATAAAATATCGCGCTACTGTTTGTATTGCCAAACGCTACATTTTGTATTGCCAAAGTCGAACGCCGTATTATCGATATTTCTGAAATATTTTATATGTTACAAAATATGCACTAACGCGAAATATTAAATTATAAAAGTACTTTAATTTATTGATTAAAATTAATTATTTATTAAACAATTTGCCACGAAGGCTTTCGTCATATTAATTATTTGTATCTATAATTCGATTGTCTTACTTCGTGTTCTTTCATAATCCAAATTATATTTAGATTGTCAAGTAGAATGATAAATTAACACGGATAAAATATATATTTGACTCTAAGTATTAAAATAATAATTATTGTTCGTAAAGGTCGCAACAATCGAAGTGATTATTTAATATTTTGGATCCTATCATTTAATCGATTCCTGATTAAATTGTAGATTGTTTAATTAACAAGGACTTATTAATATTTATATCAAATTATGTTTTGATACTAATCGTAATCGTGTTTAGTAAAAGAATTACAATATACGAAGCGTTTCTCACCGTTACTTTATTACTCGAGAGTCACCGTGTGAATGATGACAAAATCATAAAATATCGCGCTACTGTTTGTATTGCCAAACGCTACATTTTGTATTGCCAAAGTCGAACGCCGTATTATCGATATTTCTGAAATATTTTATATGTTATAAAATATGCATTAACGCGGAATATTAAATTATAAAAGTACTTTAATTTATTGATTAAAATTAATTATTGATTAAACAATTTGCCACAAAGGCTTTCGTCATATTAATTATTTATACCTATAATTCGATTGTTTTACTTCGTGTCCTCTCATAATCCAAATTATATTTAATTGTCAAATAGAACGATAAAGTAACACGGATGAAACACATTTGATTCTAAGTATTAAAATAATAATTATTGTTCGTAAAGATCGCAACAATCGAAGTGATTATTTAATATTTTGGATCCTATCATTTAATCGATTCCTGATTAAATTGTAGATTGTTCAATTAACAAGGACTTATTAATATTTATATCAAATTATGTTTCGATACTAATCGTAATCATGTTTAGTAAAAAAATTATAATATACGTAGCGTTTCTCACCGTTACTTTATTATTCGAGAGTCACCGTGCGAATGATAACAAAACCATAAAATATTCCGCTACTGTTTGTATAGCCAAACGTTACATTTTGTATTGCCAAAGTCGAACGCCGTATTATCGATATTTCTGAAATATTTTATATGTTATAAAATATGCACTAACGCGGAATATTAAATTATAAAAGTACTTTAATTTATTGATTAAAATTAATTATTTATTAAACAATTTGCCACGAAGGCTTTCGTCATATTAATTATTTGTATCTACAATATAATTCGATTGTTTTACTTCGTGTCCTCTCATAATCCAAATTATATTTAGATTGTCAAGTAGAACGATAAAGTAACACAGATGAAATACATTTGATTCTAAGTATTAAAATAATTATTATTGTTCGTAAAGATCGCAACAATCGAAGTGATTATTTAATATTTTGGATCCTATCATTTAATCGATTCCTGATTAAATTGTAGATTGTTTAATTAACAAGGACTTATTAATATTTATATCAAATTATGTTTTGATACTAATCGTAATCGTGTTTAGTAAAAGAATTACAATATACGAAGCGTTTCTCACCGTTACTTTATTACTCGAGAGTCACCGTATGAATGATGACAAAATCGTAAAATATCGCGCTACTGTTTGTATTGCCAAACGCTACATTTTGTATTGCCAAAGTCGAACGCCGTATTATCGATATTTCTGAAATATTTTATATGTTATAAAATATGCACTAACGCGGAATATTAAATTATAAAAGTACTTTAATTTATTGATTAAAATTAATTATTTATTAAACAATTTGCCACGAAGGCTTTCGTCATATTAATTATTTGTATCTATAATTCGATTGTTTTACTTCGTGTCCTCTCATAATTCAAATTATATTTAATTGTCAAGTAGAACGATAAAGTAATACGGATGAAATACATTTGATTTTAAGTATTAAAATAATAATTATTGTTCGTAAAGATCGCAACAATCGAAGTGATTATTTAATATTTTGGATCCTATCATTTAATCGATTCCTGATTAAATTGTAGATTGTTCAATTAACAAGGACTTATTAATATTTATATCAAATTATGTTTAGATACTAATCGTAATCGTGTTTAGTAAAAAAATTATAATATACGAAGCGTTTCTCACCGTTACTTTATTATTCGAGAGTCACCGTGTGAATGATAACAAAACCATAAAATATTGCGCTACTGTTTGTATAGCCAAACGCTACATTTTGTATTGTCAAAATCGAACGCCGTATTATCGATATTTCTGAAATATTTTATATGTTATAAAATATGCATTAACGCGGAATATTAAATTATAAAAGTACTTTAATATATTGATTAAAATTAATTATTTATTAAACAATTTGCCACGAAGGCTTTCGTCATATTAATTATTTGTTTCTATAATTCGATTGTTTTACTTCGTGTTCTTTCATAATCCAAATTATATTTAGATTGTCAAGTAGAACGATAAAGTAATACTGATGAAATACATTTGATTCTAAGTATTAAAATAATTATTATTGTTCGTAAAGATCGCAACAATCGAAGTGATTATTTAATATTTTGATCCTATCATTTAATCGATTCCTGATTAAATTGTAGATTATTCAATTAACAAGGACTTATTAATATTTATATCAAATTATGTTTCGATACTAATCGTAATCGTGTTTAGTAAAAAAATTATAATATACGAAGCGTTTCTCACCGTTACTTTATTATTCGAGAGTCACCGTGTGAATGATAACAAAACCATAAAATATTGCGCTACTGTTTGTATAGCCAAACGCTACATTTTGTATTGTCAAAATCGAACGCCGTATTATCGATATTTCTGAAATATTTTATATGTTAAAAAATTTGCATTAACGCGGAATATTAAATTATAAAAGTACTTTAATTTATTGATTAAAATTTATTATTTATTAAACAATTTGCCACGAAGGTTTTCGTCATATTAATTATTTGTATCTATATTTCGATTGTCTTACTTCGTGTTCTTTCATAATTCAAATTATATTTAGATTGTCAAATAGAATGATAAATTAACACGGATAAAATATATATTTGACTCTAAGTATTAAAATAATAATTATTGTTCGTAAAAGTCGCAACAATCGAAGTGATTATTTAACATTTTGGATCCTATCATTTAATCGATTCCTGATTAAATTGTAGATTGTTTAATTAACAAGGATTGAAAATATTTAAAGCATTGGTCAAAATATATTTAATTCTAATATTGTTAAAGAAATATTATAATAAGCATCAATGATCGATATCATAATATAATTAATTCTCTTATCTCTTTTTACGCATCACCTCTATTTCAATTTATAATCGCGATGACGAATGACTGCAATTCGATAAAGATATTTATCATTGCGATATAGTTTTAAGTCATTAATTAGTATTCAATTAATTAATTTTTATTAATATTTAAAACAAATTATGTTTTGATACTAATCGTAATCATGTTTAGTAAAAAAATTACAATTTACGAATCGTTTCTCACCATTACTTTATTACTCGAGAGTCATCGTGCGAATGATGACAAACCATAACATAGCGCGCTACTGTTTATATTTTGTATTGCCAAGTCGAACACCGTATTATCGATCATTCTGAAATATTTTATATGTTATAAAATATGCACTAACGCGGAATATTAAATTATAAAAGTATTTTAATTTATTGGTTAAAATTAATTATTTGCATCTATAATTCGATTGTCTTACATCGTGTTCTCTCATAATCCAAATTATATTTAGATTGTCAAGTAGAGCGATAAAGTAACACGGATAAAATATATTTACTTCTAAGTATTAAAATAATAATTATTGTTCGTAAAGATCAGAACAGTCGAAGTGATTATTTAATATTATGAATTCTATCCATTTAATCGATTCCTGATTAAATTGTAGATTGTTCAATTAACAAGGACTTATTAATATTTATATCAAATTATGTTTCGATACTAATCGTAATCGTGTTTAGTAAAAAAATTATAATATACGAAGCGTTTCTCACCGTTACTTTATTATTCGAGAGTCACCGTGCGAATGATAACAAAACCATAAAATATCGCGCTACTGTTTGTATTGCCAAACGCTACATTTTGTATTGCCAAAGTCGAACGCCGTATTATCGATATTTCTGAAATATTTTATATGTTATAAAATATGCACTAACGCGGAATATTAAATTATAAAAGTACTTTAATTTATTGATTAAAATTAATTATTTATTAAACAATTTGCCACGAAGGCTTTCGTCATATTAATTATTTGCATCTATAATTCGATTGTCTTACTTCGTGTTCTTTCATAATCCAAATAATATTTAGATTGTCAAGTAGAATGAAAAATTAACACGTATAAAATATATATTTAACTCTAAGTATTAAAATATTAATTGTTGTTCGTAAAGATCGCAACAATTGAAGTGATTATTTATTATTTTGGATTTCTAACACTTACGATTATTGATTTTCGATTTAATTGTGTATTGTTTAATTAACAATGATTGATAAAATTTAAAATATTGTTCGAAATATATTTAATTTTAATATTGTTAAAGAAATATTATTATTCTAAACATCAATGTGAATGATCATAACATCGAAAGATCATTAATTCATCAATTTCAACATAATAAACATCATAACATAATTATCTTATCCCCCTATTAGAAATATGCGTTTCGAGAATCATCGGTTTCATCGAGATTTATTACAGTTTTCCTACAATACGAACAATATTCTTTTATTGTATAAAGAGTTTTAATCATTAGCATTATTAAATAATTTTTGAAAGATAATATACGAAGCGTTTCATACATACCACTACTTTACTGTTCGAGTGTCACTTTACGAATGATGATAAAGCTGTGACATGTAAATAGCACGTTTGCTTTGCTGCCACAAGGCCAAACATGATTTATTGATTATTCTTCCGATATATTTTACTACATATACACGCGGAATTTTAAATTATAGAGATATATTTTATTTTAAATTAATTATTAAACAATTATTTATTAAACGATTGATGTATCATGGGATATTTCGTTATGCTAATTATTTGTATTTACTCGATTGTTTCACCGCACTTTTCCGAAGTCAAATTCTATAATATTTAGTTTTGAATTTTAAAAGACTAACTTATAGTGAGCTAAATAAATAAATAAATGAATGATGTTGAGAAGAAAAAGAATACACATAAATAAATAATAGTGTGGAAAGAGATAATATACTAATATTTTATATAATAAATTATTATTAAGTAAATTATTTATATTTTTATTTATACATTATTTATATTATTTATATTAAAAAGAGGATAACATATATGTTATCCTCTGAGAACATTCGTGGACTTTGGCTTTGTAGTTAGTGTCCACGTTTTTCATGTCCAGAGAGGGCGTATCGCTTTCAAGGATCACTAAAAAGCGGGCCATGACACCTTTCATTCTTCTCTCTGTATCCTTCATCCTTCCAAGGATCCTTCCAAGTATACTGTTCAGCTATTTATCACAGATGGCATAATCTCTGTCTTGTAAAAGCAGAAATGGATCGTAACATCCGATGATTTATCCAAATTAATTTTTTAAGAGCGTGTTAATATATTAATAACAATATTTATGAGAACCAGCTCGAGAGAAACAGCCTTAACTTTTTTTTCTTTCGCGAACTTTACAAGTGCAAACTATGTAATATTTTATATAATAAAAAAATGATAAAAAATGTATATATTTTTCTATTTTATATTCGAATTCTCTTCTACCACTGTGTAACATTCTCGAGCGATTTAACATATATATCTATATAGCACATATCATATTATAATAACTCCTCTCGACTCACTGCGTGTAAACGTCATATCGCATTTACAGGCACTGTGATGCACAACCTCGCTGTCTGTCTTACCCAACCTTTGAACTCCCATGGGTCTAGTATTCTGAAATATATTTCTGTAACTGGTATTGGTCAAAGTAGAAAAGTAGGCTTTTTATATAGAAAATGACATCGGTTAAATTTACAACGTATAAGATGCTTTACAATATGTACAGAATGTCTAGAGAATAGTTACATGAGAAGATTAAAGACAGATTTATTTCAATTTCATCTAAATATTTATATTAAAAAAAGAGAAAGAATCTGTTTTCAAATCTTAAGTAAAAATTGCAGAAAATTGCTTAATAAGTTATTATATGACATTTGTCATTATTTATAAAATTATTTATCAGCAACCGTTCGTTTCAATAATTTAATAATAAACATTCGTAAAAAGGGAAGTTGTGTTGACACCTTGATAACTTGTGAATCAATACAGCGAGCTCTCAGAAAAATAATGATGGAATATACGGAGTTGTTTGCGGGTAGAACTTCCCCATGCTACTCTTCAGCTTGGAAGCTGCTACCAAATCTCAGCCCGTCACTACCCGTGTGATTGATATCTGCCTTCCCCTCTTCTTCATCCGTACAATTCGCATCACGAAGAGAGAAAACTATTTCGTTTCTCACTTTCTTTTTCACGATCAAACTCCCACTTTCTCTGTTCGATCATAAAAAAAGTGTTCATCATTTTTCTTATTATACTTCTAATCAGACACGATAAATAACAATTAATAATCTAACGATAATAATGCCAAGTTAAGCTCATTGACAAGAAAAAACAATTGCAGTGAGACAATAAATATACGTTCAATAACATAGGCAATTATCGTGTCAACATTTTCCCTGAAACGGCATCGCGAAAACCAGCATGCTTCAACCCCGCAGCACCCCGCCATCACCGACACTGCCAGTTTCAGGTAACGCAAGCAGCAACATCGGCGGGTTAGGTGAGTAGGCGATGGAGTACCAGCCGAGTTCTGCGGCCGTCACGTCAGAGTGACGAGTGCCTTCCCCTCCAACCTACCAAACCCATCCACCCAACGTCGGCCGCCCAACGTCACCCAACACCACCGCCACCGCCAGCCACATACCCTCGCAGAGCCCTCCGGAGGTTCCCCGGAACCGCGGAGCACCCCCTTTCACTCTTTGCTTCTCTTCGGCCTCTCTTCCTTCAACTACGGCCGACTAGTAGTCGAGGAATTCGAGTTGCTATAAATCTCCCTTGACGGGCGCGATGCCAACATGGCGAGGAAGGGGGCCGGGACATGGGTTGCGGAGAGAACTGCGAGAGCGAGGAGATGGGAGGGGTGGCGGTAGATAGGCGGCGGAATGGGGATGCTAGAAAGGGAGGGAACGCTTCTCGCCATACCAGGAATTGTAATAGTTTTGCTAGAGGGGTTAACGCGGGGGTGGTGCGAGAACACCCCCGCGAGAATAGAAAGAATCCAAAAGATCGGACGATGTGGCACTGTCTTGATGGCATTGCGGAAGCACGGGGAGGAAGGCTCCGCTTTTGTTAAGATCTGTCACTCAAGATTCGCGCGGGGACGCGAACGAACCCTTCCGCCGCGGTTTGAAAATTGTGAAAGCAATTCTCGCTGCCGCTCGTGACGTTTTCTCACTGGAAAGAATTCTATGAAGTATGTTCTTGCAATTTTTCAGAAAAAAATGATTAAGATAGCAACACGCTTGATTAATCTTACTAAATAATTAAGTTATTATGAATGCATGAAAATATGGAAATGTATAAAAAGCTTAGTAATAGTGAATTTTCTTATAGCTTGCACCGAGCGGCAGGATTCAAATACTTGTGCAATTTAAAGAGAATATTATTAACGACTTAGTAAAACTACTTTCCCTGAAATGAGTTTTTAATCTTAGAGCAATAAGAGAAATAAGGCACAAACAAATTACGCGATAAGAGAAACTGGAAGTAGACATTCTTAAGAAGCAACAAGAAGAAACTAAAACTTTCCAGGTGTCGACTACATCGTCGTCGCACGTGAACTATGAACTCGTCGGTGAGTTCATCAAGTAAGTTGGATTGAGGCAAGTCTTGTTTTCTTTGGCGCGATTTAGAAGCCCGATAAGGCCGCTCATGATTCGACTAGCGTTCTATACCTATCTCCTAATGATCCATCGTGAATGGCGAGCACCTTTAATTTACCGATGTTACATCGATAAAGACGCTATCAGCCGTGTCAAGAGTAATGCTATCTAAATTTAAATTTTCTTTGAATTTACTTTTGGAATAATGTAATTCTCTTTTTATAAATACATATAAATGTATAAATATATGCACATGTGTGCAACGTGTCAAAGAAGTCATTATTTAGAAAAAAGAAAGTTTTTTACGACATGCAAAACGAATTCAGGCAAATAGCAGGAAAAATCCTTACAGCTTTTCTAGTTATTGTGATTGACTTACGGACAAAATACTTTTGCACACAATTTTGCACGCTTTTGCTTAGCAAGGTTAACAATACTAAAAAAGAAAATGTCTTCGCCTCGATGTTTCTCTTCTAACAATTCCGAAAATCTCATACATGAAACATAATACAGAATAGTACAGAAGATCTAATTTTAGGGTATTTGAGGAATATAGAATAATACAGGCAACCATATTTTAGTTTAATAATCTTGTAGAGAGATCACAGTTAAGTAATTGTGATTTATAACGAGTCGTTAAAACATCTAAACAAATTAAATTTATTAAAATTTACTGCACTTATAGCTAAATTCAATATTTTAAATAGGTTGTTACGACATACGAGAGTTTATTTAGAATTTAATTTATAAAATGCGAAGAATAAATCAAATTTGCAATACAAATATTATTATTGCGTCGATGAATGAAATGCGTGTATCTCTCGAAAATAGTGTCCCGAGATTGCAAAGAGCATGCCTGGGAGAGCATAAATCAATTAAATTATAAATTACTATACAGAAGTTGAGCAAAACGACCACCTGTTGAAGATAGGACAAGGAAAGTAGGATGAAGGGATGAAGTGGGGTAGCTATCTCGTAAATTTTGTGCTGCTACCCACCTGCATCCACATATAGAAACGCTCACTTTTTATTTCCCTTCTCTTTTTTATCATAAGCTCTGTTTCTAAAATATCATTTTTATGTCATTCATTTTTGTAAATATCGCTCAATAAATATATTAAATTATATTCAAATCCTCAACATTTCCCTCTTCCTGGTTTTGTTACCATATAATTATTACTATATGATAAATGTAATTAGAATAATTTAAAATTTATTATTTAGATTTTGAAACTACATGAAAGTTTTGAATTTAATTTAATTTTTCTCATGTTGTAAAAATGTAATCTCTATATTTAAATAAAAATTAAGTTGTTTAGAAAACTTGCATATATTATCGAATGCAGATGTTTAATCAAGATTATTTGTACATAATTTTGCAATTATTAATCATGATCTCTTATTCATCCAATTACAACCTTTCCGCCCAATTGTTCGCTCAAGACAATATTGCCCGATAATTTTAATTATACTTTAATCGGAGCAGCGATTTCTAGCAATCCACGTCATTTGAAACTTGTTAATATTTCAACTCTAAAGCGGATTTGGTAGATAAGCGTATAATTGGGAATGCGAGGAAAGTAGTAGGTAGGGACATTGAGAGCTGCCAGGGATGATTAATTCTTGTCGGAAAGCGCTAGACCCTTTGGAACTCGGTTGTAACGTCCCCACCATCCTCGCTTTTCCCATTCCACAGTGGTCCTCCTCGCTCTTCATACAACCACCTCATTCCTCTCGCGCACTCAACCCTCTGAACCTCTCTTACCACCGGCAGACTTTCTCGTTTCGTTTGTTCTCCGCCCGTGTCATTCGTTATTACATCGTAGAAACTCGCGGATATTTGGAATTCCAAGTGACGTCTAAAGGGAGCCGGTGCTTTAACCGATAACTCGGTTTCTTACCTTAAAGAAAACCATGTCCGACGCTACTTTTGTTAATATCCTCAATTGAACACTTGCCTAGCATATTGACTGTTATATTGATTGTTAAAATATTCATAATCGCTCCATATATTCTCTGTATATTTTAATAATCAAAAAAATTTAACATTGATTAAACATAAAGTTTTATTCGCACTTAGCTATAATCTTCGAAGATATATCGTACATGTAAAAAATATATAATAATCTAATAAAATCAAAGCCACAAAATAACCATTAATGCTCACGTTATAAGGTATTTATCTCTCATATATTTTCCAGCAAATTATTTTTCGCACTAATTATGATTTTCAGCATTTCAGATCCTATTCACGAAAAATTTATAAAAAACTTAAATAAAAATTCGATACTCATGTTTATCACGAGCAATAGTATAAAAGTAGCTCCAGAATCCGTTTCATCTCAAATTCGAGCTCATCCGGTGGCCCGATCTTGCAAGAACCGTAGAAGCACGCGTCCGATATCGGTTGCATTTGCATAAGGCTATCGTCTTTCCTTTGTTGCGGACTCGCCTCCCACGTACGTGGCGAGGCTGTCACTCAGAGTTTCTCAGGACTCTCCTCAGTCTCTTCTCTCGCATCGGCCGCGGATCACTACTCCTCTCTATCTTCCCTCGGCATTTCCTCCTCCTTTCTCCTTTTTTCTCGATTTCAAACCTCCCCGCAGCATGCAAGCACCTACACCCTTTCGTTCGCTACCTTGCCTGGCATTCCTGCATACTATTACACGGGGCTGGGCTTACACATTACGTCTTCTGTAATGCTCGCTTACTTGTTTCAAGTGAAGCCACGCTTTGTCGAATATTCCGTGAATTTTCGAAATATTTCACGGGATGCTACAAGAAATATTAAGAATCGGCCATCACTTGTATGTATTTCAAAAAATAGTTACTTTATTTCAAGCAAGCATTATGCAAAAAATATCATTGACGTGTATCAGAAATTAATTAATCGTATCAATACCAATCATTAAATTAAAAGAATTAGGCAATCGATTCGGAAAAGATTTATATAAATTAAAATGTCATATTAAATGCGTTGAAAAATATGATTGTTAATCATCTCGAAAGCTATACATTTATTGCCCAATAAATCATACATAATACTATATTTTTTATCTCACTTGTTTGCCAATATATTTCAGTTTGATTAATTACGCTGGATATTTTGTAAATCTCATTATCATTCTCTTAATTACACAAAATTCGAAATTTGAATCCTCAAATCAAGAGCTATGCAACATTTGTCTTCCTTGTCTTACATTCGTCGTATGAAACATCGATAGAACTTACTGGGTGTCAAGATGAGAATCTAGATATCCCAGTGCGATAGCCGAGACATTTCGGGCGATCACGAATGGACGTGCGTATAAAACATAGAGGCGGCAGTCCCGTAACTCAGGGTGTTTCACGAGCGCGCGATATTCCGCACTCTTCGAATAGCCGTTCTCTTCTTGCGGAGATGTTCGGTGGTTCCGGCGAGTCGCCTAACTGGGGATGGAATGGAACGTGCTCGGTGGACACGGGACAAGAATGGAGGCCGCATTAATAAAACATTAAGGTTTTGTAGACGATGTATCGATGTAGTGTTTATATTATCTTCTTTGATGTCGACATGTGAATTGGACAGATTTGTTATTCAGACTCCGTACATAAAAGTGCTGAAGTCTTGCTCCGCTCCGTTTGTGGACAGGGCGGGTATCGACGACGACGACTCGGACATCGACGGACAGACATACGGACAGACGGACGGACGGACGGACAGACGGACGGACAGACGGAACGAACGTTAGCGCAGATGGATAAACGCGAAGCCTGTTTCAAGTTTGCGCTCCTGGATCCCTGCCACGCTTGTCAGTCAATATTCAGAGAAGGGAGCGAAGGGAGGGAGTCTTATCCGTACGCAGATAGTTTACTCGTTCCTTCCTGTCGATGTATTTTCAAAAGCGAATACATCCTGCATTTGAAATATTTTTCCATTTCTCTTTCGCGAAAGGGAGAGAGAGAGAGAGAAATATGAAATATATCTCCAAGTGAGATAAATTCTTATGGAGAAAAAAATATAATTCCTATAAAAAAAAAAAAAATCTCATAGCAACGAGGCCTCTTTCACGACTCGGCGGTCTCCGGACTTGGTCTTTCGCCACTAAATGTTTCCGTGTCGAATTATACCCGACATGATTGCTCGATAAATCCCGCACCTTGAACAAGACTTAATTTCACAATAGACGACCCACGCGCACTCATTTCTCGGAGCCGCGTGGTATCGACATTCTTCGCGATGTCGTGCTCGGAGCCCCGCGATTCCCTCTCTTTCCCCTCCCCTCTTTCCCCCTGCCCTCCCTCTCCTCTGCTCGCCGCACAGTACCGTGATCCCGAACCTTGACTCTTCATTAATCACCTCGTGGTATCAATGACTGACTGAGTGACTGACGGCAGGCGAGAGGTATTATATACCTACGGTGTTCGCGCGAATGCTGATGCTCGTCGTGGGGATCTTTCTCGTCTTTGATAGACTGACGAGAGAGGCTTGTCTGAAAACTTTCTTGCACTTTCTCCTTTCCATTTTACATTGAGCTTAATAGCTTATTCAAGAAAATTGCGTTTCCTTGTAAGTCTCATCGTGTCGACTCTCGATGCGAAACAATATTTATCCTGTTATGTGCGTTGATCGAGTAAACAATTGGATTGTTGATCGCGATTAATCGCGATAAACGCGAAATTGGCCGCTATACGCGATGAAACATGCGGATAAATATAGCGAGCGAATCAATTATCGCGATGCCGAGGCACGTATTCGAACTCGCCTGGTTCAATCTAGACTTCCATTTTCCGAAGAGCAGAAAGGTTCAATTTAATCGTGACCTTACGGGTAGACTGGCGCCACGTTTACTCTTCATTTATACGGTACTCCGTTACGGACTATACATCCAAAGTCACGGTTACCTTCCCGCAATCCTTGACAAAGGTGCACGAGTCTACGAGCCAATCGAATACGCGGCGTCATCGTCGGTAGCTTAGTACGATCTTAGTCGTTCGAGTAAGTCCTGTGACGGATCATGACTTGCGTTAAGTCCTGTCTTCTCTTGTTTTCTTGTTACACGACTCCTGTCTGCTTCGGTAGTTTTCGAGGGTGTGACTCTGCTTTATCACACACACACGACCCTCTGCTGCCGATACGCGATCTTTATCGGCGCCTTCAGATTGAATAAAATGTCAACTGACCATGGCTGAGCGTACAGTCTACGAATATAAGTTCACGTCACGCTTAAAATCTTTGCCCGCGACGTTAATTAATTTACGTAATAAATATGAGATGTTAATATACGATATGATAAATATGTAGATATTATTTATTATTTATAAGTAAATATTATTAATGTACGTAATAAATGTAAAGTCAAAATTTGCAAACTTTAAACGGTTACATTTAATTTAAATATCATTCGATATCGATTTGCATTTTTGTTATTATTGAAATTTTATTAAAAATTTAATTAAGAGCTAAATTTAATTAATCTAAATTAAGCTAAATTTTTCGAAAACTTACGTAATAATGTCAAGACAAAGTAGAAGCTTATGTTAAAAAGTACTTACGATACATAACGTAATATTGCTCTTCATTAGTAGTAGATTGTTCTTCGTGGTTGCATTAATTTCGAGACCTTCAATACTTAGATTCTCTTCAATGTTTAATGATTGACTGAATAAAATTTCTTCTCACGCTTATGTTAATACGACTCCACCTCCAGGGGATCTGACCTCGCATCAATTAGACGTTATAAACAAATAATGTGTCGATTAATCTACCATAGACGTACGAGCATATATCGATCAAGCATTGCGTCAAATTACAAAAAGAAAGAGTGCTTTGGAAAGTTTATTCTTCTCTTTTAAATATCGTTACCATGGAACAATTTTAAACCAATTAAAAAGAGATAAATATACTACTAACACTTTGCCGCTTTCTTTCTAATTTTAAACGCTCAATTAAAATTATTTTATTTGGTGAATCTTTCAATATTGAAAAGACGCACATAAATAGTTTTCTCAAGAAAATAAGTTCGCTTAAATAGAGCATATTATTTCGTATTTATCCTCGGGACGAAATAAAATCTCGTATAGATCTGTTAGAGGACAATACAAATGTAAACACTGTTTACATTCCGCGTTGGCGCGACCGTGAACGCTGGAGTGGGAGTTGTTACGTATGTACTTTTTTGTAGAAAGCTTACTCAGTCAATTTCTAACCTTTGATAGAAGAGAATCTACATGACGATCGAAATTAAAGTGCCAAAGAGAATCTGCCTCGGAGAGTAACATGTGCAAATGTTACGAGAGAGCATCTTCTAACACAGGTACGCCTAATGATCCGTATTGGTTTTAATATTATTAGACCTTTCTAAGAAAAGAACGCGTCAAATTTTATTCCGTTAAATAAGAGAGAAGTTCAACTATATATAAATTTATCGAAACAATATACGTTAATTAAAATAATGAAATGTATTGTATTAGTAAACTATCTCGGCCAGAGATAACCTCGACTTGCCATCGCGCAACCTTTTAACGTTATCGTGTTTTATGTTTGAGCAATACATTTCAGTATAAAGTACGCGCGTCAAAAATTATCATATCGACAATTATAAATACAATAATTATCGCGCCGTTTGCTTCTCATGCGCGATGCTTTCTCCTCGTTATAGCCATTAATGTAATTAAAATTTTATTTAATGAAAAAGATTTCTTTCGTATATCGTATATCGACCAATATTTCCCTAGTATCTCGTAGGTTTCAGAAAGAAATAAGCATCGATGATATTTCTGTACGTCATACCATTTAATAATTACAATTTAAATTATATAATTAGACGACCTTACACGTAGGGTGCTCTAGGTTACGTAGATGTAATAAGTAAGTATTTTTTTTTAGTTAGACTATTACGTATATTACATGGAATGAAATAACATTTGAGTGACGCTACGCGAACGTAATACTTGAGCTTAATTTATATAACTTGGATAGAACGCATTCTTTGCACCTGACGAATAAATAGTAAATATCTGCAGTTTTTCGTCTCTCACGCCATCCAATTCGACTCCGCGAGTCGAGATAGCACGACTACGTATCCCACGCGATGGATCTCGTGTAAAAAAGTGATGCAAATCTTGCATTATTTGTGCACATCATTCATAGGTACGGAACGTGTTGTACGACACGCGGCGTAAACAACAAAAAAAAATAATAATAATAACGAAACAAATAAAATACAATATTAACACTGTATACTAAGTCATTAGCAACAGATTCACTCTCAATACAATAATAAAGATAATATCAAGAATTTCAATAATAATGATAATAATAATAATAATATAATAATAATAATAATCCTCACTATGCTTTATTTAAATATTCATATAGTGTACAAGACGATAACGAAAAAAAATATCATGTTGCACCTGGCAGCATTTTTTCTCGTAGAAAACAAATATTCTCTTTCGTATATTTATTTTTTATAGAATTCATTGTAAAATCACAGAGAATTAAATTCAATTTCAGGATGATTTGCCGTTTTTGATTAATTTTACGCAAAGTGTTATCTCTGATAATGAGTAGAGTTTTGTATTTATCTCGATTTAATCCATAGCTCGGCATAATTTATATAATGACAAATAAAAGGAGGAAAAATTTTCTTTCGTTAACGTCTCGTACAGTAATATAACGTCATTCGATATCCTGTGTGTTGTTATATATATTCAATAATTATGTACACAATTCAAATACTAGCCTAGTTAGAAGGTCTCTTCTTTATTTGTTTCTTCTCTCTCTCTCTCTCTCTTTCTCTCTCTCTCTCTCTCCCTCTCCTCCTCTCTCGCTTGTATCGCTTAGAATCTCGACATACTAAATTCCCTGTATTCTTCCGAATTTGCATCGCGTGTAAACGCGGTTTTATGACAATTCAATAAGCATTATAGAGCGGCTGTTTTCAACATTATTTTTTTTCTTTCTGTCGTATCACAAGATAATCAATTACTCGAATACTAGCTAATTAATTTACACACTTTTGCGCTCGCTTCCCGGATTAATTATTAATATTCGGTCTTTCTTATCGGATCCTTCGTGAGCGATCCGTGTAGAATAATACATTTCCTCCGTCACACATCCGATCACGCACCTGTACCGATAAATACGCGTAATCAGGCGGGCACGTGCATGCACAATTTGCGTTAGATATACATGCGCATACATTGCACCATCGAAAAGTCAGACACACACACTCGCAACGCACACATCCGGGGTCATTTATCCCTTTATGCGCGAAACATCCCTCTTTTATTTAATAGTTCGGATTTCAACTAGGTTATAGAAACTAATTATGTTTCTATATGGATTAAAGTCGCTATAGTTGACGCGCGAGAAACAATAGTGATTGATTTGTTGTTGTCGTCAATCGGGATAAAATGCTCGATGCGGTGGAATAAAAATGAATATTAGATTCTACGCGAGATTCCCCTATTATATCGACAATATAGGAACAACGTGGCTGCTCCAGGGAGACATTGGTTAGATTATGCTGCAAATTATGTACAAAGAGATGCTGGGCCATAGCTGTCCACCGTTTCATTAATAAAATAATATTGTAAGATTGAAAAAAACGAATATTATATATATGAGCGAAATTCAATTTCAAAAATAAATTTTGCGCGATTTGAAACACGCTAATAGTCTATTCTTTTCATAATTTCTAATGTATAATAATTATATAAATCAATCGATGTAAAAGAGATATATCAATATCTATGTAATATATTTATAATATATTTTATATAATTATATAATTATTTTATATAATTATATAATTATTATTAATTTATATAATTATATATTAATATATTTTATATCAATTGATGTAGAAAATATTAGAAATCGAAATGTCAGATGTACCGGATGTTCTTGTTGATTCTGCAGTTATTTTAACGCCGCAATAATATTGTATTAATTTAATTATGTATAAGTTATGCTGCATAAAAATCCCATTATTATCTTAAAATGCAGATAGTCCACGAGTTTTAAAGCATATATATTTCTCATTTTTTTTACATTTATTTCATAAAACCAGCATAATTTATACATTGTAGATTTTTAAAAGTTATCTTTCCTTTCGAGACGAAAAATAATTTGAATATCAACAGAGACGTCTCTTACAAACCATTACATGAAGATTTTAGCGTAGATTATGTTTTCTATTTCGAGTCTTTTGCGAAGCATTTTTCCAGGGACGAAAGGGATCAAACACAAGAGAGAATAATGTGTGAAAAAAAAAAGAAAATAAATAAATATATTTCATCAGTAATAATTATTAATCTTAGGTGAAACAGTGCGCAGCCAGATAAGACAAGATAATTAATTAATTAATTCATTATTTGATTAATTAATTACTTAGACGCTAATTTCTACATCTTAAACTAGAGGATTCGGTCTTATCTCACCCGCTGAGACGGTCTCTCATCCGCGTTAGTATGAATATTTTTATAATCTCGTGTGCGTGAAGAGAGAGCCCCTCGGAGCGCGTCCAGTCTATTAACTCGGGTTAACACGGCGCTACGTATGCAGAAAATTTTGGCTTCCCTTCAACTTCGAATAGTCGTACGGTACTTGGCGTGTCCGCATAGGCCGAAGGTGAGCGAGGATGGAATTGCTTTTCGTCAGCCTGAGAAGGAAAGCATTCTCTCCTCTCCCGAGGCTCAGTTTCCCCCGTCTTATACACGTAGGCTGACGACGAATCAGCACACGAATCAACATTATTAAGCGCGAAATAATTTAAGTACGTTATTAACATATACGGAGGGAGGAAGGATCGCGTCTCCTCTCGCGTTGTTGCGCAACAATCCATCTACAACCGACCATCGGCGCATTGCGGAATCGGCGGAACGCACCACGTGTCCTACTGGAAGCGAAGGCCCCTCGAAGGTCTGCCGGGGGGTTCGGGCCCCCGTTGACAGGCTTGGCGCAGGGGTCCGACAAGGCGGAAAAAGCCCTTAGAAGTTCTGCTCGCCGTACATCCCGGGAAACCGGACAGCGTGTGCTCCGAGCTCGGCGGGCGAGAACTCGTCCTATGTGGCCAAGTGAGCGAACTGGCCGGGGTGGGGCGCGAACTGGTAAGGGTGCCCGTACGGCGACATGTGGTACGGCACGATGTTCATACTCGCCATCTTGTGCTCCTTCTTCCATTTCATACGCCGATTCTGGAACCAGATTTTAATCTGACGTTCCGTGAGGCAGAGGGCATGCGCGATCTCGATGCGACGCCGCCTCGTCAGATAGCGATTGAAGTGGAACTCTTTCTCCAGCTCCAGGGTCTGGTACCTGGTGTACGAGGTCCTTTGCCGCTTCGTCTCGCCGTTCGCGTTCACCGTGCCTGAAAAAACATCATTCCGTTATTTTGCGAAATGCGATACAAATGTAAACTTTGTAGCTGGGATTTGTGAGAGGTCCAAGTTGGCGACAACAGAGAATCGTTATTTATTATCCTCGCACGTCTCGAAGTACCGGTATTATAATAACATTTGTACAAAATTAATTTACACAGGTATAAAGTGAAACGTTTGAAAAATATCGTCGTTTTATTTTTCAAACGAAGATTTGATCACGAGCGTCGAGTGGAAAAGCGCGAGGGTTGAATAAAAAGCATAAAGACGATACATATTACCAAGGGGCCCAAGCGTGCAATGCGTGACGACCTCGTTAATTATTTCAACGAGTCTCGTGGTTAATGCCTTCGCCAGTGCCGCTGGATCGCGAACTGGTCACTTGGCAGCTGTTTTACCTATTTGCTTTGCACGCCTCGGCCATAAATAATTTTGCAACGCTATTATTACGATACTCCGCCTCTATTACACGGATATTTCCTTCGCAAAAACTGCCAACGCGACTGCCGAACAACGTTAGAAATGACCCTCGGCTCAGCCTCGATTCATTCGCAGTGTGACATAAAATGTCGCGTAAATCAAATGCAATTTGATATAATGCACCTCTAGTCCATTCTTTTTTTAAGTCTGAGATGAAAATTAGCAATTTGTCGCGTAAAAAAAAAATGTAATACCACATTCACCATCTCCTAAGATTAGCAAGATGATAGATGTTTATGATTCGCATAATGTATCGAAGATCAAATATTTTACGATCGAATTTGATGAAGCAGATGACTCTTTATCGCTTCTGCGATTGCTTGCTCTATAAAATATTCGTGAAGCTTGCTTTTTTATAACGTTTACATCATTATATTTCGGAAATCAATAATACCAGTAATTTCTACTCTCTTTCCCCCCGCTTTTTCCCAGAAGTACATAGAGGTTTCGGTTCGATGCTTCTGCAGGTGCTACGCATGCAAAGGTGCCACTTATTCGTTTTCAGTTCATTGTAAACACAGGGTCATTGCGGATATTAAAGAACCGGTTCATTTGCAGCTTTAATAAATGGCTATTAATAGCGCGGGACGAGGGGGAGAGGTCGATGAGTCGTACAGATAAAGATGCAGTCAAGTAGGAAGTGCGCGAACGACAATAATCGCGCAAATTGCGTCGTTTGAGTGAACTTTTGTTGATTTATACTTCCACATATAAAAAAAACCGACGATAAAATATACAGCTGATCGTAAGCTTGTTTGTCGCGAATAAATAATATTGCCGGCCACAGTTTCTCGGAAAAGCTTTTGGCGTCTGCGATTATAGCCGATATTCCGAGCGTGACATTCATAACGGCACGTTTAAAGATCCGTTCCACGGCTTTGAGCAACTTTGGCTGAGCACTTCCACGAGAGTGAAAAGCGCTTTCGCAGAGGACGGTAACCAACGAACGGTTGAACAGCGAAGCTCCTACCTACGGGCTTAATGACAGGACCCTTCGTCCGGTGTTATCGCTTTCCTCCCGATATAACACGTCGCCGGGTCGTGCGGCCTGACTTTTTAATAAATAGTGTTCTGCTTGTCTGGACACGCGGACTCGTTCGGTCTGCATATCGTTTATCCAGTGCATCTACCCGTTTTGTAACAAACGGAGTTCTCTTTTCGCCCACTTATTATTGTACGATACTTTTATTCGATAAAAGTATCTTGAAAATAACGCGAGAGTTGTCAAATCTTTTTGACTTTTTCAACTTTGATTTTTCGTTATTGTATCCAATTTTATCAAACATTTTAGTTTTTATTAATTATTATCGAGTTTTGTTCGTCGATGTAAGGAAATAATCTCTTGTATTTTCTCTTTTCTCTCTATCATATAAAATTATTATAACTAAAAAGTATTAATAAGAATAGATGTTTCTTTGACAACTCATCCTCGCGTCTTTTCTGATAATAAATTGCTATTCTTGTATCTCGTCGATACGCGTTGCTAGAGGAATGTACTCGGCCAAGACTCGGTGAGAAAGTTCCCGACCATCATACGCGATTAAAGTATGTTTTCTTAAGACGCATCATGTTAATTCTTTCAACTAATAAACCACAAGAGAGATCTCGATACATTCCGCAACGCTTCGCGCCGAGATGTCTATAACAGGTTGGGAGATTTTTTTTATCATTCCCGCAGAAACTCGCGCACAGCGGCAATAATCTCGGAGCGATGCGATTACGTGTATGTTAAATCGCTGAATATTATTTTATATTCGAGACGCTTGTAATTTATTGCTTTTTTTAATGGCTATGCCTTTTAATGCATTAAAGTACCGCGGTAATCGCTGACCCGATTAAATTTCACGCGTGTCAGGCGCACCTGTTTAATTAGCATTTAGATTCTATCTGGCGCGATCTTAGTAGTTATTCTCGCACTATAAATTCTAAGGCATCGAGGGGAGTAGGAGCCAATATGTTATTGTAACGTGAATTTCCGTAATCATACGCATGACTTGCGTTATATATCTCTTGGTAATAAATTTTGTAATCACATTGAATCTTAAGCGGATGCAATGAGAGCACTTCGTGCGTTCCCTTTCATAAGGATGCGGAAGATTCTCCTCTTTACACTCTTTTCTTTCTTGCGAGTTTTCATTCTTTTCAAAAAGTAATGAAAAATATATTTTAACATCGCAAATATATCACACACAATCAGATGGAGGTAAGCGATTAATTATATGAAGCCAATGGAACGATATATTATTTATTTATTTCACAATCCCGTGAGATTACATCGTTATCGACTATCAACCGCCTTGTAAGTCAATAAATCAAGATATTACTTGCTAAATAATATTATTGCATTCATTACGTGAATGATTACGGAGAAAACCAATGAAAAAGGAATTATTAAGTCATTAATTATTAAGTCTTAGATATTCAGAATTACATGATAAATTAAGAGAATATACAAAACAGATTTGCTAATAATTATTTAACGTCTAAATTCAAATAATATTAAATGCCGCTATATTGGAGTAAAATGTGTGCAAAATTGGAGCAAAATATGTGCAAAATTGGAGTAAAATATGCGCAAAATTCGCTATACAAATTTCGGCCCGAGACTTCCGACGTTTTAGAGAAGGAATAAAAATTGAAATAAAAATACTCTATCGCGCAATAAGAGATGCGCGAGCGAGGAGGCCCAGGGTTCGCATAGTCGTCGTCGTTGTAAGACTGAGGCGGGCTAAGCGCAAGGCCATGTCGTGTCACCCATCTCGATGTCACCTCGTGTCGTCTAGCCTTTTCGTGCCTCGCTCTTAATAGAACGCGGAGCGCGCATGTATTTGCACCGAACCCTGTACGAAACGTGTCACCGACTGCCAGGCTGACGACTGTCCCCGTCTGCCTGACTGACAGATCGGCTGGTTAAGTCTGAGTAACACGTGACTGGGATAATACCGTGCGACTCCATGGCGCGTTCACGGTATGCGTCTGATTTTGACCTTCTCGGTTTTTAATACACCTCCTCTCTCTCTTTGTCACGTTGACCTTTTCCATCAAATGTGCAAGTTTTATTTATTATATGCGAGATGCTTCTCATTTTTCAAAAGCTCTCCAAGAGCTCTCTACGCGGTGAGAGAAATGTCACGCACAGCAGAATTTTTTTCCACCGGAAAAATATTCTTTAGGACGTATATTTAGAAGTTTAGAAAATTGCACGTATGTTGAGTTACATTTTGAAAAAAAAACTATCTTTATTAATATAAATTTAGAGTAAATTTCTTTTTATAGTGGATTTTGTTAGAAGTGGATCATGTATAAATTTAATATTTTATTATTACTGAAGAACCCATACGTAAAGACAATGTTTTTTAAATAACTATTAGTCATTATAAGTGATACATATATCGCGTGTAAAAGCAATTCCGTGTAGTCTACGTAAATATTTTATGCAATACATTTGATAAGAGAATTAGTATATTTCATACACGTAATTTATAGAAAAATAATCGCTATTTTTATCATCCGTTTGCTTATCTATAAAGTGATGCGTAGGTGTTTAATACTGTACCAATGGTAAATCGAAGATATTATTCATCGTAGTGTATTATTCGCGGTAGATTATAGATTAGGTGTTGAGAAAAGAATTAAAGTAATCTCTTATGATCATAACTGTAATGTATTGCATTCCGTCAGTGTGAGTGAGTGTGCTACATGAGGACGGTGTCAATGTATGGGAGCGCATAAGCTCAGTATGTCGGGAGCAAGTTCTACACAAAAGTATATATAGAACTCTTACTATTCCCCCCTAATTCCCCGTACATATCTGAGTGGTTATCTGATACGAGCTCAAGAGTACGACCGTATCAATTCTTTCCATCGGCGCGATCAATTCAACAATTCCAAAGAAACCAATAAAGATTTGTAAGTTTCGCGACGTAATGAACAGCGGGAATCAATTTTTTTTCACGGTCCCAATGAATTCTCGCGATTAAAAAGTCCGATTTTATTAGTCGATATCTCAATCTGTCATTTTTACATCTTGAACAAAGCGTATCAAAAAAGAAAAACTCTTTAAAGAGATTTTCAAAAGACTACCCGCATTTTCAACTTGTTATAATTTTTTCAAAATCATATCTTTGATCAAAAGATTCATGATTCAAATTACGTGCAGTTTCCCATAAAACAGAATCAATATAAAAAGAGATGAACAATGTTTTGGAAATCTCAAAACTGTCTTATTGTTAGACAAAAAATCGTAAATAAAGAGAAATGTAATTAATTGCATAACGAAAAGAAACAATTTCATTTACAATGTAAAATCATATGAAGCACGATGTTTAATCTGTTACGATATTCAACATCGTCTATATCGGTATCATAAAAGAAAAGGAAAGGTTCATAAATAACTCGAGCAGTTCACCATCGTTATTATGCAATTACGATTGCATCTCTATAGCTTAGGTGGTCTAAGGCTTCAAGATCTCGTGTTCGACCCTACGAGAGATAGTGTCTCTTAAAAGTTGTCGTTGTTTCTACCTGGGATATTCAGCTGGTATATCGTGTAATTGCTGTATCTCGCGTCTTCATTTTTTACTTTGCCCGAGTTCTAATGACAGGTTTGCAGTCTGTGTTTTCTTTAATCCACTGTTTCATTCTGCGCAAATTGCACGGAATATATTTGAAAACTTTAATATAATTCTAGTTTTACACGAATATGATGTATGTGCCCGTGACATTTGCAGTCTCAAGCTGATTCCAAGTCGATCTTTATCTCCAATTTTTAGAGCTCTCTTTGCAGAGATTTCGTTCATCTCGTTACCAAATTATTTCAGCAAAATTTTACCTGTAATCTTAATCTTTTATTTCATATAAAAAGCACATAAATTAATCAAAACGCAGAAATTATGTAACCATGAAATGAAATTTAATGCCTTTCCTTAATATATTCGCAAGTATCGCATTTGGATGCTTAATGATGACATCAAGCATCGAAATTATTGTAATAATTTATCCTTTCCCAAAACGTTCATGGTTCAAGATTCATGGTTATTTGCATACGATATGAAGATTGTAGAGTGAGATTCACTCACACATCAGTGATGATGATAGGAGATTATCCGATACACGCATGCACACATTTTTCATCTGGCTTATTGCCAGTGTGAATAGCTATAGTGGCGCTCGTGAATTTTCGTCGAAACATCACGTCGGGTCCGACGATGTATAGCAAACTCGTAATCCACGCACAATTTAAATTTATCTACACGCGTGCGTTCCGTCAGTCAGCCTCCGTTCGGACTCGTGATTTGTGACCTATCCGTACTTGCGCAGCTGTAGGACCAATTGCGAGCCGAAGATCGGTCTTCCCCGGACGGGAAATCAACGCTCGGGTCGCGCATTTCGACGATGAACGAAGGAGACCGAGACGCGGTTGATCGGGGGGATGATGAGCTTCTAGGTGTCCACGATCCACCTGTTACCGAAACGTTCGAGACCTGTCGCCCCGAGCTCTCGGACCGCGGGATCTATTTCGATCGGTATACAGCTGACACGTTCGGACCACACCGCGGAAAGTTGCCGGTTATAAATCTCCTCCGGAGAACACGGGGGCCTAGTCGCTTTCAAAAGGATCTATTAATTTCTGCCCCACTCGCGTCGAGCATGGAAATCCTTTTATTGGTTACGCTCAATCGTGGCACGTGGGGTATCCTTCTGCACGCTAATGAGAATGTCACGCGTTTGTTATTCTTACATTTGTGTGACATTTTGTAAACGTCTCGCCTAAAATTAATAGGGAGGCCCGATAAAAGTAGGTCGAGACGGACATATATTCCGTCACGTGGAATATAGTCGTGACGGAACTGGCAAGAATTTTTCTACGAAAATTCATTTACAACGAGAGAGAGAGATGCGATGCTCGAATTGGGTCACCGGCATCTTCGCGAAGACGCATCCGTGTGCATGCGAGGGTGTACGTGTGCATCGGACAGTTATAAATAGATTTAAAAACTATTGCTTTTCAATCCGAACGGGATAGCAAGTGGTTTTCAAGGGCTTGGATTCAGTTGGAAGAGCTATACTGGCAACGAGGTGACGAAAGAACGAAGGGTGCGAAAATGGAGGAGGAAAGGGGATGCAGAAAAGGGGGAGAAAGAGAGTGGCAGCCTTGCTGAAGCTTTTATGCCGAAGTTTGCGCGGCGGACGTTCCGCGGATCATTTGTTATCTTCCACGAGAAAGCTCTCTGACGCAAATAGGTTTGTTTCTGGCCGCTTTAAACGCTTCACAATAATCCGCGCGGACTCAAATTCAATTAACGCCTCGTCGTCCCCACGTCTACCGTCCCCTCCTTACTCCACTCCCCTGCTCCCTATCCACCTTTCCTTCATTTTGCACTTTGTACTCGCTGACAGCATACAAAAGCCAGTACAGTCTTTCTTTCGTCTCTTTTATACGTGGCGCATGAACCATGAGAATATTGAGGTACGTGCCTCGAAGTCCTGATGACCTTGAACCCCGGACTGTCCGGCCGAATGCGAAGCGACGGGGTATCCCGTTGCGCGATATCGCGAAAAATTTAAATTGCACGTCTTTTTTTTTTACATCTCGCTGTTTAAATATTACTTGGACCAGGACCGAAGATATATGCCGATCTCTATCGTTTCTCGATAAATATCCGCGCCTCGGCTAAAATTAGATATTCTCCTCTTTCACTGGGTCATCTTCGAGGGAGGGAGGAACAGGGGGTGGAGAATTGATAGAGAGAGAATCGAGAATAACATATTATCCATTCTCTCGCCGCGTGGATTGCGGAATATTTGTGTACGCGCAAGAAACTGTCGGTCCCGAGGGGTTACTTTATACAGCCGAGTGAAAGAGAGCCGCGCAAGAGACGCGATCGCGCGCGTGTATATGTGGAGGAGGGATGGCGGACCTCGGGTCCTCGGATTGAGGAAGAATGGGGGATAGAGGCTACGCGTCTCCATCCATCAGACGACGGTCCCGACCGCCGCGTCCGACACACGCGACTCAAACCTACCGACAACCTTCCGAATGCATTATCTTCTCTCGAGGGTACACACGCATATCGTTTGAACGTCAGTTTTCTCGTCCGATCTCGAGCAATTTCTCATAAAAGCTTTTTTTATAGCATTTTTAATAGTATTAAAATTCTCGAGAGAGAACGCGTCGCGAGCGAATCTAAAGGGGTGAGTTTTAATTAGCGACAATTAAGAGAGATTCTGAGAGATTCGGTTTCTGTTAATCTTGTTAATCTTGCTCGAGAGCAATGAAGGATTAAGAAGTCAAACTTGTCTCAAACCTTGATGACCCACTGAGAGTCGAACAATGGCCCGCGTTTAGAGACTCTTAAACTGTTAATTGACAATAATCATGCGCAGGAATGTACCGCTATTGCCGCGCGAAGTAGACATCAGCGTTCCATAAATGTTCGTACGGACGCACATATATACGTGGGACGTGCGTGTATTGGTTCGCGTGGAACGTTCCTGCTGCGGGAAAATTAATGACTTACCTTCAGCGGGAACAATACAGTCAGCTGCGACTCTCTACGTGTGTCTGGGTACAGTGCGTCGCGGTGATGCGAGCTGCCTAAGGTCGAACAAAAACACACGGACGCGCGTATACGTGCGTATATACGTGTACGTTTCGTTGCGTGTCACCTATGCGAATTGATTTATTCCCATCGAGCAAGCTAAAGGATAAAATGCAAATGTGTAATTTTTCTATACGACATACTTTCATATATTTCTATCGATGATACATCTCGCCTCTTGTTTTTTCGCGAGAGGTCAGATATAATTGTTTCGATATGACGTGCGATATTTCTATCGGAACTATTAGAGGGATTATTATGCGAGCGAGATAAAAAAAAAATAAAATTGTCTGGTGAAAAATAAAAAAAAATGTTGGAAATCCAGTCGAGCATCGACAGCTGCGACGAACGCCATTTGTTCCTCGTTTCGCGCGTGGCATTCGTCGTATCGAGCGGATAAATCTCATCGAGAGCGCGCGCGTGTGTGTCCCTTTTCCGGGCTCCACATCCTCTATGAATCATGCAGTACCTATGTTCCAGGGTTAGGTTGCTCCTCTTAGGAGGCTGTCCGTTTTGATCGTCCATGGCGTTCCTCCTGGTTTACCCCACACGAGCGATGCCGCAAGCTCTTAGAACGCCTCACGCTAGTACATAAGCCTCGCGCAAGCATTTATTTATGGTCCCGAGTCGTTGGAGTGTACCTAGGACCGCCTTCTACGCCATCCAAACACGTTTTACCCGGCGCATCAGCCGCGGAATGAAGCTGTTTCCCGTCTGAAATCTATCTTCGCCCTTGATTCTCTCACAGCATAACAGTGAAAAGAGACCACGAGCATGTAATGATCCCATTTCTCCATAATAGTCACTTTGCTCCAACTTTGTAAGAGAGAGAATGTTTTCAAAGAACGTTGCTAGCGATAGTTAAAATTTATACACATACACAGAATTATATCTCCATCTAATATCTTATTAAAAGAATCATTATAATAATGATTTTAAATAATAATATATAAAATGTAAAGGGATATATTTTTAAAAATTACATCTTTTCTCTGGTATATTTCTTACGTGATGGATTTCTCTGGAAGGCCTCTTTCCCCCATGTTACTTTCGATGAGTGGGACCGAAATAGTTGCAGTAGAGGCAAAAAAAGAAGTTGTATACCGAGCGTGATTCCGTGCGAGGCACTTGCCATGACAAAATAAGCGCTTGTACTTTCACGGATTGAGGCATCGGAATAATTAAGTAATTGAGGCGTGGAAATCCGTGTCGGTTCTTGAAAAGGTAAATCTCAATGGAAAGAACGGTGCCGTTCATATCTAACAGAATAGTGTGAGTATAATGAATTGCATCAAATTTTGCAGGAGCTGTTCTCATTAAGTTTGTATCAAGATTTTAATCAAAATTAACATCGACACGTACGTTAAGTTACTACTGTGAATTAAGTTGTTACCCTTCCGGCAATATATGTTTAATAATATTTTATTACCATTAATTATAATATTAATTATATTTATCTAATTTTAATTTTAATTTTAATTTTTATCCAAGCCTTAAGCGTTAAACTTGTTTCGAGGATATTGAAACTAAAAACATGAAACAATAACAATATAAAAAAGAATAAAAATTGTAGAAAAATTTTTCTTCTCAAAATTGATTAATTTATTGAAAAGAGAAAAAAAAGAGAGATGAAGATGAATTTAGATAGAGAATTATTTGTGAATATTTAGCAATTTATTACATTATATATATATGTATATATGAGAAGGAGTCGGCGTTTTCTGACTAATGGCAACGAATGACAAATATCTACATGGAAGTTGCGCGGGATTTATTTCACGGCAAGAGTTTGTTTCGCGGCGACCTGAGCAAAACGGCCGAGAATTTGATTACATCACATTAGGCTGTACATTTTAAAAGGATGATGTAAGTGCACAGAACCGTTGATCTCGCGTGATTTATTTATCGCTGGCACGGCCGAGCTCGATGCACGACTATTGCACGTTGTATTGCAACTTGTGTATCTTCTAAATCGAGTTGTCGCGACGGACGATGACGCTTCTCGCACGATTCTTGCATTACCGCGCCTCTCGCAACGATCGCCTGCCGTGAAACGTATGTTGTTAATAATCGTTAATAATCATTAGCGAGACTCTTACGAGCGCGTGCATTGAGATCGCGCGATATTAATAACGCACGTGGGAAAAGCACGTGGAATCCACATAGATACCGCTTGTATTTTAACATAATCATCCTACCGTTATAAAATCTCCCATCGAAGAGAGATACAAGATTATAAAGTTGCATTCATTTCTCAAGATTTCAGCAGATTGAAAAGAATCGGACTTTAAAATCTGTTATCCACACGACACACCTTTTGACGCGCTTCTTACGACGCTAACCCTCTTAATCAGTGCAGCGTAATCAGAGGTGCGTACCCTCGACAAATCTGAAGGATCCTTCGTGAAATACGACGTGGAGGGAAACAAAATACATACGCGATTATTTCCTTTACGTGGCGGGTTTTTCGGTTCACGTGTCGTGACAAAACCACGAAATAGTGTGTACGCCGCGACGTCGCCCTTACTACGCCATTCAGCGTTGGCTCGTAAATTTTCAGAAGAGGGAATCTTCCTCGGGGAGGGTTTGTCGGCCGAAAGGGCAGGACTGCAGGAGCATAAGGATCAAGGATCCCCGTGGCGACCGGGCCACGCAGCAACAGGCGGCCCACTTCGTCCTCTCTCCCCTTCCCCCTACCTTTCCCCCTCACCCCCTCAGCCCCCCCCCCCGGCACACATCCATTACCCCATCGGCTCATCCCGTTTGCACTAGGCGCTTGCAATGAAAATTTATGTCCTAATAAGTGATTCACGCTCTTCCCGCGGTTATACGCAAACTGCAGTACGGTGGTAATCTCTTCTCGTTCCGCTTCAAACGATTCTGTGCACAGTAATAACAATCGCGAGCTTGCAGAAAATTATGAGTTTTATTGAGCCTTCAGATTCTTATCCGGCCTGCATATTTTTCTTTGCGATTTAAGAGAGATGATTAAAATTATGGATATGTAATTATTTCTTTTGTCGGCCGCTAATTTCGAAGCTATGGAAACGATCGAAATATTTCTATTAACTATTAAATTTACGAAATAGTCACTATCTCGAAACGCGAGGAAGGATACGTGGGCTGAGCACAGACGGGCGTTTTTTTAAAGAAACGTGACGGTGAAAATTATTTTTGGACGGTGACGAAAAATTTTCTGAATTTCAACCTTAATATCTTGAGAACAGTCGTACGTCTGGACGGCGTGGATTGATTAAGCGTTTCGTAATAAAACGATTTTCGTCGGCGTAAAAATGCAGTATGCTATGCGGTTAGTAAAACCAGTTCTTTGATGCGCGTCTTCGTATCTCCCATTCCTTGTTAGTGCGCCGTGACCGTACGTGCATGCATATGTTTGCTCAAGGCGTTCTGTGCTTGTTTTATCTGCACCCCATATCGAAATCCGGTATATCGAGATTGCAGTAAACGAAAAGGCATTTTACACTTCTTCGTCAGTTTAGCATGGGGCAGACGTACACTGGGTGTGAAATAGCGTCGCAGGTTGTCGAATAAAACGGCAATCGAGGAGAGCTGGACGTAGTGTCACGGTTTATTTGAATCGTATGTGTACGTACATGTATACGCTGTCCCTTGACAAGAAGATTGTTCCACCAACCATTATATATTTATGACGTGTAAATGTGTTAAGGGCATTAAGCAGAATCCAGTTCCACTGGTTTCACTGTCTACCCTTCCGGCGTGGGGGATTCGTATGTTGGGAATCACGTTGGTAGCCATCTATCAATCGGGATGCAGAAACGTGCCTTTCCTCGCGGCGCTCCGCGCATCCTTATTTATGGCGGAATAATCGACTCGTAATTATAGACTCTGTAACGAAAACGACCTTCTGCTTATCTAAACAGGGGCTACGACGTCGAATCGTGCGCTCGCGGATCTCGAGTATTTCGGAAATAACCCGCACAACTGTTCATTTCGCGCATCAATTGCATGTCTATTCGCATTTGCCCCTCATCGGATGATAGCTACTTATCTCGGACCCGAAGAGATTCCCACTTATATCAAGGCTGACCTATATGCTTGCGTGATTTTGCCGACAGCAAGGACGTATTTCGAGTTATTTTTCCAACTTCCGAAACAGAGAATGTAGCGTAAAGAAGACGTAAAAAACACAACTGTAAAAAATGCTGGTGTGTTGGCAGATTTATAAAAATATTTGATTTCTTTATTATTTATAAAAATCATTAAATTTTCACTAGATCAAAACAATTTTCTCTTCATATATCTTTAATAAAAATTAAAATAATAAAGACTATGAAGAATTTGAGATATGTCTATTTTCTTAATATTTAACGAATAGAAGATATATCGAGATAAAAACTTGCACGCTATATTTGATACAACAAACAAAGCGGAAGAGAGGAAATATTAATAAATAAAAATTAAAATTAAAATTCCAGATATCATAAATTACGATTTTTTGTCATTGATATGCTTTAAAGAAAATTCATTGTTTTTTTTCGCAAGTGCTTTTATATTATTAGTTTTGTTTATTGAAAGAGAATTATTGATGCATAATTATAGTTTCTATAAGAATAAGGCTATTTTTCTCCATTTATCTAATCATCTAATTTCTTTTGAAGTGTGTATGTACTTTCTTTCTCTCTTATTTCCTCCTGATTATCTGCATGTTAATCGGCAATCAACTATAATAATTATTTGCGCAATGATAATCCGTTTAGATCTAGTTATTATAATCACGCGAGCTCTACATAAATTATTCATAAAATTAAGCTGTGACTTACATTACATATCCATGCATACATACATGATTTCAATCTTACTAAAATATATGTGTATTAAAAAACTTTAAATTTTATTGAAAAAACGTATTTAGTAAAATTTTTATTGATCAATGAATTTTATATTATTGAGATAATAGGTGTAACAAAGATTTTGTTGATTACTTGCGCATTAAAATAATATAATGTAGAAAAATGTAAAGACTATCAATATACATAGTAAATTGTAGCAATTTTTTTTGTATGTGCAATTTTTAAATCAGATTCTCTCTTATTCGATTCTTTAATTATTGACAATAGTTTATTTGTTGAATGCTCGAATGTTTATTTCTCAGCAGCCGACTTGAAAGGCGTGGCAACAACATTTGAACGAAGTCTAAACAGACTGTCTCATGTCAATGAACACACATTATTCTCGACAAATTAATTATTTTCTTTTCAAAGTAGTTTAGTATCTGAATGTAACTTTGTGATTTCAAGCAATATTTTCTTGTACTTTCCATAATCATTTAAAATTTATTACCGTTGACTGAAATTGCTGAGATGAATGGACAAAGAGATAACTTTTATAAAAGAAAAGGCCTCCGCAAAAGAAAAATATATTCTGACCCAGATACACAATTGAAAATGTCAATTTTGTCGGCAAGACCAAGGGATGCGAAGAAAAATTCAAAGATACAGCTCGTAAGTCAATAGTGCGCTTGATAACTATTTCCAGCATGTGTCTAATTGTATGGACCATCGCATTCCATGCATTCGCACAAGATTTACGATTACTTGACTTTCACTCTTTGCTCCACAACAATTACTCTCGCGTTAGGAGAATTTACAATGGCATCACTCACTATGGATCATTATTATTATTACTATCTTGTCTTATTTACTCAATGTTCCGCGGAGTAAAATTTTTCAGTATTTATATTTCATCTGCTCGAGACGAAGAGATAAAATCTATTTTCCATTACACTCTCATTAATCATCGGCGATATCGCCGCATTAATTATAATACGCCAACGTTCTTAGATTTCTGCATCGCTGTTGAAACATACGCTTCGCGGTTTAAGCTAAAATTCTTCCCTAATCGAAAATTGATTGAATTTTTCAAGATTATCTACATGTTATACATACAATTTTGATATCGCATTCATATCTCTCTAATATCTGAAGTATATTAAGCGGCACGCGCGCGCTTCTCGCGAGATGAAGCTTACGCGAAATAATCTCAAGGGGCGGGAGAGAAGGGAGAAAAGGGGGGGCGCGTAAGATGAGGGTAAAAGGATGCTACATTAACCAGGCGGACAATCTCGATGCGAGCGATCGGGAGAGAGGAAGCCGAAACATGTACAAGAAAGATCCGAGCGTTTAGGGGGGTACAAGGGGGCAAAAGGGGGGGAGAGGGGGCCCGAGCCGAACGGACCGAGGCCTTCGGTTCGAGCTAACCCGAGAGAGGACCAGAAGGAGAGAAGGCAACCCTCTTGCCTCTCTCCCCCTCCCTCCCTCCCTTCATCCTCCCGCGCGCCTTACAATGCAGCCTGATTTATGGCCCCGGGCGCACATACATAGAGTTACACACGATATCATAATACCATTAATTCTTCGTCAAATTCCCCGCTGACTGAATCATACTGGCCGCGCAGTAAATCACGCGGGGCGACTAATGTGAGCGCGACCAGCGCGCGCAGCGCGCGCTGTTTTATCTTCTTTGAGCCACGGGGGCAGGTGAATCCTCTAAGTCTCGGGCGCTGAATTACCGTTACACCCGTTTCCTGGCTCTGGCCCTGGCCCTGGCCGCACCCCCGCGCGCAGCCTTTCGGCCGAAATCGCGAGCGTATATATCGCGATTGGGATTCCGCGCAGGACGCGTTCGGTACGTCGGCAGTTTTTGACGCGCTCATCGAGGCACTTAGCCGAGAGATTGGATTTATGTAAGCGCTATTTGCTCGCTCGAGGAATTATTAACCAGCAAAAGTCCTTGTTTCTTTGTCCGGTGTACTCTTTGTTCGCTTTTTCTTGCTACGTCGTAAGAACGATGGCGCGGCAATATTGTGCGCATATGATTTCAATACATTTTGCATTTCGATATTTTATTCACTCAATTAATATTTGCTCAACTATTATTTAAATATTAATATTTGTCGCAAAATCTTTCGCATCTTTCAATCAAAATCAGATAATTATATCAAGTGCGTTGAATTTTTTTTACATGATTTAATTACATTTAATTAACTTTTGCGATGATGATAGCTTTATTTTCAATAACATATTCTTGGATGCGAAAGCATTTTGCAATCAGTAATAATTTCTAACGTTATTTATGCGTGAGCTCTTTCTATAATTTTTCCATCCATCTTTTTCTATAATTTAGTATAATTTTTAGATCATTTTCATAAAAAAGCAAGATATTCTTTCTCTCTTCCTGTATTGAGCAAGTTTATCTATTAGTCTTTGAATATGCATTAGTCTCTAATTAATTAACTCTATAATTATCACGCGATATTTCTGATGTATGTATAATGCATATCATTTATTTCTAGGCAATATTTATGCAATCTACTTTTTTTCACAAATAGTACTTTGTTAATTGTTTCTCTTATGCAACGATTAGTTAATTTTAACTGTAATTGAACAATGCGAGTTATTTATATAACTCGATGTATCTTTTTCTTAATCTTTTCCTAATATTTTTGCACAGAAACTACGTTAGAAGAACGCGTTACGCAACTTAACGTCATGCTGTTTGTGATGAAAAATAAATATCTACATATATGTATATATAAACAGATAGAATTTGCTCTTAAAGTCAAGCGATGTTTTTTTTAAAAGTCAAGATTTATATTCCTGTTTATATAGCACTAAAATATACAAAACGTAACGTATGAGGAGAGATTGCCGTTATTAAAATTCGATAGATTTATATAAAAGCTATAAATCGCATATATATTAGCTAATAATTTATTTTTATGCTTTTAATAGACGAGTTTTGGATGTGAAACAGAATAATTATATGCGCTCGCAATAATATATTAGCCAAAATATCAAATCATATGTCAGAATCAAGTTTAATTTTAAAATGAAACAAGATTAAGTGTCTAAAATTTTATTCCAAGTAATTCTTTTTAATTAAGTAATTTGTTTCGCTTCCACTCGAGGACGAGGAGACGGAAAACGTGAATAAATCAATGAAAGTCTCTCCATTTTTGAAATAATAACTAGACTTGAAAGATACGTACATTAAAATATATATGTGAAAAACGACTTACTCTGACCAATGTGAACCCTTTTCATCCAGGGATATATTTGTGGCGGGTTACTGCCAGAGGGGTTGCCCTTGTTGGACGAATTGTTACCCGTGCTCGATGTGCTGGACGTGGAGGAAGCGGGCGACGAAGCGGAAGATGCCGTTGTAAGCGTCGAATTTCCCTCGCCGACACCCCTCGAGCTACCACTCGGCGGTGAAGCAGCGGACGCGGCTACGGACGACCTTGACGAGCTGCCGGGCGGAGAAGTCAGGCCCGATGCGGCTTTACTCGTCCCAGGCGCGACTTGCAAGGGCGTCGGGCTGTTTCTCGAAGTGGACGTGGTCAGATCTTGCGGGGAGGCCACGCTGGTGGAGGACGTCGAATCGGCGTATTTACAGCTGGACGTTGACGGGGCTGACGGTGCCGATGCGCCCTGCAATAGCGGTGTCGTCGGGTCCGCGTGCAACTGTTGCTGAGGATGATGCGGTTGCTGAGGATGATGCTGCGTCTGCTGAGCGTGCATCCCGTGTTGCTGCGACGTCGTGGTCGCGTTCAGTCGCGGTTGCGGTTGCAATTGGGTATAGTCTATCATCCCGGTCGGCGCTGTATGCTGCATCCCCGAGGCCGGCGTGGCATAGGGATGCTGAGGATAATGCTGTTGCGGTGAGTAACAGGGCGCGGGATAGCTGGTGGACGCCGCATTCGGATTGTAATATTCGCCACCGGCCGGCGATGCCGCCTGCATCGGTTCTCCAGGCGAATTCGGCGTCGGTCTCGGCTGCTGCTGTGGCTGTTGACCCGCGTAGCATGATGCGAGCGAGCTGACGAACTGATAGGAACTCATTCTCTCCACCTTGTACCTTCCACCTATCGTCAACTGTCACTGTACCGATACTCTTGCACGTCTATGTTCCGTCATTCACGAGCGAAAACACCAATGACGTCGCGTTCGATCGATCGAGACGTGATTAAACAACGCGCGTACGCCGTCATTAAGTATAGAACCCCATATCATCACATCGATGACTCTTGTGCGTGACGAGAACGTTCGCGCGACATACGCGGCCGGTTCCTTTGACACCTTGTTCGTCGAACGATTCACAGCTATCACGACTCGCTACACGTGGAGAAACACGTCCCGGAACGATTCGATAATGAACGAGGGGTTCGAGACTAATAGAGAGAGGCGGTAGACGAGCGGCGGCAGGCGGGTCGAGCCTGAATCCGACCTGCGAGTCAAGTTTACGAGGGCCACGTGGGCCTGGGCTATAAAACTGTCTTCTGCTTCTTTACGACCTCGGCAGTCGCGATTACCTACAGAGAACTTGTGGGCCCACCGTGCAGTAGCGCGTAACAAACGGCTTATCGAGGTGTCCCATTGATGACGACTTTGTAAAGTGCCGAATGTATTACGAGGGTATTCAAAACACCTCGTACAAAGCGCGCGTTCAAATTATTCGCGCGGCAATTAATTGCGCTCCGATGTCACAGATGGTTCACTTAACGATAGACGACTTCTATATCGCGGTATACTCGTATACCCGCGGATCACCACGGCAGAGGGTGAAGAGTATATCGCGCGAGCGTTCGCCGTTCCTGTTGCGTGCGCGAAGGGTGACTGCTATCGTACTGAAGGCCCTCGTCACGATCCAACGGAAGACCGGTGTGTGCGGTAGCTTGTCACGTGCCCGCGCTCTCTGCGTGTCAGAGGAGCGCCTCGACCAATCCCTGCCGTTCGTCAAACCTTGATTGGTCTTTCCGTCGGCGTACGATTCTTCAACCCCGTTCCTTGCGTCTCCGTCGAGTCTCCGCTGCCGCTGGCGCTCGTCGTGTGGTGGTGTTGCCTGGCTGCTACCCGACGTGACAGGAACCGATGAGAGGGGTGTGCGTAAGAGAGAGAAAGAGGGCGAGAGAGGGGTCAAGGAGAGGGGATAGCACCGTCAGGGGGGCTAATGGAGAGATATTCGGGAGTTCTGAAAACCGCTGGTGGGGGAGAAGTATCTCGATCGCTCTCTCGTTCTCCTCTGCAGCCTTCTAGCCGCGACGTCACCAAGAAGCAGTCTTGCGTCCGCTCTGCGAGGGGGGCTACGCGCGCACGCGCCCCCTACTGTATAACCTCGCGGTGAAGACGGATGAAAAAGAAAAGGGGTGGCACACACGAAAGCGCGATTGTTCTTTACCGATCGACCGAAAACTATTCACCCATTTCATTTATCGCCGTACCGCCGTCGACTTCATCCTCGATCGTGAATTCATCTCACCTCGATCATACGTATCTCTACTCGCGTAGGGGGTAGAGGAATGATACGTGAGTCTCAAAAGTGCCAATTGCGGGCATAACGTAATATTATTCGCGGGGTCGGCGATACGAGCGAGCGAGTAGAGCATTCACTTCCGTATCTTCTCGAGGCTGCGGAGATCTTGTGCGTCTGATCTTTCGTTAAAAGGCTCGCGATAGAATCGTGATCGTCGCGCGACAGGCACAGATCCAACCTGGAAGCGTGTGGTTCTCCAACCGCGACTAAGGAAGGGGCGCACATAAGTCAGCCCGGTGGTCGCGGCTGACAGTTTTATGAGAGTTTGATAGTCTTCGCTCGCTCGCTCCTCTTTTCACGAAAGGACAGGATGTTTGCGCGAGAGAAAGAGCGGCCTAGAACGGGAAAGAAAGCCATAAAGGGAGGAAAAGAAAAAGAGAAAGAGAGAGAGAGAGACACGCGCACTACGCACCACACTCTTTATTGTCCCATAAATTCAAACCTGTTGCCTGTAGTCGAGAAAGACAAGGAGGGAAGAGGGTGCACGGGGTAGAATCCTCTCCCAATCGCGATTCGATTGACGCCCCCGTTATCGTTCGTACGGCGAACCCGGACGCAACTCGTAACTCACTGAGCCGACCGAGAGGAGAGCCTTCGGAGTTGGCGGCTCTAACCAGAAGCATGTGTGACGTAGTAGCCAGTTGGTCAAACGGGGGGCAATCCGGGGTAGCAACGGAGGGGACGGCTGAGGAGGCGGAGCTCTCTTTACTCGTCGCGCAGATAAGATTTTAAACAAGTTCTTTACGACGTTAAGCAAAATTTCTTCGACATATTCTACAACAATATGTATTTCCCATATTTTCTCTATTTTCTCGCGCGCGCGTCATTAATTTGCGTATAGTTTTTACCTTTACTTTTTCCAAAATTCCCCTTCCTATTCCTAGTTCTCATCGATATTGTAATTATTCAAGTAACAAATCTTATAAAAAGGTAACATAATTACAAATTAAAATAATCAAAATCTAGGTGTTTCAATCGTTCTACGCACATGTTTCTCTCATTTGTCTTTAATGTTTCTATCATACTGACTTATGGAGAGCGTTCAATTTGCGGCAATTAGCAATTTGAAAGGAAGAAGAGAGTTTTGAGTAGAAGCCGATAGTGTGGCAGTTGCTCGCCAGATGTGGCGAGTGCGGCCGTTCTCGTTGAATTGTGGCGCGCGCCCGCCCCCGGTCGTCCTACCCTTTCCCTCTTCTTCTCCCCACTTAATCGTCTACCCCCTCCGTTCAGACGAAACTGGCTATCTTTTCCACTTTGAGTCGTCGCATCTGTATACGTACGCGGCCGCATAGCCCCCCCACTCGCACCATGGCATTCGCCACTTCAGAGTCCGCGCTGTTTGTCCTACACCTACTATCACTTTAGACCTCTTCTTTCGCGCGGCTGATGAAAAATCGTGATCCAAGGACCGCTAAACGGTGGACCAAAGCTATTACGAAACTCAACGATCAGTATGTAACTGTATCCATATGCGTCATTGCATTTTTGAAGACTATTACTTACTTATGAAACACACGAATGACCTTAGTCTCTATTTCGATAAAAAATATCGAAATATATTTTATTATCGCGGGCTTATTGTATCTTATTTTAATTAATTATATCATCGAAATTAGAAAGAAAGAAGGAAGATGGGAACAATATGTAATAGTTTATTTTTAAAACTTTTGAAATATATTTAATCGAAGTCGAGAAACAAAATGTATTTCGATTTAACGTTGACGATGATGAAGATTCTGCTCGACAAGAGGTAGGACCTGACCAGCCTATTTCGGTCGATCCGAGGCGCATCGCCTTCAAGTCTCGTGTCACTCTCTTCGCGGTGGACCCTCTCCATTAGAATTTCCAATAAAGCTGTCGCAGGTGTAAAAAACGTATCAAGACCCCCATGAATCATGCGTCGCAAAGCGGAGCCGCCAAGACACGTGTATCTGTTATGCTTTCTCTCGGTAATTCGCAGGATGGTTTATGCACCCGTACGCCTCCCTCCTCTCTCTCTCTCTCTCTCTCTCTCTCTCTCTCTTTTCTACTATAATCTACCCCACCATCATCCATTCAGTGTCAACGGGTCGATGACTCCGTCGAAGCAATTATTATCATTGAAATTAGGTTTCAATCATATACGAGAAGAATGATTCGAGTCATCTATAAATGTTCGACCTCCGGGCAATTGCAAATTAATAATGTGACGTCACAAATAAATAAGTCGAATAGTAAGAAGTCTAATATCGATTCTCTCTAGGTGGCTGATACTATCGCTTACATTATTTTGCGTCAATGTCACACACGTGGGTTTATAAAGATTGCTCGTGACAGGACTTTCCCGTCGGAGAGCCATATAATCTGTGTCATCATCCGTTCAATAATCACGAATTTAATGGATCGAACCGAGGCAATTGTAATTATCAAATTAAGATTCCGAAGCATCCGTAACCGGTTTACGCACAGTTCTCTGCGCGATACGCGCTATGAATTGATAATGCATCGCAGCTAATACAAAGGTAGATTATATATTTGTTCAATTAAAAAATATATATGATGTAAAACGATTTGCGCGTAAGGGCATAAAAATAAATTTTAAAAACAAAATACATACATATAGACAAGAGTAAAAATGTAATTGATATGATGATATAATGATATTGAGCATATTTTCGCATGTACATACGTGTGAAATTTATCAATTTTAGGATTAGCAGATTATTCTGGCAATTTATATTCGATAATTAATAATATTTTACGTACATATTTATGCAGTGAAGAAAAAGCATTCGGACATTCAAGATTTAAATCTCGACATTAAATCCCAATTCTAATGAATATTCAAATAATCGAATACTAGATGATATAAGAGGTTTAATTAAAATTATGTTAATAGAGTGCAAATTTGCAATTATAATTAATGTGAAATATCATAATGTAAAATAACTCAAAATTTATAATTTTATATTAGTTGGGAGAATAAGTTTGCATTCCTCTCATCTCTTGTAAATCAAGTGGCCCGTGTATGTGTGCTTGTACGTGTATGTACATTTGTATGTAAATTTATAACAGATTATTTAATTATTACGTATATTTTTTTATCTTTCTCTTTTTTCCTCTCTCTCTCTTTCTTCTCTTCTAAAATTTTTCACAGTACGCGAAAACAAATTTTACGCAAGAGGATTGGCAGAGAAAAAAATATATTCAATTCGAGGTTCACAGCTAAGACGCGTTGCACAAAAACCAATACGTATCCGCGTGCCGGCCATGATGGATTGTCGGAGCTATGGGAAACTATCTGTCAAGCACAATATCGACCCTCGCTTTCTCTGTCCAACCCCTGCAAACTCGGGGTTCACTCTCGTTGCCGCCGTCCCTCCTGGGGGTGCGTTCTGCAATGTAGGTTTACCTACACATTGCCATACAAACCTTTCTCAGCCCCCTGTTTCCATCCTCTTCCCCCTCTCTTTTCGTTTTCGCCCAAATCTTCGACCATTTCGCGAACAACCTATCTTCTCCTTTATAAGTTCTTTTGTTTGCCTGAGAATGCATCCTAGTGCAACGCTTGTAAAACTATTGTAATATTCAAAGCTTCCAAGAAAATTAAAAATAATTTCACGCTCATATATATAAATACACATTTACTGCGACTCCTTCTAATATATATGCATATATATCTTGTATATTATTTATTATATTTAAAAAATAATATAAATTAAAACAAATTTTTTAAATAATGTATATTAATTAAGACACATTAGGATTGGAGTTTGGGAAGGAAACCAGATAACACAAATGCATAATTGTATTTCTGCTCATAACCCTGGGTGAACATCAGTTTTTGCAGGTATCCAGATGTTTATGCGTGTACTAGTGGAAATATAATTGAATAATAAGCAAATCGATATTAGACCATAAGTAAATCAGTCCTAGCAAAATATGTGACAATTAAATTAACATGTCATTTACAAATTAATAATTTGATAATTCATTATTTGAAAATATCATATTAGTATATAAGTATTTATTTATATGTCAGGTTTGCAAAATCTCGGTAGTTATCTGATTGGGTTAAGCAAGCAATTTGTTTATTTGTTATATTACTGGTTTCTTTTTTAAACTCTAATCTTAATATACTTACGTAATTTTTATAATAATTAATGTATAAGATATATATTATAACTTTAAAATTAACATTTTTTAATTATATATGTATATATAATTAAATATGTATTTAATATTATGTATATAAATATATGTATATATTATATATATGTATATATAATTAAATATGTATTTAATTATATATGTATATATAATTAAAATTTATATTACAATTTTCCAGAAAAATTAAAATTTTTAATTAAATAATAATTGCCATAAAATATATTAGGAGTGTTTAACATTAAATGTAAACAAAACAGTTATTCCATATATTAATTCTAATGTAAGAAAAATAAAATTTTTCAAAGATGGATTGGATATTTTCAAATTTATGGTTAAAAAATAATATTTCTAGTAGTATACATAGTTGCATAAGATTAGAGACGCAACTAACTTACCATTCGACAAGCTTAAAATCTTAGAATTTGGGAGATGAATAGAGAAAGAAAAAGAAAGAGAGACAGAGAGAAAGAGAGAGAGACAGAGGAAGGAAAGGAAGAAGATGTGGAGTGGGGAGGATAGCTATGCAGCTGCGCTGTTCACACGGAACAAGATGGTTGAAAGCGTGAAACGTGCGTGGATAGGCGTCCTTCTTTTTTAACATTTTAAGTGGTTTTTTTTTTTCAAAACAATGATTCTTTTTTCCGAATTTTGTTATACTGTGTTTCATATATACAAAATAATATAATAGTTCTATATTATAAAAGTTCAAGAGCTTTCTATTTGAAGAGTGTGCAGTTATAAATAATTACAAAGAGAGAGAGAGGGGGGGGGGGAGAGTAAATATTGATGATGAGTCATAGCTGTATATACATAATATACCATTAATATTTAACTATGCAAGCTTCTTCAGTATGGTGCAAGATAAATAAAAAGCGCAGTATGTATTGTGATGTTTGTACTTTTTATTTTGTGTGTTGTGTCACAAATTTTAATGAATTACTTAATTATATTTTATTATATAATATACTATAACATATTATAACATATTTTATATATATATAAATATATATATATATATATATATATATATATATATAGAGTTACGTTTATAACAAAGTTTTTCAAAGAAATTTTTAATCTAAATGTATGGGAATAAAAATGTTAAATGTTATTCGTAAATAAAAATTATGTCAATTATTCCATGAGATTGAAGATAAAAAGTATAAAGAAATAAAAGATATGAATTTGCATGAAATTTGTTGTTCGTTCATGTTTGATGTTAATTAATTCAAAATTACAATTTATTTGACATATATCACAATCATACAATCATATCAATATATCATCATATCAATCTATTAATACATTGACTATAATATTTATTAGAAAGATTAAAATTTACGAAAGATTAAAATTTAATTTTTTAATGAAATGAATAATATTAAAATGAAGTGAGCAAAAAATAGTCAAAAAAACTAATCAAATTATTAATCCGGTTTCCAGTATAAATGTAAAATTTATCACTATTTCTCGTATTGAATATTTAAAAAAATTTTTTTACATTTTTTTATGATAAATATACTTCTATGAAATTTATTTCGTTGAAACCAAAGAATATTATTATTATTATTAATGACATAATTATTAAAGAAATAATTATTAAATATAATTATTTCTAATTAATAATTAAATAATTTTGTTTCTAATTGTATAAATTGTTTTTTGTACATTATCAAAATTTATAATAAAATTTTTTCGGCATGCGTACATAAATGAAATAGAAGCATGTTCTTTTTACAAAAGAAACATGTTCTCTTCATTTATCTACTATTACTTGTATTATATAAAACAGATTCAATTTCTAAGAAATAATCTTTAGTAAATTTTAATAAATTAAAATAAGAAATAATAATTTTTTCTAAAATTACTATTCTTTTTATTTAATTTTTTTGTCATTTTCTCTTTATTTGATCAATAGAAAAAATATGTAAGTTAAGAAAAGCGTTTCAAAGAATATTTTTCTTCAAATGCAATTTTCAATTTGATTATGTACATTAATCAAACATTAATTAATCGGAATCTTAACTTTGATTTTCTGTTTTAGATTTCAAAAATATTGGCTTTTTTAAGATTAGATAATTACATTAATGATTATAAGCAAACAAATTACGCCATTTTTTTCTATTTGATCGAATGAAGAGAAAATGACACAGAAAATTAAAGAGAAAGAAATTAGTTTATCTATATATTACTGTTAGTTTATTTATATATTACTATTTTATTATCAACATTTTTTTAGTCTCCTTTCTGCTCGTTATCCATTGCATGTAAAGCAAGCGTATTAGCACAGAATTTAATTTTTAATTTTCCCAGACCGGAGTGATTATTATATACATATATATTTATTTATGTACAATTTTAATATATATATGTATATATATGTATATGTATATAGCTATAAGTATATATACAATATTAATAAAATATAAATCATGTACATATCTCTTTAACTTGTTATTATACATAGCTGTATCATTTCATTATTATTTACAAATTATTCACATTACACAATGATTTAGTAATATACAATTAATTTTGTGCGTATAATAATTTTTTATATTAATGTCATTTTCAAATATGAAATTTCTTTATAGGATGAATAATAATATTTGCATTTAATAAAAACGAGATATGCATGATATTTTAATTTAGTCAGTTATATAAACTTTTAAACAAAAAAATATAAACGGTTCTAAAATACAGCTAATATACCTAATAAGTTAAGCGATAGCGAGCTGCCAAATGTGAATATTGTCATTAATCAAATTGTTTGTGAATTTTGCATTATGTGTCCAAATATTTTCGAGAATGACGTGTGCAAATATTTCCCCGTAAAATGTAATGTTATTAAAAGAATGTTTCGAAGAAAATGCAGTGTGAACGGCCGAGCTTTTTTGATACCTGAGTTGTAGAACGCTCGTTGTTTCGCTCGACTATAAATCATAGTGATGCAAGGTCAGCTGCCCCGATCTCGGTCGTCGCGGCATTCCCTCTTTACGAACCGGCGTGAAGGACCAACTGTGTTCCGAGTTCGACATACTGCGTTTCTGAAGGTTACTTCGAATGACTTCAAAACGCCGACGTAAGTCTTACCTGGCTACATTGTCATCCTTATTGCAACAGTTCCCTAAGTAATCATTGAATATTGAATTTTATGAAGTGCAAAAAGTCCAGCATGGGTGTTATATTAATCTCTAGATATGAATATTATCGTATTAATAAATTATTACTATTTAATAATTATGTGATTTCGTCTTTCCTTGTCTATTATAGGTGAACGCGTTCAACAATATCTGCCAAGAGTTTTTTATTAATGGTGTTTAAAGAATTATAATTTATTTATTAAAATAATTACGAGAGTGTACCAGCCAAGAATTCGAAATAATTGCTTTAATATTCGCTAAGATAAATTTATAAATTTAATTTTTACATGAAGAATTATATTTTACCTGGATATTTTTATTATTTTCAAAGATTATTGTGATATTGCATTAGAGATAGCGGATCTTGCTGATAAGATTGCATGTTAAAATAATCCTGATATGCTCCTTCAAATTGTTGCAGAATTGGTTGCGATTGCAGCTGTTGCGAGATATTTGATTTTTGTTCTTGTTGAATCGCTTGTTGAATCATATCGATTCCCGAATCATTTATTGCGGTCGTAGATGAAGAAACGTCATTTTGTGATTCACTTTTCAGCTTCTTATTTTTCATTCGCCGATTCTGAAACCAAATTTTGATTTGCCTTTCTGTCAAATGTAGTTGTTGAGAGAGCTCTTCACGACGCTGCTTCGAGACATATTGATGGGTATAGAATTCTTTCTCTAATTCTAAAGTCTGTTCCCGTGTATAGGTCTGCCTTGTGCGTTTTTGTTCGATTCCAGTTACTTGATTTGAAACTATAACATATATATGTGTGATGTTACAAATTATGTGTGTGACTTATATATATTATATATATATATATATATATATATATATTAAAATTAATAATATATATACATATTATATATATATATATATATGTGTGTGTGTGTGTGTATTAAAATTAAATAATAATTTGATATTATAATTTGATATAGTTGCTAAATATTTTCCACGTCATTTCCATTATTTTTTGTATAAATACAAAATAGATATGAAAAATGGAAACTACAAGTTATTTATAAAACACGAATTTTGTTGCTTCTTGTATAATCATATATATGCAACACACACTATATTATAGTGACTTACCGTTAGTCCTATTTACCCATGCAAACGATGGAAGGCTTTCGTGAGGAGAAAATCTGTGTCTGTTATTTATATCTCTGTGTCTATTTCTTGGTTTGTTATCGTTGTTGTTATTACAATTCGTTTCCTGTTGCAAGTATGTGTTTTGGAGATGTAAGGCCTGCATTCTTGATTGCAGTCTTCGACTTGACGTGGAAATCGGAGTATTGCAACTGCCGGCATGATCGGTGTAATTTTGTTCATAAGGAATTTGCTGTTGCCGATATGCCTCCTGTGCGTTGAATTGGTTCTCGGCAATCGGCGATATTTGACTAGATGATGAGGACGAGAACGTTTCCCAATCGCGCGAAACGATTAGATTATTAGTACTGATAGTCGGTGAATAATTGTCTGGATTTGTATAGTAATTTGCTGCTGGAGGTTTCCTATCATGCGTTAAAGCCGTCCTCAGTATGGATGATTTTTCTTCAAATCGTTGCACAGGATGGAATAAGTTTAGGGGTATTTGTTGGCTTGGCGGCTTCTGAAGTGTATGGTACGATGGTTCATTAAGTGTATGTGTTGGCGGATGTGTTGACTGATATGGTGGATGATGTAGCGAATCATGTATCGACTGTTGAAATGACTGAAGTGACTCGTTTTGAAATGTGAAAGAGAGATCTTCCTTCCTCAAACAATTTTCCCAATAGTTGTTCGGGTTTGACATATTGTTATATAAATATATATATATATATATAATATCACAGTAATTTGCAAACGTGCGCGCGCGTATACACGCGCACACACATTACACGCATACACGCATTACACGCGCACTATACATTATTACACACGCCCACGAGTACGCATAAATGCTTTCGTTTTTATCCACGAAATTGAGTTTACTGCGACAAATTTATTTCGATCACTGGTACACTGAAATCACATTATTGTCACGAATAACCAGGTGAACTTGATGCAGAGTTTTATATTCACACGTTTAGTCCGCACGCGTCGATACCGAAAGCTACGTAAAAACTGATACTGCAGTCTCTTTTCTTTTTGGTACGGTACACAGTGTAACCGAACCGAAAAGCAAATGGTTTGCTCGTCTGGTTTCCCGTAGCTTTCAGGCTTGTCTTTTCGTCCTAAAAGGGAAGAGGGAAGAGGCGGGGGTTACGCTATACCGAAAATCACAAACGAACTTGCACTATAACACTGCACTACGCAGAATAGGGTCCTTTGGCGAAGGTGGGGGGGCATGAGCTACCCTTGGCAAAAGTCCGTACGGTCTCTCGGTTGGCCTCTATCCGAGGTATCGCAGGGGGGCTCAGCCTCTGTCAGCTGCCTCTTCATTCACTGTTAAGGCCACCCCCGAATATACATTCGATTTTTGATCTGCTGCTCGTGCCACAGTCCCCTCCCACTATTAATACTATTGACACAAAATCTACGTTGGCTTCCCCACCTTCCTCCCCCTTTCCAACGCGACCTCGCACAATGCACGGTGCCATGTGCACGTATGGGACATCTTTGCTCGCAGGGTCGTTGATCCTGCACACGTCGATTTGAAATTGGCTCTCGCCATTTCTATAAGATAAATTTCTTCATTAGTTAATTTTTTTCTGCTAAAGTAATCTTGAGATATCTTCTTTCCTTTTTATAGTTCGATTCTGGCTCGATTTTCTTTCCTTTTGATTAAAAAATTGCGCACACATATACTCTCGATTCTATACCTTGATTATAATTTAAAAATTAGAGCACTAACGGGTATAACGAATGTAAACGTACCTCTATATTTATCGGTTAATCAGGTTACGAAAACAAGTCTTTAACCAAGAGATCACTGTAAACGCGTTACCAATATTTACAAATATACTTAGCGAAATGATTCTGTCGATCACAAAGTCGTGATTTAAACAGGAAAGTACTAGGATGCTTAAGTGAGACGTATTGATTAAACACGATGGACAAGGCGTCACGATAGGATTAAAAGAACAGTTCGAGAATAATTATCCTTAACGGAAGATAATAGACGGCCTCACGGACAAACTATAAATAGCAAAGAGCGTCCGAAAAAAAGTGATTAATGATGCGTTCGAAGTGGTGACCAAACCTACGGGGATTCTAAACGGCTGAACGGACACGCGTCTGCACGCGCACACACGTAACACGCGTTACACACGTATGCGGTCGAGTTTAGGCATACATGGCGAATCGGAGGATGTCAGAAGAACGCCTCGCGCTCTCACGCGCATGGATGCGAAATGCGTTCTGCGTTAGCCGATAGCAATAAATAATAATCCTCGATGGCCGATACTTGTGGGAAGGGACGAGGGTTCCGGAGTTGGGAGCATTTCCTAATGATTTTAGCTATACTGACTTTATTTTCGCTGGCAACACCGATACGTTATGTAAGAGAAAAGAAAATTAAAACATAAAAATTATCGTTATTAAATAATTTAATTTTTTTTAATTGCTACATTTGCTTGCAATAAATTATGTTACATATACATTTATATTTTTTGAGAGCATTTCCTAATATATATAATTTTTGAGAGTATTTCCTAATAATTTTAGCTATACTGACCTTATTTTCGCTGGCAACACCGATGTATAATACATTATATAAGAGAGAAGAAAATTAAAATACAAAAATTTATCATTATTAAATTAATTTTCGCCCCGATATTTTTCCTGTCTACATCTCTCCAGGGGGGTAAAAGGGTTGTTATAGAAGTCTCAAACCAAGAGAATCTATAACTTGGCATATGTGCATATGTCTTAAAAAAATGTTTCGCGAACAATTAATGTTTGTAAAAATTTACGCATTGCCATCCGCGTTTGTTGGGCTCTTAGTGCTCGTTACTTAATTATTATGTTGATTAAATTAATTATTATTAAATAATTTAATTTTTTTTTAATTGTTACATTTGTTTGCAATAAATTATGTTATATATACATTTATATTTTTACGCGAGAGAAATATATTTCGTGATTAATATAATTTCTAAACTTTTTTTTATTTTGTATTAGATTGCATCGTCTTGTGAGGTCTTGTCTTGGACACGGTGGACATTAATAATGACCTGAACGACAGCCTTGAAATTTTCCAAATGTGTCTTTATTTCTTATGAGTCTCTTCCCTAGCTTATAATCAAAATATACATTTTTATAAGTGTTATATTTTTTTCTATTTTACGAAAAAAATACAGTTTACGTTTATTTCTTATTTTAAGCTATACCAGGTAATCTTTACAACGTGTCGTATGTCTGCCCATTGATCTAATAATGAAACGGTCTATTGTCGGCAAATACAAAGCCAAGTTCAAGGTCTAAGGACGAAGCTAAGAATTTTCATAGAAAAAGATCTGACTGTTCTTGATGACAATAAGTTGTAAAACTTTCACTTTAAACGAAGCAAATAACCGGAACTAATATAATAGACCTTGGTCGAGAATTTTTGAACTGAAACCTTATTTTTAGTTGCTCCAACGTATCTTTTAACCTACATTTACGCAACATATCCCAAATTTTACAAATAACTTATAGAGACGATAAACTTATAAAAATTATTTTTAACAGTTAGAAAAAACAATTTGTATGCAAGCTAGCTATTTTAATTTTAAGTTAAAATATATGTATTATATATAATATAATATGCAATATATACATATGTTATAATATATTATATACATATATTATATTAATTATATAATAATTTAATTTTATCATTATATTTAATTATATCATTATATTATATAATATAAAATATATACATATATTATAATATATACATATATTATATTAATTATATATACATATATTGCGCGTATAAAAATTAAAAATCTTTATAACAGATAAAACACATACAGGATGCAAGAAACGATTTTATATTAATTGTTAGTTAATGTATTAGATCATAGATTCGCATTGTATAAAATGGTAACATCTCGTAGAGTAACATATGTGCCTATGTATGTGCCTCCCTGTTCGATTCTCCACCATATGAGCAACAATCGACGTAAGGAATTTTCGTTACTGGAAGAGGCGACATTTGTAGCCATTTGGGAAAATTGGGAGTATCGGGATCAAGCCAGACGGCATCTATTATTGTGCGATTGATTTATATATTTCATTTGCGGTGTATGTCGTATCATGACAAATTACTTGCATCCATATGTGATTTTATATTAACTACAATAATACAAAATTTATTGTAAAATTTCATTAATTTGTTTAGCTTCACAAATTAGATTGAGATATATCTGTAAAGAATTTAATAGAATAGTTTTTGAACTCATTTTTAATCATAATTTTCTTTGATTACGTCAATGATTACAGAAATAATTTGCATTGTTTGTAATTTCCTAAATATTGATTACATATAATACGTATCAATAGGGATAGAATAAAGCGAGCATTTTAGAAATGAGACATAATACGACAAAAACGATAGGATATTTTACTAACAATTTCATGCGTAATTAATAATAGCACTAAACGTCATGTTTCTTTTTTTACGTTAATTGATGCTTGTCTTTCATCATTCATCAAAAAGTAAACTCTTAACATGTCGTGGATCTCTTTATATGCCTCTTACTTTGCATACGTTGTCAACATCGTAGGATGCTTTCTTAATCGAGCGTTTTTAAGCAGATCAGGAAATCTCTTTTTAGTGTCTGACTGATAACTTTACACTCTAGAGAAATAAAAGAGGCAATAATCCCTCGATCTTTCTTTCATATTTTATTGATTTCATGTCGTATTTTTATCAGACTATCTTGCTACAAAATAAAAAATTTTTCGAGAAAAAATAAACTGTACGGGTAAATTATAAATATAGATGCTGACAAATTTTTTTATTTTTTCTCCAAACTAAGGAAGTGGATCAATTCAAAATAAATAAATAAATAAATAGCTATTGCAGTAGAATATTTTTTTATTCAAGTTTAATCTAGAGAAAACATGATATAATACATTTTAATATTTGGAATACATCATTAATAACATGAAATGTATGAGAAATGTTAGGATTGACATAAAATGAGCACACATTATATTTGTTTTCTCAGAATCATTAATAATTATTTCATTTCTAATTATATTATACGTTTCCCTCGAAATAGCCCTAAGTGTTTTCATAAGAAAATCAGACTAGACGCGGATGAAAAAAATCTTTATCTTCAGACGATTAACGAAGAATCGATTCAATAAAAGAAAACATTCGTACGCCAGATATAATGAAAAAAATCTTCCGTATAAAGTGTACTTTGAATGGGACGGGGAGGGATTATCGATCCAGCGTTTGTTTGCGTAACGTGTTTACTTCTCGCCGCGGATATCTTCCCTCCTCGCGCTACTCGGCCGGGGCACCCTCGGCGACGAGCCGAACTCAGCAGGGATGGATCCACGGTGGTAGGAAGGAATGGCAGCGAAAAGAGACGCAAGAAGGGGGGGGGAGGACGGAGAGAGGACGTTGGAAATATCATTTATCACGGCCAGGACTGTCAATCTCCGCCGCATTGATACGATGATAGTCCGCCGACGTCGCGATGCTTCGCTAGCTGCTCATCCGCCGTGGAACCGCCGACGTTTCTCGTTGGGTGTGCGTAGGATGTCCCGTCATAACGTTGTAAATTAAAGCGATGCACGCTCCATCATTAATACGACATTTATATCTATTCTAATTATGTATATTAGTATAATTTTAATCGGAGATTAATATTGCACGCATGGGAGATACTTTCTAAATTAAATTATGATTCAGTGGCAGATAAATATATTTGGAAAAAGATTAAAAAGAATTTAATGCGAACAATTCTAAGTGAGACGATAGATTTTGAATTCGAACGATTTGTTTAGAAAATAATAATCGTTAATGTGTAAATACATTTAAAAAATTTTAAATATTTGCATCAGCCTTTTTTATATTTATTGATGTTGATTGTTTTTTCTTTCGTCGGTTATACTTGTCGTTCTTACCCGAAGAACAGTAGATCCATTTTAAAGCGGGATGTATATCGGGTGGCTGAAGTTAATGAGGCTTTCGCGTGTACCGGAAACCATTGGATTCCTCTGCCGCTAGGGAAGACAACTTCCACCCTCTCCTGTAAGCTGTGTAATGGCCACTCCCAAATTTGGCACGCACATTAAATGTTTCGTACATTTAAGAAACTGCCCATCTGACCGCCGAAAAATAATTTCGGACGATTCAGATACCGATAACGATCTAATTATGACACTCAATTTGAACACTAATAATTATGCATCCATAAAAAGAGAATATTATCGCATCGAATATAATATACACATGCATAAATGTGCGAACCAAATAACATAAGAATCACATCTGAAATACATAAAGAATATTAAGATAATCAATCTGATTCGTCTTATTGCACAGTGTCCCCCGTAAAAATATTTTGTCACCGTGTCGGAAAAATCTGCTGGGGTAGGTGAAAATTCTATTTCTAACGTCCCGCTATTTAATACTTTATTCAGCATTTCGTCCACTGGTTTAAAATTTCATTCGTTAAACTACGCTACGCCTCGGCCGCAAGAAAGCCGCGGCGTAAATGTATGCAAAAATAACGCCTTAGGGATCCAGCATGCGATATGATGTAAGCGCGCGTTGGGAAAACCATTACATAAATCATACTCCCTTGGACGACCGGATATCGGGTAGGTTGAGGAGAATCATAGTGATCACCGATCGATATTTTCCCACGAGATCTATTCTCGTTAAATAAACGTTGCTATACACGCGGGGATCAAACTGGATCTAGATCTAGTCTTAGCGCTTCAAGGTTGACGAAACATTCCATTAAACCTACTTACTTACGTGGCCGTGATAGCAATTATCATTAACGCGGCTCGCTTATCCGATGCTTGTTAACGGAGGAGAGCGGGAGGGCGGAAAAACAGAGGGGCGGGGGGGAAAGGGGAAGGGGAGCGGTCAATACGCGCGAACAATCGCCCGAGGCTAAAATTCTACGCGAGATCGACAAAACGTTTAATTGATGCGAACGAAAGCTGCACACGGCTAGGCGTTCAATGTACCATTAGGTAGTTATTGCGATCACCGGGGGGATGCGGAATGGCGTAGATTGTGTACCGGCACGTATATACGTATACGTGTGTGTGTGTGTGTACACACGACGCGCACATAAACGCGCGTATAAACACGCATATAGGTGCATATACGTGGGGTAAAGCCATCGTGGCTTCATTCACGTCAGATCTGAGGCGACCACGTCATTTATCTGCCAGCCAGTCGGGCTAACGATGCATTGCCAGTTTGTTGGCCGAAGTCGTCGCCGGTACACACACGTATACACATGTGCGTACATACACATGTATATATACGGAGATCGAGCGCGCGAAATCGCGGATGCTCGAGGGGGTTCTTGGGGGTGAACAAAATAAGCTTGCGCGGTATTTAGCGAGTTATCGGCCGGAGCCGAGGAGCTCGTTAACGTCCCGATTCACCTGTACCTGCATTCGGCTCTGCACCCTATCGATACGCGACACGCTCGTGTTTACGGCCGCTAAATTATGGCCGATTGACACTAGCGGTCGCCCGACACGCATTATTTGTCGCCCGTTATCATTACGCTTCTTCGTCACGGTCGTTAGATATGATTATGCGATTATTTGTAAACGTATGCGTGCTGCCGAGAAAAATAATCCTACGATACACAATAGGCGCCGAACGCGTGATAATCGGTTATTGACTGCAAAAATGCTTACATTTGTTCCGCCAACATGACACTCGCTAAGAAATGAGTGGCGCACGATTGCAAATTCAGACGAAGCGTTATCGTAACGGAGTGCACGATGTTAAGGCCATGCATGATTCGTATGTATATATTGATTTATGTTCGTTTTTTTTTCGGTCAGCGTAGGTCAGTTAAATACAAGTTGAAGACGTTTCGTTTTCGTAAGATTCTTAATATCACACTGCATGTATTCATTATGCGATCTAAAATATGTATTTTATGATGTATATTGTATAATGTATCTGTAATATATATATATATATATACTTCCGGACAAAATTAGCGCATAATTTTTTTTCACTTTTTCTTTAAAATTTTGCATTAAAATTTAAATATCAGCTTTTAAAGAAAAAGTGAAAAAATAATTTTATATATACAATCCATATCACTCTAATATTTGTACAATCGAATGCATTTATGGTGTTTAATACACATTCAATGGTCAAACTCACTTTTTTATAATATAATGAAAAGCAATTTTATAATGAAAAGCATGCTTCTTTTCTTTTAAATAATTAATTAATATAAAAAAAATTATATAAACTGCATATCACATCGGATATCTGATTGTACAAAATAATAGATAATTTTATAGATAATTAATTGCGGTTTGATATTTCTCTCTTAAATATAAGAAAAAAAATTATTGGAAAGAATAAAAATTTCAAGATGAATGTGCGACATACAAAATATTCATAGGTATTCTTGAGCAATGTTACTTTATTAATTAGCTGAATGCGACAAATTCAACCGACGTACGTAAAAACAAGTGACAAAAAAGTTACGTGATTATCAGTACTTGTATCGTGCATCTGTGCGGTGTCCATGAAGGTAATTAGACAGCTACTGCCAAAGTCATTTATTATTACTCGACCGTCGGAGAGACAGCGAAAGAAGGATGCGTGACCCTCCGCTGTTTTATAATGTGCGTAAAAAATTAAGAGAGGACCACCGCGAAAATTATCAAACATGCTACTTTACGGAAACTTCCGGCAAGAGTCTGGTTGCTTATAATTATATTAATTTATAAATGCGTATATGTATGCATGTAAGAAGTTTGACATACTTTTATCAGAAATTGGATCATACTGTAAATAATAATATTATTTGTACATTGCTTCTACTGCAAAAATTGAAAATTTTATATGATTCGCATACATGATAACAATTATACAGCAGATGTTTTTAATGAATTTTTCCGACATGCTCCTTGTAATAAAAAAATATTTCAAATAATACACTATTTTTAAACACTTTATACACGGATATATATAAAATATGTCGAAAATTCCATCTTTATTATTGTCAGAAAAAAATATAATATACATAGGGAGATTGTAGGATCCACGACAGGACTGTGGAAGAGAATTAGACGTTAACGCTCGCTGGAGAAGGGCGAGGGTGAGGGGAGGGAGGGGGACTCGTAGGATCGAGGGGGGTACCTAGAGGCGGGCTCGGTTACGTCCAAATAGAAATTCAATTGATCTTGTCCGGTAGTGTCAGGTAATCCATCTTGTTCCTTCCGCCATGTCTGGAGCCGTGTCTAAGTTGGACCGTGAGGAGGTTTCCGCGTTTCTCTTTCTCATTCTCCACTTTTCGGTTGCCGCGACGTTCCGTCGGCTACACGGGTTCCGTCCGTCGTCGTAGAAAAAAGAGGACAGCTGTCCAGCCGACCGCCAAACTACCCATTAATTACGTTCCTGGACACACTCACACTTATCCATTTGTTTGTCTTTCCATCTCTTGTCCTCCCCCCCCCTCGTCCCCTGCTTCACCCTCTACCCATCGTCGCTCCTCACGGCCGCTCGGTTACCGCCACCCGTTGTGAATAAAAATCGCTCTGCCAAACTACAAGTCGAGCCCCGGCCTCCCTCCGTCCCGCGCGTACTTCCGGATTCTTTTTTTCGGACGGCGACCGTGCGGCGCGATGAGTGGATTTGTACGCGCGCCGTACAATTATTCGCGCATCCATTGTTGAACGCATCGAGGAAATTGTGGCCCCGTGGCCCGTTTAATATTCACGGGGACCAAGGCGAACGTTGCATATTCACCTGCCGCTCTCGTTTCCGCGCATCGATCGCGCATCGAGAGCCCCCGCAAGATAACAATGATTATCCCTCTCGGATCGTCCGATTTTATCCTCATCGCGATTCGGATCGAAACGAGGCAGGCGGCGGGTAAACGATGGATAACTACGATAAGCTACCACCAAGCTATCGGCGAAGAGCGCGTTCATGCGCGTGCTCGCACGATGGGCTAATTGGTAATACAACTTTATTACTCTCCGTTAAGTAATGACGGTCTGTGTTAAGTATGCCTGGTTCCGAAGGTAGGGACCCGCGTGTGTATCGATACCGGATCGAGATAAAGCGCGCATGTACGAGAGATAAGAGAGATTGTAAAAAAAAAGACGTATAAAGTACGGAGAGTGCATCCTCTAATAAGGCGATAAAGGTCACCTACCGAGAACGATTTCAGACTTGCCTCGAGCGGTCTCGAGTAGGTGATTCTAGCTCGGATCAACCATCAGGGAGCGAACTGGAATCTTCGAAACGCCTACATCCGCCAATCGAGTATGTGCGTCGCGTACAGATCATTTCAATAATGATGAGAAAAAAATGATTAAAAAACAGAGCTTGTTTATGTATATAAGTATGTATTTATTTGGGTATCTTACAGTAATAATAAATTATATCATAGACGAGACACTTATAGACTAGACACGTCTAAATCACACGATCGGTCGGTGGCGATGAACCCGTCAAGAATCGGGGTGGTTTAGATGATTTACGAAATTCAAGGCGAACGGGAAAAAGGATCCAAACGTTCGCAGCTACTTGCGGATAATTAATAACGCCGAGATCAAAAGTGCGGCCATTGAATGTTCGCTCATTCACAAACGATCTCTCCGCCCAGATGAATGCGAACCGGATCGTTACAAGGGTATTCTGCGGGCGTGCCACGTATGGGTGTCTTCAGGTCAATACTGGCAGTACGATGAATACAATTATTAATGCCGTCATTAAGAGCATTTACCATTTTTTAATACCCACGATCAGGAAGGAATATAATCCATTACTCAACCCTCGGTTGTTGGGTATTCCTTTTTACGTGCCTTTTCCAATGGCTGCAAATAGAGCGATAATGCAGAATTGCACTTTTTTAAGTACGCGGTATTTTATAAAGTTGAATTATAAGCGTTGGCTGTTTGAATTAAAAATATTTCCTCTTAGGGTAAAATTGTCCGCAACTTTCACGCTTTTCAAGTTCTATCTGAAACAAATAAATTATTACATAAATATTATTTTTATACCTATATATAAAATGTATGGATTATAAAATTATTATATAAATAATGTTTAGATTGTGCGCGAATTACATAAAATAATTTATCAGATTCCCCCGTTCAATACAGAAATGTTGTAAATATAACCAACAACGCACAAAAATTTAAGAAACTCGATCGTTCTATCCACGAAAGTATATTTTAATCGTCGTTAAGAGAGAGGGGAACTACGAAAGAATGAAGTACGCGACAGAGACACGTGTCAACGCAATAAATCGTAGCGGTGTCCGACATATGGTTTGCTTTGGACGGCAAATTCGGACATATGATTATAAACTGCGTATGGATGACGATTATGAGAATGTTTATATCTTTTATAAAATCTCGCTTTATTTTCCTTCTCAAATAATATTCTCAAAAAATAAGCACTAAAAGTGAACATTAAAACTAAATATTAAATAGTTATAAATAAAATGGATTTGTAGAAATAAATAATAAATTAATAATAAATTATATAAATAATAAAATGCTTGTATTTACTACTTATATATATATTATTACATAATAATAAAAATTATTTATTTTTGTCTTCTCGTAAAAATTATGTCACATTACAATCTTGTTAAAATCTTTCAGAAATATCGAGGTAATAAATTAAATATTAATATGCTTGTAAATAGTCAAGAACGAGATACGCATCCTACATTTATGAGATTTATGAGAGATAAATCTATGAAATAAATCGATGCCACATTTATGAAAATCACGCGCGCTCTCGGAACGACAAACGCAATGATAAGCGTTCCGTAGTTGCATGAAAATGACTTTTCGTTGCGGATCAAGAATGATCTCCAAGGCGGAGAGAAGATTGGAGAGGCATCGTCGGGATTATATGGGGCGCGTCCACGTATACACTCGCATAAGCTCGCTCCCCAGAATATTTCCATCTCTTCCTGTCTCTACCGATCTTCGCTTGCATCCATTCTCGTCCTCTTTCTCCTGCTATTTCTTTCTCCCCCAATATGACGAGTGCACGTCGCGCGCAGTTTACATCCACACCTCGACCGATTATTTGTTGCTTCCGTTCCGAAGGACTATTTTCAACCAGATGACATTCATACGGATGGTATTCGGATCTGCTGTACGAAGCTATCGGAAATTCAATATTTGTATCTCTCATTTGCGTATAGAAATATATTTATAGAAAAGAGAGACACATATTTTTTATATTTTATTTTATTTTATTTTTCCATTTATTGCGTAAGAATTTCGTTCTCAGGTATCTCGAATATAAAAATGTACAATTAATAATTATGCGTCACGATCCGATCCGCGTATCATTTACCTTCGAGCATTTTACCATTTATTCACCTAATTGGAAACTGTACAGATCTACATTCGAAAGACTAATGAAATTTATGTTTGGAGCAACTCTGCCCAGTCTCTGAATCCTATAAGAGTGTACTTTCGTGTTATCCGAATGTTTCCTCGAGCTGTTTTTATGTTTCACCCTCGAGAATAATTTCGCGACATACGCGCGTTGCAGAAATAAAAAATAAAAATCGCGGCGTGAAAAAGCGGCTGTGATGTTCCAGGTAGGCGGTCGTAGTTCCACCGGGATCTTCCTCTATACGGTTCTTCCTCCAAAGCCTGTAATGCGGCTTACAACTAGGGAGTTATGGCGCCGGCTGGCGGTACGCGAACAAGATTTGAGCTCGAGAAGGAGTTATCAGGCGACTTAATCGAACGATTAATGGTACGGCACGTGTAAAAGTCCAGGCAGAAACGAAGACGAGCGCGCGAAAGGGGACAGGGGGAATCAAACACTTTGGATCGGCCATGAAGCCGCTTGTTAGATCCCAACGTGTGCTTTTCTGCACATTTAAAATAAAACAATCTCCAGCGCGAGCGATTAACTAATTATTTGTAACTCGAAGATAGCTATCGTCACGATCACAACTCGTCCACTTTATTTACCTAAAATAATATAAAAAATTGTACATAAATGCACTCGATAATTATCGCTTCTGTCGAAAAAAATATCGCAATTTAAAAAATATCAGCATATACATAGATTTAATAATTTATGCACAGTACAAAATTATTCGAAAAATACTCTATATAATTTTGAAGCGATTATAATTTTTTAATCGACTTTAAAACACCGCGAAATAAATTTTTATAAAATAAACCATTTTGAAACTTTCATTGCCAATCGCGTCAAACGCGAAATAATGATTTTCAATTTCCATTAAATTATTTGCCATTAGCAGAAACGTCTTTTTCTGACGCGTACTCCACGTTCCAACTCTTACGAGGCGCCTTTATATGAACGCGGTCTAATCCTCTCTCCAGATTGGAAAAGTATCGGAGGTGATGGAGCGATTCGAGACGGATTAAATATTAAGCCGACTACGAAGCACATTTGACTTGATTCATAATGAGGTCGTTTTCTGTATCTTGGAGATAAAACTCGTTCGTCTTTACTGCTAATCAGGGCGCTCATTAGCAGTAGATTAATATGATCCGGTCGACGCGGAACGACCAAACAAATGCACGGTAGCCGTGTCCACGACAACATCCCCATTCGTTTGGTTGCTTCCAAGTGCTTCAGATTTCAACTCATATATATATACATATATAATTTGACAGATTAGATTAGAGAAACTTTGACATGTGTGTGTATATGTGTAATGATGTATATAAATTTATCAAATGATTTAAGAGACTATAATAATAATTAAAATAATTAAGTAAATTTAAATAGAATATAAAGTAATGAGCAATAATTAAAGTGCATAAATTAATAGTTTCTTTATTCTTTAATTGTCAAACGTTTTAGTCCTTTTTTGAATCTTCAATAAAAAAGATTTTAATTTACTTATTTATTATATTAGAGCCTTCTTATTTTTATTATTTAACATAATTAATTACGAGAATACCAACAAATTAAAGATACAAATAAAGAAAGAGAAAAGAGAATCAAAAAATTAACGACAATTAATTTCCGCAAGTACTTTGAAATTTTTAATCACATCATATATGTATATAACATACATATCTTGACAGTAGCATATTTTCTATCGCTCTATTTTAATTTTTTAACTACGACTACATTACTCATTACTCCACGATTCTCAGCAAAACCACCTAAACATGTGAGACACGGTTTTTTTACATTTTGACGCGAGAGACGATCTGTGCAATAATATCGCAGCTCGTAGATTGAAAGTTACGAGGGAGTAAGTAAAGAAAACCGGAGCCTTACATGGAACTTTGCGCGAAATCAAGATCTCGGTTAAGGTGGGGACACGAGGGTAATGGCGTGTGCATTATTCTGATAAATCGCTCCGACTGGCGTCAATCCTGACTTGGAGCTGACTGGAAATCTTGCCCGGCAAAATCTATACCTACCCGCACAGGATGCTTGAAGTCAAATCGCGGCATCATCGAACCAAGGAGGGCCAAATGAAAAATATGTCGATTTGCGATTGACGCTGTATATATTATTTTTCAACTCAATATTGTATTTTCAAAAAAATATCTATTCTACGTTCCCTATATATGGGAACAATTCGAATAGAGAATCGAATTTACAAGAGATAATTGTGGGCCCAGTATAAACGCAATCAATGGCGATTCACGCTATATATTTAAAAATTAAATGTAATGATGGATTTATATCGGCTAAAGCAAAACTCTTTCCGAACGTTATTTCTCATATATGTGTGTTTAGCTAAAAAATATATCGCGGTTATTACTTGATATCGCGGAGCAAATTTATAGCTTATTGATTAATGTTTTAGCCATGTATTTGTCACATTGTTTGTTAGCGTCGAAAGAATCAATTGGCTTATACTCGAGTAGTAAAGCCACAAATTTATAGCAGTATTATCGATTGTCATATCGACGCTAATTAGCAATTGACAGATACTAACCATAAAATTAACAATTGCGTGAAGCATACTAATTCTACTCATTAAGTTGTACATACATTCGATAGAATGTATTAATTATTGCAGAAAGTTTTAATCTCTTTCCGACAGTCGATTAATTTCCTCCTTCTATGATATTAACGTCAGATGCAAGACTATATTATTTCTGGAAATACAATCACACATATATATATATATATATATATATATATATATACATGCATACATATAATTATAAATTTCATATATATTTTATGAATTTAATATCATTCGACATACAGAATATATCTGAGAAGGTATCGCACGGCGATAAGCAAGTGACACGAATCTGCACCGTACCTGGAGAGACCTGAAAAGGGCCTTCCACCCTGACTGCCAAGATTTATCGTTTAAACGTGCACTTATGGGTTCAAGAGAGGGTATTGCGTCACATACGTGGGGCAATAAATCATCAAAATATGAGTCGATGATAGAACGCAAAGGAATAACGTTTAGTGCCTGAATTAATGTCATCTGAGGCATTTATAGCGGGTAAATGATGAAATACGCGATGTATTCGATCTGAAAACAATGCGTGATAAATTTATCGATTGTTGCAACAAGAACTCGAGTCGCGAGAGAGAGCATCGCGATTGTTTTATATATTTACGAGATGAGAGCAAAAAGAGCCGAAGCCTAGACCGGGATGGACCCGAGAAAGATAGTGTTACTTTAAGAATGCACACACGATCACAGACGCGAGCTGGCAAAGAGATGCGAGCAAGTCAAGGAAAATCAAGTTTACATCCACGCCGCTACTCGCCGAGATCTCCACCCGAATGGAATTATAGCACGTGCTTTGAAACGCGCGCGCGTTGAACCTACTCTCCGTTTATCTTCCACAACTGCGGTAAAAAGAATATCTTCTGATACTCGCCCGTCATTCATACCGAGAATTAATGACTAGTGCAACATGGAATTCCGTTATTTACGTTTCAACATTCAATTTAATTAATTTATAAATAAAAGATTTATTTCCCTTTCTCTCTCTCTCTCCTTCTTTTTTATCTTTGTCGATATGTACTTGAATAATTTATTTCAGAAATAAACATTGCGTGTTTCTCTAATTGATTTCTTCAAAATATGTCGCGTCACACGATAATTCAATATACGATCGATAATTCAATATACGTTGAATTAATTTATTTAATGCACTTCCAAGTAATAAAAATGATAGCAATTTATGACACGTTCCTTCTCTTGTTTTTATGGCATAAATTTGGACATTTAAACAATATTTTCTCAGCTACTGTGGAACAAACGTCTACCGTTCCCTTGTAGACGTATATAATTTAGTCATTAAGATTTATCGTGGAAACTTAATTCATAGCAGTCATCATCGTTCCTATCATCGTTCATTTCTGCGCTGACCCCAGGCATAGCAAACGAACGAACGATTCGCAACGACGACGATATTATCTATTATATTTAATGCGAACCTCTTTAGCCTCCGCTAATTGATAGCTGGGCATTAGCGTAATTGTAATGAGTCAAAATTACGGCAATCATGCGGTCTAGCGCCTTGGGGGAGGAGTTAAAGTCTTTGGCTCTTTCGGTGAATCTTCAAAGAAATTCGCCGTCATATTGTTCCGCAGATCCGAGATCCGATTTTCTGAATATTTAATATACGGGAGAAGCGCGGTATTTCTCTCTCATCGTACGAGAAAACTACTATTTTAAGTTTTAACTTGCAATTGATTAATAAAACTTGCAATTGATACATTTACAGGAAAATGTGTATCTAAAAATAGATATATTCTTCATAAAAAGTATAATTTTACGATAATATAAAAAAGAATGCTTAAAAATTAATCGTATTAAGCTTTATTAATTTAGAATATGAAATGTCTTATCGATAAATCAAATGACATAGTACATAAATAAAATGATTCAACTACGTAACATTTATTTACTAGTGAACGTAAAGGTAACGTTGAAAGGAAGCTGTGGGATATTTAAAGAATATAAACAGGAAAATCAAATTTTTAATATAAAGATAAAGTACAAGTTTGACAAAAAAATATTTCTCTCTTGCGAGAATCGCGCGGAGAAGGGGAGAGAGGGGGCGTATAACGCGGAATAAACCTATTTAAACGAGGGGGCCATGAAGTTCATTCCCTCATCTTTGCGTCGCGTCGGTAATTCATCCGGCGCACATCCAATGAGGGATGCCCGCAGGATAGACCAGATGAAGGACAGGCCGCTAACGGATGGGGCTCGGCTTAGAGGGTTGAAAACGACGATGGTCTAATCGATCTGTCGGACATCTGTCGGACAAAGCGCGAAACTGCTATCAGCAGTTTCAGCGTGTCCTGTGGCCGGTAAAACGCTGTCACGAATAGTGTATCGGTGGGTGGTTAATGAGAGCTGTTGGATTACACGAGCGTTTGATAACGATCGATATACGGACGAATGCGCGCGAATGCTTTGGATCATTTATTGAATTATTCGTTGACAGATATCAGCTGATGTTCGTTGACAGATATCAGCTGACATTCGTTAAAAGCGTTCGTTGATCATTCTCGATTATAAACTAGACAAGAGATTATGTAGATACATTAAAAAAAAATCACCGATCAAAGATGGAATGCGTGAGCGAAAAGGAGGCCTTTTCTGTCTCGAGAGAATATCGAGTCCGATGTACGAGTAATTGACACGATCGACGTTGGCTGAATTAATATTCGTTAGAGAGCCGCGAAAAAGCGAACTTATTATAATATTGAGCGGACGCGCGATCTTTCATCTCATAAGCACGCTCTGATTATTTATGAACGTGCAAACGCACGCGGCACAATCGATTTCACGGAGGCAAATTAGCCGAGGCCGGTCGGCAGACGCGGACGTTAAAATAATAACGCTCATCGCCTTAATGGTCAATAATAATTAGGGAAATTCTTACCGTCGGAAATTGGTCCTCGTAAGAACCTCTCCCGTTGCCGATCTCGCTTTATTTCATCGAATTACGCGGCTTAACGCCGCTCGATGATCGCCAAAATTCTGGAATGGTGAAACTTTGAAATTACGGAAGAAGCTATAGTTTTACACTTTTTTAATGCTCGTCATAAGAATCGATATCGATTTAAATATTCTTCAAGGAGACTCTAATAATTACTTGGATGTTGTTCAATATTTTTACATATTATTGATCGTCATCGGAGTCTATTAAACGAAAAAAAGTGTTCACATAATATATCGCGTTAAAGCGAATTTACTCCACTTTATTTTCTGGATATTCTACGAGTCTTATATCGTGTAACGTATTTTTTTCTTTTTCAGTTCGATTGAGATTCTGGCAGACGATTAGATGTACAAGAAGAGGAACCAATAACCGTGAACTGTTGCAAGAAATGAGAGTACCTTACTTGTCCGATTCTCCCATTATTACGAGCCGGGAAAGTTGCTCTGGTCTTTGAGGTTTAGAAAGTTAGGACATTACAGCCAAGATTAAAGCGAGAAAATTTGCGGGGAGAAGCGGCGGCGCTTTGGTAAACTCATGGCTCAGGAACGGAAGAAGGGCGTTTTAATGGGCCGCGATTAGCAAAGCGAGGCGCCAGGGAGCCGTAGACAGCGGAATCTCGAGAAACCACTTTTCACATATCCTTCCGCGGTTCTGTTTCTTGATCGAGCGACGTTACCAATACTCCCGAGGATACAAAGTTTCCTCGTAGATTCGGAGAATCTCTAATGTGCCAGCTTCTACCTCTGCGACATTAATAATCGATATCCTTTCTATCCTTAGAAATATATCTGCTGAAAATGTACAGTTTCTCTTGACAATTTTACAACTATAATGTTGCATAATAAAACGTATAACGTCTAGTTATACGTTTTGCATATTATTGTTATGCAGACAACTTTGGTGAGCGGTTAAAATCTGCGCTGGCTATTTCGAGATATTGCGCATCGATTAATAAATTTGTTTAGAACGCTTTCATCTTGGCTGAACCTCTCTTGGACATTACCAGGAGCTAAACGTGAAAGCGTACAGCATGAATTTTCGATGTAAAGTATTCGAACGACGATTCAATTACAGCTTAATCACACGTGCTCGTTTATATCGCACAGTCTTGCCGATCAGATCCGAGGGGTACAGTATTCGTCCGCTCGCTCGGGCCCGATTAAAATTGCGCGGATTCACACGATCGGTGATTACAAGTGGGACGAGCGCCGGCTCTCGCTCCGACTCTGATACCATTTGCATTCTCGCGGCTCTGGCGGATCCTCGTACGTATTATTTCGCAGAACTGAGGGAAATGTGTAATTCAAATGAGTTACGAGCGGTATCGCACTCCTGGGAAGTAGGTGCTAAGCGGTCGGATATGTTGATAGAGCGTCAGTGATACGTCGGGCCAGGAGGTGGAATCGCGATGGGGTTGAAACACGGGCCCGGAACAAGAGTACGGAGCGCGACGGAGAAAGAGAGGGCACCTGGACTGGAATTGGGAGCCGAGCGGTGGTGCGAGGAAACCCCGGGCGACGGCGGGGGAAGGGGGGGGGGGCTCTGTTTGTAATAGTCCATGGCGATGGTGCGAGGCGATGAGATGTGATCGCTCGGCGATGAGCTGTGGGCGACCTGATGGTCCCGCAGCGGTGCCCGCTGCTCGACGGTCTATCCCGACTATGTCTATACCGGATCCAGTTACTGCCTATGCTTATTCCCGCGTAACCACCACGAATATCCGTCGCGGGCGTTCGAAGCGTTAAATTTCGCGAATTTTAATATAATGGCGGGTAAAAAGCGGAAAGCCAAGTAATCTCATGATGAGAAATTTTCTCTGTCGTTTTAACCGGTCAATTATACTCGATTACGCTTTATCGAGTCCATATATTGCGTTATTGTTATTATTAATAAGAATTTTTTTCTCCTATATAAGGTGAAAAATAATAATGATGACGCGCAAAACGATTGACATTCCTGAAATATTAAAAATCTTGTTTTCTAATCCGCGTCCACTAACGGCAGATCCTCATGGTCGTGATGGACGGTATCCTTAGCTGGCGCGGTAAAAGAACGGGCGATGCAAAGTGATAACATAATCAGGTGATAATGTGGCAGTCATATCTCATCGCGAGAAAGCCAGCGCAAAGGTGCAGGCGGGAGGAAGAGAGGGGGAAAGAGAAAGAGGCATAAAGCGTGGCGTAGGAGAAATAGCGGTGTAGGTGGAAGAAAGCGAGGTGTACCACGAGGGCCTCTCTCATTGGCTAGTTTAGTCGGCATCTAGAGACCCTCTAGGAGCTCAGACAACGGCAGGGAGTAAGCGACGAATGACAACACCATTCAAGAAGAGTGACTGTAGCGAACAGCCGTCGTTATCTCCTAAATAAGGGGGATGTCAGGGAGATCCGACGGTGATAACACTTGTTGAGATGCATTCTCATTATTCTCTACTAGATAATCATCGCCGCCAAATTAATTGAATTTTAAGCGGGAGGATATCGCGTTGCCTCTACAGCAGGTATTTTCGAGCCTTACTCTCGGATCGCGCCCGCATTTCGATTCGATCGACGATAGATATCGCATTCTCGCGTCTCTCCGAATTCAAATGATCGGAGATTATTTTCAACAAAAAAAAAAAAAAAAAAAAAAAAAAAGACGGGAGGATATTCCGGGAATAAAACGAGCATTAATACACCGAGACGAAATCAAAGTCCTTAACGTGAAAGATGACTACACACCGGTTAGAAGCGTATGTTCGCTTTGTACGGCCGGCGATAAACCTCGGAGCTTCCTCGGAGATGAAGCATCGCGGGGATTGGTAAAAGTCTCGGGGCTTACACACGTGCCTTCGGATCCGACATCTCGTCGAGATACATCTCGGCATGTCGCGCGCGACGCTGGAATAACGCGCGGCCAATCATTCGTTCATGACCAATCGCGGGCGTAATGATGTTATGACGTGACGTGGGTGAGAGTTACGGAGCCGGGGCCGGCACAACGGGAGCGGAGCTTCGCAAGATGGGAATGTATCAAGTCCGAGTTAGGAAGGTGGCCGCGCGAGCGAACGAAGAGAGAGGTCTACCCTTCTCTCTCTCTCTCTCTCTCTCTTCCTCCCTCTCTCCCTCTTCTCTCTTCCCGACTTATTATTTGTAGCCACGTTGTGGTGGTTGCCGGCGCGCACCAGCATCCATTTAATCTCTCTCAGTGAGGAGCGTTTCTTTGATCAGCGCGCGACCGCATCTGCCTGGTAATATCTCAAGCCGGTCCTGCAACCGGCGTCCCGGGCGCGAGCTCCCCGTCTTGCCTGCACCGAGGCATTTGTTGCTGTCAACCAGCACCTCGGATAGTCTCTGTAGTCGTTGACTGCGTGCCCCGTTGCCTTCCCTTCCTCTTCTTCTTCTTCTTCTTCTTCTTCTCCTCCTCCTCCTCTTCCTTCTCCTCATCCTCCTCTTCTTCCTCGCCGTCCTTATTCTCCTTCGACTGTTCTTCGTTTCGACCGGAGAAGTCGCGTGCGGAATGCAAACGTGACTTTAGGAGAAAATCTTGTTCCTTTTCTTCTTTCCGCCCTTCCTTCCCTCTCTCCTCCGGTCTTTCGAAATATCCAGCATGCGTGATTTTCCTTTGTAAAATGTAGTTTTAAAGAAAATTCAAATATTAAAATAGCAGATCTGCGTTATACAAGATTTTAATAACGTCGATTAATCTTTGCACAATAAATAATAATAATCCATGTTATGTAAAAAGAGTGAAGACAATCATACGGATCTTTTTCTTTACGTCTCGTCCGTGAAATAAAAGGATCATAGTGTGGACAGAGCCAAGAAAAATCTGCGTTTTGTAACAACCCGGAAGTAATCAATACGGGCAATAATTTTTAATGCTTGATTCCGCGATATGGTATATAAACCCTGAGCGCTCCTGCAGTTCCGCGAATCAATTAAGGTGTAGAAATTCCTAGCATAATTACCCGCGCAGCTAGAAATAATTTCCTGCTAGTATAATTCGTTAAGAGCATATAATTATTAACTGATTACAGGCGAATTAATTACGGACAATTAAGTAAATTTTAAAGGTAACCGTATGTGACGGATGCATCGCAAGAAGCTGCATTTTGAAAAACGCGCAAGTGCGCCTGGCAAAGATTAACTCGCTGCCGCTAAATTGATAACAGCCGTAGTTTCTACGTCGGAAATAGCGCACCTCTTTACATTGTCTCGAAAGAAATATTCAATCGGCATTCATTTAATCATTTATCAAATATTTATTGCAACATTGCTCCTCGGTTAAAATAAAAGATGTAAGCAACGATCTCTTTTTTTTTATGATTTATTATTAAAACTTGTTTATTTCATATAATGCGAGAGAAAGAAATGAAATTAAGCGTGTTTTATTTATATCGAGGGAGCATTTATTCTTGACGATTTCTGGTTATAAGATATTCGTTAGCAAACGCCACGGGAAGGAAGCGGGCAACAGAATGTAATATCCCCCCGTGTTGGAACGACTTGTTGGAAGAATATGTTGCGTGGCTTACACGCGCGAAAATACAAATACATATATATGGTAGTAATATGTAACGCACTTTGGAGTAATGTTACGTCAAAGCCAGCGCCACCGAAAATATGAGCCGGCTGCCGAGCGCTTCGCTAATGCCCGGCCATTTATTATGCTTACATTATTTCGAGATTATTAGTCTTCTCCACCTCTTCCCAAAAACTTTGTGTAATGTTTTGACTCGCGTATGGGCCCGCTAATGTCGCTGCGAATAAGCGCAAAACACAATTTTACGATTTTCTTTCGACTTTTGCGACGGTAAGATACACGACTGCGATACACGAGTTACACGGGTTTTAACATTGGTTGTAATTCTTTCAGAAATTATCCGGTGAGAGAAACTCTATTCGCTCGTCACGTGTGGAAAAATCAATTTTTCGAGAATTAAATTGTTTTATATTGCAAGACAGACGCTCTTTCTATAACGTATTGAGCAAACGCGATACTTGCGGGGAACGAAAAATATCTCGCGTCTAAAGTTCAATGGTTCGTTGAATTTATTTCGGGGTATTTGCAACAAAGCCGAGAACCATAAATGTTTAAATGCTGATAACAAACAATAATCGAAACCGATAAGACCCCTCGTTGGCGGAGATCGGACCAGGGGTCGAAGAGAGTTTCGAGCGAAGTGGGGTGGCGAGCACCCCATAAGAAAGTCGGGAGCTTTCAATGCGGGAGGGATAAGAAATTACAGTAGAACGGCAAAGTCGATTTAGCGAATCGCCCTTTAAAAAAGGGTGATTTAAAAATACCGGTTTCCCTCCTTCCCCCATCTTTGTTCCATCCTTTGCTGGCCGAACTTGTGACGAATCAAAATTGTCGATGCCGCGACTAACAGTATGAGAATGTATTCTACAGAATCGAGAGGTCATTCTTTTATCTTCGTCAGGTATCGAAAATTTCCCCATTCCTTGGAGAGCAAATATAGATTTCACGCTATATTATTCGCGTCATTTCGATCGGATACTATACTTTGACTTCCCCCATAGATGCGAGTGACTGTATTTATCTCAAGTCACTCATCTTAAGTTGCTTGTTATTGAAAGATGCTTCTACTAACAATAAGAAAGATTGCAACTGACGGTGATCTATGACTGTTTTTCTTGATAGAGTATTTTTTTATCGCAAGGTTTTGTCTTAAAACGAAAAAAATATTGTATATAATCATGTAAATACATAGATTGTCGTTTCTTCCTACCCACACATGATTTCTACATTTTTCAAAAGTATAAATATCTCTCTCTTTCTCTCTCTCTTTCTCTTTCTTGGATTTCTTCCAATGAGGGGAAAATGTAATGGATGTACAAGTTAAAATAGCTGTTTCAAGTACAAATCCATTGCTCCTTTGAAATGGCTGTGTCATGCTATCATTCAAAATTCCTCTGATGCGTGGTAGGTAGCGTGTAGCCGAAAAATGTAGAAAAGTTTTTGTTTTAAAAATGAGTTTGTAACTCATCTCTTTGTGTAGCGCACCGAAATACGTCCGAGGCTCGCCCCCGGGGAAACACACGAGAAAATCCCAGGTAACCGTATGTGAAACGTGAATTAGACAGCTGTCAAAGTCCTCTGTAGGAGAAGATGGAGTACTCATATATGTGGTGCGCGAAAGGGCATCAGAGAGCTTACGGAAGAGAGGAAAGAGAGGGGTTTGGCAGCCGGGCGAATGGATTTGGATGTAGAATGGAAGGCAAGGTAATAGTAGAAGAGAGGCGGACGAGGACGACAAGATCGGGGCGAGAGAAACGGAGAGCCGATGGAAAAGGGGACAAAAGGGTATAGAGGGGGTGAGCACTGATAAATACCTTGCCATTTCTCTTTGTGCTCCCCGGCGAGAGCACAAACACAAGGCGGCTCCCTCCGTTTCAACCCGAGAGTAGCTACCTAAACCTTACTCTCTTCTTATTCCACGTCTCTGTTCCTTATCCCTCCTCATCTCTCTTGTACTCGACTATTCCTTTTCCTCCATCATCGATTTTCCCCGTTGCTTCTTAAATATTTCACGATCGGCCTTACCGGTTATTAAGATGGTAACTAGTTAAATGCGCAAACGTTGATGAAAATCGATGATACATCTATAGCCTGTTATTATATTTGACGATGGTATAAAAAATTTATTTAAAAAGAAAAAGAAAAGCTAAATGACAAATATCATATAGTACGAAAGTGAAGTAGAGTTCTATATGAAATCAGCTTAATTTATAGACTTAACTTTATTTGACTTTACTTTACGAATTACGAATTATTAAAGAATTTTTGAAAATTTAATATTTTCTCAGAAAAAGTACTCTTCATCTATATGATCTTGTCAAATGATTTATGACTGATAAAATAATGAAATTTTGTAAATTAGAGATGCTCTAATTTTCTAAATCGCTTGTTTCCGAAAGGCGAGAGATAAAACGATCGAGCAATTAAGGCGGCTCTTCTTTTGGAAGATTTTCTCCTCATCGTGGACTCGCACGAATGGCGGCGAATGCTCGATTTCTCTTCCAGGATTGGTTTTAAAATTAATGCTGTTTCTCCGTTTCGGCTCCTAATGGCTTCTGGGAGGAGCCCTGCGAGAACCAATCGCCTCCTGCAGTCAACCTGCCTTGAAGTGAAAGCACGACATCCACGAAACGATGTCGGTCATGTAAGATTAGTCCTCGTTCGATCTTTCGCGCCCTTAAATTTTATTTCTCTCCTTTTATTCATCGGTTCATTGAATTATCTTTATTACGTGACGATTCTTCTAAAGGAACCTTTAATTAAGAATTCAAATTCGCGCTCGTTAATGCGCTTATCAAGCAGAGACATTCATTTATCGGGATTTACGCATTCACTTCTTTGTTAAAGATCCTTTATGAAGCGTCTCGTGCAAGTTTCTTCGTACTTTCGTTTCGCATGATGCATATAAATATTGGCGCATAATCGAGATTTATTTTTTTGTCTCACGGATATTAATCTCGTGTCGATCGAGTTCATTACCGTGAAATGTTGAGAAAGCGCGCGTGCAAGCGCATATTTTTAATCCCTCCTCGAATCCTCGAGAAATAACTGTTCCTCTTTTCCACCGGTGCAAATTCTCTCCTCGCGAATATCGATATCGCGCCGATTATTCATCCGCCTTGCAACTTTGTATATACCGCAGAGTCCCGTTACCGCGCACGTTGTTACAACAACGATCCCACGACGAGAGTCTCGAGTCCTGACAAAGGCCGCATCGCGAATGTACCTGGCGTTTAGTACGTACATAGAATCGTGGGCGTGCAGGATGTTGCGTAGGCCACCGAGGATTAAGCAGATTAAGACGTCAGGCGCCCGCGGCGCCTGATTAATGCACGGCATTCACAGAAACGAAAAGATTCCCCGTTCTTTGTACAGTTGTTGCAGTCGGGAATACGTCGGAAATTGCGCTCGCCTTTTCTACTGATCCAAGTGCTAGGGATCGTCACCGTGACTCGAGATTATTGCTCGTCATCGCGACTTCCCGATATCCTCTCTCTCTCTCGCATCTCTCGATTAATTTTTTAATCGCGCATGAATTTCGTGAACATCGCAAATGCTAATTTAATAATTTAATAATTAATTATTGGCAAATAATTCCGACAATAATGTTCCATTATCTCCCCAACAGACGGTGCAAAGATGCTAATGACAATGGATCCACCGATGATTAATTAGATAACAATAAGAGGCAACGTGATGATGCAATAAAGCTATATAGAAATAACGAGGCCATGCGCATAAATTGTGGAGAAATATAAGTGCGTCCATCAAGATTGTCTTTCCCGATAAGGAGATTTCATTCTCAATAAGCGTACACTCTAGTTTTATACTTGACAACTCACTTGCTTTACTGCTTGTATATAATTATTGCACGGGTAGTAAAAGAAAAGAGAGCAAGTTTGTTATCCGCTTATAGTTGGTTACTCTAATGAGGCAATCATCTTCTTTCACCGAGACGAAATCACCTGTCAGCTAGTCATCGACGGCAGCTGCGCCAGATTGATCCTTGGAATATAGTTTCCGAAATAAGACGAGCGTTAATACGACGGTTTAATTAGAACTCCGATATTTAATATAGATATATTAAACACAACAGTAAATACTTTGATTTTGTATGATTGTAAAAATCTACATTTATTAATTCACAATTCAATGAAAATATTCCAATTATATTCAGAATAAATCGATGAACGATAAAATACATATTAGTGTATAATTTGAAACAAAATATTACAAAGAAATATATATTTGATAGATTGTAATATTTTACGAATTTTAAGAAACAAAAAAAACTGACGTTTTTGATTTACTTCGCCGATACTTGTTAATATTACAAGTCATCCAGGTAAGATTTTAGGAAGGCTTCATGTCCCTCGGGTCATTTGCGACCTTGAAGTGCGTGATTTTAAAGGAGTGAACACAATTGATCTCTATCTTTACCTCCTAACTGGCCGAAGGGCTACCTGAAAATTGAAATGTCTCGAAAATAGATAACTCGTCGTCAGTTCGGAAGTGGACTATTAATAGCTACAAGCGCTTCGACCTTCGAGAAAAGGATGAACATGATGAATAGCGTTCAAAGAATGACAGGCCTATATAAGTGATGTCTTTTACGTAAAAAAAATCTTTTTATTGGCGATTCAATTTTATAATTCGTTTGCATTACAATTAGAACAAAAAAAAATCGAATATTAATTACTAATAAAAAATTTATCGAAGGAATTAAAATATAATAGTTATTTAACGTATCACCTAGTTATTCTCTTTGCCTAAAAATATTCATATTATAGTACTATTTTTAGATAAACATCAAATTGAGAAAAGTCGATTTTTCTCGATAAGAACGCAGGTATCTCCGAACACGATTCCCACGTGGATTCCCACTGTGCACGAGACGTCCGAAAGACATCCAATTGAAACGTCCAGAAGCGAAGGATGGATAGTTGTCACTCACACGAGACAGATTCGATCGAGCTTAAGGTTGCCATTTTGAATTCCTTCGCAGTGGTCAATCCCGAGGCCGAGTTTGAGGAATCGTAGGCGGAGATGAAGGCTTCACGCGGCGCGGAGAGAACGCGAACGAGAGAAAGAGAGATCGGGGCTCCTCGTTGGTAGGATGGATGCCATCGTACGTTGGTACAGGCGCAGAGGAACCGTGTATGCGCCGCCGACCTGTACCCCGTACAAGGATACACCCTATTCCGACTGGTGGATAAACGCGGTAAGAGAGAGGCGCGGCCCACGGTATCATTTATCATTGTGGGAGCTCATTAAGGCCGAATCTGCCGCACGCTGATCGTTTGGGATTACACTTTCCTCCTCGTATCCCTTCGTAGCGCTTAACCCCCTGCGCAACCCTGATCATCCTTTTCCTCCTTTCTTCTTCATTCATCCGTTATCTCCTTCTTTCGACCGGGTATAGCTCGCGCTTTCGCTTATCGTCCTGTTGTCAAAGGAAAAGCAGCATCCACGCATTGAAATCTCGCTGTAGATAACGCGTGTGTATTTCAACAAAAATACAACCTTTTAAACTGTATTATGAATTTAATATTCTAGGGAAACGCGCACGTAAAGTATATAAATATTCAATTTAATTTGTATAAAAAAGTTTTAGTATCATCATCATTTTATTTATGTACGGAGTTTCCCTCTTTTTTAATTTCGAAAAATTCTAAAGATTTCTTTCAATATGGAGCAAATCGTAGGAATCTCTAAGTCTGGCAACTTTTACAGACGCCATTTACGCGCTCATCGTTCTTCATGCTGGACTTACATGCTGACCTCACTCGGTTTTTCCAAAGGCCTCCGGCGAAATCCGACGGATGGTGCATTAGCTCGCTCGGACCAGCCTAATGACGCCACCACATCCCCATAGGGAACCTTCGTTCGCGCTCGTGATTTCTTCTTCTCTTCTTTCTGTTACACCAGTTCGGCCACGAGCGATCCATCACCAGGTGAAAAAAGTCTCTCTTTATATCGTGCTAGTAGAAATGTGCCGCTTGCTTCTTTCTACGTTGTCATCTATTACTAGTACTCTCTTCGGCTTCTCCCTCGTCTTCGAAACCTTACCGCTCGTGTCTTGAAACGAAAAATCGCTTACAATTTGTATATATCCAATCGTAATTTGATAAAACGCCACACAGTTTCTTTATCCCGAATGAATTTGAATCAACATGCTTTAGAAAATCATGTTATTTTTTTATATACGATTAATCTACGAATCTCTATAATCGTATTGTACATCTGTATACATTATATTTTTTATATTATTAATCCATAAAATATGTACGGATCTGTCAAACTCGACAAATGATACTAGCGAGATCGAGAGTAGATGCGAAGTATAAAAGCGATGGCGGAGAATATTTATCGCGCTCAAGGCAAATACACACATGAAACTATCAACAGCTATCTCTCCGGAGTTTTTTCCTCGGACTTTTCTCGGTTAAGTTGTATTCCGGGCCACTCTATCGTCTTTCGGTTTTTGCCACGATACTCTCTTTACCGTGTCGGATAGCAGAAACTCCAAGTCCGTACTAGTGAGAAATGCCGCTAGTTTTATTTTGCCAGTTCCCTACGTTAGCGATTTTTCCATCACCGCGGCGAGATATTTCACCGACAATCTAAGAGTCGCAAATGGAGTCCACAATGAGGCAGAAATGGCTTGGTGCTCTGATGGCCCTCGCATTTGTCTTCGCTCTGTTCCTTCCCCCGTTCTCCTTCTTTCGGTCTCCGAACACGCGCCTTTCACTCTCCCGCCTCCCGGTCTTTCTTACCACCCCATGGGAAAAAGCGCGATCAACTGTGCCGGTACGTCACGATCGCTGCTCGACTAACCCCCCCGTGCATTAAATTTCAGACGATAGTTCGAACATTAAAAAACGCTTTCCTCGGAAATGCGAGAATTAATTATTCGAGGCAACGGGTCTTTATCGATATTAAGCGCTTCGAGGGCCCGCTAATATTACGTTACATGCGCGGCTGTAAAAAAAGGAGATGACAATCCAGTCTGGAAGACAAAATAGACGCATGCAAGTCGCGCTCATGCCACCACCGTAGTGGCCATAGCGAGCAACGTTATTTCCGCAATTATAAGCCCATCAGCGGCAAACGAAGCTTCGTGTTTTTGTGACGGCTGGCACAGAGTGGACTGGAAATAAGGCGGACAGAGGGACGAAAAGCATGGGAGAGATAACGCTCGCTCGTACTTGGTGTGGAACGCACACACGTATACACGCACGACCACGTATACCGATCACGTCGGCTACTCAAGAGGCACGGAGACGCGGTAACGCGGGCATTTCGTGCATCAAGGACGGTCTGATGCGATTTTAATCATGGACACCCCTCTCGCTTTTTCTCCGCCCGCGGCCCCGACTGCCAACAACATTTCCAAGTCCAACCCCCTCGCCACGCCGGTGTAAAACCGATTAATTTCATTGCTCTACCCTACGCGCAGTACGTATCAAAAGAACTCCTGAAAGCCTGAGCGACAACCCACGCGTTCATATTTCATGACTTTTTGCGCTCGAGCGATTTATTAATCTTTTATTATCCGTAATTAGGGGCAGAATAGTGAATTAATTAAGAGCGAAGGACCTGCTTCCATATCGCTATGTATTATAGATCGTTCGAGTCTTATTGCTATCGTTTTTGCATACATACAGCTCTATACATTTAATTCTGATAAGAAATTTCTCACAGTGACAAGAGACATTCTTCGTGCGGTACGATTAATAACTCATCGAGTATTTATCATTGGTCCAAAGCAACTGCTTCTAGATCTGTCCCAAGCACATTGACCGCGACAGTTGCGCAACTACTATTGTTTGCGCGCGGCGGAAGAGTTCAGGAAGGACAAGCCGAGTGTCACCGGCGGCCTTAGAATACAGGCAGGCGACATAAATATGCATGTCTCCGCGGGCCCATGGCTCATGTGCCGGTGATCGTTATATCTCCATCTGACCGGAGACTGGAAGGGATAAAGGGGTGGGCGGGAGGAGAGGAAGGTTTAGTGGTGGTCCGGTAATACATTCAAAGTTGGACGTAGGGACTGTAGGGACAGAAAGGGGGATGCGGAGACTCTCGGATGGTGTTGGAAAGAGGAGGAGAGATAGGAGAGTGGTGAAGTAGGTGGACATGCCGGAGGAGAGGAGGGGAGGGGGGAGAGAGGGGAAAGGCCGCGGGAGGCAGAGAGGGAGGTTTCTCGTGTTTCATTTCCTGAGCTCCTATATAACTTTGTGCTCAACTCGACACCAGATTAATAACGGCCCCACCTATCCTATTCTATCCCAACCCGAACAAGTTCGTGCTGTGTGTACACTCCGTGTGCTGTGCGCACGAAGCCTGCTCGTATCACTTCTCTACTCTCCCTCTCTCTCTCTCTCTTTCTCTCTCTCTCTCTCTCTCACCCTCTCCCTCGCTCTCTCTCTCTCTCTCTCTTTTTCTCTTTATCTCGTACTCTTTCACGTTCATTCTCCGTCTTTGTTCCTCTTTCCATTTTTTCTCATGCTCTTTCTCTCTCTCTCCCTCTCCCTCTCTCTCTCTCTCTCTCTCTTCTCTCTCTCTCTCTGTCTCTCGTTGGATGCGCGACACGGTTGAAAATTCTGAACGTGTTACCGATCCATCCATAGACACTGGCACGCCCTGACAAACCGACATGCTGAAAACTCCAACGCGGCTGACCAATGCGATCCGTACAGCGAACCGGAGTAATCATATTTCATATCGCGATGGCTAACCTGTTATTTGTTGTTCGGACACGCCGTTGTACGTGTCGTTAGACCGATAGACAGTATTTGATGCAGGTAAGAATGCGAGTAACGCGCTTGTGAATCTTATTTCCAAGAATTTTAAAGCGAGAGAGAGAAAGAGAGAGAGGGAGAGGAAAGAACAGAAATTTTATCTTCAACCGAGCACCTCTCTGCAGATTGCGCACTCTGATAATATAAACACAATTATTACTCTGATTTCGATAAGATATGCTATCGTCAATAAGCAACTTTTACAGTACGTTGGACAATAAAATTGCTTAATTAAATATGTAAAAAATATATTGCAAGCTAAATTAATAACAGCTCTCATTAGACTTGCACTTGTTAAGAGGCAGTAGCGAAGAGAAAAGGTAGCCTAAGTTATGAAGCACATCATCAGGGTAATTTAAAAGAGGGGTACCGAAATTAATCACGAAATCGCCGGATTGGCCGAATCTTTTCTTGCGTGAAATAATTATGGACTAACTTTCCACGCGATCGCACGCACCTTCAGATTTGTGTCCGACATTTCAATAACGTCCAGGTTTATTTTTTATTTCAAATGTGCGTGCACAACAGATATACAAGTGATTTCCAATACAGTATATTCATAGAAATAATAAAACAATAATTGATTGATTGTTTAATTGCAAATTAATATCAAAAAATGTAACTATTATATAAATAGAGATACGTAAAAAATATGTAGAATCCAAGAAAATTTGCAAATTCTTCACAAAATTTCCCGTACAGTTTCTGAGCCATAGATTTTATTTTCTTAAAAATTATAATAACACAAATGTGTGATTTAAACTTGTATTTTAATCATAGGTGTCCATTTCTTTTTATACCGTGAAAGAAATTACGAAAAGATATTTTTTGAAATTCTAAAATCGTTTTTGAACGTTTCCATGAATAAATATACATATATGTAGCAAGATTACATTTTGCGAGAGATATGTAGAACACTCGATAATTTTATAGGATGTAACCTTTTCCATTTTTCCCTGAAAATATTTTATCACGCGTACACGTTTCTTTCGACGCTTCACATCTGATCCGAGTTCACGATGATAATGGCTGTTTCGCGTGCGGCAATTTATGTACTGTAGACACGTTATCGCGTATTGGTATGTTGCGCCGATTCGATGGAACACATCATATCATATAAATAGACGTAGAAAACCGATTTGCTCGAAAGAATATATCAATATTCTAGGCCTCAATTAATCAAATTATCTATAACGCTATCTATCCTCGTAAAAGCTTACGATTAGCTTCTCATAGCAAGCATTACTTCTTCGATGTAATGTATTGTTTGATGGATGCCACTTTGACTATCTCTCTCTCGCAGCGAGCAATTTTTTTTTTTAACATATAATATGTAATATGTCTAGATTATCTAAAAATTTCTAATTTTTCTCTCCAGATATGCATCTATCTTATTCTTTTTTAAACTTGACCGGGTTTATCATCATGACTCGCGTGTCAAGATTTATACGCTGTAGACACGTTATTGCCTATTGGTACATGATGCCGGTTCGCGTCATATCGCAGACAGATATGTACAAGCAGCACTCAAAGAAATACGTTCACGTATCCACAATACATACGCGAGTGACGTTGCAGCAGCACAGGGTGGAATGGAGAAGATTATAGGCACGCGACGCGGGGAGGATATTCCGGTAATGCGCATTTGATTACAGCGTTCAGAGCCATAACTCCGCCGGGCCAGCCATTTTAGCTGATTCCCATTGATACGCTACATGCTTTACAAATTTAATAAATTCCGCGCTAACTAAAGAGGTACGAACATCGCGCGCTCGCGAACAAATTTCGATAATAAATTTCTTCTACGATAGAAAAATGCGCCCGTCTATAAAAAAAAAAAATTGATCGCACATTTAATTTACGTTGTCTCGCGTTTCGATAAATTTGCAAATGTCGCTTTAGCGACAATAGCAGGAAGTATTAAGTCTCCGGTCTCGAGATTTCTCAGCGACCATGGTAGCCCACGACCGCGAACAACGCGTGCGATGTTCTTAGCAGACGGGATAAAACGAAATGGGATAAGAGGAGGAGCGATAATGATGATAATGTTGATGATCGTTACCATGGCGGCGCATCGTCCATGTTAACTCGCCGTGATTTCCGCGGCTACAACTCGAATGAAAAAGGAGACATTACCCGCGGAGGAATTTCGCTAATGCGCGCCTATGATTTATTATATTGCGCGCGGCAAAATATTTGATATTACGTTACGAAAGTGGGATGTGTTTATGGCACTTTCGTTATTATATTACGCCATATAATTATAAAGGCATTACTACGTACGGACACTTGGCCGCGCTGCGTCTTTTCTTCTCTCTCCTCTCCTTTTTTTTTTTCCTCTTTCCGCGATAATTCAAGTCTCTAATATTACTTAGTCGATCATCTCGGCTGAACGAGCCGCTATTTGCGCCGTATAATAGAATTTGTCGGTGGCAAGATCGAATGCTAAATGCGTATAACACTTTAATAGAACAGCCAAGATTTATCTGTACATTAGTCTAGGGCATTTCTCTCCGTCGTCGAGCTGCCAATATTAACACGTACGAAAGTGAATTACTGCGCATCAACATGCATTCCCAAACACATTCTTCGTGACGTATAAAAGATGATCGTCCATTAACAGGTAAATCGTACCTCGAATCTGAATGGCTCTCTCCTCTTTCCATCTGATTGTTGTAACTTAGCCCGCGAGCGTATAATCGCTCGCTCGCGATGCAGAACAGGGCCATTTTTGCATCGGCCAGCATCGGCGTCAGGCGGACGAGCGAGAAGGAAGCGATTTAAAAAGCAAAGGACATTATTTCACGTAGTCGGTTATGTATTATTTTACGCTTCTCCGAAGCGATCCAAGACGGTAGCACGATAAGATAGATGGCGAACATTATTTTGGATATACTAACGGATGCTCGTTCTTATTAATTTAATTGCTCGCCATTACAGCATGCAATGCATAGCTAATTAAACTCGAATGAAAATAAATGTACTTCGACATCGGGATCCGACCGCGGGGCCGTTCAAGAGTGATGATATTATAATTACTGCCTAGAGTGGGCGAAATGCGCCGTGTATTTATTAAGCGCGGTTTAGTGACGTAAATATATTATTGATAAATACTTTTACCGCTTCGTACAATCGGGATCCCTACACGTTCAATTCTGATTTGCCCAATGACAATGGTTCCCAGATTATGCATCAATGATTATAATTATTATCGATGAGATCCAATCATCGCATCGAGAGATCACTTTCTCGCCCGAGTAATTTGATTTTTCCAAAATTGTACCCACTTTCTCGACAAGCAACTCTCGGCATACTTAGTGGTGTTGTCGTCGAGCGACCTCACCCAGATCTGCATACTCCGACGATAGCAGTCTAGTACCTAAACTCTGGCAAACCTCTGACAAGGGCCTCGGTAATGAATTCGGAAAGAGCAATCAGTAGCGCACCCCGGCAGGGATGTCTTCGGAGTCGGAAAGCAGCGCTCCGGCGGCGCTCACGGAACGAGGAGGGTAAAGTAGCTCCGTTTCAGAGGCAGGGAGGAAGCAGGAAGGAAAGGGGGACGAAAGAGGGCGGATGTGACGCGGAATGATGGAGCGCGGACCGTGGAGAAAAATGAGAGTGGCGGAAAGGCGAGGGTGGAGGGACGCTGATGGATCGGTGCTCCTCCCTTCGTTGCACCCTCTCGCGGCTCTCTCTCTCTCTTTCTCGCTCTCTCGGTTTCCAAACCCCGCCGACTTCCACCCCTGTGAGCCACCCTCCACGTTCAGGCTCGCGCTCCCAGGGGTGGAAAAGCCCCGCAATATTACTCATAGTCGGTGGGCCTCGCTTTTCTCTCTGTTTCTCCCTTTTTCTCCGTCCCCCTTGCTCCCGCGTAGCGCATTACGTTCGCCATACCTCCGACCATCGTCGTCTCGCTACCGTGGAGAACAGGGAGCCCTAGGTTCGGATTATTTATTCATAGTCGATTTTCTGAAAATAACATCCAATTTTGCGATTCTTTGCATCGCTATTTAAAACTTTCGATGAAAGTGCGAGATATAACATGCTCCCTATAAAAGTGATGTCGCAACTGTATGTTGCATTCGTGCTCTCCCAAATTGAATCGATGGAAATGTCACTGATTAAAGCTAAATTTCATCGAAGATTAGCGAGTATTTCGGTGAAAACATTCACACTTTACTCCTCTTATATTTTACTAAATAAATATAAAAATAATTCTTAATAATAATTCTTAATAATATTTTCTAAATAAATATAGAAATAAATACAATTATAAGTTTTCACTCAATCATTAATTAATTCTTTTCAAAAAGATTTTATGCTTTCGGTGTTGCACTTATAATTGAAACAGCTGCTTATCAATAAAAAATGTCAATACACTGATTCTATTTTAAAAAAATAATACGCAAGATTAGAAAAGAAGACATCAAGAATTGATGAGAAATCAATTAGTTTTATCCCATTGAAATGTTAAGTTAAAAAGCGATAAATCGTTTATTTGTTTAATCGATTCGATCTTAAGCGACAAAATCCGTTTTATTTATATTTATCCGCGCTTATGCTTTCAGTTAAAATCTCAATGACAGTGATAAAATTCTTTTATACGTTATTGTTATAAAAATGTTTGCCTCTCGTCGTGCAATCTTGCATGTTATACGACAAATCTGTTAGCCAACGAGTCACCAACAAATCCCTATATTTATTTGTTGTCTGATGCAAAACCCATATGTTTTACACCTACCTTTTTTGATCCGATAAATTATAAGCTTGCGTTGCAGCGGATTCCCGTCATCCGTCTGACACATTTGCCGAACGTATGATTGGACAACGAGCACTGATCGGAATTACGCGTCGCTTTTACGGTTCTGACTTTTCACTCGATCAGTAAATTTGGAAAGTATCGGGCGACAGCTTAAACATAATCCTGACTAGAAGCGTATGAGATTTATGACGTATCTGCAATAATCCAAAACTGATTGTCATAATATCATTAAACTGATTTTAGCATATGATTGAGTGTGGCTACAAGTAATGCGTAGCTTCTTCTCCGGGTTCATAAGGGGATAAGGAAGCATAATATATAACAAGTTTGTTTAAAAATAATATAATAAATTTATATACAATATATAAAAGAATTATACATGTTTTTATACATGTTTTGCGCAGAGATAAATAATCTTGATATTGTGCTTTATTTTCTTATATCTAAATATGCTATTTTTATTTCTAGAAAAAAAGACAAGTAATAGAGGTAGAAAAATATCAATGACATGCATGAAATTAGAAAATTTTCCAACAGTTTTTCCTTGTATTTCAAGAAATTGTCTTATAATTCTGAATGATTATCGCGTCGTGTAAAGGCGCGATATTTTTCCGAGTGTACTCGAAAATTAATCAACTATACGGACGGCTTTAGCCAAAATTACTCTCACGACGGAAACTCGCGTGGGGGAGGATAGTCTGACTATCGGCTGGCAGTGAGACTGAGCTTTTGCATCGTCCGCGCGATTCGGCTGGTGGCAGCACCGACCGCCATTACTCAACTATTCACTCGGTAACGCAATCATACGTCACAAAGGCCTTTCATTTGCAAGCGCATTGTGGAAACCCGGCGATATTAATTGCCGCGCCTCGTTACCCTCTCCAGTCCCCCCTTCCTCTCCCCCGTTCCCTCCCACCCTCCCGCGGGAGTTCTCGACCGCCCCCGCAGCCCACATTCAGCACCTACCACCCCTGTACTGTCTACCCGACCCCGCGAGTCCCTCTTCCACGAGCCAGAGCTCCGAATATTCCCCGTATTACGTATTCCACTCTCATACGGTTCTGTCCTGTGTTGGCAGCAGAGCACCCCTCGATTTCGCCCCCGTGTCCCCTATGCAAACTCGTCGCACAGGCGGCTGCTTCCAAACACTCGCGCGCGCGACAAACGCAACCCCAAAAGACCGTCTAAAATGTTCGCGGGTACAAGAGATGTTTTTTAAACACGCCATTTGTCAGGTGACTCTGAATGTCGCGAAGCAATGATACGGCGGTAGCGGATGACGAATTCCGAGGCGTAATGTTTTTGCGCATTATATTGCATCGATCAATTCATTTCAAGGGTGTAGCGCGATCGGCGAGTCAATATTTATAGGCAGACAAATTTATTTATCTAACAATTTACAGATAATATGTTTAATGAAGAGAGATTTTTATACATTGATTAATTGATTGTGTAGATTTTTCAATTTTACATACTAGTTACGAGCTAAAGGAAATATGATGAATAAAAACATCATTAATTGTGTTATATTTAAATTAAACATTCATTAATATTTTCAGCGGAGAAAATCTACTTTCGATTACAATAGTTTGTCAAATTGCCATTTTTTGCCTCTTCTACTGAAATAAATTTTTGCTACTTTAACTGTTCGCTTGGCAGAACATGACCTTATTGGGTATACGAGCGTGAAAGGCTCTCAAAGCATTCTTGCGTGTGACAAATACAAACATTTACAAACGCCACTCCACTCATCATTGCAGATTAATCTTGCCGCAGTGGCAAGAGAATACTGTTATCTCCCGTAGATGAATAAAGCAAAGTTAAAGTTGATTAGCCCAGTTCTATATGCCATTTTTCTTGTCGATGAACATCGATGAATAACGACGCAAATAGTCTATCATACATTACGACGATAAAAATTAAGATTTCTATTATAAATGAATAATTACTATTATCATTATTTTATTCTTATTTCCTTCATTATTATTTACATTACCTTAATATGCCGCCAACTTATCTAATTTATCATTTGCAAATTTGAATTCGTTACAAAAATGTTTTCAACGATCATGAAAATTTTTGACACTTAAATTATAAAGTTGAAATGCTAAATAATATCGATATCATTATATCTAAATTAATTGAATTTATTAATCGAATCAAAGTTATTTCGCATTACGCATCAATACGTTTATCCATCCATATTAGGTCGATAGATCTTATAAATGTATCACCTATCATGCTGGATGACACCTCTGAAAAATGGCGGTCAGTCGTAGATATGCTGAGGATTGAAGCGACGCGACAGATTCCAATGCGTTTGCCTTTGAATCTGTCGATCCTCGTCAAAGTTCGGAGGATCTCGTATAAAGCTTCGTCACAGCTGCCTGGTGGAACGGAAGATGGAGATTGGATGAAGAAGGTTACGGCAGCTGCTGATCCAAAAACAGCGGATTCGTGAGCTCGAACGCGTAAAAAAAATCGATGCTTGACGTTTGACGGATCATCATTATAACAAAAGGGAAGGCTCTGTTTTTTTCACGCTTCTTCTTCTCTCTCGAACCTTCAGTTGACTTGATCTACGCTCTATCCTTTTGCATCTCACAACTACAGCTCAAGAACAAAGATATCAAGTTGATGGATATCTGTCGGACTATTTCGAACCTATTCTACCTGCTAAATGTAATTAATTTCTTCATTCTCTATGTGCGCGATAAAGTAGGAAATAAATATATAATTATATATCGACTTCTATAGCTATAATATTCCCTTATAGTAATTAATAAAGTATACACAATTACAAATAATTCGTATTTGTATTTTTAATTAATAGGTAAAATTGATATTACAAGTTTACATTGCAATCTTTGTTTCAAAGCTATTATCTAAGATTACAAGACTATTCCAAGGCTAATGCTAAGAACAATTTTATTCAACGGAAAGGAGACTATTAATCACTTTCTGGATGGTTCTGCTACTGAAGAAAAGTAATTATGATGTCCTAAAATACCATCGCAAACTTTTAACTAGAGACGTATAAAGTTGGCACAAAGATAAGAATATTTTAAAGGTCTTCTCAGAAAATCTCATACGTAGCACTTAAATGTATTTTAAATACTTCTCGTCGTGTGATTCTAAATAAATATATCCCATTATTTCTTTGATTTAATGCTTTTATAATTAATTTTTTTCGCCATCGTTTAGAGCCGTGTGAAACAATTCTATCACTTTTAGCATCTTTATCTCAGAGTCGCCTCTTTAGATTTGATAACTGAAATTTAGTAACCAGTTGTTTTACTTGCGCCTGCTTTGGGCATGAACAAAATGGGCTCTTTTCACATTATGTATCCGGCATATTATGTATCCGGCCTTACCTACCTATCCACGCAGGAGCAAACCGGTCATCATCATTACGTTGCCAGGAATCGCAATATTATGCTTTATCTCAGTAGCACTTCTTATATATAGTAGTTATATGCGCGATACAAAGGGGGTACAGTAGACCATTAAATATGCAAGGGTCGAATTTGAATAATGAGATCTTAATGATACTGTTGTAACTCGGCCGAAAGTAGAAGCTGTATTCGCAATAAGCTTCAGAAATGACATCGCAAATATTGGACGATCGATGTTCTGTGAAGACAATATAATAGAAGAGAATCGTTTAAACTCGAAAAATAAAATACGCCACAATCGCCGCAAATTAGTCGACTCATAATAATCAATTATTAAGTTTATCGTACTTTAATCGACAAAAAATGACGATAAATGATTAATTAATTGACTTAAGCTTACGTCTAACAAGTTTACGTTAAAAATTAATGGTGACAGACCTATTGTGTATATACGTCCTCCTCGTCCTTAACTTGTTCGTATAATGTATTGAAAAATTTAACGTATTCTTTTGTTGAACAGAATAAAATATTTTTAAGAATTTTTTGGAAAGCTCGAGATAGTCGTCCCACTTTGCACACTTTATTTGTTCTTGCCGTTGCAAAATAACGGTAAGCTATTTGGAAACCGAAAGACGTTAATAATGACCGTGTCAAGCGGTGAAATACAAGTTGGCAAACGGGACAATGCCGACAGATAGTCAGTGAACCGTTTATTAATCGCGTATGTGCTACAGATAACTTTTACCGAAATTGAAAATGTCACGAGTCACGTATCGTCCGTGAAAAAGCTAAAGCGGCCGCTGTAATTCAACATTGGATTGATGAAGATGGGTTCTGATTACATTATTTGCTCGCGCGTTTGTTTCTGCAGAGGGGTAACGGTAAAGTCTGAAAATTGAAGAGCATTAATAACGGTTGGATTGCCCGATCGAACTCGCGGGAGGCTGGATGTGAAAGTGGAATGAGGAACGATCCGCGGGTGGGTGAGTGTCACGGAGGGAGCACGGATGAACCGTGAAGAGGGATGAAGGGGGAGGAGGGGGAGCGACAGGGGGAGCGCTAGGAGAGAGTCTTGCGAGGCCTCGGGAGGGTGAAGCGAATAGACGTAGCTGCTGGACGCCGCCGTGTAATTTATTTCCCTTCGCTTCCGCGTCGCGGACGAACGTTGGATCGACGGGGGGTTACCCGCGTGTGCTACACGCCCCGATGAACCAATCCTATACTGCCACCACAGTCTTTCATCCGCGAACTACCCTCGGAAGAGCGGCAAAAATTTTAAGAAAATCGCAAACCGTGATAAATCATGCTGACGCTCTTACACAGCGAGTGAAACAAAGGTCCAGAAGAAAATGTCGTATAAGCAAGTTCTATCTCTTCGATTCAATTAAAAACCAAGTCATCAAGTATTTATTATTATAATTGATATATTATATACATTTTATAATATTATATATAATAAGATTTATATATAATAAATTTATATATAATAAAATTTAATTTGTTTGAGAAAGAGAAAGAGGAAGAAAAAATTATATATATTGAAATTACAAAACTATAAAGAATTATATTTTGCATATAATACTTGCAAGCTCTATAGTTGTAGAGTAATAATTTACCTCGTCTTTCATCAAGAAAATGGAACGACCAATCAAACAATTACTTACTTTCCATCCGTTAAACGCTAGAGCGATTAATGTTCGGTCAAAAGTTGTTACCAGCAAAATGGTATTTTTCTCTCGTTTTTTTATCGGTCTATGCGTGCACCATTCTTGCTGAAATTCGACGAAACGAGAATGATACTTTGATAAAGGAGTTGGTGTTGCACAATGTCAGGTGTTGGTGCGCTGCCGGCTCTAATTAAAAAGCCGTGTCGGCAGCGGCATCATGGAAGACCCCAGGACGTAACCTTTTTTTCGTTATTTTTTTTCATTTTTGAAATGGCCGCTCGTCGAGCACGCTTATATAATACCAACAAGCTGCAGAACCATCCCCAACCCTTCTCGTCTGTACCACACGAGCTCTCTGGTGTTAACGCCCACACGTTGGTGCTTTCACAATAATTCTCCGCACCTTTCGCAATTCGGACACAATAAAAACTCTAGCGAGACAGTTTGGCGTGCAAGTGTGATGTAGGAGTTCTCGCGTTTTTTTTTTCTTTTTTTTCCCGAGTCGTACCGCACTGCGGAAATTTTATAGTGATTCGCATAGAGACACGCTGTATAAAGATACGGGATTTAATACGTATTTCGATCCCGGTAGGTCAAAGTCCCGAAGGGACACGCATCCCGAAAAGAAGGGAGAAGGAAATCCGCGCATCATCCGAGGAGATACGGGGCATCATTCGCATCAGCGACAGCGTCAGCCAAGTCGGACACAGAGACTACACGCCATGATCCGGTCCGATATGAGTGACATCCCCTTAAATAGCATGCCCTTCCAATCCGTCGCAGCGACCCCTTAAACTGAACTGAATTGAACGGAACACCACCCCTACCCAGAGCCAATAGCTACAACAGCCCAAGTGCGGAGACCTACTCGTATTATCCACAGTGACAGAATGGCGGAGTTATTAATGGCCGCGACAGTGACAAATGACGAACTGTCGGCGCAAGCAAGACTGATATCATGGCGGCCTTCGTTCCTCTCTTCATTCCCCTCCCGCTTGTGTTTCCCGTCTCCCTGTTCTCTGCTCCCTCGTGGCTGTCGCACGGACCGTCTCTGTTCATCCCCTTGCCCTCGATTCGACCTTCTCTCGCATCTCCTTCGTCAAACCGTCCTTGCGGGAACTACGGGTGCACAGTGTCCGCGCAAATGCGGAATGGCGGACGATAAATCTGGCGTTCCTTTGATTAGCGCCTATGATCGAGGGATCAGTTTACGAGAAGCATACCACAAATGGTTTTAGGTGTTATCTATTTATACACGAGTTTAATCCGGATAAAAAAAGATTTGATTTGCATGAACGTTCGAGAATATTCAAGCGTTTTTCCAATTTAGATAAATATCCGCAAACTAAAATCATTAAATGTGTGGTCATTGAAAACTTACGTGTATGTAAAATATAATATTTTAAACACTTACATGTCGATCCAAAAAATTAGTTTAGTATTTCTTTTAATTTACAAAGAAAATTCGATTAAATAGAGTAAATCTGGCTAAATAAAACAAGAGTGCGCGACACACACGCGAGACACGACGAAATAAAATCATGTTGTGTACAAAATCAAAATAAATATATTTACAGATTATCCACGGCGGTAAATCATATGCGGTTTGAATAGACAGCAGGAGGTCTGGTCTTTGGGAAGGCGCTCTGGGCTCTCTGTGCACCCTCTCCACCAACTCGTCTCTCTTCCACTCTCCCCTCTTCTCCTCCGATGGTTCTTCGGCCGCTGCTTTGTATTCTGCGTTGCTTGTGCGCCCTCCCCCTTCCTTCCTCGGCATCGTCTCAAACTCCACGATTCTCTCATCCCTTTCCACTGATCCTCCCCCCCTCCGCCAACCCTCCCATGTCCTTCTCACCAAAAACCCTCATCTTATACGTCGCGTCCTCGTCCTCCTTTTCTACGTCGCTTTCGTTTTTCTTCTTCGTTGTCTTCGTCTTCGTCCAGCTCCTTCCGCTGAAGATGCCTGAAGCTTCATCCTAAGGCGACTTGATCCACCCCCTTTTCATCCCTCAGACATTGCCACGCCAAGTTCTTTGATCCCTGTCGAGCGCGCAACTTCGAAGGATCACCACCAAGATTTTCGAAAGAATTCATAACTTTGACGGAGTCTTAGTAAAGAAGATTTCACGCCTCGCGTGTAGTGGTGTCTCGGGGATAAGATGGGTTATATTGTTCACAGCGCGAAGAGAAAAATGTTACGAAAAAGTTGGCTGGAGATGGACCCGGACAGCTTGATGATTCATACTCGCGAAAGTATGAAATTCATCAAAAACTGACCTGCGTAAGAAGAATGATGTAGTATTACACGTCTCTACGTGCGAAAATATTTACGAAAAAATATTCTGAGTTTATACTTTACTATTTGTCAAACTTTGAAAAGTCGCGAGTCGACAAACATGTTATTATACGTATACGATATTAAAAGAATAGTCGGCCGTTCGTGTTACATCATCGATCGGCGAGTCGAACAAAGAGGAAACAGAGCGCAAGAATTAGAGAAACGAGCGGGAGAGTGGAAGAAGGAGCGCGCAGGCCTGATCTGTTCATGAACGCAGAAATCCCTCGTGGCAGCCTTGGGGTTCCGAAACATCAGCGTGATTGCGTTCCTTCGCGAAGGTATTCCATTACCGGGTTGAGCGAGTGCCCTCATCCCTGTTCCACCCTCCTGAACTGCCGGACGTTGAGCTACGCTGTTCTCGACCCAGACTCGCCCATACACGCAACACCGAACATCGACATGCAAACTAGATCTACAATCTTTGGTCCAGCGAAGATGAACATTAGATTTATCTCTGGTAGGTGTTATCGAAAAATTATATATACATGCTGCGCGAGATGAATACTTTACTGAATTAATATTTTTTTCGCAGCATTTTCAAAATGAAAAACGACATGAAAATGCTTAGAATATTATTTAAATTTAAAAAATTATCTCATTTCTACAAAATGATAACGTTTACAAATAATAACATTTGCATGTGAATAACAAATTTCACTTGTAATACATTTTCATGCAAATTGATTCCATAATTCAATATCGATTTATTCACAAACCTCACTTTTATAATAAAATTATTTATCCATGTCGAATATATATATATATATATATATATATATATATATATATATATCAGTTAATGCGATAAATTTCATAAAAAGAAAAGAATTGCCTATCGAAGGTTCTGAACTATTTCAGCACATCCTCCAATGTTCAGTTTGCTTCAAAGTTTAATCAGAAATTGGTATAGGGATGCCTGTCCTGTTTTCATTAACATTCCACAAATCCTGCAACAAATTAAATTACTTCACCATTGCTGGGAGTAATGAATATCGGTGTGGGGTGGCAGGAAGTGGTGGAGGATCCTGAACGACAAGCTTTGCGGGGAGCAGGCAGATAATCGATTGGTCTCGAAAGTTGAGTTTATTCGTGCATATAATGAGTCGTGTCGCTTGCAATTATTTCCGCTACGCGTTATAGCTTTCTTTAAAAAAATTAAAAATTTTTAACCTGCTTTAATTTTATAAGATATATAATCAATAATATTTAACATAGCGTTCTTTCCTTATTAGTGTCATCTATATCTTTACAATTAAAAAGCGTTGCGCAACAAAAAGAGAGAGAAAAATATACATATTCATTATTATAAGAGAAAAATATACATATTCAATATTATAAAATATATTCAACATATATTATATTATTTTAAAATTCAAATATATATGTTTCTCGATAGAATCGACAAATCTTTTAAATTTTCTGAAAAAAAAACGGTAAAATAAAATGAATATATGTCCAAAATAACATTATCATCATTCCTCGAGCCTTTTTAGTCCGCAACTGTTGGTCTATGTATGTGGCAATGACATAATTCGTATGTACGTTAGGTAGATATGGATACCATGCTAGGCTGCGTAGGAAGCTAGATTCCACGACACTGAGCGGGGAATAGAAATGGCGGTACGGCAGAGGCGAGGGGTCGGGTAATGGGGTTTGCTGGGAGTGACGCGGGAGCTAACCGAGCGGAATCACGAGCTCCCAGAAATCGAATCCATGCGTCACCCAAGCCTGCCAACACCATCTGCAGCTAGCGAGTTCCACAGACCTTAAGTTTCGGTGGCAGAACCGGGAATGTCATCTACCAGTGAGGAAAAATCGGCAACCGCCCGATAAATAAAATAGAAATCGAGATTTGCGTGTAACGTACGATATATCGTTAAAGTATTTTTTTTTTTAATTAATCTATTTCAATTAATTGCATGCGTCGACATTTTTTATTTTATTGTCATACAAATCGAAATATAATTAATATAAGCGCATAACGCAACAACAATATCTACAAAGGAGGAAGATATAATTGTCAAATATATATTGAAAATCTTCAACTGCTTTGAAGAAAAAGGTGGCAAGCGAAACGGAGAAATTTCAACGGCAACAAACAACAAACAGGCAATTGCTGCGGAGCGAAATTCCAGGCAACCCCCTGGACAACTTAAGTAACGTCTCGCTCTCGTCCGCTTCGCGCTCCAACGTAAATGATGGCGCCCAGTATTATCTATTGTGCGCCCATTCCATTTAATATTGTATTCCATAACGCAAACAAAGGTAAAATGCGAATTAATGTACTCGATTTATCACGCTTTTGTTGCGCGCCGGGACGCGAGCGAACAACGCCGGGCGAACCCTGGCTTTGCCTCGCTCTTTCCCCATCACTGCCTGTAACTACCACGCAAAACGCTGCGGCGTGTGGCGGATACGATACTTTGTAAGTTTCGACGCGAGCGAGAAATATTCCCGCAAGTGCACACTGCGCCGCAATCACGCGACAATTGTATCTGTTCTTTCGAATATCCCTGCAAAATGTTTCGCATTGTGCATTTTCACTAGCTATATTTATTCGATTGTTTCATTTCTGATGTATCGCCCGGTATATATTTTTGCGCATAAAGACGCTAAAAATATCAGGGTCGTTAAAATTGACATTTGTAATTATAATCGAGAGATTATAATTAAACTTTTTGATTTTATAGCCGAGAAAGTGAAGCGTCAGAAATATTCAAATGTCAAGAGGTCAGGAGGTTCACGGCAATTTTTTATAGATTGCCGAAATATTGAATTTCTCGCTGAATATGAAAATATTATAAGTTTCAACATTTCAGATGACTTTTTTTTTTGACGAGAAGGAGAAAAAGAGATTAATCGTAAACGACATGGGTGACGACCAATGATGAATTTCTCGGCAAGTTTACATAATTTTCGAAAGTACATAATTTTCTACATTTTTTAAAAATTGTGAACACAACGAAATATTGTACCTTGAGAACAGGTTGAACGGAGGTAAACGTACCGGGGAAGGACGAAGGAGGGAAGAGTCTAACTGGTCGAAAATCCAGGAGGACCATTTTTCTTCTCAATTCGCGGAGAGACTGCGGCCCAAAAAGGATTGGGAACCACCGCAGATGACGCTTTCTTCCCTCATCTTTTTCTACCTCCGATTCCCATCTTCCTCTGACGTATTCTCCCTTCAGAGCTTCGTTCTACGAACGTTTGTAATCCTCACGTAGGATATGCTGTGACTAAGAGAAGAAACGGCAGCGCTTTGATGTGTCACATGAGTTAGAATATATGCAATAAAAGCGTAAGTGTTTAATAGCAAAATTGAAGATGGGCGTCCTCGTGTATGCGTCTGAGAAATTTATTCCGCTTTAAAAAAATTATACGCCATGTATCTATTTTTAAGTTTCACAATTGTAGATTTTTTTCATACACGAATGTCGCTAACGTGTGACTCGCAACAGATTACACGATTAATCTTATATACGTTGAGTAATAGTTTTGACACAATGACGCTGTTGTTTTTTCTTTAAATGAGAATTTAGGACGAAGCTCCGAGGAAAAGTTGTGTATTTAAAAATTTGAATTTGCTGCTACACGCACACTTAAATTTTACATGCTAAAGATATCGATAATTAATTTTTATGACGAAACAAAATATGTGTATACGTATATAACGTAAATCTACCCGAAAGAGATTTTATCACGAACTTACTGGGCATTCTCGACTTGTCGCATCTATCATCGTTCTTGCTTTGACTTCCACGTTCTTTCACTCGAGAGTCATAGTTTCTCTGATATCCTTTATGTTACTTCGATAAATATAACTATAAATCCGCAAAGCGTTGACGCAAAAATTGAAATACTAAAAGGAAAACTTTGCTTTTTTCGAATCATATGCTTTTTCCGTTGCTCCAGAAGCAAAGTGGGAAAATGGCCAAATTGTAGTTACCATCCAACGAATAAGGTTGATAAACAGTTGCAACTGTATCTTTTTCTAAGGATTCGTTCTTGTACAATGCCACGTATAATTTTTACTTCTTATTCGAAAAATATTGCGAGAACGTACATGATTAATTTTTATCAAAAAATTATTAGACATCAATATTTTAGCCACAAATTTGCGGCTGAAATCCCGCGATTTTGCAGAAACTTTCGATGATGTCATTGATGACGTTCAAGAAAGAGAGAGAGAGAGAAGTGGTAAAAAAGAATGAATATCCGAAAGATGAGCAGAAGCGGAGTTTGAATGCGCGGCAGAGAAGATCAGAGGGTTTTCGTGGCAGAGTGATTGGTAGCACCCGTTAGTTTAATCATCACGCATTAGCCGAACTACCCCTTACCCTGAATTCTAGCCCACTTTCACCCTCGAATACCGCGCTACTCATTCTGTTCGCTCTACGCCATCCTGTTTGCTCCGTTCTCATTCATTTCCTCTTACGTTTTGGTATACTCGCCGCCGTTTGTTACGCGACGTTTTAACTTCCGTCAGAATCTCGCTTCATCTTATCTAAACACAATTGAGTGAGATATATATATATAGATCTAATTTCTTGCTTCCAACTCTTTTCGAAATTGAATTAAATATATTAAATTATTACATTCTCATTAAAAATATTGTAATCTATATGCATGTATATAAAATATTTATCTATAAAATTAAAGTTAGAAAACAAAATTATTAAAGCACAAATATGAAAATTATATTCTATATAAAAAGATCGTTTTCGTATTTCTTTGTTATATCGCTATTGAAATTGCTGTACAATAAAAGATACATGTGAAATAGCTATATTGACATAAGCAATATCATAACAGTGCAAACACAATAAACAAAAGCAAAATGTTCTTTATATGTAAAAATCATAACGTAATAATGTAATAGCAGATTAGCTTTCCACAGTTTCATTTATTTATGAGTATATATATTTATTGTTAGCGAGTAAATTCTCCATCATAATGAGCAGCCGCAAAGAAACGGAGGTACTTTGACATTTGCGATTTGATTGATTCGTCGATCATGCGATCGTTGCAAAGTTACGTCAATTGTACATGATTCTATAAATGTTTATCAAGTGTCCCACATGAGAAAGAGAGAAAGAAAGAGAGGGAAGAGAGGAAGTTTTTACAACTTTGTATCGATTCATGTCAAGACATTTTTCAAACAAGTCATCTAGATGCCACTTCGAATGTGTCGCGATATATCGCGACTGTGCCATTTCGACACATCGGTCGGTCGTAGATAGTTATCGGTGTGAAAATAACGTGGTTTATACTTAATGACGTGCGCGCGGCGATTCGTGATAGGCGGCACACGGTTGCAGATTAAAATTTGATAACAGTATCAACCACCTGCTACGTTTAACTTTAACAATCGCGTGGATACTGACAATTATTTAGTTGTATTCTTACTTCATCGTATCAATCGGCCATATAAAAGTATTTTACGTATATCTTATGACGTGGAATACAATTCATTTCGAATGCATTGCACACATTTAATTAATAGAAATAATGCTCTTGTGCAAGATTTGTGCAAATTTTATAAATTTTCTATCGCGTGCGCGATCGAGGACCATGAAAGACATTTCATATTTACAATATAGTCGAAAAAGAGAGAGAGAGTAGGAACTTGAAAAGTATAATCGAAAGAATTTATCTCACGTAAAGATCGTACAACGATTTATGGCTCGTTTCGAGACGCTATTCTTCAAGTTTTCCTTGCATCCTTTTTCGTATTTCTTTCCTCGTAACTCTAAAATCGCATTATTAGATGTGAAATTACTTGCATTCTACGATCCATTATTTGTACGCGTATTATGGTTCGTGTGTCAAAAATTAAACACCATTAGTACGACAGGCATGCACAACTGTGATGTAAACAAGCGGGAGGTGCTCTTAATGGTTGTGGCACGGTGATGATTTTCACCGGGTGCAAAAACACAAGGACTATAGAGGACCATTAATCAAATCGAATCAATGAGACCGTTAAAGGAACTCATTTTGCCACTTATTCATCTATCATTATTAGAGCCTGGGACCATCTGTTGCGATGATCGCTGCTATCTGCTAACAGTTTATCTTTTCACACAACGGAATCTTCTCCTTCAAGCTACTAGACTTCGCCGCCCTTTCAAGGCTACCGAGGCACAAGTATTTCGTCCTCCCCTTCTTTTTTCTTAAATAAAGACACGAGAGAAAGAACTTCAAATTACATATCTCGTTGTATCACGATATAATTACGATGCGCGAAGTGAACGAGCAATATTGAGCAATTAGCGAGCGACTAAAATAAGACGTTACAAGCTTTTTAAAAATGTAGATATGTAATAATATATCTCTCCCATTTCATGAAAATTATAGTCCGCTGCGCACTCGTGCAGTAACGAGCGCGTTGTTAAAAAGGCGAGGAAATACTTTATCTACGCGCGATACGCGCAATATGCAATTTTTTTCACCGGGCATACACGACACGCAACTTTCCGTTGGATGATTCAACGGATAATGGACATTTTATACTCCTTTTTTTAACGCGAGCTTTTTTAACACAGCTTTAGTCTCTAGCAAAGATATATTTATATGTATAACGCAAATTGGCGTTTTTAATAGAGAAACTTTATTGCATGACGTATAAAAAAAGGAGCCATTCTCACACATCGTTCTCTTCACAGTTCGTATTACACAGGTAGATTATCTATCTTTGCTATCGGAACTTGACGAGTTTTCATATAACGCATTCAAACATAAATCGCGAATTATAAGAAGGCTTCCGCCCCTCTCGAAGGGAAATAATTTCATCGCGGTTGGATTTCATTTCAGATATCGAGATTCAACCACATTCGCAAGCATTTCTTCAAGAATCAGCTATCGAGGCCGCAAAGTCTTCCGACGGCCTTCGACATTCATCGTAACTGAAGCAGAGCGAATCTTGCGATTGAGTTTTACGACTCGAGAATCCGCGGGGTGTCGATGAGAGAAGCGAAAACGGAGCAGAGTCTCACAGACGGCTCCACTCGCCTTCGAGATCGAGGCGAATGACTCCCAGAGCTCAGAAGGGCTTGCTTATAAGGGGTTATGACGAGGTTATGCAAAACAAATGCCCAAGGGAGTACCTGCTGCGGTCCAGTTTTGATGCTTGAATAGTGTGACCGGGGGTTCGGCGAGGAGTCGAGGCGACCTGGGCAGGTTGTATTCCGTCTCACGTTGCCCTTCTGCACCTTGAAACTTCAAAATACAACGGGCGAATCAATGCATACGCGATGATTTACTGCCCGGATACCCGGAAAAGCTTTGCGAAATTTCAAATATGCAAGATTGTAAGACTCAAGGACCCGACTCTAGAGTTCCATGTCTCACCTGCCGAACGAGAGTTACAAAGCAGAGTACGTGGAGTATGTTTTAAGCTTAATTCGTAGACTGAGAGAAAGACAAAGATTTGAGATTCTCCTCTCTCTCGCTGGCAAAAATATTTAAGCTGTAATTAGATATAATTCTCTGCTATAAAATATAAACGAAAAAGATATTTCGCAGAAATATCATCTTACAAATATATATTTTCAATCTTTTTTTATTTAATTAATAATAAAACAATAATTAATAAATTTTAATTAAAGTATATTAATCTAATTTAAAAAAATCGAATCAAATTAATTTCATTAAGCTGAAACTTGCATTCTCTTTTAACAAGCTTGCTTAATAACTCTTCTTCGTTTACATTTATAATAATATATCGCAAATGATTCATAAATGTGCCGTAATCTTATTTATAAAAATTATCGTCGTAAACAATTTTCTTCTTATTTCGATCGTACGAAAGTCTGTCCGCTAACTTAATTTATGCCACTTCAGTCCAGCCCTTTTAATATCTGCACTGTTCACTTCGATTTCCCAGTCCGCCTTCCTTCTGCTCGATTTGATCTTATTTTTACTCTTCGCTTCTCCCGTTTATATTCCTCCTACCTTACCCTACTCTCTATTAGTTCCGGCCCACCAGAATAGACGGATTCCTCTACGTTTTGATTTATTGCCGGTCAACCCCAACAAACTTGCCTATTGTATTTTCGGAATACGCAAATTGCGAAATTCAAGGTCCCCGAAAATCAAGAATTTTACCTCATAGCTAACACGGAAACGCGCATTACCTGGTTCAGTTGTAAGTAAAATTTCTGAGTGTACGGTTGTTCACTTCCATCATCTACAACGTATTCGTCTAATGACTCATCATCTGCAACGTCATCGAAATGTGCAGAATATGGTGTGTATTAATTTTCAATCGGAGACTGAAAGAGGACACAGCTCTCTCTCTCTCTCTCTCTCTCTCTCTCTCTCTCTCTCTCTCTCTCTCTCTCTCTCTCTCTCTTTCTTCTCCTCTTTTTAACGTATAATAAAAGCCTCATTAAAAGAATGAATTTTCTCATGTGTTAATTATGATAAACTGATAAAAGAAGTATATCTTTCAAAGATCGCGGATCTTAATGCAAAATGTATCGGAAAAGTATATCGAGCGCGAAGCGTCGGCAGTTAATTTTCATTCGAAGTACCAGCGATTAGAGTTTCGGCGTTAGGTATCGATGTGGTACCGATAATGGCGCGTGATATCCACAGAGTAGCTGTATACACATGATGTATAGGAAGTAATATTTTGGGAGGCATGAGCGATATATCTTCCCGCGGCGTTGGTTCATGATGCTGATATCAGTATCACGGTTATCGAAAATATTTTGAAATCTATGATGCATCTATAGGGCGCGCCGGTCTTTCATGCTCCTTCTCTATTGAAATTTCGCAGATCCAATGCCAGATTTATACATACCTGATTTATACATACCTGAGAAATTGATTGCAGCTGAGAATTAATTTTCAAAGCTATCGTATAAAAAGAAATATATCCTTTACCAAATGTAATTTATATTTTCAATTGAAATATTTTAAATTTCTTTAATTATATATACATTATTGTACATTCCTTAATTATACGTTCATTTAAATCTGGAAATCGTACATAGATTTTCCCTTTTCAAAAAATTGACATATTAAAATAAATTTTTATAAAATTATTAATAAAACATATTTATATTGAAAGTCTCGAATACGTGTGCTATGACATTTTTTTAAAAATGTCGAAAATTATGGAGGAAATACTTCTCAAAATCGTAACGTGAGCCACATACGAAGAATATACACCAAAATGTTATTATTACGTGCTCAAATGATCACGCTGAGGAAAAAAAGCAATCATGAAAGAGTGTTTTGACATTCTCGGTAAAGCAATTATTTTCTCGTGCCAATCTCTTGCTCATGTAGAATCCTTCTGTCGGCCCTTTTTGCGTACTTTTTTGTTCCACTCGCGAAGAAAAGGGCAAAGTTATCACAAGAAAACTCACTGTTACTCTACCCTCCGGCATTAAATGCGCGACGATGCGATAGCGGCGATAGTCATACTTATAATTAGAGGAGTCAGCGAAATGATTTATGACGCACACGTGGTGTACGCACTGCTTTCGTAAATATACTTTCTTTATTCGTTTTCGCTCAGGCATATACATTTGTTGAGGGGCTTGGTCTTGATTAATATTTCGAAATACTGTATTCGGTCGGCTTATTCCTGTGTCGAAGAGATCACGAAATTATTAGCGACGCGACATTGTACTTTGTAAAGTAAAATGAGCGGCCAAATTACTATCATTGTTATACAGGTGCACTTGAAACAATCGCGAACAAAGTATGTCTCTCTTTATTTCTCGACATGAATTAAAATTTAATTCCAGATCGGTAAAATTACAAAGTGTTACTAAACTGCACAGCAATATTTTTCAAAATGTTAATCCGCTGTTACTTTTGCTGTTTCTTTTAACACACATACTTGTTGGCGCAGAACATGTATATACTTTACGTCTTAACATTATATCTTTATTTTCACGATTTCTTTCAATATCTTACTTTTATTAAATAAGAAAAATTAAATATTCCATATATATCCTTTTCATGAGGATAAATAAAGAAGATTTCTTCTTAATTATAAAATATTTTCTCGATGTCAATATTGTATAATGTACGATAACGTGGAACAATAGCATAGAATATGTTATAAATTCAATATATGTAAAAATGATAAATAACATACATCGAATAATATTATACATCTAAAATTATGCAAATAAACATAAAAATTCAGTTAAATAAATTTATTATATTAAAATCAAGTGTTTAGAATTTTTATAATATTTTAAAACACCAGAATTTTAAAGGAAGACAAATCGAAATTGGAACATATATGAATGATTTGTTTAATATTTAAATATATATAAATATATTAAAAAATTCTTGTTATTATTAATAATATATGAGAATTCTTGGCAAGATTCAATATTCAACTTGAAAAGAGGCAAAAATCTTTGATTGACGAAAAAATTTGTTCAATTTAACTTTTATCAAATTTCTCTCAACATATTATATAATTTACATCATTCGTAAATATAATAGCAAGTTAAAAATTATGCATTACGATAAATATAAGTTAAAAAACGATAAAACTCAACAAGATTTTCTAATAAATAGTGTATTCATTGACTTCCTTTCCTGTTTTATAAATTGCAATAAATATACATCATTTTGATAAAATATTAAATATATTTCTAAAAGTATCTTCCTCTAAAAGCAAACATTTTAATATCGTCTACGATGTGTATCGTCCGTCGGATCACGCAGAGACAGTATTAATGTCAAATTAAATTATGTAATATGATGTAATATTCAAGAACAACAAAATAATTATGTACAAAAATGTTTTATCCTACTTTAATAATTATTTTCATGAATGTGATTTATAATTCTATTATAAATGCTTTTATTAAATATAATATTATTTGCAGTAAATTTACGAAATAATTGCTAATAATAAAATAAGATAAATAATAAAAAATAGTTAGAGTTTTATAATTAAATTATAAGATACACTTTTTCAATCGCGAAAATGAAAACTAGTATTAATAAATTAGACAAAAACAGCACAAATGTAAAAAGAAATTATTCTTTATTTTGTTGTGTCTAAAAATCTTTTATAAAACTAAAATCTATATTTAAAAATATTCGCAGCCATCGTATTATATTTAAAACTAAATATAAATCATTTTAATCAATTATATCGATTAAAAGCGTATCGATAAGTGATACTGAGCACACATTACTTCAAATTTTTCAACATCAAACGTATCGAAAATTATTCGCAAACATGCAAGATTTTCGGTTAATCAGAAACTTGATAAAGAATATTCACATATTCACAGATAATTAATTAATAAATATCGAAATGCTTTCGAGCAGACAGGAATTCACCACAATTAACTTTCGTCGCTTTTAAACATATTCTATAATGTATACACTTGAAAAAACTATTGAAACATTTCGCACAATGCGTTTATTCTTGAAAAAGGCATGAATGATTATTTGAAAAAAAGCAAAAAGGAAAAAGCGCTTGCTGACTTCGCCCAACACCTGGGACGGGATGTAAACGGGCTCCGATGTATTCGGGCAAGATTGGATTGGAGTAGCGGACTTCCAATATGGCGTACCCCGTCGGCCGTCGGAACATGGCGACGACGGGGCCTCGCGGGCGGCGAGCGAGGCGCGCTGCGCGTTTCGCGTCGCTCGCACTCGGTGGATTGGTTTCGAAAAATCATTTCCATCACTTAATGGTCAACGACAACAACTGGCCGTCGGACGGGCGTTTCTATTAATACCCGCGATACTCGCCGATCGGTATCGCCGGATACCTATATGCACATATCCGAGCATGTACGCGTATGTAAGCGCGAATACATATTTTTCGGTGCACGCAAACATTCTGCCTGACGGCCGGCAACAACCCCGGCGTCGAACTACGCTTCTATTAATACCCACTCGTTCGATCTGTTGGCCGTGCGTACTTATATGTGTGTGCGTATAAATATACACGCGCGACGCTGGACGCTCTACGCGCGTGTCTTCGACGTGCGTTTTCGATGACTGGCGTAAATACCGCGGTTCCGATTTAACTATCCCGAAATGAATCGTCGCGCCGACACCGCGTCGCACGGACGAGCGAATTTTCGTTATTTTTCGTCGGTCCGCGATGGAAATCGCGTTGCCAACTATGAGAGATTGCGCCCAGTGTCCGCGGATGGCTAGTTGTTTGAGATACCATGATGCCGCCGGTTGCGTAAATTAGATTTACTCCAAGCATCTTTCTTTCTCTCTCATGTGCCTCTAATAATTATAGTGATTCCCGGTGGACGGAGCTTTCCTTTGTCAGAAAATTTGATATCAAATGTCAAAGTATGATTCCAAACTCGTTAGAATTCTTTATCGAACAACGAAATATATAAATAATTAAACGATAGAAAATATATTTGAGCAGTTAATTAAAATTCCATTTTACTTAAATTACTTGCAGCTTGTCTAATAAAAGACAAGAAGGATAGTAAAATCACAAGTTAAACATTTTGCAAAATTTCATATTATTAGCATTAACATATAATCATAAATTTCGTAAAATTAATGTTATAATACTTGTCTAGCATTGCAATTATTTCAAATATAATTATCCGAGTTTCATTTGCAATTAAGAAAAAGCTTTATATAACTTATCAATACACAAGAGGCGAGAGTTAAATAGTCATTGTTGGCGGAAAATATGACGTTTATCATTCGTTTTAAATCCGCCACATAATCACTTATGACATAAGCGGTCGGAAAAATGCTTCGGCATCGCAGCGAAATTATAGATGCATTTGCATTTTTGCCGCAATTGTCTTAAATTCGTCCGTAATTTCAAACGTTATTCGGCGCGACAAGCTGTTGACTTAGAGTAATTACGCAAAAAGTCAAATAGCCGTGGAAAATGGTAATTTGCGCTCGCGCGCGGTGTATCTATATTTGCATAATGCATATAAGAAAAGTACCATAATGTTGCATACGGCTATAATTCTTTCGCGCGAATCGTTATTCAACGCCTGAGATAACATCGCGTTATCTACAATCAATCAAACATTTCACGTGTTTCGCGGAGAAGTGCTAATTACGCCGCGCTAAAGCATTCTGTTTATCGTATTCCGCTGCCCCCCCTTTCCGTTACGCCGACGCCGGCGGTAAATCGCTTTATCGTTACGAGCGAGCCACCGTTTTCATTCAATTTGAATCTCTCGCGTCTCATAGACGTCGCTTCACCGAAAAAGATTTATAAGAGATTTACAGCGAGACACGCGCGAGTCCCCGAGAGTGCTTGCATACGCAACGTACTAAAAAAGGGAGTAAAAAATAGAAAAGAGGAAAAAACGAAGGAGCATGCACGCGGGAGAAAAATTCTTTTCATTCTTCTCGAACGTCATACCTTATCGACGTTTTTCGACGTAGGGTTTTGCCACGTGTATTTTTCGCCGCGCCAAGGGAACGCGAAGAGGGAGGAAGCGAGAGAAAGAACGAGAGGAGCGGGATGTGGATGGGATAGAAAGGGGAGAGCAGGAACATTCGCATCTTGCTGCCTTTATAAATGCTTCTACATTTATTAAGGCTACTCCCCGAACCCTGGACGCACCGGTATACGTATTTCGAAATGAATGCCTCGTGACGTGGCACCGCGACGCTGTCGTCGGGGCGCGCGTGAACGCTACGAAAAGTGAAATATTCCTCTGTCGTATTTTCACATGCGCGCACACGACAAATGACCACCGTGCGTCTGACGGCCGCTGGCCTCGGTAAAAAAAAAAAAGGAAGGAAAAAAAGAACGTACGTATATATGTAAATAGATATATGTATGTAATATCGCGAAAGATATTCGTCTTTCGTCGATTAAACACGACGACGTCGAAAAAATTCGTCGTGCGAAGATCCATCACCGAATTAATTGCAATTTTAAAACATGATAAAAATATCGCGACATTTGTTTCGCGACATTTCGATACATTTTTTTAAATAATAATTTACGTTACACACATGCAAAAGAGAGAGAGAGAGGGAAATTATAAGGAAATTAATTTTTGTACGAATGAAAACAAAAATGATGAAATTTTAGACCGTAAAGACAACATCTTTAAGGTACAAAGTAATCGCCCAAGTGATATACAAAGTAGTCTGTATCAGCTGATAACGATGTTTCACATCGCGCCTCTTTTGAGAGCCACGCCTATATGGTATTTTAATATACAATGTAAGCGCGATTTTTTTTTCTATGTGGTCGATTAAACAACTCCTGACAAGAAAGTGATTTGTCGCGCGGGATACTTTATTCCAGATAATCATACACCGTGTTAGACGTGGGTCGTTCAGCGCGACAATGTATATACGTTGATTAATGGCACCGTCTTCATGCCCGAATAAGGAAGATCTTGACGTCCGTTAAACCGCGCGTAAATCTTGCATTTCTTTTTTTATCCACTGCACTGTGTAAAGCGATATGGATCACGTGCTATCGAGCTCATATTCGTCGCGTCGCATCTCAAACACGGCAAAGTGTGTTATTAATGCATTTGCCGAAAACTACTAAGAAAAGCAAATTAATTAATTTGTTAACATTTGTTTTGCTACGAAAGAAAGCGTTTCGATATATGAATCGTCATGTCGAATTAAAAAACGACTCGATTAAATTGAATTGTTCTTCTCTGAGGGCAACACACGACAGAAATCTCCCTAAGATATTTTTACAAGTATAAAAAAATATTATACATCCCGCGTAGGTACAGGGAGCCTACCGAAATAAAGACATTTGCGCGAAGGAGATTCGTATATCGGCTAATCATCAATGGCCAGAAGCGTCGGAATATTGGACGCGCAATCAGCACGATAAAATCAGCACGATACTACTCGAGACGAGTAGGCGCGCGGCTGCGAAAAAGTATACAGCGAGAGGTATACGCTCGAGAGGTACAATCCACTACTTAATACCGTCTACACCAGGGTTAGCTTAGCTTCGATCTGAGCACGTACTAACGGCCACTTCTGGACAAAAATTAATCATCGAAATCAGCCGGACGCCGATTAAGGGCGATCACCTAGGCAAATCGTTAAGCGTGCTTTTCGGTGGTGATGTCGGTTCTACCTGTTGTCGGAGGAGGAAGGGAGGAGGGAAGCAAAGGGAGGGAGAGGAGGGCGGCCAATCCCCAACGCGAGGCTTGAAAAAAAATTTCCCACCTGGTAATTTCTGCATGGCGGCAACGGGAAGGGAGAAAATTGCAAGACATTGTAGGGGAACGGCCGGCTAAAATTTTCTTATCCGAGACCAATCCATTTTGCAAAATTGCAGCCTTCGTAATAATCTGCACTTTGTAGCTCAGACTTGGTCTACCAACGCGTGGTCTCGCGACAGGCCGGGGTTCTACTGATTATCCACACGGGGATCGTTTAGATATTTTAAAGGGCCAGAGATAATTCCAGCGCCTTGTAAACCGAACACGGTCAGCTTTTCAGCTTTTGCGACTCGATCTCCTAATGTTTCCATGAATATTTCATAGCTTGTATCTCGAAAAAACCACACGGAGATTACGTGCAGATATTATCGCTCGCTCTTCTCAATTAGACAACTAGACGTTTGCAGGCTCGTGTAAAATGACACGACAATCACTTACGTAAGATTTTGCGGCGTATGCTTTTGATGCGTTGCTCTTTCGAAGTGAATCATGTGGTCGAAGATCCTCCGCAAGCTTCGAGCACTGTTTCTTGTAGAAACGAAAGAAAATAACAGGTAGTAGAGAATACAGCATCCCGCATGACCGGTCTGTACCAGGCAGTTAACCGGCTTTGTATCGTGATCAATCCGCCAAAGTGAGCGACTCGATGAAACGCGGACTATATTTTGTAAAAATATAATCCACGAAGCTCCACAAAGATCACAAACTTACTTTACTTACATAAAATAATAACTGTCAATTTGTCACAAGATTGGCGATATTTCTTTATTAAATTTATGCTCGTGCATTTGATCACAGTTTGATAAGATACATATATAATATATAGATTACTTAATTTTCGTGTATTCATATCGCATATTCGGTGAATGTAATATCGAAAATTAAATCGCATAGTCTTTTTAGATTAATATTTTTCAAGGAAATATTCTACATGTCGTGCATCACTGTCACCCAGTTTTCGCTTCGATTTTCGGAACGATTTCATCCTTCGACTCCAGATTGTGTGAGTATCAGCGGAAAAGATAGATCATCATGGCGGGAGTAAATCACCGAGTTAATGTCGCCAAGTAGAATGCGAAGATATGGAAGACGCAAAAACCCAACGTCCGATATCGCGATTCTAGGAAAAGAGTCGCCGAGACATATTCCGTTACTTGTTACGAAAATTTAACGCGTGGAAGGATTATAATTCGACCGTTGCCAAGATATAGGTTCAAACAAGTTCGCGCTTTAACGAAAATGCCAAATGTGCGCGACGGAGTCTGGAAAATGTTTTCTCGCATATCCGAGTCGAGGAGAGAAATAACAGCCTCGCCAATCGAGAACGCGGTACGTGTCGGTGACGTTGCGAGTTTCGAATGTCCGGTCTAGCGTCTCATGGTTCGAGATGGATCATTCATAGCTGCGACGATGAATCACGAAATGGCTACGACAGCTTGCTAGAGATAAACCAGAGAAGAAGCAAAGGAGCAGCGAGGTCGATGGCGAGGATAGATGCAGAGAAAGTAGGACACAATCAGTGGATATTCGTGTAAAAAAGAAATAATATTAATAGCGATAGAGCTGAATTAACTGCTTAATTATCAATGATCATAATTACAAAGAAAGCAAAATTATATACATCACATGTAAAGAGAGAATGGACGTATAAATACGATAGCTTAAATATAACGCGAGTTTATAATTAATAGAAAATAATTTGACGGCGGGCAAAAATGAATGTTATACAAAAGGGAAGAGATGCGCGCGTGCAAGATAAAATAGAACGAAGATACGATGATGAATAGCAAGGGATGAAACAGGAAAAAGCGGAGAACGAAGATACGAAGAACGGAGGTTGGAATCTTCCGGAAGTACGTCCGACGAACCGCCCGTGTTTCTCCATTTTTCAAAAAATAAAAGCGACCGCAGTGCCGACTCATTGTTTGGATCTTCCGACTGTTTGCGTAGACGCGTAGCTCGTGAATAGGCTTACGAAGGGTGGATACGTCGCGTATGTGTGCGACATATATACGGGGGGTGTATGTACGTATATATGTATGTTGACTCTACGTTGGAAGAATGTCACTATAGAACGAAAGAAAATATTATCACTTTTGTCCCACCCCTCGCGCGAGATCCTCTCGTCGTTTTCACGAGAATTCGCTGGAGTGAATCAATCGTCCGTATTTCTTTTCGATTTATCAGCGCTGGAAAAAAAAGAAAAAGTCCATTTCATCGACATTTCACTTTGACAGTCCCTTTCTTTCCCGACCCTTCATTGTCATAAATCTGGTAACGAGACCGACTCGATAAAACTGTAACTCGGCGAAATTGCTCGCGCGATCTATTTCATATTCTCTCATTATTCGTGACCGATTTTTGATAATTAAGCTCACGAGTCGCTAGTTTTCCATTAATCAAATATCGAGGAGCAGCACCCGCGCGAGATTATTAGGCGCGCCATGTTTTCTCTATTTTCATCAAGGTCAATCGACCGTATCGCGGATCGTTATAATGCAGGAGACGACCGGGTTTTTAATTTACGCAGTTGCGTGGAACGAGTACCGACATTTGTAAAACGGCGCATAGTGCATAGACGGTAATGCGTCTGGATGAAGCGTGACGCTGAGACACCTCGTTGTACGAGAGAGACACAGTTTTAAGAAAGCTTTTCACGTTTCTTGTGTTATAATAATGGAAGAAGTCGAGGCGGACAGCGCGATGTGACGAGAATGATGACATTACGTGTCGGATGGTTAAAAGCGAGGAGGTAATTAACGTTGAGGATGCTTCATCAGTCAAGAAACTAACCCCTCGGCACCCGCCATATCCAAGGACACAACCTGTCGTATCTTTATTTAAGTCAAACAAGGATAGTTGACGCGTGGTGGAGTGATTATTAATTCAACGCGCGTACTAAAGACAACTAATTACCCTGACATGATGATTACGTATCGCGCTGATGACGATAACGATGACTAACTTTGAATTACCTGGGAAAGCTAATTAATTAATTGCACATATGCATACACACACATATATGTAAATTACATCTGAATATTGAAAGAGAAAAAGAGACATGTACAACGAAATAAAAGCTATTAATTATTTGACTAGGGGCATTTACGATAAAAGTCTCAATAGTGTAGATATTTATGTATAATTGTGTTCTCATTTTAAAATTTTAAAAGAGAACATTCTTATTTAAAAATTACGAAATAGCAAAGAGACTTGGAATATCAGTTCAAATATCACTCGCGTCCCTCGTTCGACTTGAACAAAGATACGACAGAATAGAAACAGCGGTAAACGCAACGATCATATTTTAGCAATATGGCGACAAGCCAAGTCCATTTCGGATCCTAGGTACTTACTTCTGTTTGCCGTCATTTCGACCGCACAGGAACGCGCACATACAATTTCGGGCGACTTTCTTGTTTTTGTTTCGGGATAGCTACCGGTGATAAATTTCGCTCAGAGGCGGCAGGAAGGAAATAATAAAGACGCGAAAAGTGCGTAACATGTGCTGTTGTTTCGTGTTGCAGGGTAGGTGGTAGGTAAATAAATAGGTAGGCCTACAATTCCGGCTCGGATACGTCACGGCACGTCTTATAAAAACGTCATGCGGAGAACAGTGAGGCAATAAGTCGTCCGACCCCATAAATCGTTCAAATTCGTGCGCAATAGCGCAGCATGTTTACATTTACTTGAAAAAGTCCCAAGGTCAGCTTCCCTTAAATCCATCTTGTCTCCGCTCGTCTTTGTAGGTCTTCGCAAGTCGATTATTTTAAATTCAACTTTTCTCTTCGTGATAAATAGGAGAAATTTATAGCAAAGCAGAATCGGCGCCGTACGAAACCGTTCGTTACATCGTCGCATGGAGTGACGCGTGTCGATGTCGTTCGTTTCGAAATTCTTAAAATCCAACGAGCGGCGATAATACGAAACACGGAATTCGATGCGGCGACAATAAAATCGCTATCCGTTCCGGAGATCAGAAGCGACGAAAACGGTGGCGAAACGCTAAAGCGTGAGCTCGAGCAATGAAAGCAAGAGAGCAGCAAGTGGCTCGTACGTCAGCCGGTGGCTCGTAAACGTCAGCGGTGGTGCTCGTAAACGTAAACGCGATGCTATAAGGGGATGTACAGCGGCGCGCAGCCGGGGAGTCACCATGGCATAACAGTTAAAGAGATACATGTATATGTATAGAGAGAGAGACGATCCATTTAGCGGTTTAAACGGGGTCGTTATATCGCCGTTTACAACGAAACAATCTGCTCCTGAATATCTGGACACGTGTCGTGAGATTTAGAACGGGCGGGGCGAAATGTTAGATTACCGCGTCAAACGGCTTTGAATGCGTGCACGCGTGTATTAATCCGCTATACTAATTCCATACCGATGCATTAATTACAACGAAACATTAATTTCCTCCTTTGGATAATTATCGCTTTAGTTATTGTCGTTTGCGACGCTGTCCGTAGCGTTATCTAACAATTTTTTTATTCAAATAAGCGTTTAAAGCTCGTCGGGTGCACTTTGAGAACAATATAAATTTAATTAAAATAATTAAATAATTAAATAAAAGGATATTTTTGTTATTTAATACGTCTTTCCGTTGTTTTTGCAGCTCGTGAGATTTGTATTTATAATTTTGCGTGACGTTCCGTATATAAATCTCGCAAAGGAAGATACTAAGAAAGGGATTTACCCTTTTCGACGAACATAGGCGCGTAACTTCCGCCTTCGAAACGAATAATAAATCATTGCGATGCGCGCGTTTATCTCTGATAACTTAACTCGCTACATAATAATCTCAATTAACGACGAAGATTTATCAATAAACAACCATTAACCAGGAGGATGGCAATTAAGGGGTGCGCCGAGGAATGTCGAGGATGGAATCAAAACGCGACAGGATAAATTCACATCGAGCGAAAGATGCTGCGGAGATTTAATAAAAGCGAGAAAACCGCTTGGGGATGACTATAGATATTATCGAATGGCGGAGGAAAGGCGAGGCGCCATCGAGTTTTCGGGGTTAGTGATTAAACTGGGGATTGAATCCTGGAGATCGAGCGGGTATGCCGCCGAATCCTGCCATGGTATTTGTGGGGACGCCACGGGAAGGGGTTGAAACAACAGCGTTCTGTGTTTAATCATGTCTGACCGAGCGAGGGGACCTTCAGACGGGCATGGAATTTGCATAGTTGGGGCTCACGTGTTCATAAACCTTACCTCTCTTGTAAGCTGTACACGTGAAAAGAGAACGTATAAATTGAATAGAAGTTGCTTTTTGAACACTGACTTTTAGCAAAGAAAAGTAAAGTTATTTTTCATGTAATTTAAATGATTACTTTATATCGCGTAGACTAATAATTTCCCATTCTTTATAAATTATATTACGGTACAATTATAAATCTTTCTATTAATCATCATACGGCGCGATAAATACATATAGTATAAATTGTCGCGCGAGAAAGAAATTAATAATAATTAATTTTCGTAAACAGTGTACAATTAATGTTTGATCAATAAATAATATAATACAAATAAATTACAGTGAATCAAATTAAAAGTATGTGATTAATATTGCGTAATATAATATCTATAATGTAAATTGATCATTTTATTCATTTCTTTCCCGTGCTAGTGTGTTTTAAAAAATTGCGAAAAAAGAACTAGCGTAATTGAAAAAACAAATTCTTACTTATATAACTTAGAATTAAGAGGCGCGATATAAAAATGCAATATGAGAATGTACCACTCGGGGAAAAAAATATGGACGATATCTTAATCGCCGATAAAACCAGCAATAAGTTGCAACACCACCCAGAAGGAAGATTGCGGGTGCGGCTGCGAAAACAAGAACGACAGGAAATGCCAAAATTATGATAATGATTCGGAGCCGTTTTCAGTTAAGACATTAGGCGACGTGTATAATTTAGACGAAAGCCAGATCGGTAAGTAAAGACCGCGTAGCATCGATGTTCGTAATAATAAACTTTAATGTATATTATGCAGATTGCAGTTAAACTGGTGCAATGTATGTGCGCGCACATTTTTTATCTATATCTCTCTTTCCAATATAATTTTATCAATAAACGATCGCGCGCGTAGCGTAAAATTGAAGATGCTTGCTTATGTTAATCGCATTCCGAGTACCGTTTTACGTATTATTATTATCGTTATTATCCTCTTAAAATTTGCATTTATATTTCGTTCATCACGTAATTCTATTTTCACTGCGCGAATTATTATCTCGACATTTGTCTAATTTGTCGGACGAGTACAACAAATGATATTCAAGTATATTCTTAAACTGTATATATTTTACGCAACGTATTAAACGTATCTTTTTTTCCTGTAAACTGTTTTAGGACGAACAGATGGTCAAAATGTGATGTGTCGTGAGCGGCGCATGTTCTCGGGCGGTGCATGCGCCCCTGAAGAAAAATTAAACGCGTGCAATGTGCGGAAAGATTGGTAAGGCGCGGATGAGTATCGGGTAGAAAGGCGGAAAGAGGTAAGATGATGGTACAAGAAGGATAATAATCCGTAGTTTCGATCAAGATTATAGCCGCGCGGTTAAATGAATAGTTTACGAGCAGCGAAAATGAGACGGGCAAAATGTTAAGCCCCTTCAAGCCGGGATCGAGCCTCCTTTATACACCATTCACCTGTAATAAACTTCAATGTTAAATGTCTTTATTGCGTTTCTGAAGCTAGCCCGCTGTGTGTACGAGGTAATTGATATGAGCAAACCGAAAGGCCGCAGTGGCGCTAGTCGTGTCCCGTCTGAATTACACGCGAGATATCCGAGCGTTAAAAGGACAGATAAGTATTTAATGACTAGTTTTGTAACGCGGCTTGATTCTCGATCAAAAAGAGAATCTCATCGGTTGCCCGAGCTGAATCTTAATCCTCCGCGGAAGCAAGTGTCAGTCGCATCATTATGATTGAATTCTCAATTACCTGCTTAGAATACAAGACGATGATGACTGGCTTCGCGAATCATTTAAGACGGAGAAAAAAATATCCGGCGGATTGAAAAATTCTGTCTTTTGTTTATCCCTCGGATCAATTCAAAATAAACCTCATTGTATAATTGAGACTTTTACTTTTTAAACGTATTTCGTAAATTTCCTTGTATTATTTTTCTCTCCTAACGCTCTTCTTACTTTACGTCTCAGGTCCCCCAAAATTTGTCAGAGTCCGCAGTTGGAGGAAGCTGGGACACGCGAATCTGGGACACATCTCGTGCGTAGTATTAAATTTTGCATAATGCGCCACACATGTGGAGGCGCGTTATCCTTCTCTTTCAGGCAGCTCACGTAATCTAGCCGTTGAAACCCTAGTTTCGGCCAAAGCCACCACTCATCCTCTTGACGAGACAAGTCGTCGATCAAACACACGTCTGCCCCTTAACTAAGCCTCGGTGAAGATTTAAATCAAGAAATCAAGCAAAATGAATGCCGCATACCGTCGGTAGACAGGTCAGGCGTCAACGCAGCAGGTCTATCTGGCACGTAAGTACATGCTGCGAGTATGTCGGGGCTACAGAATGCGCCAATCGATACATATCTCTCGTGTGCATACACACACGTGTACAGTCTACGCCCTCGTCCGTGTACCGTGCACGTATACACGCGCGTGTGCGTGTACGCGCGTATGTATGCGAGCACAAGCATGTATCCGAAATGAATTGACCGGTGCGTAGTTGATGGACGTAGCGGGTGGCTCGTTATGCTTACAGCCCGCCCAGCAATCAAGAAGAATTCATACGCCTGACGTGTCGCTCATGATGGAGGTCCAAGCTACGTATCATCCATCTTTCCGGATCCTCGCAGCACTATCGCGACGCGGCATACGGCGAAAACTTTAGAGTTCCGTTCCTCTTCATATTTTTTACACGAGATTTATTCGTGGGATTTTCAAAAAAAAAGAAAAATTAAAAAAACATGCAATTCTTAGTTTGCAAAAATTAATGATAATTTAAGGAAGAGAAGACGCAAGAAAAAACTAGTCATTTCTTTCGTCTCGCAAGTTGACAAATATTCTCGCGATATAATAGAGTTTTTCAATTCCTATAGATGACGATAAGAACTTGGACATTTATGACGAAACATTCTTGAGAATAATATCTTCAAAAATTTGTTTGGCGTGATTATAATTAAAAGTGCACTTCCTCTGTCGAAGAATACTTTACTTTGGAAAGATCAATTATATAAGAGCATAAAAGCAAAAAGATTTATGACAACATTCGTACATGTGTGCGCGGATGACTCTTGATCGACTGACCGTCGATTAATTAATGACCCGCCGCTGTAGAGATAAGGTATAACGCAGATTCTTTCCCTTCGAAGTTTCTTTCTTCGTGCTCGGGGATGGCTCGTCGCGGAAAAGGTGGATGAAAGCATCGGCTAGGTCGGTGTTGGCCATGGTGTGAGTTGAAAGAAGAGAAAGAGATGGAAGAGCGAGAGGAAGAAAGAGAGGGTGAGGCAGGGTGAGGAGGAAGGGGAGGTTGGTCGACGTGGCTTGGGGGAGTTTTTCTCGTTCCCGGCTTCCGTCTCCTGGGACGCGAAGCGCGAGGATCTTTTTGCTCGCCTCGGCGGAGGATCAGACGTCCCACTTTATCTCCGACGACCCGTTCAACCCCTATCCCTCTCGTCCCCCCCCCCGCCCCACCCACCCGTCACCCTCGTTCTGCCTCTCTTCGACCCGCGTTCTATCCTACTGCAGCCCCCGTTGCGCCCCGGTTTCTACCCCAACGTCATCCCCCTACCCTTCTCACGTCACCCAGAGCTATGGTTGATCACGTATAGGAGGAGCCTCTAGCAGCGTCTAGAGTGACGCGTCGTGGAGGAGCCATTTGTCATCCATCAGCACACGGTCCTATCTACGCAAGATTGCACAAGAGCGGCTGATCCAACTTGGCCTTATTGTACGGTGCTTATCGTTTCCTTCTCCCGCTCTACTCAACATTATGTACGATAGAATGCTTTGAGGAGAAACAATTTAATTTATTAAAAATATTTTTCCTTTGAAGAAAATATTAAATAATAATTATATTACGGTATAAAGAATAAAAATAATAATACGATATATAAAATAAAAATTATGTTACGGTATAAAATAAATTATATTACGTAATAAATTATATTATACGACAAACGTTACATCATCGCAGAAATGCAAAAGTAACAATTGTAAAAGTTTCATCTCGCACTAGGCGGTAAGTATATTTGATAAAAATAGCATCGCTAGAAAAATTAATATGTTTATCGTTTATCTGTAGAAAATATCCTTTCGTGGAAAACAAGTATATTGCGGCCGATTAACGTCGAATGAGGAAAAGAGAGAACGATTCTCGAACTTCGAAGAAATAAATCTTATAAGTAGGCAGTTCACGATACAAGCGGTGGTCACAAATCCGCGGATAAGCCATCGGAAACGAAAGTCCTGTTGTCGAGGTTGGTGTTGACCGGAATGCAGTATACATTGGGGATAAACCGAAGGGTAGAAAGCTGCAGGAAGAATGAACGGTCTGATCGAATCATCATTACAAACGACCCGACAATTTGAGACATGCGCCGTTGTATATATATTGCTTGTTATATATCGATTGCCTTACTTGTTCTTCGTGATACCATCCCCAGCCTGCTGATAACTCAGATATTTTCCACGTCCGCGCGCGTCAGAAATTACACCAATCACGTAGCCGCTTAAAGTTAGTATTACCAGCTGCAAACTTCTAATTTATTTCACGGGAGTGTATGTGTTCACGTTAGATACCGGAAGCATAAATTCATGTAACGCACATTACACGTATTTCCTATAATAGGCATCGATGTATATTATCTTCTCGCGATTATTTGCATTGTCGATTGGCAACGGTTGAAATGAAATGATTGGTCAACGAAAACATATTATTACACAGTTCCACATATTATGAAATATACTGCTGGAGAAAAAAAATTTGCCAATACGAAAGGGTGCAATTAGTTAAATACGCAATTTTTTTCTGCGCAGAATCGCTTCGCGCGGTAGGAAAAGAGAAGGAGGGCGAGCACAATGGATGATATAGGTATCGCCAATTTTTCTCCCGTCCGCTAGATTTTTCAATGTAACTTGAGAGCCGCTCCCTCGCGAGGTCCCAGGGCGCAGGAATGGATGAACAGACGAGGGAGAGAGGGGTAGCAAGGGGGATCGCGCGGCGACAAGAACAACGGAGAGGATAAGAGAAAGGAAGGACAATTGTGAGGGGCGCGGGCACAACGAGATAGACACGGCAAGAGAAAAGGCCAGAGTCCTATTTCTCCTGCGGGGGGAATACAATAATGCTCGAGGAGAAGAAGAAGAAGAGGAGGAAAAAAAAGGAGCGCGAGATGGGTGGAAACGAACGAATCTCGGTGCTATCGTGACTGCATCCACGGCGGTGGAAAATCTGGTGGCGAGCGAGGGGACGCGGGGGATGCCTCGTGGCGGAGGGAGATGCCTCGGGCAACGGTGTCATTAATAAAAGTGTCAATGATGTCAGTGGACTAATGTTGGTAGTCACTCGCTCGCCGGCAGGATTGGGAGAGGCGGTGGCATCACCCGACGTCCTATCGAAGAATTTCACCCTCTCTCTCTCTTCCTCTGTCTCTTTCTCTCTCTCTCTCTCTCTCTCTCACTCTCCAAAGGTTGAGTCGTTTTCGACTGCGTCGCTCGTTTGATTCGCTCTTTTCCGATACCAACAAGAGAATTCTGTCGTTTGCTGCGTCTTTTTATTCCTTGTTTTATATGTGAAATGACTTCTTCAAATCTGCTTGCGCGTAAATTTCATTTAATTTATCTTAAAAGAAAGAATACTATTCTTTAGGTGATAAAATGTATTTTTGATTTTTTTTTTCAAATAAATCTTTCGTTGCCATTTCATTAGTTAAAATAGCCGTATCAATTCTTAATAACAAATTTGAAAAACCCGCAAAACAGTTAGTCTCTTATTAAAACACATTAAAAGTGCATTAATGCTCCAACTATAGCTCGCTACAACCCCTTAGCTTATTCTCGTTGCCCTATTTCTTTTCTCACGAAAGCATTACATTAATTTTACCGAAATTGCGTGTCCAACCTTTTCGTTTCATCCGCCACTCGTAGCAGCTGAGACGAACCCTTCAGGTTCGGTTTCCGCTCAAGAAATTTTATTTTTATCCTCTAGAGTTTACTCTCTAGAAAGAAAAAGAGAGAGAGAAAAAGAAAGAGAGCATTCTAAGCTATAGAGTATATTCAAGAAAACTGATTTATTCCCTATGCGTTTACTTTAAATAAAAAGCACATTTTTGAGTCAAAAAAATACACACCTAAAGTAATATGAAATTAATATCGCACGCAATGACGCAAAAATCTGCGGATCTGCAATAATGTCGTTATTGCTTGGGAACCAAATGCAATTTTGCATTCAATTACATGCCGCCCATGGTGAAAGGCAGCGTCTCTTCTCAATGTAAGGGTGTATCGACGCAGAACGATAGAACAGGTTTGCAGCTCGGAGGTTGGGGTGCGCGGGAATATCTAATAAGAACCTAGAGCTCATCCATCCTATCGCGTAGCACTCCAGGGGCTGTCACCGTGAGCGTCAGCATACCGTAGAGAAGGGGTGATTTACATAGTAATAATATCGAGATTCTCTAGAAGAGAGGGAGGAGATTATGCTACGGTTTCGAAGCTAAAAATTTCAAGCAATATGAAAAAATCGCATTTAATTATATAAGATAACCGATATCACCCAACCGATTAGCATTAACGATTATCGAACGATCGTGCATCGCATCGCGTTTCTAAATAATTAATCCTCAATGTAGAACACAATAATTTCGCGGAATTATAGACGTCTAACATTATCGAAACTGTACGCACCCACACACGAGCAATTTATTAGAATTGCAATAATCTTTTATTAAAACATATCGATCGGCGATTTTAATAACCATTCTCGTACTACTTAGTACGAGAGCCATCGGCAAAAATAACACTATCGATTTCTCGCCTCCATTTTACCCTCGCGATTGTTGAGAGAAGGAATTTCTCTCGTCCCTCACATGAAAGAATCGGCCCTCCAACAGCGGAACAGTATTTCTTCCGGACGTTCTGCCGACGGCGTTGCGCTTCTTTCATCCTGCAGGAATTTAAGAGTTATCGCCGATGTCAGGAATTCCGGGAATCTCTAGCTAGACGAGCGCGCCGAGCGAACGGCGACAAGGGTGTGGGAGGGAGTGACGAGAGGCGTAGATGAGAATTGGCCGATTAGAATATCAAGAGGTTAGTACAACCTGGTATGATGCTGACATAATAAGTAGGTGGGATAAACAATAAAAGGGGTGAAGGAGAGCAGGAACGAGGGTTGCTCGGTTGTCTCTCCGCGGACAAAGGGGCTTCGGAGTCTGAATCTAACAGGGGCTTTGACGTCTCCCTTTACCCACGAAGAACACAATGTTAATTAACGAGAGAAGAGCGGCTACGCGCTCGCGATTCTCAATCAACGTAGCTGGCATTCAACCAGCGGCGAGTCCGTCTTTGCGCGCAACAAAAGGGCCAACATTAACGGCGATCTTCGATCGCGCTATGCAAATTATTTACGAGCTCCAACTGTGTTTTACCGGCATAAAATATGCAAAAATTATCGTCCAAGTTTTTTACTAACGGTAAAACGGGGTTTTCCTCATGCCGAAAACAAAGTTAAGCTCGATAATTAACTGGTCGATACGCTCGCGATCTTACGCGAGATACTCGCGAAATAAATCATCGACCTGTCCCTGATAGCGTCTCAACCGATGCAGAGCTGAATTCTAATACACTAATATCCTGTACCTTCTTTATCCGATCTTCTTGCGGACGCAGATATTTTTTGCATAACTCTACCATACGACTATTCCCCTCTCGTCGCCGCCATCAGCACCTCCCTCTCTCCGGGCTCTCTCTCTCCCTTCCCTCGCCCTTCGAGGCAACCCAGCCTAGATCCCCCCCATCCATCCCGACCACCACACGTCCCTTTTCCCTCCACTCTGACCAACTTCCACGACCTCTCCTACCGACACCTCATCTCTCGGCGCTCTCCCTTCTCTGTATCCCCCCCCCGCCTCCCTCTCTCCTCTCCTCTATCTCTACCGCCGCGGTTCCAAACGCCGTACACGAGGCTGCGGCTAAGAGCAGAGCGACGTCGGCGACGCCACGCACCCCGACGTCGCCCTGACGCGCTCTACTGACGCTGCGGAGCGGAGATTAATGGCTTCGGACTCTGAAATCCTGGAAAATAAATAGCGAGACCCCGGTGGCGAGAGAGGGAGTCCTGCGGAGCAAGATGCGGTCCCTCCTTCTCCGTGGCTCTTCGCTCGCCTTCCCGTACGAGGGAGCGAGAAAGGAAGGATCGCAGCTTCCCGAGGGACCTACCTACCACTACCATCACCACCACCATCACCGCTACCACTACCACTATCGCTGCCCATTTCTTTGTACAACAGCGTCAGGGCTGTCGATGAGATGGGAATGCTGTGTGCATTGTTCTATCGGAAATTCCTATCGCAACGAATTATTTCACGCGCGACAAAGGAAAGCCGGGCCGATCGCGCAATCAATATTTTTAATACTTATTTAATCGTAACATAAATATATATATATATATATATATATATATATATATATATATATGCGTTACGATTTAAATTAGATTACAGAGTACAGAAGCACTAACGATAAGCAATCAGCGGGAAACTGCGATGTAATTGCTGCGTTGTTTGCATAATATGTGGTCTGTGAGTCTCGGCCCTGTGCCCTTGCGCTGTCCGCTTCTCTCCTTTCGTTCCTCTCTTTATTACGCTCTCCCCGTGTTCCTCCTCTGCGTCCAGATCATTCTCCATCCCCATTCGTAACACCAACCAAAAGATTAATTGCTAATTCTTGCTACTGCAACCAGTTGCTACTAAACACGTATGGAGGCTTCGCAGGGGTCAAGGAACCGCCTTGCGCGCATATACGTTAAGTAAGAAATATACATGTGTTAATGAGATTCCTCTCGCAAACTTGCTCGATGATTAAAAGCGTAATAGGGACAGACTGTAAGCTATCGTCTCATTCGTGCTATAGAAATCTGTGTTTGAGTACACGTTTAAAAATAAATGCATTCTTCCTCCCCGTGTTATAAGTGACAGATCAAGCGCATCTCTTTCTCTCTCTCTCTCTCTCTCTCTCTCTATGTCTTCTTAAATTATTCTAATGTATTACATAAAATTACAGGAAGTCATTAAAGACTTATAGATCTTTTTGTTACGTAGGTAATTACGAAGCACGTTAGAATTACAAAGCTACGGTACAAGTATATTATCACACACGATTACTGGTAATATATATAAAAACTATCATAAATTTCGCAATAATAATAATATAAGAATATATTATAGAAAACAGAGAACAACGGAAAATAGAGGAACACACTTTGTGCAAGGTTATAAAAAAAATATAACGACTGTAAATTATAATGTTACACAAGCGTATACTCCGCGAGTCGTTAATAAGCTGCGTTTTTAAGGTGAATTAAATGATTTAACGTCTAGTTATTTTCTTCTAGAATCTTTATATCCGAGAGCATTTTACTTTGCAATTACGTCATTGCTTTTTGCATCTGCCGTTATCTTGCCGAGAGAGGGAGAGAGAGAGAATGATAATCCATAATAAAGCCTTAATTAGAGTATCCAGAACTATTCATTAACGCGCTGCAAAAAGCAGTTCAACGTAAGACACGACATGCGAAGTACTCATAATTATGTGATTCCAATTTAATAAATTTTAAAAACGTTTAAACCCGATACAATCATCATAATTATATCGTGATGTTTTCAATTTATAGCTATTAATTTTAATACACACAATTATATTCCGAGTAGTTAAATATTCTTCTTTTACGTAACACGCTCTTGAGAAACGTAACATTACAAAGAGATACAAATATTTTTCAAAGCAAGAACTTATTATGTGCGCGTGTGAGAATCGTAAAATTATTTTTAATCGATTACAGAAAATCACAAGTAACTAACAAGTTAATTCCATCGCATTCCTCGAAGGCGATTTTAATTTTTATCATAACGAAGAGAGGAGAGGCGAGAGATGGAGGGCGATTTGATTCATGGAGGGGACAGAATAGATCGGTATGGTGTCTCTATAGACACGAAAGTGGGAGGCAAGGGGGAGATCGTAGCGTGCAGGGCCGTGCCAAGGCAATATCCATAGGAACACCCCGTCAGAGGGAGAGACGTAGAGACGTGCAATCAATCACAAGGGACCCTGCTGCCATGCTCGTGGCCCTCATATCAGCCGTAATACACAGTAAACATTTTTAACTTTGCCACGTTATTAATATTAGTTGCACGTCCGTTCCCTTACGTCTTGCAAATTTTTCTCTCGTATTATATATTATTTTTTGCCGCGTGTTATATACGTCATGCGAAATTTGCATAATGTCAAACACGATCATAACGCGCTGTTACGTGTGACTTTTAACAAGAATAGCTTAAGTTTACCTTCCTGCCATATGTATTTGCGTAAAACGCGATCGTAAGCATCAAAGTGTCAGATGTAGCGTTAAGTACGAAGCAGTGTTCAAAATTATACCGTCGTTATGACCGCGAGTTGTTATTTTTTGCGTATATACGTGAAACAAACATTTTTAACTTTCCTAGATTATTAATAGTAGTCGCGCGCGCACGCGACGTTCAGAGTTTATTCCCTTTTTTCGTTTGAAAAAGCATATAAATTGTAAAATATTAAGTAATATGTTTAACGAGAGCCTCCGGAGAAAATAGAACGTGTGTCGCGCGGCAATATTATTTTATAATGGCATTATTAAACATTTAAAATTATACATCGTTATACTAGCACTATTCGCATTTACGGTAGAAGTCCGTAAACACATTTCGAAGTTTATGGTACATCATGGTTGGCGTCTCTATATTTTGCGCATCGCGTTACGCTGTGTTCCACCGCGAGCATTATAAAAATAAATATCACGTACGATATTAGAATTGCGTTCATTCGCGTGATGATACTCTACCGAAAACGTTAATTCAGTATGGCACTTTGTCATTTCACGTTGATGCGGACATCATGGCGACCCATTCTGTTCCCTACGAATCAAACCTCCCGTTCCCTTCTGTGCGTGGCACGAATGAAATTCATCGTCAAGGAATGCGACTGGATTTATTTGTCCGCAGTAGCTTTGATATCCCCAGCAGGCAAAAGAGTATCGTGCATAAATTTCGTCTTAAACCGATCTTCTATTAATCATGCTACATTTGCCGCTATACATTTTGCCAGCACAGCTTAATCATTCTACATCTTAATGCTAGCGCGCGTATTTTTGTTTAAGTAGGATATAGAAAATTATTAATATATTTGTTGGGTTTTGAGAAAAATATGATTATTTTTCATCAGAATAGCTTTTAAATGATATAAATTTTTTGTATGTGTGAGATATTTATACAATTATATTAATATCAATGTGGTGAAGTAAATTAAATTTAGATTAATTTTAATGTTTTTAAAAACAATACGCGTAATGACAAGATATTTTCTTCCAGACTCTTTCTCCAGAATTTAATTTTTATCTTTACACTCGCAGCAAACCTACTTATATTTTATTAATGCAAGAAAAATCTTGCTAAGAAAGAAACATTGAAAAGACTTTATATTTTTAATCAAGCGATTGTACAAATTACAAAATCAATTTTTGTGTGTTTAAAATACCGTAATGCATTGAAAATATAGAATAAAATTTTTTAAATATTGCGTATATATTATATCACATTAATAATTTAGTTATAAATAATCAAAATATATACATCAGTATATTATTATTAAAATATCCAGATAGCATCTCAGATATATGATAAAATGACAAGATTTCCCACTATATGATGCACTCTACAGAAACACATAAGCGAAATCCCGATTAAACTTATACCTTCAATAAGATATGAATCAAACACCAAAGAAAAAAAGCAAACGACACGATTAAAGTTACATAACATTCCAGTACTTTCGCTAAACGTTGATTGATGAACGCGGAAGAAGTACACGAAGATCGAAACACGAATGTAAACGGATTAATCAAACGGAATCGAACCATCTATTTGTCGCAAAAGAAGAGATTGTTCTTAACAAGAAACAGTAATGATCATGGTATAAACAAGAGTATTTCATGCAATTGCTACATCGTTATAATATTTTCTCGCGTTTTTACATGTCTCCAAATTGTATAATTTACCATAAATCTAACAATATTTTGCAAACATAATTAAAATATTATTTTAATAATATTTTAATCATATATCTTTGATAGCTTAAAGTAATATTTTATAATTACACGACTACATTTTATACGCGCAAAATATGTAACATAAAAAATATGTATTATTAATAATGTATTATTAATGACCATGTATTTTATTCAACGGTGATGAATGCCTTTCTCTCCGTTGAAAACTTATAATTTAAGGCAGAAATGAAAAATGTGAGAGTCGCGATGAAAAAAAGAATTTTTTTCCGCTATAATATTTTAATCATGAAAATTGCATAATTAAACTAACGCATTAATTAAAGCCAGACGTACTTTCTATAGAAATCGTTCCTCAAATGCTATCGCGCGAGTCCGCTCGATATTTTAAATATAATAATTAGTTAAAAGTGTGTGCGTTTAAATCTGATTCTACATTAGATTTGTGAAATATTTGGTTAATTACTGAGATGAGAGCTTTGTTGTTTCTCTTTTACAGCTTATCCTTACAAAGATTCAATGAATTTCACTCGCAAGATAATTCGATTCAGAAACTTTGCAAGTTTCTATCTCGATTTCACACCCGATCAAGCCAACTGCCAGTTTACGGCGCTTTTAGGGCTTTCATGAAAGGCCAAACCTATTCCATATATCAAACATAAAGATAGCAAGACTGTGCATAAAGTTCATTTACAGATTAGAAATTTTTACTATAACAATGTTTTAAGAGGGCGAGATTTTTTAAATATTACATAAAACATTATATACATTATATTACAACATAAAATACCCAATATTGAATTTCAAATTAAATTATGAAATTATGGAATTTTTACCCCGCAATCTCGTTTGTTCAGATATAATATACGGATGTATCTTCGTGCGACGGGAAACATTTTACAAGACACGAAAAAAAATTGCAGACTAATTTTAATCACTTCTCAATCATAATTAAAAACTTCAACCACGCAAAAGCAAAATCCCTGCGAAACAATAAGCATAAAAATTTAAACTGAGCAAAAAAATGAGAGTACACGATTATCTGTAAAATACGTCATCTGATTACATCGCGCACGATATGATTAGACACGCAACATGTATAATTTCGAAGCAAATTTCTGAAGTATTCATTAAAGATTCATATAAAATTTCCTGAAGGTTGCTAAGGACGTGTTTCTCATATGAACGAAAGTTTATTCTGAATTTTTATTGTACTAGTCTTACAGTTAATAATATAGGTACGATTATTAATATATCATATATTATTATATTAAATTTATAAAGAGCGTCTGAAATTGCTAAATTTAAGCTGATCTCAGTTTTTTCATATTTTGATCTTTATCACAACAGCAAAATCTGTTCACATATTCTGAATTTGTTTCGATATCAAATACTATCATCACATTGACGCTTGTATATCATGTAAATGCACGTATATATTTATATCTTTGAATCTCATCTAACTTGTCTATTTTCCAATCTCACGACTTGTAGATTTTATGACTCAATCACTAGGTTTACATAGAATGATTTATCAACGTTTATGAAAATAGGTTTTCGTAACTATATTAAATGCATTACATTGTCCTATGCAAACGTCTATGAATTTTGAAAGAACACCAATATCCATCACGTAAAATTGAGTTATATTTTAACAGACAGTAATGCTTCAAAATAATTCGTGTAGTCATTAAGGAATCATTAATCTTGTCTTTCTTTTACGCATATAACAATAAACATCGTTGTTAGAACAGATACTGCATGTGAATATGTTGATGTTATTAACTCAACGGAACAATAAAGACGATAATAAAATAATCCGTTCAAAAATAAACGAATCATCAAGTCGAGAACGAAATGAATATATTAGAATTTGGCAAAATATCATTATTATCAAGTAATTATTATAGCAAATAGAACAATTTTTAATAAAACTAAGAACAAAAGAGCTTTGAATTTTTAATCTCGACTAAAAGGAATAGTTTTAAAAAGATATCTATGAAATGCGCAAATTAATGACCGACGAATTTAATTACTTACGTAATTTAATCTTTTTTCTCCGATTTGAGATTTGATTTAAAAAGCACATTGAACATGTGTTTTGCGAGAAATGCAGATTTAATTAGGACACATAACGCAATCGAAATGAATTATGCAAAGATACCTGTCACATCCCGTCGAGAACGATTCGACATCATTTTGTCAAATCGTCGAAATCGAACGACGTAACTTATACAATATTGCGTAACGTTGGAAATTCTACCTGCGCATTTCGCAAGGTTAGACACACTTTAGCCTTTTCAACCTCGGCAACAATAACGCGGGGGCATTTCCGCAATAAAGAAAACTTCCAGCGTGCCGTCTAAAATAAGCACACGTGTTGTGGTTTTCTTTCGGAAACTGGAGCAATTTATGGGGCGTCCGAAAATCGGTGCAATATTCGACCTAACCGCATACCTCGTTGACATCTGGCTTTTTTTCCTCTATGGAACATAGCCCACATACGTACGTTCCTAGTGCGCTTCTGTGCGCACCAGACTTTCTCTGACTTTGCGTCACGTATTTTTAAATGAAACGAAAATTTATGCCTCGCAATATATCCACACAAGTTCGTAGATAGCATGTGGCGGCATGGAACCGACGAAAAAAGCAAAAAAAAAGCTACCGTGCACGCGTATGCGTGTATGTGCAAAATCTTTTTGCGCTATAATATAACTTTATCAGTTTTAATAAAATCTGACAACCATATGACGCATCGTCAGTCGAAGCGGTGTCGCTGCAAAGAGCAGCGGAAAGCATCGCGAATTTTTCAGGATTTTTCCACATTCGATATACATATTTGTGGGAGCTATATTTACATTCACTCGCGATATCGCTAATATTTCGGCGGTTGGATCAATATTATTTCCTATCAAAAATAATATTCAAATGAAGATAAAGAGTAGAGGGAACGATGCGAAAATTTTACGAGAGTGACATATCGTGTGATTAAATAATCCGCATAATTCAACGTATTATTTAAGATATATATGACAGATAATTTGAGAGACAACGTTAGTAAATTACTGTACGAGATGTGTGGCATAAAAGGAGAGATTAATTTTTTAACTTTAAAACTAGTAATATATAGGAGAAATGCGACCGTGTATCATGACAATGCATCTGCTCATTCGGCGTTTTCATAAATTTGTAGCTAAAAAACGCGTTCTTTCGCGCAGTTCTCTTATTTTCCAAGCTTATGTGACTATTCTATACCGATTAAAGTTGCGACTTTCAAAGACTACATATCATTTTAAGAATGTTTTAAACGTTTACAAAATTGTAACATAATAAAACTGATAAAAATGCAAATAATATCCTGTCATAAAGCGTGTTGATACAAGTGCATTACTTCCAGATGACAGATTTTACATTTTATTGACAAATATTATTTTAAAAACAAGGGTGTAATGATTTTTAAGTTAATTAAAGCAATAAATGATCCCTTGATCTTCATTAATTTTATATATTACATTTTATGTCCCAATTAACTTCTAAATTATTTTTAATAAAACTAATTTTAATTAATGAATACAATATTATATTCTTAATGTGATATTTCTATTTTTCTTAATATTATATTATCTTCTTAAAGAGGAATCAAGCAAGACTAAAGAAAATATGTTTCAAGCAAATAAAAAGCGCAAATTTTTTTATCAAGAGAGAAAGATATAAAAATTTATATCATATTGCATTTTTTTTGTTCATGCATTAGATTACTTACCAATCCTGCAACTGTCCAGAATTTACAGCATCGTCAGCAGCTCGGCATCGTGACGTCAACTGCAATGGATTTCCGATGATGAAATAAACTGTAACAGCAAGCATTTTTTTTTTAATTAAATAATAAAACCAATACTTGATTTTATTATTAATTGTTTTGTAATCTCTTTTGTTATCTCTACGAATAATTTTCAATTTCTATGACTCTAAAATTACTCAACAGTTTTATGAAGGAAAAATTTATTTGAAACAAATCGAAATTGGTAATATTTCCAAAAGGTTAGAGATTAGAAATTAGGGATAGAGATTTTTAATCTCCCTTCTTTTCCTGCCAAGATAACATTATCTTTATGACAAATTTTTACTACATTTAAAAATTGTACGATTTGTAATTAATAATACACAGTAAAATATTGATTTAAAACTTGAGATGCAGTACATCCAAATCTATTATTAAAATATAACATCTCCTTACCCATCATCCAATGGTCCTTTTTATGAATCAAACGGCCATGGGAGAAATTCTTGTTTCTAGCCGACGCAAACAGGATACGAACAACAAACTGCAAAACTGTTACAGGAAAATATTAACGCTAGCGACACGCGAACAATCAAATCGAACTACTAGTCGAAATGAGAGCGAGACAACGTTGCTTGCGGGGAGGAAAAAAAAAAGAGATCGATTCGACAACCGGTCAACCTCCCGATCCTGCCAGGTGGCAGCACCTCGCCGCGATTTCTCCCGTCAGTGGCAACGTCGATATGGCCGCATTTTTTTTTTTTTTTACCTTTTTCTCCTTTTTTTTTTCCGTTCACGTTGCTGGCAGATTAGGCTAATGCGATGGACCAGATGAGATATGGGCCAGCGAATGGGAGTACAGTACTCGCATGGCAGGGGCGTGACTGTACCCTGGAAACGGTCGTGTTCGGGGCCGCAATCGCGACGTAAACTAAGTGCTGGGTGGAGCCCCGTCTAGGCACTACCTACTCGATGGAACCATCATACTCTACCTCGAATGTCACGGGGGTAGTCTAATGGTTGCCGGTCTCCTTGAAAAGGCGCCAGTTTTGAATCGCGATCCAAATGAACAACATAACGATTGCATAGTTTGATTGTGGCTTTGTTCGACGACTGTCCATGTGCATCATATCGCTATGCCGTTCAACCCTTGACAACTGACTCCGACGTGATCCGATTTTGATTTGTTGGTAGAAAAGCATTTTTGTATTTTGTATATTTCTGTTTCATTTATTTATTTATTTATTCTTCTTTAAATTTCCTCCGATATTTTTGATGAGGCAAAAATGCAGTGTGCCTGTTATTATAACAGAAATGTTTTAGTGGTACCAGAACTGGTTTGTATCTTCACAACTTTGAATCGTCATCCATTTAAGCAATAGGTCACAATGGCATGTAGTGATATTAGAGCGTCATCATTCACGTTGATTTATTTGTATAATACGATATGTGACGAAAGGACGTCCAACAACGTTTCGTTCAACAACAAGTCATAACGATTCTGTTGAAATCCACGATAATATTTAACAGATAACGTCTACTGAATCTGAAACAAGAAAACACATTTTTTTATTATTTTATTCGAAATTTAATAAAGTCATTCTAATCATTTTTAAAAAAATAATCAAGAAAATTTTAATAAAAGTACAGATATGGAATAGAATCTCTCACGCATTAATCATTGCAAAAAACAATTAAAACGACGCAAATATGTGTGCGTAATAAACAACTTTGCGATAGTATTGATGTAACGTGAGATGGGAGAAAAAGAGCATCGGCAAAATCCTCTCAATTTATATTCGCGATACTACTCACGTCACGCCTGATTCTTCGCGAAGGTTTATTGAATCCACGAGATCGCGATATTTTTAACGGGGAACAATGAGAGGCGAATGTATTTGCGCCAATCTCGCGTACAATGCATCCCAATGACCCAGGGTGAGAAAGATTTTAAAAAAACGCCCGTCCGTCGAACAAACACTTTTCAGTCTATCAGCCCCCGCGCGGCAGTTTTTCATGTCCCGTTTACTCGCTCCGACCCCTTGCTCATTCCCACGCCATTCGTCTGTCTACCGATATTCGTCGGTAGGGCCATATCTCCCGGCTACTTTTCAATTTCATTCGACGAGCATCTCCGCTCCACCCTCGCCGCCCGTGTCGTCCAATTCTGAACGACATAAATCCGATAAGTTTTTATTATTTAGCATATCTGCGTAGAAGCACGGTGTATGTACAGTAGGAGCACGATGTCGTCACCTAGAATCCCGTTGAGAGGCTGCTTGGTACGAGAGCGAGACAATGACTGTTAAGGGAAGAAGAAAGAGGGAGGGAGATAGAGAGAGAAAGAGACGAGGGATGGAAGGGGACCGAAGAGAGTGGCGCAGCGGCGAAATTTCTGTCGCGAGGCTACGCGTAGCACGGTTGGCGGTCTCCCGGGGGATGCCCCGTTGATGTCATCGGGACATCCGGCTAATTGCGAGGATGTTTTGTTAGTTTCTCAGAGTACGCGAGTCTCTCCCCTTACAAGGTTTTGCATTTAGCCTTTCTATATCGGCGACGTATATCCGGACCCGAACTTCCTAAAGCACGTAGAAAGTGTGCCCTCGCTCGAAATAAATTCGCATTAACGCCTTGACAAATGTCAAGTCGTATCTCATTACCGTAGTGTATAAAAAATAGTGATAAAAGATTTTAAAAATATAAATATAAATTTGATTGGATTTTTCTGCGTAAGTACCGATATCAGAAGATATTTTCCAACATTTTTTCTGGATTGGAGCTGATTTGATATGCAAAAATTTGCTCCATCAAGTGTAAAGTAGTGATACTAATATTAATTAATTCACAATTATATATTAATTCTATATATTATAATTTATATATATATAATATATATATATATATATATATATTAATTATATATATTAATAATATATATTAATTCACAATTATATATTACTATATTGTGCATGTCATTTAAGGGAGTGTATATCGAGTATTTAATTATAATACTATCGCAAGCATTACTTGATCAAAATAAATCAGTAGATTAAATCAATTACAAAGTTACCCTCGCACATTTCAGTAGATGCACGCATTAATTGACATACCAGAGATCATACGCTGTGATGTTTTAGACGCAAACATTGATTGCGAAAGAGATGCCGGCTTCGCTTGGCGGTTTACAGAGCGGTAACAGTGTTCGGGGATAGTGAGCGTATCCCAGGGAGGGAAGAAAGGAGAGGGGGTAGCGATATTATTGATTTATGTCCCGTTATACGTTATATATCCAACGGTCTTCTCCGCAGCATGCAATGATCCACCCCAAGTACACACAATACTTGCACAATGTTTACACCTGAAACTGAACCATGTAATAAACTTTCCCCCAAAATTATTACAGAAACCAGGTGTATATTTTTGTACATTTCTTATTTATGATTCTTTTGTAGAATCTTGGTATACGTATACATATATATATGATATACAAGAACCGAAAAAATAAAATTATAAAATTTTATAAAATTTTATAAAATTTTATAATTTTATCTTTATTATAAAACTTTATTAATTATTAACGTTATATAAAGTGCACAGTGAGTAATTTAAACAATCCGTGCAAATAAAAATAATAGAGAGATCTTTAAATCTATAAATTAAATTCCAAATCTGTTTCACAGAGCCTTGTGACACGCGAGCGTTTAAACCTGCGTAAACTCCTGATAATTGTCTACGTTATCGGACATCTTCATCGAAGCCGATCATCGCCAACGGGAAGCGAACACCAGCGGAAACAGCCAGCCGGGATGAGCGAGCGCGTCTATCGCGTACGCGCGCATTTCCAGGGAAGTAGGCGTTTGCGTTATCAATTATCTTCGATTTATGATTTACATCGCACACGTAGCAGCGTGTTATACGATTATTGTGCCGAATGATACGCGGCGGAAATTAGGCGGGAATAAGCCAGACGGGGGGAAAAGAGAAAGAGACAGTGAATGAGAGAGAGAGAGAGAGAGAGAGAGAAAGAGAGAGACAGGGAGGAACGAGGAGACAAAATCGTAGAAGGTGGCGATAGACAGCAAGGGGAGAGGGGACGCGGGAGGGGGGCCAGCGAGAGGGAAGCGCCGAAAATTGATGCATTCTCTATGCAAAATAGCAGAAGCACACGAAGCTAATAGTAGCTGGGCAGCACGCAACCAGAATTCCTCTATGGTAACCGCTTACCATTCTCTCTCTCTCTCTCTCTTTCTCTCTCTCTCCCCTTCCTCCCCCCCACCATCGTGTCAAGCTTCTACCTACATCACCACCTCCGTCACCTACGTCCTGGACAGAATCGAGAGCGGCATAGAAGCCGTTAACACTCTATTAACACTAACGACGCTCATACATAACAACGGTGCGCGCTGCGGGGATAGAATTTATGGTCTATTAATGGGGAAGAGGGGACGGTGGGGAGGGGGCGGGGAGGGTGGGGTTACTTTATGCGTTATGTAGTTGTAGTCGTCATGCCGACAGGTAGTATGACGTAAATTTTACGAGAGCCCCGCGCACGAGGAGCGTCCCGTGCGATAAGTTACACACTCGCGAGACCCGTTATTAATGTGTTTACACTAGATATTCGTCGGATTCGGCCGGCGCCACTTTTCCTCCGTTAATCGCCGAGGAAACGATTCCCACCCCCGCGCGCCCCGATGGACCGAGTAAATTAAAATCGGAGGATTAAGCGCGGAATATACACAAGAGTATATTATAATGAAGCGTGCGTGAGGCAGGCGTGCAACAAACATATAAAGACATAAATTTAGATCGTAGACGTAGGGTTAGCGGACTCTACAGACTGGAGGTCTGCGCGGGGTCTTTTATCTCCCCCTTCTATCTTACCGTCCTTCTAAATCTGCGCAATTGCATATTGATTCACACGCGGCTCAAAAGTTTATTAATCGGATATTATCTTTTTTTTTTATGAACTGCAATATTGCTTGCAAAAAAAAAAGCTAATTTTTTTTTTTTTCGTTAAGATTTCATATAATTTAATCAGTTTAATATTCTTCGGCAAGTGTGCGATAATAAATCGTGTTTTTTTCTCCAAATATTTTTCATCATAAAAGAATTATTAATTTATTCAATAAAATCCCAATGTATCCGTGTGTTGAATATTATTATTCAATATCGTACCGCTTAAAAATTTGTAATAAAAAAATTTTATTATGTAAGCGATTTTCAGATCATAATACGTTTATTTTTCCCCAGATTTTGAACGCACTTGCGAGGCAGCATCGCGCTAAATTTGAAAAGAAACGGAGGGAGAAAGAGAGAAGGAAAGAGAAAGAAAGAAAGAAAGAGAGAGAGAGAAAACAGGTGTACTTGTAATCTCTCGCGAAATGCGAGTAAACAAGAAAGTTAACGGGCTCACCGTTCGTCGAGTGCAGCGTAGTCGAGTGCCAAAGTTCATCGTGAGATCCTGCCCTCCTCACGGCTAAAGGAGACGCGGCAAGGCCGGTAAAGTGATAAAGCGGCCATAAATTCTAACCGCCATCCTCCCACCGGCTCCTCTATCTTGCCGGGTCTCTCTCTACTCCTCCGACTCCTCGCTCGCCTCCTCCCCCTCGCGTCCTCGCCCCCACGGCGCGCTTCGTCCTGCGCCTATACGGACCCTCTCCTCCTCGCCTCGCAACAAACTCGTGGATGCACCTGCAACAACCGAATTGGCAAAGGTCACCGTGTATATATCTCGTCGCTTTAAACCGCACATACACTGCTAGCCGTTACTCACCCCGACGATGAATTCTTCTCGTCTCGCGTGACCTGGATTCCGTTACCCAGTTCCGGAAATGCGATAACATTACGAGACTTCCGCCGATTATACTCACCTTGCGTCTCTTGGCGGACGCGATACATATTGGCGTCAATTGGGGCGAACGGCTATAGATGGATTAATCCGATCGATCGACTCCGTACTTGGCGGGAGTAACGGTACAACATAAATTAGTGTAAAAAAATATATTTTGACACTGCAATGTCAATTATGTCGCGTCAGCAAAGTGCGTATAAGTGGATTAGACGTGTTACGCATAGTTAATAAGGAACATCCCCAAGTATATTTCAAAAGATTGTCCTTCATCCTTTCATTTCCTGTCGATTGTTTACAAGGTGGCCGATCATTCAGACTATTTTATTCTCTAATGTCGATCGAAATTCATCGCGCTTATGAAAACATGATGCGATGCAATTTCAGTTCAACAGGTGCTTCGCAAATTTCCGCCTGGAGCTTTGGAGGGCGAACGGAAGGACGCTTAAAAAAATATGAAAAGGACCACGATCTTCCCGAAAATTGAATCCGGCGTTGACACTCGAGGCACGCCGGACTCGCACGTGGACAGGACAGGCGCCCGCGGGGAAATGAAGACGTCCGTCGTGGAGGGACGGTTGCAGCTGCATCTCGAGACGTCGAAATCCAATATCGCAAATCCGAGCATACCTACCTACGGTCTAGATAGCGAGCTAGGCACGCGGCGTTCGTTGCAGCGCAAGGGGGCGAACAGACAGAAATCCCAATAAATCATCCCGTCACGAGCCGTGAGCCAAGGCGGGGCCTCTTGCTTCGTATTAGCCAATAATAATCCTCTCCGAGGTGGAGGCCATCTTGGATTATACAATGGTTCCTTCCGCTGCAATTCGTATAAACGCAACCTCCGGGTATACCGGGGCTACTTCTCTCTCGAAAGGAAGCCAGTGGCGTACTAATCGCGATATCCTCGGTAGAAATCGTGATTTCACGCCGAGAATCATCCTCGAGATGCCCTCGCCGAGATTCTCGCCGATCGACTGCCGGGAGAGAAAGACGGATAGATTCGAATGTGCGTAGGTGTGCGTGCGCGTGCACGTGTGTACACATGTGTAACAAGGGGACACGATACACACATCCGCTCTTTATACCACAGCCATTGTTTTTTTTTCATATTCAACCACAATTTATTTCTCGTTTTCAAACACAGCTATTATTATAATTAATATAATAATTATTATTATTATTAATATGGACAGATTCTTATATAATATAATACAATACGGTTTAGACTCGTCGCGCGACACATGATAGCATATAATACTATTATCTACCGGTTTTTTTTTTTTCGTCGTCGTCGTCGTCATCGTTTTCGTCATTATACATAATACATACTTCACTCGCGTAGACATCGTTTATCATTGCAATCATCATCAACATATCGCCACTGTCATACTCTTTATGTATACATGTAGTTTACATAATGCGAGACACTACAAAATAACTATATACGTTTGTGTTGTAGCTGTAATATATATATATATATATAGTATAGTATATAATATCGCGTATATATATTTATATTTAAATATATATTTATATATATAATTTATATGTATATATATATATTTATATATATAGATTCATTTATATTTATATCTTTTTCTCTTCTCGATTTTTTTTTATCGTTCGATAAAGCAGTGTTGCCCATGTTTGTTTTCGGCTGTTAGGCACACCTGTATTTAAGTATTTCCTCCGCACAATCGTTGGAACCAATGCATTGTACCCGGTCTTTTGTAAATAGGCAATGTATACTCTTTTCTCTCTGCGTGTGAATTTGTATATTTAATGTATACATACGTGTGTGCGTATACCTGCGTGTTTACACGTGTGGATGCGTGTGCGCGCGTACTATGCGTGGAATATATGATACATATATACTTTGTTTTTTTTTTTTTTTCGGTCGGGGCAATGCATAACCATGGTGACTCAAGTGTGTGTGTGTGCTAAGAGATCGCGAATCGATCTAATCGTATGTACACGTCATCGTATATTTTAGATAAACACGTTAAACGCGAACTTTTGTAAAATATGGCATCTCCGCGGCTTTCAACGAGATACACCGTGCGATTTGTCTCTCGGAAATTCTCGTGGCATATATGTATTATGTATATCCGGAACTTGTTTCTCGGGTCTAAAAATTAATTTCGCGATCCCCGATGACCTTGGTGGAATTTCACAAAAGTTGCGTCAAGGAATTAATGAACGGTCCGTTTAATGTACGGTTACGGGCTGCGACAAGGCAGTCTTTATTTTTTTCCATTTCAATAATTAATTACGATCGACGTCGTAAATAAATCAACGAATAATTAATGCCGCGAATAAATCGTCGCGTACGAAATTCTCTGCCGAGAAAAGAATCTTTTGTATAATTTGTGAAATTCACAATTGCAACACACTGGAGTGACCGTAAGTACGGATCAGCGGACGACAACGTGGCGGCTCTCGAAATATTGTCATCCTCTTACTCTATAGTTATATTCGTCGAGTCACTGAGTAATTGAAAGGTTACTCGAGAAACTCAACATATCGTGTGCATATCGTTACTATATCGTATCAATAAATAGTAATTAATTAGACCTCTGCTACCGTTACTTTGTAAAGTTTTCTCTCTCTCTCTCTCTCTCTCTCTCTCTCTCTTTTTTTTATTCTTTTAGTCTAGTAAACAGGTACCTACTTTACCTACGCGGTATCGTATACAGGGTCGCGGCTCGCGATTCGATGCCGCGACGTCAGACGTCGCCTTTCAACATTGCCCTGCCGATAATAAAAAAAAAAAAGATGAAAGAAACGCAAGATCTCCATTTTCCATGACTAATTATGTACAAATGCATCTCTTGCCTGCTGCGTGTCCTCCGGAGGGGGGGGGGGGACGTCAGAATGAAAATTAGAGCGACTTCGGAAAATTCTTATTGCTTGCGTCTTGTATTTGGATGTCGAGATTTTTACAAAAGGAAAGATTTTTTTTTTAAGTCCAAAGTCGCTCTAAATTAATTCTCGACCTATGGATTTTTTTCTTTTTTCTGAAATAATTAGTTTTCAATGCAAACGCACAATGGATACCATTAAATAATTATGTCTATCGATAAATAATTACATCGGTCATCTTGTTTTTTAGCGACTATTGTATAATATTCTTGTCTCGCGTTTTATACGGAGTCTATCAGTCTTGACATGGCGAAACTTATATAATCAATACACGAGACCGCACATCTCGCGAAATGTTCGAAATAGCAAAAAGGATTTTTCGAATTTTTCGTGTTTCACGTTTATGGCAATCTCCCCTAGTTGCAATTATACGTAAGCGATACATCTATATAATGCCTTGATTTCTTCCTTTACATTTACACATACATCGAAATACAAGGTTCAAGTATATTAAATCAAGCGAATATAGTAAATATTACATCGTCAATTTAGCACATTATAAAAATTTATGATAATCGATAAAGTTAAAAGATAAAAACGTATTGCAACATATATTAATGTCTTTTATCAATTAGGGAATATTATAAAATTTTATCAGCTTCTAATCGTTTATATTTAAAACAATATCGATCAGATATTTCGCAATGATAAATTCAAATTGGATAGTTTGACGAGGCGAGGGACTTCCACACAACTTGCTTGTTTTTACATAAATAAAAAAAATTACGTATTTAGATTTGAAGTACGATATATAAATGGTATACGAAACTAATGACAGCTTCCTGAAACGTGACAGGAAGCCAGGAACTGTTCGGCGCATACGCGTTTCTCGCTAAATTAACGTTCGCGCGATTAAAAAACATGATTTTTTGATGGAAATCAAGGAATTCAAGCAAGGAGTGAAGTATCGAAATACGGACAATTTCGACCATCGTTTTTTCAAACGTCGTTTCGTATCTACGTGTGTAATCCGTTAAAAATGATTGGATATGCGAGAGTACATCAGCAGCATAGGATCTCGTAATCTCTACCGATCCACGTGTGTTACTTCACGTAGAGATACTCAAGGAAGTGTTAGAGTAATGGTACATACAAATATACCTACAACTATCTAGAGTACATTATAAAAAATATTTATTGTGTATATAATCAATTAAACAAACAGAAAAATTCACTTTGCAGTATACATATACATATATATATATATATATATATATATACATATATACATATATATACATATACATGTACATGTATATATAAAACATTTATCAATAAATATTACTGGACTAAACAATATTAGGGTCTGAAAAGTACTCGTTCATCGACAAGCGTTACTTATATATTTCTTCGTATTCTTTGTTCTCTATTTAGTGGTAGCGTTTTGCGCGGATAGCCTAGTTAAAAAGATCGGACTTATGTACATTTTTTTCGCCGTTTTCTCTCTCTCTTTCTCGCGCGCGCGCGCGTATCGTGGACAATAATAAATAAAATTTCTTAATTGCGCTCCTCTCCCCTCTCTCCCCGTGGTGTATGCTGCATGTACGAGATTCTCTTTTTATCTATATAGACAAAAAATTTAATTCAAATTCACGATCGCCGTCTCTAACTCGACCGACATGCCCGTTTTTGACTTAAATATTATTTCTTTACTTTACGAATTAGACTTTTTAGATGTTATGCTTATCGAGAAATACTATATCTTAGTGAGAGAGACATACTTCGTACGTACACACACCGTGTTGCATTTTATATATGCGTTTCAGCTTTATTAATTCTACTTTTGCATACACTCACGGTACACTTGATTTAATTTATGTTTATCTGTAATTCAATGCGCATATATATATAAATATATATATATATATATATATATATATATATACACACATATACATGAGTAAAGATAAAATATATATTTTGCATTTTTGCTTCTCCCAGTTAATACTATGTGGATTTCATTCTTCTCGCGTGTTATATTTATATATATATATATACTTTTAATCTAAGCAATAGTTTTTGCTATTCGATAGATACAAAATTTCATTTTTCTTTAATTGTGTTCGCATTCACGGCGATCGCTCGACGATTACTTTTGCAGCATCGACACCCATCGTATCTTTTTAAACGTTAATATTATTTTATTGCACACTATTTGACTTTCTTACACATTACACAACCGATGTTTATATAAAGAATCTTCGACTTATATGATCGGTATTATATATATATATACGTCTCAAATTTGATCTGCAAACATATATGTATAATAATTTTGACAAAAAAGAGTAATATGAGAGAATAGAGCAAATCGTAAGAAAAAGAGTCATCCCATAATTCCCTTCCCCTTCTGCGTGTCGTGAAATAAAACTTCCAATTAAATCGACATCTCCGGCATAAAATTTGTTTAAAACGTTGGTCACGGTATTATAACACTTGACATTACGGCCAAAGAGTAAGAAATATCTTCTCCGTGTGTCTCTCGTATAAACACGCCATTCCTTTACTATACAAATCTTAATGTGGGATCCACATCGATCATATGCGGATTAATGTACAATTTGTGGAGCTTACACACGTGATCTACCCGCAACAAAATATTCATTTCGATCGTGCGAGGTTGTACATCTACGTCTAAATCATTTCTCGGCGATATACATATATATATATAAACGCGTGTTATGCTGAAAAAATCAAAGGCGCAAATTTCTATACAACTGAAAAAAATCTCACGAGCGACTATAATATCTCTGTTATTGATGTAATCAAGTTGCGTACAAAATTGCGAAGTCGAATAACAGAATATAACGAAAAGGATGCTTCTCCCGTGAGACCCCGTGATTGGTTAAATTACGCGAGCGTATCCAGAAGAGAAAAGAAAAAAAAAAAAAAAAAAATACGCGCGGCAGCGAGCGACCGCCGCGGATTTTCCGCTTCACACACTCCTCTCGTTGCTCCTCCGCAAGGACAAAGGGTTTTACATAAATAAATCTCTCGAGAAGGAAAGGCTGGTCAATCTCGACGCGCGAACGCGAGCTAGACCACGTATTACGTATTACGGTTATACAAGTTTACGTCACTCCCCCTTCGCCATTTTTCTTTCCATTTCTTTTTTTCTTAAATGCAAAAATGGTAAGGAGTCGATTTATGCAGCGAGACTCGAAGGAGACTGACCACCTCCCGACATTTTCGACCGTTCGCAAATCTATCAATATCGTTAATTACGTATATCGTTAATCGTCGCGTGTATGCGTGGGTGTGTGTATTTGTGTGTATGTGTATACAAGATGTACACTAAATAATTATGTCGCGCGGATCTAAGTTTACAACACAGCACAGAATTCGCCGCGGCGGAATAAATCGGCTCAACTACGTCCGGCTACAACGTGGCCAGGGCCTTCCCCGGCTGGATCTCCCGATACGGCGTAATCGAATCAATTCATCGAACCAGATCAGACGATCGAGTTGACGAGTGCACTGATACCGCTTGCCACGCTTAACCCGCTCCTCCCGATACAAATTGGCAAATTGGACTTGCTAATCACGCATTTCCCGGGTGCGCGCGTAACGTTTTCATCGCGTAAGCAAAAATATTACCGATTATTATACACAGAATGGACCAGTAATAATTAACATCTTCCGTAATGTTGAGGACTATGCGAGGAAAATTTGTCCAACGAAAGCGTCGCGTTGCATAGAACAAGTATGGTAATAATGTTTCACTTATAGCTGAAATCGCTTAGAGGAAATGTAAGAATTATCTCCATTTTTTTATATGAGAATATAATTTTTATATATATATATAAATATATATATTGTATATATATATTTCGGTTCTTTTACTTATTCTGCATATAAAAGTATCAAAGTAAGATCGCATAAGATCGATACTTTACGAGATACTTCATGATTTATTGTAACATAATGTGACATAAATATGTAAAATCTCGTAAGGTATAGATACAAGTTTCACAGGAAATGATTCATTAAAGGTGCATTATATGTATAATACTGAAATTTAAAAAATGTTTGAATTTTTTTTTACATAAGAGGTGTGTAAAAATTTTTCAAAGAAAAAAGGTGTAATTGTGTTTGAATCGAAATACATATGAAAATATATGACCTATGTGTTGTGTAGAGTCCACGTAACCGAAAAATTGTCTTTGGTTAAAATTATATTGTCGGCTCGAAGCCATTGTTAAGGTGCCAAGCGGTTTCATGCCGAAAGCATCCTCTCCTCTCTATTCCGAAAATATGCTATGTATTACAACACTTGGTAACTTAGCGTCATGTCGCGCGGAGCAAGAGTAAATTTTCGCGATATCTACATTAAAAAAATGAATTGTCACATTCTTTCAATTATTTGCTCTTAAGCAAAGAGGAAGAATCGAGACCAACATGAGTATATTACGGAAGAAAATAATTTATTCGAGATCACACTACGTGTCCGACATCGTAAAAGATATTGTACATTATGTCCATTTATACATTTTATAAATTCGCATTATTTAAACGTTTGAAAAAATATCATAATATATAATATTAAATATCATAATATATTGTATAATATTATAATATTAAATGTATTTTCTATGAAAGCACTCAAATTTGTTTGACAAATTAAAAAGTTCCGAGTTTGCTGCGAGAAATATTAGAAAATGTCATCATCTAAATTAAATGTGACATTTCTAAATTTTCAACAAGTAAAACGTCAAAATATTCAAACATCTTTCTCTAGACGGACACGCTCTTTAATTACGAGAAAACTGCTTATATTACACATTATATTTTGAGCAATATGCGTGATAGGAACAAATTTTTTTTCCAACTATCGGTCAGTAGATGTATAGTTATCTTTCGTGCAACCGTATTAACAATATATAGAAATAACTATACACGTGAAAACGTATTCTTCGTAATCATCCCGTTGAAATTCTTACTAAGCTTATTGATTTCATTAAACGCGGACACACGATTTAACGAGAGACAAAATAATCGTAATCGATAATTACACATCATTAGCAATCTTTGTCAAGACTAACCTTGCAATGACGCTGATGAAGAAACGTCAAGTGACTCTGCTCCGCCGAAGGCGCTGTTTTTTTTTCTTTTTTTCAAAACTCACTTTATCATTCAGCACTGTAATCCGTTTCACATCCACGGTCGTTCATCTATCGCCTTTTTCCTCCATACAACGTGTCAAAACATCGCCATGATCCTTATACATTTATACATCAAATTCACTGGTTTCCAATAGAATTAGTTTTGCACACACTTGTATCACTGTTATCAGGATAGAACTCTCTTCGTGATTCTCTTCTTCCGCTTTTCACACTGTGCGTTTGCCGTCCATCTGCCGTATGCCGCTGTTTACTCGAACCCTTCCCTCGAATTTGATCAAAGCACGTTCGAAGATCACACTTGGCACGAATCAAAAGTATTCTTGTTGGAACCACCGCGGTACTAAAGAAAGATCTATCTAACAATCCTCTAAAAAACACTATATATAAACCGCTTATCTACCGCTAAATACAGACGCGACGGACATCTCTTCGTACTGCTACTCTACTAATCGATCCTACGACTCTACTTGTGTGTTTACGATGTAAGAGAATAAATAATAAAATGCTCTCCCTAAAAGATTTCAACGCTTTTCTCCTTCTTCTCTTTCTCTATCATCCTCGCAATCAGATTCGCGCGTCTCATTCTTTCGACAATTTTAACTCTTTATATCTATCACTCTTTGCATACTACCACGTTTTCTCATGCGCCTTACTCGTATATTACTACACTTGTATTACTGATCACTCGCTCTCTCGCACGATTTCACATTAAACTACGTACATCTTCATCCCTATACATATATATATATATATATATATATATATATATACATATATATATATATATATATATATGTATATATATATATATGTGTGTTTATAGGTTTAGTACAATTATTCGATAGAGGTTAACGCGGTTCTGATTAGCATGTGATCCAGTTTTATTTTAACGTTTCCTTTTCCTCTTCTTCATTAATAATCCTGATCCACAACATTCATGCGTATTTTCGCAAATATTCCATCCAGACTTCTCCGTTTCATTTCGCTCTCGTTCCTCTTGCCTTATCGCAGCATCCCTTCTTATCGTCATCCTTCTATTCATTATCGAGCGCGTTTACGGGTCCTTTTATAACTTCCTCGCCTTAATCTGCTTCGTTTCTTTTTTTGGTACAAGCAACATGATTAACACGACAAAATAAGCGTCATTGCTTACAGGGATTATTTGGAGGTCATTGATGAGGATTCAGGTTTGGGTAGGAAGGAGGTAGTAGCTGGAAACAAGGTATAAACGACCCTGAGAGAGATGGAAAGGAAGTTCCACTTCTCGGAGCTCTTTCAACCCTGCGGCGACGTCTGCGGCGAGATTTCAGTGTCGCCATCGCCCGAGCCCGGCTCGCCTTTCGTCTTGTTCTCCTTCTTCCACTTCATCCGTCTGTTTTGAAACCAGATCTTTATCTGCCGTTCCGTCAGACATAGCGCGTGTGCGATCTCGATACGTCGCCGTCTAGTGAGATATCGGTTGAAATGAAATTCCTTTTCCAGTTCTAACGTTTGGTATCGTGTATACGTTTGTCGACCTCTTTTCCTCTCTGAAACAAAACAAATTATGGCTAATTAGTATAAATTGTTGCGTGTTTCAGGATTATTATAGACATAACATTAGCATATAAATGTAATTTAATATATTCCATTATTATGTGTACAAGCAGAAAAGGTTTTGAAATCGGAATTGGCTGGAAAAGTCCAGCGAGTGGAAAATATATATTGCTAAATTGCTAAATTATATTGCTAATTGTATTTATTAAATGTTAATTTTTAATTGTATAAGAAAAATGTAATAATAACTTGATTAAAAATTATTATCAATAGATCTGATTCACATTTTTACGAACGAAAAACTAATTTATTTGCTTCGATTCTTAATTAAATTATGGATTTCATTTTGGATAAAACTTAAATTAAAAAAGTTTTAATTAATAAATATCGATAGAAATATTTTCTCTATTTAATTTAACATTTTAATAGAAAAGACCAGTTTTAGTAGGTTTCTCTTTTCGGAAAATATCAATTTCTATTTGAATTTTATCAAAAAAATGTGGGGTTTGGCGAATCCTATCGAAATATTGTACGAGATAAATTTCGAATCGAATATTGATAAATATGAAATATTAAAAGATATACATCTTTTGACGAAGATGACATTGAACTCGCATAGATAACGAAATGCAACTAGCAAAGTACGTATGGATATTTTTCCATTGAATTTTTAAGCTACAGGCAACCGGCATATTTAATAAATACCGCAATCTGCGCGTCGGCTTAAGGAGTTTTGTAAAACCTTGAGCGAAACGAAAATATCTCCGCGCGACTGAAAAGAAAAATCTTGCGATCCTAAGTGCAGTTCCGCATATGATAGATACCTTAACGATATCCGCGATATGATCTGCGGTCGGTGCGGTACACGAATCCCGAACAAGAATATTAATTATGGTTGCCAAGAGAGCGAGGGAGCGAGAGAGAGAGAGAGAAAGAGGTGGTAAAGACGGAGAGAGAGGTAGTAAAGAGACAGAGTGAGTTGAGCCTGTGTGAGAAGTCTCACAACTTTACAAGATATAAACCGCAAAGGGTTAGCCTGGCGTGCGAGTGCGAGAGGGAGAGAGCAAAACAAGAATGTTTCAGAATGGAGGAGGAAAAAAGGAAGAGAGGCGGCGTAAGGATGAGAACTTGAAAGTAAGGAGGGGAGAGGTGAAGAAGAAGAAGAAGAAGAAGAAGAAGAAGAAAACTCTCCTTGGCGAGCATTCGAGGCAAACGCCGCCCGTCGCGCTGTCGGCCGATGAAGATGGATGGCGGTTCTGCTCCGGAGAGAGATGGAGAGATCGCGTAGGTTCCTGAAACGTTCGACTAGACGAAGAAGAAAGGATAGGGAGGAAGAGGAAAAAAGCGCGCGTTGGAAAAAGAGAGGGGAAGAAAGAAGAGAGAGGATATATAGAGAAAGTTGGGGAGAGCATGCCCTCTTATTCTCTCCCTTGGGCTACGCTCTCAAATTAACAACATACCAATCTCTAGCGCTCTCTTATAAGCTTTAACGATTTAGGCAACTTTCTTGGCTCCGCTATTTTAAGAAAGTAGTCATTTACTATTCCGAAAAATTCAGAAAAATATAATAAATATTATTAAAAAAGCGATTACATAGGCATATGTGCGGGCATGTGTGTATCGCGCAATGTGTTATATAAATATGGACGATGATAAGTGTTGCGTTTCTCGCATAAACGCTTTTTACGGAATCGTGTATATTATATGAGTAAAATATTATCACTGTTAACTGTCAAGTGTACGCTGTCGACTGTTCTATGAAAGCTGCGTCATATTAATATTCATTCGTCACGCCGTTAATGAAGATCATGTTCTAGATCTAAAGCTAAATCAAAGCGTCGGAGAAATACATGGTGCACGTTCAAATGATATACATCCAGGGAAAATTCCAGTCTATTTATTAATTATTTATATATGTAGATTTATTTATAATATCTTCTATCATTTCCCAGGCTGTAAAGAAATAAAAATGTACCTCATAACTTGAATTTTCTTTTTGAAGAAAGTGTTTGAAAGTCGAATAGTTGTGAAAAATATTTTTAAAGTTTAGATTTAAAGAATTTTAAAACATCTACATATTTTATTGAACCCACATTGTTCCAAATAGTAATAAAATTTTAAAAATATGAGCAATCATATAAATGACTATTTTTAATTGTTGACAAAGAACTTGCGAAACAAAACATATTTTTATTTAAAAAATTAATTTCTCTGAAACACACACGCGTCTCTCCACGACCACCATTTCAAATAAAGATAATCCTGAGTCGATGCGGCGTAATAATCAGGTTTGTTTCGAAAGGTCACTTCGCCCATAAATCCTTTCATGCCACTAGATGTTGCAGAGTAAAGAAATGAATTATTAAACGTTGCATCGAGAGACGAGTCTGTATTATTTATGAACTGAAACCTATAGGGAGCTTCCAAGCCGATCGATTTGAAAAACTTAAATCTCGATTAGGCGTACCCGACTAGAAGAATTAGGCGTCGATATTGCGCGAGCGAAAGATTTCTCGACGCTGAGACTTGCCGAGTTAATTAAAGAGATAACAGCGATGCTTCCTGTTTCCGTTATGCGTGCACGGATGTGATTGTGTACGCGCGAAATGGAACGCACGCATGATTAAACGCTCTAGAAAGGTTTACGCTGATGATGCACATCGCGGGATCGAAACTCGCCCAAAAAAATACATCTGCATTATCTTCACATGAATTTTAATCTTCGACGCATTCGATAGCATTTTATAAAAAACGGAAACAGATTCTGTTTTTATTAATTCGATAACAATTTTTTTCCTCGGAACAATGTCGGCTGTCGCAACGATGTAAATTCGATCCGACTGGGGTATCGCGCACAAGGGGAAGGGGGAAGGGGGTATCCCCGATAATAAGAAAATCGTACCGATGACCTAAGTTTGCGGCGGACCGGCGTAACCAGCGCTGCCACGGCTTTCGCGGACGGAGGTGACTTTAAACGCGGGGCAATAAATTAACGGCGTTGGGTTACGCAAGGATCAAATGTCCCCTGGAGTATGCCCGGGAGATTTATGGGTCTGCCTTCACTGGCGCAGCATGAAGGAACGAAACAGAACAGAACGTACACAACCGTGCGGCTTATTATAGGCTAGTTGCTCCGCATCTCCACTTCCCCTGCCCTCCCCCCCTTCCCTCCCACCCTTGCCAAGACTGGTCTTTCAGGCCCGCCGCAGGATACACGCAGGACTTTTCAGATTAACAGCTAGCCGGATGTTGTAACCCGCTAATAAGGTGCGGCCACCACTCGCTGCCCAATTAAGCTAAGCTTTACGTGGGCACCGTAAGAGACCAGACCTTGAAACGCTCTTCGATTAGATACCCCAGATGTAGCCATTAATTTTATCATTTCGCCTCGCGGTATGAGCCTTGGATTATATTTACGCCGTTGACAGACATCCATATTAATTGCGCGAGAGATCCTTCACAGATCTCGTCTAAATATTTTCTCGGGTAAATGCTTGAAGAGATGCGCAACGCAAAGTCGGCATTTAAAATCTCTTTCGTTACTTTGCTGTTTTAAGCTTTTCATTCGCTACTCAAAAATTCTGTTTTCAAGTATTTAAAAATCAAATGTAATTTTTAAAAAGAGAGAAAGAGAGGGAGAATATATTTCAAATAATTTCTAAATTAATACAAGATAATAATAAGAGAAAAATAATAGAGAACTGCAAGTATTCGCAATAAATCTAAACGTTTTTCAATTTTATCACATTTAGGTAGACAGATATTTATTGATATAATTAATATAATCCTAACATTGACGTAAACTTAACACAATTAGAATATCCCGAATTAAGATTAAATTCGCAAAAGTCGGAGAAGAAAATCGTCAAGCTTTCCTTTTCTCTAACATTCATAGAAGAAATTTAGAAATCCCCAAGAAGCGAAACCAGAGTATCTGATAGGCGGTTTTCCTTCTTTGCTTTTTTTTTGTCTTCCAGACAGACGAGCAGACAGTCGGACAAGAAGACGGAGTCTGAAAGAGCCCCGAGGTAGAAGGTCGAGATAATGAGCAGCGAGAATGGCTGGCCGCGACATATGCATCCTTACTTCCTTAGGGTATCACTCGGAAACATTAAAATTTACTTTTTCTCGCACCTGCTTCTCTAGATAAGAACAGTATGGCCGTCCTGTAAAACTCAAGCTCGAATCGAGATAGAGAAAAATTTTGCTTCGGACAAAAAAGAATTATAATTATTAAATGAATGAATAAATTAAATCGATAAAATAGAGATAATTTTATGCCCCGGATGCTTGAATTTTAGCCAGACATCGAATAGAAAATTAAACCACGACCTCCATATCGTTCACAATTGCCTCCATGGCGGAGCTCCAAAAGCAAACGGTCCCAGGATTTCTGTGGATTCATTCATCATCATCATCCGTCCCTTCCACCTCCTCCTCCTGCTCCTCTCCGTCTCGTACAAACACATGCGTATACTTGTACGTACGTAATCACATACATATACACACACGTGTTCCCTTGTCTTCTACTTTTTTTAGCTCCTCCTTTCCTGCCCCTTTTGAACTCCATCGCTTTTCGAATATCTCACGAAGCCGCCATCATTATGGCCACCAATCTCGGGAACGGCTAGTTAGATTATAATAAAATGCATTTCATATTCAGATTGCCTTTTTCTCCGACGTGCTCTATCTGGATCTTCTAATTCGTTTCCCACACGACTACAAACTTTATATACACTCGATTAAATTTGCATTAAATATTATTTGTTTTTAATCACGCTTTAAGAAATTTTCTGACGTGGTTTTCAATTTACATACGTGTATATAAAATATTTTTACACGCGACTTGATATTAATAAATCCTATTTGATATAAATTCATTATTAATTACAATATTTCTTTTATTATTAATAAATACGTATCAAGAAGAAACAAGAGATGTTTTATGACATTAGAAAAACAAAGCTGTTCATTTAATTAGATTCTGTTATTATCTTTTGTCAATAACATATGTTTCGTGTTGCGCCAATTTATTTGCAATGTACACGTTCTAAACTTTGTCTCGGTATACGAGAGAGCAGTAACGGAAGCTTTACACGTATATAACTGTGTCACGACATGCTTATTTGCCGATTGAGAATACACGAAGGGAGAAGAGAAAGAACGGGGATGTCATAAATCTCTTCGCACAGAGGATTGCAATTATCTCATGCATTAAAAGCATCGCCGGTATCGATGGTCGATTTCTTTTTCTTGGATCAACACTTGGAATCTTAACGTTGCAACGTTTTGCGTTATCAAGGATGAAAAGAATATGCATATATCAATATTTTCGAATCTTAAAAATTTATAATAATTAATTTATAGTAATAGATTTTTGAACTCCTTGGAAACCTGGAATTTTCAGAGATTCCTTTTGTACCTGAAGGAATCAGAGAATTTTATTAAGATCCAAGAAATTTTTTGAAAAATTTTCCTTGATAATTTTGCTCTTACATTGTAAACAGTCGACAAATGACATTATGTGTGTTTAAAATGTATTATAAATGTATATCTATCTTTCTGTTTATATATTTAATGACTTAACAAAGTATTCAAAAAATACGTATATAATGCATATGCTTTTATTATCATTTTTAATGATAAAAAATAAAAATGGTATGCAAGTGAAAAATATTATCTTACGAAAATTTTTTTTAGCTCTGTGTTTTTCCTTGTCCCATGAAAAGCATTAAAAAATATATACAATAAAAAAAAACTTTATAACATTGCATAAAAGAATCTTTAAAATATTCTTTCTATTTCGAATTTTGAATAAAAATACTTGAAGAATCAGAAAATTGACAGGAAATTTTTTATAAGAATTAAAGTAGATATCGTAAGTAATATTTATGTACAATTGTCTTTCTATTAAATAAAAACATTAAAAAATCACTAAACTGCGTTATATTAAAATTTTCCCTTATGAAATAATTTTAACAAAATTGTGATACAAAAATAAAACAAAAGGAAAGGATTCCTATTGTGCAATATATATTCGCAGCAGCGTTTTGAGATCTTTGGCATTGAGCAAGAATTTATGTATAGACTCACATTCGTCATTTTATTTTGTAATATAATTTACTATCTATACCACAATTTCTCAGCTTGTGTAACGCATTTCATAAAGGATGCCAAAAATGTAGCTAATTTTTCTAAATAAATGTGCCAAAGATACTTGCGTCTATAAAATAAAGCATGAATTATGCATAATTCATGAATATCTAATTACAGCTACATGTTTAGCTCAGATTTTATGATAAAGAAAACGTGTAAAATTGATTAAATATATAAAAAATATTAATATTAATCTGTTGTCTCTCATGATACGCAATACTTTTGAAATATTAATTCTATGTCAGAATTTTAAAATAACAATAAAACAGGAAATAAATGGGAAATTTTAGAAGCATGTAGGAAAATTTTGAAATCGCAAAATTAATATTATAACAATGAGAGAATCAGGCATGAAGCATTCTTAAACGTGCCGACATCTGTGAGCATATTCAGGGACTCGGACCGTTTTCTTCGTTTAACTGATAGTAAACTACGAGCCATGGCATCGTCATAACCGTACTGCTTATCGGCCTATCCACGAGATACTTGGGACCAGCTTCTGAACTAAACCGAAAGATGGTACGAGCAATCATTGACGGAAGAAAATGTTTGTGAATGAAAATACGTACTTGTGAATGAAAATACATACTTGTGAATGAAAAAGATTGAATAGAAAAGATTTTGAACAAATAAAAATTAACAATTATAATTTTCAAAAGGTAAAGTAATAATTAATTTATAATATTGTTTTATAATTAATATTATTCAATTTTTATCAAATAAATAATACAAATAATATTTTATTTAAATCAATTTTGCGATATACGCTCTAAAAATATATGTAGAACGGAAAATTATTTATCGTAATTTTTTAAAACAAGAATACGAGTCAGTTTAAATATCTGATCGTGTTATACACATACCTTTATAATCACCTTCTCACTTTTTTTAAAAACATAATTCGTAAATGCAATCACATATAGAAAAATTAATCACATTAAAAATCTATAATCACTCTTAAAAATATAATTACACTTAATCATGATAAAAATTAATTATAAATGCTTGATTTGTGCTTAATTTATATTCGAAGAATATATAATATACGGAAAGAAACTGCTTCTACGAGAAACCACGAGCAACTAAACAGTGAGAAAAACAAAAAGGTAAGAATAGTTCACCATAGCTTTTTTTCAGGTGGAAACAACCTTGCAAGATTAGGTAATAGAGACGTCGCTTTTTGAAACTCGAAAACCATCAATCAGGAAACGAGAGATGAACATGAAGAATCAGCAGGATTCTACAACTTGTCCACAACTGTCTACATTTGACATCTTTTACTTAAGTGGCGGTGTAATGCTATTGTCACTTCATCATTATTATTACAAATGATCCTAAAAGTGTTGAGTACCATAAAAATACCATGAAAGAACGCAAGATTTATTAAACTATCTTCAAAAACATATTATGAGCAATTTGTATTAAAAATCAAAGCTAATGTATTATTTAATTGTATAAATTTTTATATATTGACGAAATGAAAGACAGATAATATAATAATTTTAAAACAATTTTTAAATAAAAAAAATATTTTAACTTTGCTACGTAATAATATACCGTGCATCGTGGCGACAAAAAAATAACGTATCGAATGGATACTTTGAGAAATGATTTTAAATATAATTATATTTTTAAGAGTGATTAATTTTTTTATGTAAGATTGCATTTATAAATTATTTTTCGAAAATAATAAAATTTAAACTATTGACCGAGTCCTATTTCTTATAAATTATATAAGAGACACTGCTAATTTTATATTTAGGAAATTTTTATAAATAATTTTTATAAGTTACACTTTTCTGTTCCACATAAAATAAATCAATGAGATAAATAAAAATGAATTATGTTACGAATAAAAACTGATATACATAGACTTTTGCGATTTCAAGTGACAATGACAACGCATAAAGAAAAAAAGGTAATGCTTATTGTGACCTGATGAACGAGCGGAAACCAGCAGACAAGCTAAAAAGCCAGCGCAATAAATAATAGCTCGCGATATATCTAGAGACATTGTGCCAATTCTGAACCGGTTGCCGTACGAATTTGGTCTAGTTTTGTGCGGTGTTGCATAAATTCAAAAGTCGACCACCCGCTACCTGAGAACTCTTAGCTCTTTATAAGACCTCCTTTGGTCACGCACCGAGTGAAACCTTTATTCTACTTTTGAAAGCTGCGTTATGTATTTTGTTTAGCAAAGGCAGATGCCGCATAAAAACATTTTTTTTTTAATTTTGATATATTCTATATTCGAAGCTATATATTGTGTATATAATTTTGAGAATAAGAATTAATATTTGAATAAATTCCGGTGCAAATTTAATAATGTAAAAAAATGCTATCGTGTCATTGTACGTATTTGATGAAAATATTACACTTACCAAATTGACTCCTCATCCAAGGGTACAGTGGGCTTGGCAAGTTCGAACTTGCCGCACTCTGAGGCGCGCCTTGTTGTTGTTGACTGAGCGACGACGCGACGACACCTTGATGCTGTTGAGTTTGCTGCTGTTGTTGAGGATGCATCGCGCTTTGTCCCTGTTGCGACGTGGTTTGAGACTGCTGCTGTTGATACATCATATGTTGTTGTTGCGCTTGTAAATGCTGATGCTGCGGCTGCTGCTGCGCATGTTGCGACTGTTGCGTCTGCATATGCGGATGTTGACTGTGCATTTGGTGATGCATCTGAGATTCGACGAGTGGCGGACTGTCCGGTCCGTCGAGAACGCTGCCCTGATGATCGACAGCAGCCGCCTGAAGTTTGCAACTGGCGTAGACGATGGGGGTGGACGGATGTCCGTTGGGAGTTGGCGTGTGTCCCATGTGACCCCCCATACTAGGGTTCGGAGACGTCGACCTGTAACCAGCCATGCCGTCCATACTTCCGTGTTCCTGTTGATGCTGATAATAGGCCGCGTTCCGCATGTCGATCCGATTGTACGGGGGAAACCTCGGATAAGGCATGTCCTGCTGACCTCCCGTAGTGGTTCCATAATGGTGGGCGGATACTCCTTGACGTAACAAACTCGGGTCGCAGGGATCACCGGCTTGCTGGGACTGCTGCTGAACCGACTGTGTTTGCTGAGGTACCTGTACGGCCGCACCGTAGTGCTGCTGATGCTGATGCGGGTGTTCCACCCCGCCATTTCGCAGGTCCGGGATGTACGAATTCGCGAAGTACGAACTCATGCTACTGTCCCACCTGTCTCACCTGCTAATGTCACTTCTCTACGTTGCTGACGGGCTTTCCTTTGGTTATCCTCGGTTGATTTATATGATTTTTCTTCTCTCTCTCTCTCTCTCTCTCTTTTCCTCTTCGTATATTTATTTTGTTTTGTACTCTTGCGTGCGGACACACTAACACACACGTCTTTATATAGATACAGACTTATCACTTCGAAATTGCATTTTTCTTCGCGAATTTTTTACTTTTTTTTTCTCACTCAATTCTTCTCATCTCACGCATTCTTAGACAGCACAAGCACACGTACATATATATATGTATATGTATATATACATATATATACATATATATATATCAAATTATCATTATCGTGGATCACATGTGTACATCATTTGACTTTTTATCACACTGAGCTCACTACTGATAAAATTATAAACTGGAGCACTACAGAACCTTTAATTAGCGAAGAGAGGGGAGAGTATACCGCGTATACGAGATGGTGGCGGAAGATGTAATCAAAGTCCTTCGTCTACCCTGGTGTGACACCTTCGTTCAAAGCGCCAAGCCACTCCAGACCCGTTTCGTTCCTCTGTCCACCCTACAATCGAAGTTACGCCGCACCTGTAACACAAAGAAAGAGCCACATTATATTACAATATTATAAAATTACATTAAACACGCTATGTATACGCATATCATATATGTAAAGTATTTTATTTCAAATTAACAATTATATCGAAATTATACCCATACTATTATCCACAATAAAAAGAATATAGATGAAATATTAAATAATAAGATAAGTATTGCATATAATAAATTATACAATATATTATTAACAATAATTTTAAAGAAAACTTTTATTTTTACATTAGATATAAATCTTTATTCTAATATTAAAATGTGGACTATTATCGTTAGAAAAATCAGACAAAAATAATGACATTACAGCGATATTTTGGAGATTCCACGATATCTAAACATATAGCATCACGGACGCAAAAGCTCACTTTGCATGATCCTTGTCAAGCGAACTGAATGAACTGAAAGCAGAGTTTAGCTCTCTGAATGACAGAAGGCGAGTTACACATGTGCTCGTCACGGTGACGGCCATCGCACAGACGCCAAACTTATTGCAGTGTTCTGTGTGGGCGGGCTAAGCGATCGTTAAATTTGGAAAAATTTCCATCCATTAGGCAGCATGGCCACTTCCCACCGAAATCTTCCCCTCGCATCAATCTCTTTTTCGGAAGCTTTGTGAAGTTACCGATGTACGCGTCGTGTGAAATTAGTAGGATGGACGCAAATTACTCATATTTAACTCACAATATGTTCAGTATTAACTAACTAATAAGTGCAACAGACATATTTAATAAATAGATAAAGAGAGAGATCGATATACAATCGACACAATCGATTTCAATTTTTCTTAAATATTCTTATTTAATTTGATTATAAAACGATTCAAATGTTGAAAATATATTTCTTAGCAGAAAATATATTAGAAAATATATTAATGGCAAAATATTTTTACATACATAGCAAAATATTTTTAAATACATTTCATATACATGAAATGTATTTATGAAAGGCAATTTTTAATTAAAAATATTTTGCATTTCATATATTATTATTTATACTGTAAATTATTTCGGAATTATATGTCTCAAACAAATCGTTGAAAATTCTTATTTACAGATTACATGAAATGGGATTAATCTTAAATTGTAAAACGAAAAATTGTTAAGAAAATGATAAATATAAATATACGATTGAGTTGAATATAAAATTATATTTCTCTTGTTAGCAGGGACTGTAGTAAATTAATAATATTAAAATTATGTAATTAACTAATGAATATAACAATAAATAATCTACAACTCTATTTCTTTGAACATAGACATATACATATGCAACAAATTAAATCATGATCCATATCAATTGATTTCTTATCGACTGAAGCTGGAAGAGCTTTCCCTTCAAAGAGAACAAGTCGATTTGCCGATTCTGGATCGAAATCTTCTCTACCGACTGTATTTGACGTATTAAAGTTGCACATCTTTTTCGAATGGAAACTATTAATTTTCTCAATTTTTTATACTAATAATTTTATTAATCTTTCTAATTTTAATAGTTTCTCTTAGTTTGTAATGTACAAATAAAATTAAAACAAAACTTGTAATTAAGAAGAATCTTTAAAAAACTGCATGTTATTGGTATAAACTTCATCATATATAAAAAGCAATGTAGGATTTAAAGTTTTCGATTAACGAAAAAAAATGACCCATTTAAACTATATTCATCTTTTAGAACAATTGGGGAAAAATTGGTTACACGGCGAAAGGATAAAAACACAAAAATATACACGTGGATATACATACGGGTATCGCACGCGGGTGGTATACAGTGTGGGTGGCGCTAGACACGGAGTTAGGAGCGGGCTCAAATGTGCAACGGGTTGGCGTAGCGGGTGCGAAGAGCGAAGGGTGCGAAGGCAGGGGTGAGAGGTGAGGCCCTTGGGAGTTTGCTGTACACGAGAACGGGTCGGACGCGGGACGATCGCGATTAACATTCCGGCCGCTAGCTTGCTGTTCGCGCGGCGCTTTCATTAATTCCAGCGTATTGATTCCACGGATTGATGAATGGCCGCCGATAGCGATTCCACGCGCTCGCTGCCCCCATCTCCCCCGCCCTCTCCCCGTTCCCCCTACGTCCCTCGCCTGTAAATTCGACCTCTCGCAGGATTTGAACTAAATTCCCCTTTATGTATTCTCCTCTCAAGTGCAAGTATCTCGATCCCATTGATGCGGGCGACGTTCCTATTCGTCTACGCGGAATGCGTTTCTTTAATTCGAGCGTGCGCTGATGGCTAATCTCTCAAATATATTAATATCTTTAAATTAGAATAACGAAAGAAAAAAGGGAGAGACAATACTTTACGTCATTCGTTGCTTCTTCCTTCCACGAATGCGATACGAAATTAATTTTGATTAATATTTGGGCTTCGTTTGGTGGTGACATCAATCGGAAAGATCACAGACCAACTAACTATTTAAAGGTCTAAGAAGTGCATAATATTACCGGCAGATGGCGATGGTGATAGCACGGAAGAAGAGGAAAAAACGGGGTGGAGCGTGTCTGACAGCTGGGTGGGTTCGGGTCCAAGGTGATTGAAAACAGGGTGGAGCGTCATGTGACGCCATGGTTGGATATGGAAGTGACGTCATATAGCTACGATGGCCTCTAGTTAGCAAAATGGCCTCTAGATAGAAGTTTCTTTGTCTCGCGGTCCCTTATCTACTATTATGCTCCAATCTGTCGAAAATGGTTCAGGCGCCAACTATATTTTATGTCAGGCGCTCTTATCCCGGAAGAAACACATTATGTCTCTTATGTTATTCTTTCATTCTTATGTCTCTCTTTCTGAGAAATGAAACCAAATTATCCAATTATTTAAAAAAAAGAGAGAGAATCAGTTTATAGTGTTTAAAAGGTAAAGAGTGTAATGAGATTGGCATTTTTTTCAAAATAACAATGTTAAATAAATACTATTAATCAAATAAAAAATAATAGTAAAATATTTGGTGTTAACCATCTTTCTTTAAAGTATAAAAAAGTACATGGAAAATAACGAAAAAGTGTGTCGAGAGATCTATGTCTCTCGGGCTGATGTAGATAAAACGACCGCTTCAAATAAACGGCGTCGTGTTGTAGGCAGCTGTATCCCTAAAGATTCAGCCATAAATGGCACTTGGATTTGACGGTTATGGAACTCGTAGCTCGTGTCGGTCGTTCGCGCCTCGTAAAACAGTCGTAAACTAAGCACGTGATAAACTGATGCCACGTACAGCAGTAGCGTTACATTAAAAAGTTACGAGCTCTTGACCTTGCACTACGTAACATGTAGTGCGTTTATCGTTGGCCCTTAACATTTGCGCTTCCAGGTAGAACAATTAAATTTCAAATGCAAAAACAAATTAAAATAAAAATCAACGTAAAAGTAACGATGAAGAGTTAGTGAAATGTAATGTAATGATAGCCAATTGATAATAAACAATTAACAATAGCCATAATACATCATTAAAATCAATTATTATTTTATGCACTAACGCGTAGCTATCATCTTTCAATATAAACAAACAAACGTAACGGACAAATAAGTGCCAGATGCGAATTTACGTCATAATCTCTTTAAATAAACAAAAATTAAAATAACGTTACATGAACATTTCGATTCACTTTAGGATCATCCTTGATATAACAGCGGAATTTATATTATTATCTCTTTTACATTATACGAATAAGATGTTAATGTGAGATAACCGACTACTTTCATAATACGCCCCCCATACTCTTTAGTATAAACAAAAATTAAAATAACGTTACATGAACATTTCGATTCACTTTAGAATCATCTTTGATATAATAGCGGAATTTATATTATTATCTTTTACATTATACGAATAAGATGTTAATGTGAGATAACCGACTACTTTCATAATATACCCCCCCATACCCACACATGCAATTACAAAAGATGGGCGCGAAAAGCGGATACGCTAATAACTATCATTATATATAACATATAATTTCGAACGAGATGGCTCGCAAAAGAAAAGAGGCGATTAATTGCAAGGCGATTTAAACTAATATCGATGCATATTCATGAGAGATATCACGAGATGTAGTCTATTACATAAAATATAATCCATCCTGTATAAAAAAGCAGGATGACAATATTTTTTCAACTCCATATTATACCGTAATCGAATTTGTTATATGAATTCGATATTGCTGTCGCATGATTTATTCCGCCTGGCGGAAGTTCTCGGGCATTAAACCTGTCTGGATTGCTAAACCATTGTACAATGAATTTACATTTTAACGCGTTATTATACATATATCACGGATTTTTAATGATGCTGAAAATTACAAGCGTATAACAACGCTAAAAGAACGATTTAATTATTAGATTTCATTCGCATTTTGTTTCAATATTCGATATTTATTTGCGACTAATTGCATCGGGATCATACGATTGGAAGCTTCATTCTCTTAAAATACAATCTTAAAAATAAACTTTTGATAAATCAATGAATCATCTTCTTACAAGTATGATATCTGTCTGCGCTTTAAACGTGAAACACGTAAGAATCGAATAATGCGTTGCGCTAAATATATCACCGAATAATATATCGTACTCGTAGAAAGAGAAGAAACGTGTGCCAACAAACTACCACGCTAGATTTAGCGAGAAACTCGGAGGCAGCACCTCAGAGATACCGTTACGCGCATTAGAAGATGTTCGGTTGGCGGGAGGTCGAGGCGGCATTAAAGGGTGTTCGCGATCAAGGATTCCAGCGCGCACACGCATACACACACATACGGATGGTATCGGTATTCCGATTCTTGTAAAGTTGCCTGCGACGACGTATGCGTATGTATACGCGTATGGGTATGTGCGTATATGCGCGTGAGTACGTGTAAGGACGGTGCAAGCGATAAACACACGAGCCACGCGCGTCGTGTGTGCGAGCAGATCAGTCGACACGCATGTGCGATTAGCATAATCGAGTCGGGCTGCAGGGAACCAGTTTGCAAGGCCACTGAAAAGCCGGCCGATCGCTTATGCCTGACGTTCCTTCCCTCCCCCCTCCCCACCCCACCCCCCTCTCCCCGTCCGACCGGCGGCGGACGCGCGATCCATCCGCAAAGCCGATAACGTCAGCTGAATGCGAGATCCGAGGATGGTGCCCCGCTCGTCCGGATTGCGAATGGAGTGCGAACGGGTGGTTACGTGAGCTTTCTCTCTCTCGAATTACGCTTCCCCGATAAGAACCTGATCGTGTAACTTCCACTTAATACCGTATAATGGCTATACGCGTGTGCGAGATGGCGCGTGCGATGGAAGTGCCATGCCGTTCAAATTCCGATGAATGGCGAGATGATAGCGTTACTCGATAAAGATTCCCACGGTTGATCTACCGCGTTAAACTTTAATGTGATCGAAAATAATAATAGTAATGATCTTTATTGTGTGCAATTTGATACATTAAATTACGGACGAGATGACAGCAGTCAGCTGATTCTCGACTTATACGTGCGGAAAAATAAGTGAGTAAACTAAACGAAAACATATAAATATGGGAGATATTAGTTAATTAGTAAATTGCATAATTTTTTTAATGAGTTGTTAAAATAACGATAATTTAAATATTGAGAAGAGTTACTAAATATATTTATATACAGTGTAAATAAAGAAATTTACTTGTTATAAAAAATTAATCAACACTATCTATCCTAGATAAATATGTTGATGCAGTTATTTATTAAAATTTGATGTCAATTATTTTATAATGTACATGTACGAGTTTTATTAGTTACTTTTTCAAGTGCAAATGAGAGCTGCGTGCTGACTTTCTAATTAGATGTAATGTGTAAGAAGATTACACTTTAATAAGAGGATAAGAAAATAGCGTCTCGAAAAATCCGAGTGCATGTTTTTTAAATGAAATCCATCTATCTCAGACTTATCCAAGTTCATCGAGAGTAAAGGAGGGCCTTTACGTCTACCGCTCAGCGCCGCCATAATTTCTCTTAATGATAATAGTTAATTGACCGCAGTACATAGATATAACGAGTACATTTGTACAAGCTGATTCTATAAGTCGAGAGTGTCCGTTCTCTTTCGTTTCTTCTCACTCAATGACGCTAGATAGAGAAAGAGAGAGAGAGAGAAGGGCAGTTTCACGCGAATGAAAACTTGGCTTGATCTATCCTCTCGAATTTTTCACGTAAAGAGAATAATACAGAAATTATAAAAGCGTTACTTTAACAATTAAAAAATCTTGTTGGACTTATCTGTAATTTTGATATATCAAAATACCTAATAAATAGAGATACGTGCATTTTTATGGATCCGGATGAGCGAATCGTTCCCGATTTAAAGAGAAGGTAGCGCGATACGCGGATTAAAACTGTGAATATTGTAGATAATATTATCAATTTGAAGTGGATCTAATCTTTTGTTAAATGCGTTCTACTTTAAACCTATTATTAAAGTGACTTGTTTTACATGAATTGCACTTACATTAATTACAATATATGCGGAGCGTATATCTATACCATATATTTTATAAAAAAAAAAATATAAATTTATACATGTGTAATTTCCGCATCGTAATAAATATTTTCCGTTGAAATTTTAATTTCCACACATTTCGATACGTGCCATTCATGTGCCGTTACATTAATTATATTTATATTGTAAAGTTATATGATCTTCATATGCGAACACACACAAGCAGGCGATTTAAGAATGCAAGAGGTAGCGTGATAAACGAGCTTTGATAACTTGGTTCCCGCGTTTAACATACAGTACCGCTTTAATTACGCGGAATTTATTAACCTATTAAAAGCAATTATAGTATAGCATATTTTGTAATCTGTAAAAACATCAGAATCATATTCATAAAGAATAATTACAAAAGCGTGTAAGTTATATACTTAAAACTAATGATTATTACAAACGGCAGAATATAAATTCATTCATGAATATATGTGCAATTGTCAGTATTTGTAGCTATTTGTAAAACAGACTAGACTAAATCATCGTGAGAAAGTTTTTGAATACTTTTAAAATTTTCTAAAAAGATATCGCGTAATCATTTTTCACAAAATTATTTACCATAATTAATGCAAGATCAATGAACGAAACAAAATGCGAAAGAATATTAATATTATTAAACTACAGTTATAATAATAATAAAAAAAATATTAATTATAATAAAAATATTAATAGTATATTAATATTAATATTAACTAATATTGAATATTTAAATAAGAAACTAAAATTCCTACTTGTTTAGTTTTATCGATCCATTGATAAAACACATTACAAGAAACGATATAAGGAGATAAATTGGAGCACGACTAAATTGCCTAAAATATATCTTCGCAATTTTGCGTGACTTCTTCCCCGCGGGATATTCGACACCCTCTGCGGCTTTCTTTTAACCAAGGCCTATAGAGTTCAATCTACCTTGGCAATTTCAGTTGAAAGCCGGGAAGGGTCTCGACACAAGCTCCCTAGAATTTCGCAACTTTCACATATTTTTCAAATGCAAACGTTCCTCGACCGCTCTCTCATCGGAATTTAAAACACTTTCTTTTTTCTTTTAGAGGATTGAAAACTCGTCTGAAAGGGACGCCGGTCAGTCGCTCTGTAATTCTAGTGCGTTAAAGACAAACCAGACCACATCCTTTATTTTCAAGATTTCTTTCATATGTAAGACGAGATCCCTAATAATCTCATCGTCAGAAGGAACACGTTCAAAGTGTTATACTCAATTTCAAAGGGCGAAAATTAATCTCTCCAAAAAAGGGCGAAAATTAATCTCTCTTGTGACACGGTTTTTACCGCAAACTAGAAACAAGATCATTAACGGTTCACCGAATGAAAGTAGACTGTTACCGCGATATCATCGTCCGTAAGGAGTGTCACTCTGGATTCTGCTAGTGTTGCTCCTGATACGAGGTGCGATGGGTCAAGGGTTAATCATTCCAGATTTCATTTAATTAACGGAAAGAATAATGGAAGCTGAATTATCTCGCGGCCAGATGATATCGCAAGGTGGTGGAAGTTTTTTAAAAGAGTCGTAAAAGTTTCACCGTACGAAATGTACCCGTAGATAACTATGTGTCCGCGTATATGACGGAACCAAATTAAATTTCCAAGTAAAACATCTTGCGCACATCATATATAAACGCACAAAATATTTAATCTAAATTTTGCGATTGTTACATGTTACAATTTTATTATGCTAAACTATACAGATAAAGATATTTATCTAGATTAATTTTTTAAATCGATTTTCCCCCTCTAAAAAAAAGTTGAAGCTATACTAAATTTGAACAATTACACATGTATATGGCAGATTATTGCACGAACGAAGAGAAATCCATTTGATATTATTTTTTCCATCTAATTAATAAATATAAAAAAATAAATATCTATAAAGGCAAAATTTTGTGATTGATTTGTCTTATTATCGACCACTTTCACTCATCATCATAATTTCCCGTGATTTAAATTAGATAATTAAGATTCATGATTCAACCTAGTTATTTTCCGGAGGGACAATGTAGAAAGGGGTATTCGGATAATTCATAATTTACGCGTATGTGGGTGACCGATGAGACGAGAACTACACGTGGCTACAGAACACCAAGGGAATCCTTTGTCATAACGGTTTGAAAGTTTACGTATTACACCGTATCAGAAGAGAGAAAGTAATGAAATCCAAAGTTTGATTTTCCGCCGTAGAAAGGTTCGGTGATTCTCGGGGTCATTAAAAATCATAATTTTTTGACATCGTAAATTATTCCAAGGGACAAAAAAGGTGTCGCGTACCTTCACACATTTCGCACAATGGCGACAACGAACTCGAAATTACGTGGCCGTGCTTTTATTTCGTCGCAAGCGTGAGGGGGTATCTATAAGGCCGCCGAGACACGGCGGAAAGTACAAAGTTTTGACGTCACCCTATAAATCAACCAACACACTCGCTCGCTCAAGACGTTGCACGAACACATCCCGAGTTGAAGTTTTGCTCACCGTATGTCTCTTCTGCTCTCAACGCGGACAACTTGTACAAGGTGAGTCAAAAATTTCGGCAGCTTCTCGTACACACATCTTAAATCTCGCGCGTACATCGGATAAAATAACCATGGGACCGTCGTTCAAAATGTATACTATAGCACGCTTGTTAGGAGGAAATTATCGTATCGGACGTGGCTTATACATGTACATAAGATTAAGATCGGAATATTATCTAGGAGTAAAATAAATGAAATAAACATACGGAGAGTAAAAATTGTAAATTTTTGCAAAGTTATTTTAATATTTTTGTGAGCAAAATAGACGCATATAATTAACTCTCGGGATAATTTACGACGCTACCGGAGAATTGAGCAGAGCGTCGAGTTAAGATGACACGCGTAGATATACGAATTTAAATCAGATGAGGTGGCGAGAGCGTGAAGATGAACTATATGGCACGTATACAGCGAGAGAACGTCGGAATGTCAAAATAAACAGAGGCACTGGAGTCGACCCGGTCCACCGAAAAATTTTGGCATCGTCGCGCCCGACGCTCTGTCGGCGCAACTTTGAAATTATCTCGAGGTAATTTATATTACGGTCGCGAGCCGAGAAAATGCACGACGTTCTCTTGAATTAAAATCGTCGGCGCGATAACGAAACGGAATTAATAAACTTTTAGATTGGAAAAATGAGAATTAAAGCAACATTACTTATTTAATTTACTCGCAAAATAATTATCGAATTATTAGACATCTCTCTCTCTCCTTCTTTCTCTATGCGATATTATAAATAATATTTTCATACATAAACAAGAGAGATATAAATTGACAAAATTGACGAAAAAAGAACATGAGAAAAATCTGCAAGTCTCCTACAAATTACATTGCGTTAAGCGCAATAATGCTTACGCATTAGAAGATAACGCAATTGTTGTAGTCAGTGTATAAATATTGCGATAGTCGTGATAATCTATTACTAGGAAAAAGTGTGTTTTCGTCTGTTTTTGTTTATATAAATGTACTTCGCATGATAAAATAACGATAGAAATATTCCATAAATATTCCAATTAGAAAATAAGAAGTCGATTTATCGCAAATCTTGATCGCGCATAGATATCACACATTCGCATAGAGAATAATCAATTTATTTTAAAATTATGCTGCACATCTTCGCAAGTATATAATTATTGTGGCAATGGCCGGCTATTAGTAAGAGCGCTCGCGATTATCATACGCAGAAGATAAGAGTTATCGTGTTCAGTACGTATTTATTAACATACTAATAATAAGCTAAACACCTTGAAATTTTTCCTGTGAAGGATATTGTTCTTAAATGACATACATCAACAACTGAAAAAAACAATTGAAAAAAATGTTTGTACATTTCAAAGATGGAGGTAGAAATAGAAATTTATGTAGAATATTCGCGCTAAACTGGATTAAAATGAACAGCCTACGACCTGAAACTGTTGTGAAGGATATCTTGAAAGGCGGAAATTGCAGCTGTTCCTAGCTCGATGTCTCGAACGCAAAAATCAAACGACAGGCAGAGAAAAGCAAGCCAGAGAGAGAGAGAGAAAGAGAGAGAGAGAGAGAGAGAGAGGAGAGAGAGAGAGAGAGAGAGGAGATATCGGGTGGGGTATCATCCTAAGAGGGTGAGATCGAGGATTCGGCCGGAGGTGCAGAGGGGCCGGCGATACGGACACGGTATTGGATGCTACCGGGGACGGGGGGGTTCACGGTAGGGGTAGTTTGACAAGTTGACAAGAGCACAAAGGCCGTGGCAGACACCCTCGAGCGAGCGGCAAGAAGGGAAGGGACAAACGCGCGGAGGGTGGGAACGATGGTAGGGGAGCGTCGCGACGCTCAGCGACGGAGGATTGCCGGATGGCGGGGAGCCTGAAAGCCCGGTAGATCCGACGCCGCGAACAAAGGGTGGCTCACCCCATCGGGGAGCCGGGAGTTTGGGGGAGAACGGAGATACCGATTTACTCGGAATCGCGAAGACGCACGCACATTTATACGTGTGTACGCGCGAGCGTGGGCGAGTTTCGGGTTTGTAGGTTCGCTCGACCGATCCGATAGATACGCCGCGGGCCTAATATCGAAAGTTAAGGGCGAAGCTGAAGCTCGTGCTTAATTAAATCGAAAGACCGTGGGAGATAATCGCCGTTCCCCGAGCGGCTGAGGTCAATATATGGTGCCGGGCAATTTGATTCTCGCATGGCAATTGAAAATGAATGGAAACTTAAACGCCGGCGATATCTTGCAATTAGACGAGTCGATAAATAATTTAGAATGAATTGACAGAGAAAATTTTCCAGGATTATTATTTCTCATTCGTCGTTAAATTTTATATATGTGAAAAAATATTTCATCTAATTGAATATATATATATAATTTATACTCAATTGAATATTGTTGATTGGCACTTTTGAAAAGATATAACATGCAAATTCAAAACTCATCATATATCTTCGATGCGATCCCATAGAATTTCATCCCCGCCTGGAGGTTGCAAAAGAAACAGGAAGCGAAAAGAATACGGGTTCGCGCCCGTAAAAGCGCTGACAATTTTTCACAATGGAATGCTGTACCGCGTGCCGATAACCGTTCAAAGGGCAATAAATATCTTCGCTAACCACCTTCTATAAGGCAGCCTCCGCAAAAGCGTTCCATTCATACCGCGGTATAACGTTAGCGTGGGCACCGACTCTTCCCGTTTCCGTACCCCCTTCTCGTCACACACCGCGCTTCAGCCCACATTGATACACATATCGACTCCCTTATGGTTTACGAGCCGCCGCTGTGATTTATCGCGCTTGAAAATACCGCACGGCGTCATTAGAAACATCATTCGTATCTCGGAACGTCTATCATTCCGCGCACCCAAAGTAATTCAATGATCCACGCGCCGCCCTTGTCCAACCCTTTCGTTCCAAACATTGTTAATTCGCGTCATTCATGTACGCGTTATGCGCTTAAAAATGTAAAAAGATCTCAAAAAGCAGATTTAAAAAAAACGGAACATTAGACGGAAGATTAATTTAAAAAACGGGATTATTACACCAGCAGTATTATTTCAGAAAAAATAATAATATTATATTTTAATAATATAAAATACTTGTCACATTTTAATTGTTAAATCACTAAAAGTGCACGGAAAAATATAATAATTAAAGTAAAAAAATATATAAAATTATATTCGTATAAAATTAAACATCAGCTGTTTTCGCAACTTTCTTATTAATCGCTTTAACAGCTTATAATTACGAATATAATTTAACCGCGTCTTAGAAATTAATACACTAATTACACCGATAAAAGGAGTTATTATAAAATTAATTATAGAAATATTTTGGTTTGTCTTGAAATTATGATAATAAAAAAATATTATTGTGTACTTGCTTAAAATTGTATAGGATATCTGATGAACGATACGCTCTCTCAAGTGAAAAAAGCGATAAAAATGTACAATCGCTTTCGACCGTATGATACCGTTCATTCGTACGGGATTACCCCTTTTGCTTTCCGCTCTTCTTCACGCTTACCAAGCTTCTCTTTCACACTACATGTTGCTAACCTCATACCTGCGCAGCCACTAAATCAGAAACGCAGCGAAGCGTCTTTCGTTCCCGTCGCGTCGCGGTGCCGCGAATCATCCCTCTGTACTATATATAGGGTTTTATACTTGCTATCTGGAAAGGTAGACAGGATAAATGTATGGAATCCGATTCAAAAAAGAAAATGTCCCTGCACATTTTTCAACGCAGTCAATGAGATCTGCTTGGTATATAATAGTGATGAGACAAGTTACTTAATCAAAATTAAAAATATAAAATTCGCATTTTATCAGATATAAATTCGACTCGAAAAATTATATTTATACATCAATGAAATACATGATAAAATAAATATAACAAATTGCAAATTTCGTAATTGAATTTATAGAAATTTACGGAATTTAATTATCTAAATTAATTAAATATTTAGATAAACAGAATTTTTAGATAACAAAAGTGGCAAATAAGAGCCAGAACAAAGGTAATTAAAGTGCAAGAAAAAAATTTGCATTTTTAATATACTACAAAGTATGTATATTCAATTTCATTAAAGTTTCGTATTCATTGAATATTACAAATTATTTTTTGATCCATCACGAACCAAAGAAATGATCCATACGTAGTGAATAATAACAAAATTGAATATTTTTGAATATATTAACAACAAAATTTTTTCCTTGCACTTTAATTTTTTTTTACTATTTTTATCACAGTTTTTACTTTTATCATTCTTGTCATTTAATAATTGTTATTACCTTGAGCTTATTTTCTTGAATTTAGAATTTAAAAAAATGCTAATAAAGTGAGATTAATCATCATGATTATATTCCCAAGTTGTGATAACTCGCAGAAATCAGTATAATATCGATATGAAGAAGCCGATGTAGAAAAATAATCCTATCACCGAATTCCTCGTAATCGCGCATAATCCTTTCTTACTACAACGAAAGACGATTATCTTTTGATCAGATTAATCCTTTGCCGGTGACCCTCGTCAAATCCAAGGGTTTGTGGCTCATTAAATATTCCTGGGGTCCCGATACCGTATCGAAATGCCTCTTATTGTTCGACGTGATTGTATGGCATGTTACGATAATAGCCATTTAGCGACACTTGAAGACGCATTTCCCCACATCGATAATTTTTTATATTTTATTTTTTTATGTAACCGAGAGACACCACCTAGATATTCATGTTGCGTCGTCCAATCGCCATCGTGTTCCCCGATGCAACGAAGCGGCGATCGCGTGCGTGACGAAATGAAAAACCGGAAAGCCGGACCAGGTCAACCATTATACGGGATGACTTTCTTATCTCTTCAGGTAACCGAATGACCTGTCATGCTCTTACTACCGAGTTACCTGTGCGCTCTCCCGCCATCCGAAAATCGGTTTCCGGATCCGAGGCATTCGACTTTTCAAGATCTTAATCCATGATAATATGAGGGTGTCGCGCATTTATTTTCACGTTCTAATGATAGAAATTAAAAGTATCTAATGTATAGCTATATGAAGCGATCATGGCATGCACTTCTTCAAAAGTGAAATCGAGAGATTGAAAATTTGAGAATTAAGGATCCCCTTCTTTAGACAATTTATAATTCGCGATAAAATTCAAGACAAAATTCTATTTATAAATTTTACGTGTTTAGGTTATATAGAAAATATTTAAACGTGTAAAATACATACAAATCAAGATGTACAGTGTGTTTTGATTTAATGTATACATTCTATTATTTTTGTAAATAATAGAGTTATAAAAAAATTCTAAATTATTTTTTTAAATATTGTCCATAACAGTTATATTTTTTAAAATGAAATAGTATATCTGTTAACTACAGTTTTGTAAGACATTTTACGATAACTTCGATAATGTGTAGTAAAGTGACAATCGTTTACAAAATGTATTGTTTTTAAGTATGAGCAAAAAAATAAAATAACTGTATTACTTAAAAAACAAACAAACTCTATTATTATTATTTATATATAAACAATTTCTATTATGAAAAAAAAATAAGACTATACACATTTAAATCAATTCTATGCAATAATGCTTTCACTCGAGCTACACATAAAATTATAAACAGAATTCTAGAATTTTGTCGCGAATTATCGTCCATCTGAAGAAGCGATCGGAATACAAAGAAACATTGATACATTCACCGATCGATAAACTGTTCGTTAAACGATCAAGCCTTCAGTTGTCGAAGAGGCGCTTATCGAACGGTCAAGTCACCGCGAGTCGAGAGCGAAGAGTAACCCCTTCGCGATACTGGTTTCTTTCATCGGCAATTCGTTGGCGCGCGCAGACATACCTTTCTCCACATGATCCCTCCTCGTGTAGCTTCCTCGTTGGCTAATATCGCGACGATTCTTACGCACATCACTCCCGCGCGCGGTAAAACTCCTCGCGCCCAGCTATCGGTTAATTAACATACCAGGTAGCGGCGCGAGGCTCGAAGACGAGCAGGCCGGCGATTACGCGGCGGACGTGTCGTCGTGGCCGTCGTAGAGCGTCCTTATCAGCGCGCGCCTCGCGCGTTGTCAACCGAAACGCGAAAAAGCTAACCGGCTGTCGGCAGACTGTGCAAACGGTGCCAATTAGGTGTACACAGGTGTCAATTTGTCGGCGTCCCTCGCGCGTCACGCTTTCGGATCGCGATGGAGGAATCTCCCGGCGAGAACGGAGCAATTTTCGCGCCCGCTTTTAGGCGGTATCGCGCACATCGCGATGTAAGCTAATGACGACCCGGTAATTAGTCCCGCGGTGAGCACGCTGATGTAACGGATCGTGCTCTGGAACGGTGTGGCTGTCGACCGAAATCTAGGAAGTGCTCCGACTTTTTAATCAACCTTCCATATCTCTCATGCGCGTGATCTCTCCGTTCGACGTTGAGAATTTAAGCGAGAGGTTCAGAACCGCGATCGATGCTTGGCGATTAGTTCCTCTCCCGGACGATGCAGTTTGCTGGATAAGAAGCGGTATTTCCGCTCGAGTGATTCTTTCCGGGATTATCAATTATAACGCTCGCTCCCCTACGCGGTGCGTGTAATCGAGCGATTGTATCTTGAAAAATGTAGACTCTCGTCGCAATTATAATTCTCGACAAGTTTCCCGATGATCTCGAATGCAGATCGAATCGCGCGTGAACGCGATCTTGCGACACGCGTGTGCGGAGACTTAATTCACTGTGTTTGACGTTACACGTGCGCTTGATTGTGCGCGCTCTTCGGAGGAACTCGTACGTGAAATTTCCCTCTCCTCGTTCACGAAAGAATAATATCCGTGTCCACGAGTCACGAGATCAATTAACAAGTCTCTGGGGACAAAAAGAGTAGACGATCGAACTTTTCGAGCAGTTGTATTATCACCTCTCTCAACTTTTCTTCGTACTTTCGAGCGCTACAAGCTGACAGCGGGACGTCTGTCCCGAATACACACGCGATGCAAGCCGCGCGAGTCGACGTGTGTCAGAGCTCTTCTGACTCGGCAGAAGCACAGACAGAAACGAAACTACGAAACTACACAACGTGACTAACGGCGCACAGAAAAGCGAGCGTGGTCGTGTGCGTGTTCACGTGCGTGCGTGCGTGCGTGCCAGGGGAAGGGGGACGAGAATGGAGGAGCCGACAGAGAAGGCCAAAGAGGGAGAGAGAGTGGAAAAATGAAGAGAGGGATGGAAAGAGCGCGGCAACGGAACGCTGGGATATCCACCACGCGCTAACCAATTCCGCGAGCGTCGCGCGCGTGCGTGTGCGCGCGCACACTAATGTACGTGAATGTGTGCAGAGAAGCGTATCCTCCCGTCGAGCGTGGAACGGACGAGAGCGTCGAGCTGTCAGCGCACCCCACCCCGAAATCCCCTTTGAAACCAATCCCTCCCATCGTGACAAACTCCCCCCCCTCCCTTCTCTCCCGTGTCGCAGGCTCTTTCCCTTGACTAGTCGTTCCTCCATCCCTCTTCGGACAACCCCCGGCTGTCTCAACGTCGAAAGCACTGCGCGCCTCGCACGAAAGCCGAGTAATAAGGAAGAACTACTCTCGTCCATCTCCTGACGCGCGGATCAAAATTATCTCTCGATATACAATAAATACAAGAAATTCTGCATGCAAGTTGTAGATTGTCTTGTTTGTTAATTATATATCCTTTTGCGTTAGGATGAAATTTTTATCTCGACTAACGAATGGTGGATTCCGAAAGGAAAGAGATGAAGGGACGAAAGAGGAGAGATGCGCAGAGGGAGGAAATACGAGGGAACGCCGGAAAGACGACTCGATCCCTTTCATTTCCACTGACGCGGACGAATCATAATTCTTATTCGCCTCCGGCTCGAAATCATCCCCTCCTTCTCGGCGCTCCTTCCGGTATTCTACCTCGACCTCGGCTTTGCCCATTTCCTTTCTGACCACCCCACTTTCGCATCGGAGCGTGAACACCCACCCCGAAGCAACCATAGCGGGAGATCGATGCGCGAAATCAAGCGGGGTGAAAAATGTTTATTAAATATTTAGTAACATCTTTTAAATGTTCAAACGTATTTTATATATTCGCATTTCTCTTTTCACTTGTGTTACTTTACTTTTTCATTTAGAATATCGAGTCTGGAATCAAGTCCCGGATCCTTGAAGCGCAAGAATGTCAGCCGGCAGTCGAAGAGCCGGCTCGCAACAGCAGGCCAGTTAGGGAAAGGTAACGTGAAAGACGTTTGTATGCCCGTGGATGAAGAAGTATACGTACGGGTCGACATTAGGCTCGAGGGTTTGTCGCTGACGACCAATATAAGGGATCGCCATTGTTCGACACCCAGAGACTGACCTTTTATTAAGCGACGAGCGGAAAGTGCGAATTTTACTAACATGGCCTCCATTATTACATGAAAGACACACCAGAGTTTGCAAAACCGAGAATAATTCAATTCGTCAATCTCGATTGTAGAGTAACTACATATGTATAATATATAAAAATTCGTTTAACATAAATTAAATGAAATAAATTTACATAAAATAAATTTAGTTTACAAAATAACGGAAACAATTATTGTAGAGTAACTACATATGTATAATATATAAAAATTCATTTAACATAAATTAAATGGAATAAATTTAGTTTACAAAATAATGGAAACAATTATTGTAGAGTAACTATATACGTATAATATATAAAAATTCATTTAACATAAATTAAATAAAATAAATTTAGTCTACAAAATAATGGAAACAATTATAAAAATATAAAAAGTGGCCCTCCAAACTCTTTAATTAAAGTCTTAATTTTCCGTTACTTGAAATTTGACCTACGAAGAGACATTTGCGTACAAATGAGACATCAAATGAGCTAATTGTATATATTAAGAATGATTATCATTTTAACACGACAAACTAAAGCATCGCGTTTCATATTTCATTTCTAGCACATCTATTAATAGAAATCTCCGTTGAATCGTTTCCAGACTCGTCCGAAATCCTACGAGGGTGGAAATTTTTTTCAAAGAAAATGGAGTTGGCCTGCGTCCGAGCGAAGGCGACGTGATGACTTTATCCAATCGACTCGATTTCTCATCCGCATTCGTTCTCTACCCGCAGGCTGACCCGCAATCCCAGGGAGGAAAGAGAAGGAATCGTGGCGAGGGAGAGAAGCGCCCATGACTTATGGTCGCCATTACGGTACCGATAATTATATGCTGCTCCGCAGCCGCTCCCTCCTGTACGAAAGGAACGAGAGGTATATGTATGTATGGTAGATGATATCCTGCCTGTGCCCGACGAACTTCGAACAGCCGACCTCTAACGTAACCGCACACGCACATCAACCATACGCTCCTCCTGGCTCATTGATCGACCCGATCGATACGTTCCGGTATTTCAGAAGAGTTGGAAAGTAATTGCCTTGATATATAGGGTCGATCGTTAATATGTGCAATCTGTTCCGTTGCCACATGTGCTGGCGCGAGTGTCTAGAGAATTTTCAGCGTCCTCTATATTATTATAATCGATTTTGTTAACGATGATTAATGCTGTAAATAATTTGCGGAAGTATCGTAGGTACGTATCGAGGTTTAACGAATCGGAACCGATTTTAATACGTCAATATTTATGTATCGATAATAAATTACGAGGCACCCAAGACAGACATCTTTTTATTTTTGAAAAATGCCTTTCGAGCAATCGATCGACAAGGGAGAAAGACACGTCATTGCACGAAGGCATGAGGCAACCAGAAACACCCTCAATTGCGGAAATGGTGGTCGTATATATCGAAGAAAGGACTCGGTAGAGAATCTCCTCACGATTCCCTACGGCCCACTTATTACGCTGATTCTCTTACGGAGGCACAATCATCTAATGTATTTCGTAATGATCCTTAACGTCTCAAATTGACTCAATTAATAACAGATAGACTAAGCTGGAGATTTCTTGGACATTGTTCAAATAGTCGGACTTTACACGGGGGGATTAAAAAGGCATTTTGCCAATAGCTTCGTGCTTAATATCCGTGGGAACACCAAGCAGGAAATTATTTTCGGCATTTTTAAGCGATTATTAACGATACCATCTTACATAACGCAATTTTTCACTTTATACAACATGCAGTTTCTCTATAAATTGCGCCCCTGATTTATCAATCTTACAAACGTATCGCGTGCCCCCGCGCTAAAATATTCACAGCGATAATTCGCTCTTGCAATAACAATCTTGTCGAACGTTGAATTTGTTAAGGAAAAAAAAAATACGAAGCGATTTTTGACGCAGATCGCATCTCGCGCGTTAACAGAAACACGATTGTCGGGTTATATTTCGCTCTACAATTGAGATCGCGTCACTTATTGAGACATCGCGATGTGTGTTTAATGCGCCGTTACGTCACGCTTCGTGACTTTTATAGTAACAAATCGGGACAGCATTGTGCCCGTGCATGAGCATCCACCACGATATTACGGCCCACATGCGCGCGTGCGAACGTCATTAGCATAACCAACAAGCTCAACACGGCGCCCCGCGCAGGATGCAGACGCGCCGAACACAGAACGTTGTTAGCTACATGTGTAAAGTTAAAGGGAGGGAGGGACGCGCGAACGCGCGCGCGCGCGCGAGGACGAGCAGCAGCGAATTCATGAGAACACACCAGGTGTATTCCACTAGTTCTCTCTTGATCTTCCGAGATACGTGCTCTGATACGTATTCTTATGACCCCGTATTCTTTACTCGTAAATTATTTTCTCGCACTTTTTTTCGGTTTCTTTATATTTGTATCCTCCAATCCATCGATATATAATTTTCTCGCACAATTTTCTTTCTTTTTTCATCTATATATTTTCCTCGAATAATGGGCCAAACTCGATCCAAATTACAAGTATCAAATGATAAAACATTTATGTTATGAATTTATTAATCATCCATTTATATGTAGATTATTTATATATTAATTTATAAATTTCAATGATAAAATTATAAATTTAAGTTTTATAAAAATTATACCTTTGGAGCAGAATAGCATTTTCCTGAGTCATATAATATTTTTTAATTTGTCCCATCATGAAATTAATTAAAGATATATTTATGAGAGAAATGACAGATATCTTCGATATTTTTACTTTTAACTTCTACTGCGACGAGAGAAGACAAAACTAATAATCAAATTCGATAACTCGAGCTTTCCTCTGGAATAAAACATCGGAGAGACTTGGAGTTTTTTCACTTGGGACATTATTACGTAACCAGCGTCGCGCGTTCCCTTTATTGTTTACGAGCGTGAGCTTCTTAAATTCGTGTTATTTTCGTCGCAAGATGAATGGCATGCGGGTTTTCTGGCAACAACGACGCGTCCGAGAAAAGTAGGAAGTGGAGTAGAGAAATCGCGGAAGAAGACAAGGACGCGCGACGCGGTGGAAGCGAGGATACGAGAGAGAAGAGAGAGTTCATCCTCCCCCGTCTTAGCCCCCTCTCTCCGAGAAAAAGTTGGAAGTTGTTCTTGAGAAGCGTCGTTCCCGTGAAGAGATGGTGAGCGGCACGTCGACTGCCGCCTCGCCCCCGTATGTCGTCCTCCCCTCCTTTGTTCGCGTTGTCTCTTCCCTCTTTTTTTTTTATTTTTTTTTCGCGCGCGGCCAAGAGGCGCGCGACGCCTTCGGGGCGCCATGCCTTGTTATCCGCATGATGTACGGCGCGTTAATTGCTACGACCAACTAGCGACCGCGTTTTACAGCAAAATCGATGAGCCAATTGTTCGCGCGCGATTCCCTCGCCCCCCGCAACGATCGAGGGACTTGACGAGAAACCGATTCTGACACATTGGAACGCATCTTGGCTTTATGTAAAAAAAACAGACCACTCGATATAGATTTTTTTCCTTCGAACTTACATCCGTACTTTGCGAAATATCCGTCACGCGAAAATGGGCAACTACTTTTTTTTTCTTTAGTACGTGAAACGTTGCCTTCTATAAATTGTCTGGAATGTTGACATCCTCCGCCGCTATGGTTTTGGTTTTGCGTCCGGCAACGAGATCCCCCTCTGTTGGCCCTACTTCCTTAGTCCGTCCGTCGGCATTCGTGATTTATCGCAACGGAAAATAGGAGAAATAACAAGGGACGTTGGCTTGCGTTATACGCCTCGCTCTATCCCAGAATAAAAATGTACTTTGGACCCCGCAAACCTGCTATAACCAGGCGGTTTTTGAATCGTGCATGATAACTGTATCAAATATTTGTTTCGGGAGGTTCCAACTAGTTTTTGGCTTATAGTAAATCGTCTCTTTAAAAAGCTTTAATCTCTTAAATTTTTCTCTCGCTTTCTCACTCTTTAAAAAATTATATAAAAATTTAAAGTCAAATAAAATAAATATCAAATATAGGTAGAAATAAAATTCTTCCAATACATTTTTTGCCTTATTGTTCATCGATTAATTTCTTTCGCTCGTTTCTATCGACCTTGAAACAATACGGAAGTGTGAAACGAGAAGAAAGGTCAGGAGATCGCTGGAGGTTCTTCTCGTATTAACATTGTCTTTTATATTTCGTCCGAGAAAAATCAGAGAAAGTTTACGTCATTGTAAACTGACGGGACACACAAAAAGAAAAAAAATTTAAGAAATTTCATGAAAGCATTGTCTGTTGCATCACCGTTGGGCTATCGTCCTCGTCCTCTCGCCTTCCTTCTTTCTTAGCTAACCGAAAAGACCTCGTATATAATAAAAAAATTTATGACTTATTGTGTTAGCCCGGTCTGCGAGCTGTCTCTCTCTAACATCTCTCGCGGCGCTTGCTTCTTCTCCCATCCTTTGCTCCTTTATAACGTATATTTTTTTCCACATATTTATTAGATATCATCTATTTATCGAGTTAGCATCTCTCTCCAAATAACTCTCCTTTCCCGAGAAAGATAGAGACATCTCTTTACGATTTAAGCGCCGAGAATCAACACGTTATCCGTACGCAAGTGATTTCTCGCCCCGATATCGAGAAAGTAAATCGTACTTATTAATGACAGAGTCATGAGAACAGTCACACATGCGGGGTATGTACATAGTTTGCGTGCTCGCGGTAATCAGTATAATGATCAGTGGCTGAATTGACGTATCGCCAAGATAATATATATGACGGCATATGGCGGCAGATGCATTGCGCAGCGTGACGTGCTCTAACGCGTCATTGATAGCCCTCTGCTCCTCTTCCCCTCCCCCTCTCCCCCTCGTCCCCCGGTACCCTGTCCCCCTCGCTCTTCCCGTTCCTCCCGTCACTCTGCCGCCCTCCATCAAATTTTCCTATCACCCCAGACTACTCCCTTCATTTCCTGCCCCGACGATCCCCCTGCTCGCCCCCCTCCCCCCTCCCGTGCTGGCTGTGCCTCATCCTCTCCTCCCCTTCTATCGTGGAACGGAAGGGACGTAATACGAGCAAGGGGGACCCACGGCCAACCAGCGTCATCGCTTTTAGGGATAAGAATTCTATCTGTGCTATAGAGCCCGAGCCCTTTTTCGACGCCGATGTTCGGCGGAAAAAAAAAGAAAAGAAGTAACACGGTGAGAAATATCGCAATGTCGACAGTTCGAGCAGTGTGTGTGTGTGTGTGTAAAGAATAACATGCGCCAATGTTGTTCGTTGTATTCCTGCATTTATATCGTATAATATACGCGCGAAAATTCGTTTATATATGATTTGCAATAAAATACAGTTTTATATATTTCATGTTCGATTGAAATAATTTCTCAAAACTAATATATAGTCTCTTTTTATGATTTCGATCAAAAATACCTCTTGTGTATCGATGAATCGCACGTTCTTGTAAAATAATTAATTTAAAAAAATATAATCGACATATTTATAGGTATAAAAATTGGCAAATCTAAATCAACGTCTTTCGGTGATCGATTAAAAAGCGAAGCTAGTAAATTATAAAGCATCGACGTAATAGTATTAAAAACGAAGCTACATCATGTAAGTCTCCTAATTTAAAGCGCTCGGGAGAAAAAGTATCTTTTCTTTTTTTTGAGAAATTTCTCACGTACATACTACGTTTCGAAAAGTCGTCGCAAGTATCCGATCGGTATGTCGATGAAATTTGTTGACACGTCAGAAGAAAAACGGAATTGCGGCGCATTGTAAAACGTCAGAACGAAATGGCCAGACGATCATCGCCATCGCCATCGGCAGTCGGGCCGCTGCAAGAAACCGGATAAATTGCGGTTAACACCGGAATCTGTGTTTTTGCATCGACCGCACAAGCCGCCTTGAAATCTACTGCAGATCAATTACAATTAAGGACGGTTAGCGAATTGCCAAACGTTTCAAGCACGCGGTGCAGATATATATTCCGCGCCTCGTGCGCGGCCCGATAAGGACTTTCTCGGAAGACGTAATTTCTCATCATTAATCTTTGCCGCGCGTCTTGCTCCGCAATGAACAATCCTGCTTATGAATTGCTTCAGCGCGTAATCTGACTTGACATAACGCGGACAAAAAATCCATCGATATCCGAGCACTTTACTACTTTAGCTTCTTTGAATGAAAATAAATTGCGTGAACTTTTGCGTGACTCTTTGAGAAAAATTTTATATATAACTGACATTTCAAAAGCATATTTTATATATAATTGACATTTCAAAAGCATAACTTTAAGATTGAAGTCAGTCGTGCATTTATTAATATTGCAACAATTAATCAGAAATTCTATAAAGATAGAACTCTTTTTTATTCAATCCAATAAAACGATTGTGTTTATACAGGTGGACAAAGAGCAAAGATGTATCGCGAAAAAATTGTAATAATTAAGATAACTCTGTCCGCGTGCTTCGTCGGCGCGAATTTTGATGAATAAGCGGAAAGAGTATAACGAATTTTGGCAGGATCATTGATCAGTCGTTATGAGTTTTGTAATGTAACGCTCGAAGCGTATTTCATTCGATGTTAATTTAATATCACGTTATCTTTCGTACGTTTCGCGATTTGTCATAATTCTATCGCTGGTCATAATTCTAAAACACATCTTTTTACGAGAAAATGATGCTCCTTAAAATAGCTATCGTTCACCTTCTCAATTTTAAATTGACAATAAATGTACGATAGAATTAACTGTATTTCATATCTAATAGTTAATATATTATTCGTGTTCTCTAATAAATCACGACTCTGTAAATTGCACTCTCTATCAAATCTCACTCAAATCCAATCCTTGTACTGTGAAATTTCTATTTCTCAGTGAAATTATTTTCTAAGATGAAGCACGCGTGTTTACATGTCGTTAATTTTCAGACAACAATTCAAAAAGGGGAATTAAAAACATTGGACTATTCCGCTCACCTCCGTCGCTTCTTTTTCCGTCGCCTCCGTCGGCGAGGTCGCCTCCTAAGTTCCCCCCTGTTCAAGGGGGTAGTTGCTCTCCCTTGTAGTTTCAGGGCCGTTGCTGCTACGCTAAACTCGACTTCTTCCCCTGTCTCGCTTCTTCCCTGCACCGGGGGCCTTGTCTCCGCCCCGGCGCTGGGCCCCGTCGTGGCTGGTACTTCCCTTCGCGCACCACCACCTTCTCGGAAGTCTTTGTCCACCAAGAGCGAACGGATTCGCCGACAGTCACCGAGCCAGGTACGACGGGAAACTGCGTGGGATCAGAAAAACCCAACACCGTCGACGAACCATGTGTCCTTCGAACAGACTCACTGTCTATTGGGTAGAGCAACCATGTGAGTCCATTCACCATCACCCTCCTCTCGCTGGGCCCTCGCGAGATCTTCGCAAACGGTTCTACGCGAACTCGACGAGTCGCACGGAACACTCTCGGCACGTTTCCGATCGGATCGTGATGGTGCTGCTTCTCGAAATGAGTTTCTTACGAGTCTCTTGGATTGTCTTACAAGGGGATTTCGCGAAACGATCAGCTGACCGCAGAGCCGCGCGTGCTGATGAATAACGATAAAAAATAAGCGAGCGATCGGTTTAGCGCAACATGAAGCGGATCAGATCATCCGAAATTATTCTCCTCCACGCACCTCTATTCGGATGAAATCGCCGACGAGAACCTGAGTTATTGGTCGTACCTTTTCAAGATAAAGCAAGGATCGCGAGGTCAACTGTATTCGATGATCTGCGATTTAACTCGATCGACAAGATCTACAATGTCCAAAGTCTACAATACAAAACGCAGATTCGAAACGAGATTTTCTTGTACCAGCGCAAAGTCCAGCCTCGCTTTCCAAACGAAGAGTGTTTCCTCGCTCGCTTTTAATTCTTCCTTAAACTATTACACGATGAATCGATGACGAAGCGGTTGGAATTGTCAGAAATGTTCGCTCGACACAATGTCGCACAGCTTCTCCCTAGTCGTCAACGTACAGCCTTAGCGCGAGCCGAGGCTCGATGATCCCGAAAGTTACAATATTTTTTTCAGAGTACCAGAGAGAAAATAAATCGTCGATCCTTCAGGATTTGTTAACTGGAAGTCGATGGTCGTGTCGCTTCGGACTCGCGTCTCGCTGCTGCGAATCTGTCGGGCAGCTCGCTGTCGCACTCGAAGGCGCACCGCACGTGTGTCGCGTCGCGCGAGAAACCGTAATCTCGAGGGTTATCATTCGTCACCGGAGCAGATCCGTCCAACGACGCAGCATCCCGTCCGCGATCGGCGGTCCTCGCGGTTGGCGCTCGGTGCGTGTCAGCCAGCGTCGGGACGGCACTGCGCTCGCCGATACCCATGGAAAGCCGCGGACGGTGCCGCGGTGATGTATATCTTAAGCGAGAGATGCGACGACTCTGATCCGCGAATTCCGCCCGCTCAGTTTCGCAGCCTCCGAGCCGGCGGCGGGACCGGAGCGCCGCGACGCGAGGCGCCCTGTGCACATGCGTTAAGCTTCGCTCTCCCCCGATACACCCGCGACTCCCCCTCGGCGATCCTTCTCTCTCTTTCTCTCTCTCTCTCCTGCTCTCGCTTTTCTCTCGACGCCCCCGTGATCCGCCACGATGGTGGTTGTCCCGTCTCCCCCTCGTCTTTGGGAGACACGGGGAGACTCGAGGGGCACCGCGGGACACTCGAGAGACGTCCATCGTGTTACGCTGTTCCTTTTCCGCGTCAACAAGGACGGAGCGTCTAACCGGCGCTCTTTGTTGCCGATTACGTCACGCAATTTCAATAACGCGACTCTCGTAATATCGAAATTAGATGGAAATATGGATGAAAGAAACTTGACAATTTTTCGTGTCTCTCTACTTTTCCAGATATTCCAAAGTCGAGATTAGTCGTGTGTCTTGGAATTTCTCGTTACGATAGATAAATTATAACGATATTATTCGCAGATAATCACTAATATACAGGGTGTTCTAAAAAGATGTGTCAAAAATTTCAGGAGATATTCCTCACACTTGAAGGATGGAAAAATGTTATATGGACATAGATGCGGAAATGCTTATTTCAGGAGGTATGTTGAAAATACTGTTAGCTATTACTTACACAAGGAAAAATTTAGGATTAATTATTGTAGACGACATTTAATTAGGCTTATTTACATTTGGTTTTAATGTGACCTTTTTTTTTTTTTTTTTTTTTTTTGAGAGTATGTTACAATAAATGTTGAAAATCTCATTTTCCTAAATACAAGCAGTGACACGTCGACGCATCGATTCACGGATACGTTCAAAAATGCCTGGCGTACAGCGGATTGTCAACCTGCAATGATACGGTCACAAAGATCTTGAATATCACGCACTGGTGTAACATGTACGATTGTCTTCAAGTGTCCCCACAAATAAAAGTCTATCGGAATAAGATCTGAGGAACGTGGAAGCCACAAAGTAGGTCCACCTCTTCCTATCCACTGTAAGTGTGATTCAGAAAATCACGACTAATACGGCTGAAATGAGAAGCTCCATCATGCATAAAGTACATGTTTTGTCGAATCAATTCATTTTCAACATTTATTGCAACATACTCAAGATCACATTAAAACCAAATGTAAATAAGCCTAATTAAACGATTGTCGTCTACAATAATTAATCCTAAATTTTTCCTTGTGTAAGTAATACAGCTAACAGTATTTTCAACATAATTCCTGAAATAAGCATTTCCGCACCTATGTCCATATAACATTTTTTCATCCTTCAGATGTGAGGAATTTCTCTTTAAATTTTTGACATATCTTTTTAGAACTCCCTGTAATTCCGAAAATCTAATATACTTTGCGTTCTATTTCCAGGTTACAAAATGACGCATCGCTTTTCCCGAAGATATTGGATTACATGTAATCATTTAATTTATCGTAGGCGTGCATTCTCACAATTGTACGGTAGAAGGCGAAAGAGACACGCAGCCTCGGGGATTAAATCACGAATCTATTTCTTCCTTCGACTAATTTTAATCCCCAGAAATAGGCTGAAAATAGCATCGCTGATGCTAACTAAACCTCGCGCACATCGCATCGCATCGCATCCACGTGCCACTCATTCAAGCTTCTATCAACCGCGGGCGTACGCGATTCGAATTGAATGCCGAGCTTTTCGAGCCTCGGAACGTGCACGGCCTACAACGCCGAGAAGGCCGCGAAGAAAATTGCAGAAAATCCCGAGTCCGTCCACGCCGCTAGAAAGTCGCTGACGGATTCGATCGTCAATCTTTCAGCGATCGTCGTAATCCTATCAGACGATCCTACCGACGTCGACTCGCGCAAGTTGGAACGTTCAAATGCCTTTCGAGAGAACGTTGCGTTACGATAGCGAGACAAACGCGCCGATCCGATTATACTCGGATAAAAAATCTATATCCATTAATTATCAACTTCTCTTATGGCATTAAAGCGCACGACTTTGCGCGAGAGTTCGCCCTCCTTTCAAAAATCTCATGATTGATTCACTTTTGAAAATAATTTTTGTTTATACGGATTTCTCAAAGAGACGAACGAATAGTTTCTTGATGAAAGTCGACGAATCTATGATTTAATTATTCTAGTATTATTGATTAAAATGATATTTTGCGGTATTGCATGATTTAATTAATTATTGCATTCTGTAAAAAAATATATGGAACATAAAATATGTAATTGAAGCATTCATTACACTGTAAATATTAATCGTGCTTTGTTCGAATGTCAATTATTATACACATTAGCATATATTGTTTATATGATATTAATTACTTTTTAGCAAGTTTAGAATCTTATACCTGGCATCACTGTAACATAATTGTAAAACCGGATAAATTATACTGACGAAGAAGCATTATTAATGTCTCGATAATGTAACATGATTTATTATATATGAATATAATTCTAAAATCTCTTTTGTCAAAATTTATCTTTATAAACTGATTAAAATATACTAAATGTGATGTAATGCCGGTAAAGATAAAATATAACGTGAAAATATTAAAACGTTATTTTACGGAGACACTTGTAAATTACCGTGCGCAAAAAAATGTATAATGTAATACACCTACTACTATGGAATAAAAGTTATATTTTTTATCGAAATTTTTTTGTGTATTTTTAGTTGCATCTAGCTATCGCGCAAATACGTGCGAAACATCGTGCAATAAGCACGACACACAAATATATAATCAGGTATATAGTTTTTAATGTTGTTAAACCGTAAAAAGACCTCTCTGCATAAATTCTTGGGTGAAGAACGCAAATTTATGACATAAATACGAGCGTATTTTCGAGACGCCAAGTTGCTATTGCAGGTTTAACTCGCTACGAGAGATTTAAGGGACACCGAGAGTGCTAAATTTTCGGACAAGTGCGGTAATCGTCGTGCGGATCGCAAGAAATTAACGGGACACTAAGTTGTAGAATGCTGAGCGTAGGGAACGTAGCATCGAGAAATCACAAACTGGGCAGTTACCAAGACAGCAAAAGTTCGCACGTCGGTGGCGAAGAAAAAAGAGAACAAAGGGAAGAAGAGGAGAGAGAGAGAGAGAGGGAGATCCGAAGAACAACTACAGTGAAGTAGATAAAGACGGAGGGGGCATAAACCAACGGGCAGCGGCCGTGAAACAAAGCAGGAGTTGCCGGCCGTGTAATTGAACTTTTTGGGACTTGATATCTCCTTTTTCAAAAGAAGCTGCAACGGAATTTTTCTTCGTCGTTTAATCGAGCTCTCTTTTTCCGACCTACTTATTAAACACCCTCGTATATAATTTAAAAAATGTCTTGAAACAAATATCGTTTCAATGAAATCTTAGTTACAACGAGATTTGCCATAAATTCCCGAGCGTTGTAAGCCGCGACATAATGACGCCGTCAATAGCGAGGACAATATCGCCAGCAGTGTGAGAAGCAACGAACCGTTCATTTGTCCAGTTAGCTCGCGATTGTAGACGCATTGGGACTACTACCGTACCCTCGTCTTGGGTAGTCGCATCACATACACACGCATACAGACGCAAACGTCTATTCGCGCCACGGGCCCCTTCTCACCATCGGTAACCCTTCCTCCTTCTACTTCTCTTTCATAGCCCACGCAACCAGTTGTATCTCTCACGATCGTAAGATACGCTCAGCATTCGTCTGCAAATGGTCGGGGATGGTTGCGTGAGTATGTGCCACCAGAACTACGTGACCTAGTTCGTTGATGAAGCGCGTGATACCCGCGTGAAATGAACAGACAATTGAAGAACGTTTCGATTTGCCGTCTTATTGTACATCGCCTGATAATGAACCATCTGCCGACAAAAGAGAAGGTTTTCTCGCGTATATTTTGAATTTAATTTCAATATAAGTAAGCGTTTACGCAAGGATAATAATACGATTATCGATTCAAGAAATTGGAGTATTTGAAAAAGTATTATTTCGCGAGTCCTTCAAAGTTTCGTTGAAAAGTTGCCATTGTAATTGAAATATATCATAGCTCGCTTTGACGATAATTATTATTAATGTTGCAATATTGCGATACAATCTCTGTAATAAAATTGCAATTGACGCAAAATACATTATAATTCCAATTGCATAATTGAAAGCAGACCCACGCGATTAGTATTATCGCCGGCGACGTATTAAAGGAATATAAATTCGATTGGTACGATACAGTTTTCACTCGCTTTATACCAAGTAGTCTTAAATTAAAATTCAATGCAAGTTGTATCTTTTTGGATCTGCAGACTACGTGCCAACGCGATATCGCTTTTCCGTTTCCGTTTGCAGAGCGTCGACATTTACCTTAGAAATATTCCAACAAGAATGTCGAGCTTGAAAACTACAAAGTGTAGAGAGAGACGATTATACAAAAAGTCATTATTGGAAATTACATCGGGGCATTTTGCAGTGAAATTATTTCAGAAATTCCCTTTTACGCGCGTGTGCGTTTTTCACTCTATAAATTTAAACGTACGTATATAATTATCGCTCGTCTCGGGTAAGGTTTTACCTTGACTTAAATGACGTAATGACGTAAAAAAAATATATATATATATATATATATATATATATATATATATTCCCTATCGAGCGACTCGCGCTCTTCATTCGAGTAGGGTGATAAGAAAAATAGCGACAAACAAGCGCGACGCGTGAACGTCGCGGTGGCGGTGCGTTTTTTTCACGCGTCACCGACATTTCGCGAGCGTCGGGTAGATTATACCGACGCATAAGGGAGAATCCAGCCCTATGGTAGGAAATTCTCTGCGGGAGTAGCCCGTGGAAGCGGAGCCAGAGAAGTTTCGCTTCGAGAGCGTGACGGGGGTGGAACGAAGGGTGGCGTGGAACGAACGGAACCGAGAAACGCTGGTGAAGGAGGATGCCCGGGGGGGGGAAGGAGGGTGGGGGAGGGGCACGGGGGAGAGAGAAGAGAAGCGGGCTGACGACTAGGGGGGTGGTCTAAGGGGGTAGGCGAGGGGATGAGCCCAGAGTTGGAGCGATGGCAGAGTATTGATTTAGTGGGTTTCACCGTCTCCTTCTATTTGTCTCTCTCGTTCTATATCTCGACGCGCGACTCCACCATCTACAGCCGCACGAAGAGAGCGCATCGGCTTCATTGTTTCGATGCCGTCGTTTTCTTAGCTCGCGGGAAGGGCACGCTCTATTTTTGCGAAATGAATAATCTTGCTTGGAAACTAGAAGATAAAGAGACGCCCGCGCTAGTAGCGGTTACTATTATATTTAAGCCCCGTTTTCACGATTCTCTCCCTTCGCGGAGCGTAATATATCATTTTCGCGAAGAGTTATTAATTGTATTAAAAAAAAAAAAAAAAAATTAACACGTTCCCAGCGATTGATATACTCGCGGCAACATTCTTACAACGTGATTTACGTGGAATTTATTTCGAAATAATTAGTAATGGCATATTTTCGGCGTATATATACAGATGCCTTTTTTTTCCCACGTTAAATCTTGCCCGATAAATCAAGCGGGGCAAAAGTACCGCTGAAAGTTCAGTATGTGTATAAATTCAGAAACAGTTACCGATTGAATAATCCGCGATCACACGAGCCCCGGATAGAACGTAAAACCGGTTTTGAAAACGAGTCAAGTTCAGAACGCATAAATCGCAATATATCTCGATTATACGTACGAAACGTCACATTTTCGGAGAGAAGATGCCACACCGCGTGCCGCGAGGCAAGGTCATTTAAATGCGAAATTTCTTTGGCGAGCGGTAAATGTTGACCCAAGCATTGATGAATATGTAAACCGTTTATTCAGGTGAACGCTAAACTACAAGCAGGCGGCAGCGTATTGATCGGTGTCGTTCTAGCGTTAACAAATATAACACGAAGGTGTACGATATGCAAATTAAATAGCGGGAAATCGGTCTAGCAACAGTGTTGTAGTTTAATTTAATGCAGAATAATCATTGTGTTACGATACACTGTGTATACGCTTTAACTTTGGCATTCTATATTCTCTCAAAATAATCAGTCATATTATTAATTTATAAAAAATTAATATTACACCTGTTTTAGTGCGTTATACGTGAAAGTAACTTTTCGAATTTTTCATCAATATCAATGGATTACTAGAGAGATTCTTACGTTATCTTATTTTATCGATTATACAATATTATATTAATTACTTATTTGACACATGCATATATTCTAATTTTCATTCGGATTTCTATTTCATTTTATGTATTCCCGATTTATTTTGAAAACAAGAGTACATTATTATAGAAAAGAAATTTAATTTGAAAAATACGTAATATAAATCAATAATTCCAAAAGGTGTATTCAATATTAAAAAAGTGTTTTATATATATATATAACACTTTTTTCATCTGGGAAAACAAAATAAATCAATAAAATTGATCTTAACAATTGATACAATATTTCTCCTAATGCCAAATAATTTATACATACGCCAATGTTAGTGCAAAGCATATAGAGAAAGAAAAATATCATGCTGCAATCGTATGATGATCTAATTAATGATAGTCGCGCAACACCCACGTAACAGTTTAGGGCACACGAGGAGGGAAACCGAGATACTATCTCCATATAGTTAAGAGGTGTTTACAACTTCAGGCAGTGAATCTGTGGGTAAGTGGTGGAGAAGATGGCAGTAAATATTCCTTGGATGCTACTCTCCTCCCTCTACTATTCCCGTCTATCCTTTTTCCGTCGCCGGTTTCCTTCTTCTTTCTCGTCCCGGCCAACCGGAGCAGCATCATCCTTCGCGTCGCGGAATTCCAATTTACCCTCCTCGTGCCTTCTTTCATTCTCGATCGTGGAGCATGGTTCAAAACGAAAACATCCAATTGATTGTGTCCCCGGTATCCTCGCATGCCATTACTCTTTGCTCGAATTACGTGGGGTTTTCCTCCGAAAAAATGCGTTTATTTGCCAAAAAATAATTTAATATAAACGCAATCAAATATTGTTTTATGAGATATATAATCTGATATATTTTATTTGAAATTTATAACAAAATTGATCCTAAAAAAATGAAAGAGTGATTCATTTTTAGGAATAAATTCGTACAAATTTAATTCACATAGAAAAAATAATCTGATGAGTACGAGCAAATAATTAGATTTTTACTAATGATAACCCCTGTCTTTTTCGGACAAGAATAAATATCAAGATGAAAGTTGCTTCGCTCGGATCTGACAGATTTTACTCTCTATCTCAGCTATTCTCAAAGGAATAACTGGCGAATCTCCGAACGAATTTCAAGATACAAAATTGGCTCCACATCACAGTTCCAAGGAAATGATTAAAAAGTTCCTTATAAAGCTTATAAAGATAATAAGCATATAAATATCAAAATAATTAATACATGTAAATGTATCTTATACCTTTTTGTAATGACTCTTGTGGCGATTAAAAATTTCGCGATTATGATTAGAATTTGGAGACATGATTTGCCAATTTCAAAAGATTATATTATAATTTGTGCTGAATTTTTTGATGTAAAATTGTTAATGAAATAATGTCCCAAGTTTTTCTTAATATTATATTTGTTCAAATTTTTGCAAAATTAAAATAGATAGAATTTATTAAAATGTTATTTTCAGCCGTATATATGTGAAAGTCTCGCTAAAAATTTCAAAGGATAATAAACAGTATCAATAACTATTCAATAATAAACACATAATAAATTATATATAGACAGAAATTATTCAAGCATATAAAAGAGATATACAGAAACAAAAACGATGCGATATATCTCTGATGGAAATTGAAAAAGAAAACGGAGAGAGGAATAGAGGGAGGTATCGCAGAGGGATGAGAAAAAAGCGTTGCTGTCTGCAGCCTCGGCCGATATGGAGGAGAGAAAAGGATGGGACTATCGCGTAGACTGGAAATGAAAGAGCTCAGCCCCGAACGGGCGATAATTCATTCCTGAACCGAACGAGGCAGCTGAATCCGGCGTTGCACACGTGCACGATTTCGTGGAATGGGCGGCGTTTTACGTGGAAACTCGCGACTAGTGATATCAATAGCTATGGAATCCACGCTAGATTCGCAAAATAGAAAATCACTCGTTCTTTGGGAGAAATTTAATTTATACTGCAAATTAAGTATTCAGGACAAATGTGCCATTTCATTAATTTTCGCTACTAATTAAATATTTCACCATTTGGCTTCAATCATGTTCTGAATTTTAAATAAATAGATAAAACGTTTTTGAGATACAGACTAGTCCAAAACTTGAATTTGAATTTTTCTTAGAACAACAGATTCTCTGACCAATTTAGAAATATTTTTTCTTCAGCGAAGATATCAATAAAGATCATTATTTTATGCAAGTTTCTACATTTTTGCCATTATATATCTTTGTATTCAAATTCTATCAAAATAAATTTGACTTGATTAACTAAAAAATGTAGGTCCATACCTTTAATACTAGAATTTAGTTTATGAAAAAATCCTTCTTTTTTTACAGCTGTTTATAATTCCATATAATTCGAAATTATTAATTTCATAATTCTATATAATTAAATACAATTCGATTTTTATAATTAATTTTATAATTTTATATAATTCGAAATTATTAATATCACAATTTATCATTACACATTTTTACTAGGAAAAAATCATGTTAAAATTGGCCAGAAAATCTGCTCTTAAAAAAATCCATAGTAGTTTTAAAATAGTCTTTATGTTTATACAGCATTCTTTCTATTAAAAATTTTTATTAAGTAATCACACATCTTTAAGACAATCTATAAATATTATATACAGATAGAATTATCTTAAAAACATAAATAATTAAAAATATAAATTATTAAAAATAAACTTTAATAATTTACATGAAAATTACAAACTTAAAGAAGCAATTTTGTTTCATAATTTAATCCATTAAACAACATCAAGCAAGACGAATCTAACAACAGGTTAAAAGGACGGTTAAAAAGTAAAGTTGCAGGTACGTTTGCGTATGCGCGATCGATCTTTTCTCTTTTGCCAAGGTCCTAAGTTCATCGCGATGAATAAAACGTGCACTGATTTTAGCGAAGAGAAATATCGTTAGGTCCTCGAGTTTTTTCTACAGCAATCGTGGTTCTTTCGCGAAAGTCGATTTTTCCTACAACCTGGTGGGGGCGAAAGTGAAACATGCTTTTGTGCTCGCTCCGTTTTTCTGACTATCGGTGCAACTTAAGGAATACCCTCACGGCTGCGACCCTCGTGTAGCCGACTTTCACCGCCATAAAAATATAAAAGCGTTGTCGTTCCGGCGTGTTACGTAAAAACGTTATATATAATCTTGTCCTTTAAGCGGAAATCTATGTTTTTTCAGAAAACAACACGTTTGACCACCGGACTAAACTAGCACAAAAGAATGTAGACTGAAAAAGAATTTGATATACTTTAGTTCTCTTTTGCATAACATTCAAAGTATACCATCTAAGAAAGAATGAAGAAAAATAACAAATAGTAATTGCATATTTAGCTTTACATTTATATATACTTGTAAATTAATAGATGGCAAACTTCAAAGACGTTATCGCATTATTGTTTCATATGAGAAAAACTTTTGAAAATTTTATCTTGCAACTATTTGTTAATTTTTGATACTGAGTGTACTTTGAGGATCCACCCCTTCGAAGGCTAAAGGCAAGAAAGGGAGTTTTGGCTCTAAGCATAGCCAACGAAAGGGCGGGCAGTCAGCGTGAAACGAAAAGCAAGATTTAGACGTCATCCCCTTGACGTGGTGCTTTCCTTCTACTCCTCCTGCGTAACACCCGCGTGGTTCCTATCCCCGGTAAAACAACCAAATGCATTTCTCCACTCAATCTTCTAAAAACTCATCAAATGACTTATTTAGAAAAGATATCGACAAAGAAAATATACCGTGTTTTAATTAAATTATTGCGACACTTTTTTACTTTAATAAATATTAAAAATTTGGATCATGATTAACATATAATTCAACGTATGATAATTTATATTTCATTTATGTATAAATTTAAATGTTAAAAAATATGTTCAATCGCGTAGTTCCTATTCCCGGTAAAACAACCAAATGCATTTCTTCACTCAATCTTCTAAAACCTCATCAAATGACTTATTTAAAAAATATACCGTGTTTTAATTAAATTATTGCGACACTCTTTTTTTACTTTAATAAATATTAAAAACTTGGATCATGAATAACATATAATTCAACTTATGCATAAACTTAAATGTTAAAAAATATGTCCAATCACAATTTTAAATTTACGAAACAGACAATTTGCAAAATTCAATTTAATATTAAAAATCTTTAGAAAGATTTAAGATATATATTTAAAAAGATGCAAAACAAATATTTTATTTTTTTTAAACAATAGGTATATTTATGGTTATATATAATTTCTTTACAGCGACGTGAAAAAATTTTAACGTGCTTTCGAGAATTTGTCGTTCTAGAAAGGAAATAAATCTAGAAAGGAAACAATAACGCTAAATACTCTAATCTTCGGACCTAGGCTATACTAAGTCCACGACTGGGAGATGCCACGAGATGTAAGAATAGAACATGAAGAGGTTACCCTTCGACTAGAATTTCTGAGTAGTTTGCTGGATTAACGAGAAACGACATAAGGTTAGATTGACGAAAACTCAGTTTTCCTTCAATTAATAATTAATCATTAATTAAATTAAATTAAATTAATAATTATTCCTTCGATTAATAATTATCAAATCTAAATAATAATTATGTCATATCTGTAACCTAAAGAATAACATGTCCTATAAATTAAAATAACGTATACGTTCGGTTATATAATTTATGATTTTGATGTGCATTAAAATATATTGTATATGCATATAACTTTGTTCCTATCAAGTTAAATAACGATATATAATCTCCAAGTTGTAGACATATTTTTTATAGGCCAGGTTCTTCAAAAGGAAGCCAATTTGCATATCATTTGTTATTTAAATAGTAACAATTAATGTTTTCGACTTTCAATGAAGCAAATGATATTGATATATTTAAATGAGGTGAGATATTTTTAACATATTTAAAATACGATCGTTTCGCAACAAATGTAATCTTACTATTTATATATGTATCTTATCAAATATAATAATTAAATCTAATAACACAATATGATAAATAATTTTTTAAATTTTACATCACACATTGATAATTTTATTTCCATCTCTCTGTATTTTTTATTCAAATATTTAGTATATTTATAGAAGAATAATTATTATCATATATGCAAGAATAAATTTTGCACTTTCGTGCACGTGAAAAGATTAAGATGATAAATTAGATACACAAAGAAATCATATGCAAAATATTATATAAGAATAAAATAGAGGAAATTATATTCCAAATAAAAATAGATGTTTTTTTAAAATGCTAAAATTGATCTACAGCAAAGATATAAATATAAGATCTTTCAATTTTTTTAATTCCTCAATTTTTTTAGCAACTCATATTATATAACTTGTACTTGTATATTCAAATGTATGCATATTATGTATATTTTTAAATATATTATACTACATGCCCACATTTAATACATGTTAAACAAATAAATGTAATTTCATCACAGGAATTTTTTCCAGAAATTCGCAAATAAAATTCAGTAATATCCATCTTTAACAATTTAAGGCTTACCAGTCAGTCGATACAAAATCTTCATAAGTGGAGCTATAAATTTATCATGGTCCGAACACTAAACCTGTGTTTACTCTATTATACAGGCTCGTTTTTAAGCCGTTTACGTTTAACGGCAAATAATCGTTTAGATGCCGCGCCATGATACGGGCCATAAATTTGCCGGCATCCATGGCGTTCGAGCTGTGTTATGATGGTGCGAGACATGCGCAGGTCAGTACCGCCTTCATCTCGAGCGGGGTGCAGAAGGTGGCAGCACCACGGAAACAGCTGCTGCGTGCGAGCAGCGGACAACGGCCTTGAGATGGAATTACACTGCCATCTGCTGCGCATCGCCGGAAGGTCGAGTACCTTTGGGTTCCAGCGAAATTGGATAGAGGGCTTTGCTCCATTTTGGGCGGGAAAAACAATCTCCATAATTTCGAGCTTAACCCTCGAGAGGAGTACATGGTAATGATAACGACGTTGGGAGAGTTCATTACTCCTAACTGACGACACGAGTTATTTTTAGTCCGACTAGAGCAAATGGATCTTTCCCTTGCGATTAAAAAAATTTAGAGAAAATATAACATAACAAAAAATGGAAATATTCAAAATAAAGCGCAATCTTTTCTTTTTATGTAATTATATGCAATAATCCATATCGTCTATGATGCAATTTATTTTATATGCATGATATGCTAATGAACTATAATTATATGCATAAAAAAGTGTTAATATGATATCATGCATTATTTATATCGATCCTTGCATACTCTAAACGCAAACAAATGCATGTGTCTGCTGGCGACATTTATTGCGTAAACAGAAAAATATATATTCATAAGTATATACACTCATTTATTTATAGGTATATATAGGTATATTTATCTATTCATATATATCCATAGACGAAATATTATTGACAAAATATATTAATATATATATATTAATTTTTTTCAAGTGTTGAGTTATCGATATGTTTTCCATTGTACATTATTTCTCGGTATACATTATTATAATTTTATTAAAATGCTTACAGTTTTATAAAAATATTATTAATAATCTAACTGTAATTAGTTTTTTTCTTGCATCGTAATCAACTAGTATATTTAATTTTTATTTTTCAATTTGTCTTGCTAACATTTTCGTACATAAGAAAAATTTAATTTTTATACTAAATTTAATTTTTAGATTAATTTTTAATTTCATTTTTATTTGAAATATTAAAAATATTATACAAAATATGATGCAAATAATAAAGGAATTTTAATTACATTTTTAAATGCAATAGCAATTTTTTTTCTTCAAACCGTAAAATCAACTCAAATCTACTCTCATCAGATATCTCACAGATATCGAATATATAAGATAAGAATAAAAAATAATTTTGAAAAAGCAACCGATATAAAGCTCTTTGATTCTTACGAAGAATTTATAATTTTGCTAATAAAAAAATCAATCGTAAGCTAAAAAATATGCGGCAACAATATCCGGCCAACGATCCTCTCTCTTTCTCTCGCTCTTGTCGCCTTCATCGCGCTCGTATTTATCCAACAGACCGGCGCGTGGCACTCTTTATCAGTCACCCGGATCAACCCGCTGTTCGTGCGTCCCCACGTTCCTTCAATACCAATCAGCCCTGCTGGTACCCGCTAATGCCGATTCTTTCGCCTCGTGCGCGATCGTTTGGGTGGTCCACGGACGGGACCAGCGAAATACCGAGGTCTATTATTAGCGACAGAGTAGGGTAACGAATACGTGAGGGCATGTTGCCACGATTTCTCGCTAAGAAACGGACCGGCGAAACGGCTCCCATCGGCCAAATATCGATTGATCCATCGCGTAACCTGTTCCGCGTAGGCAGGTGCACACGGACCATTTCGTAAGGACTTGTTTTCCCTGAACACAGCCGGCTTTTTCTTTAAAAAAAAGGAATTCATACTACTGAACGTAGATCCAACAAATTGATTTGACAGATATAAATTAATATCTCAGCAAATTAAATTTTCGTAACCAGTAATAAATTGAACCTTATGTAAAGGCTCAGAATGTAATAATATTTTTATCAAAGATTCAGGAAGAAAGACATGCGAAAAATTGGAAATAAATAGTTGCGTTTGATTAAAATTGAATTTCTTTCATTGAGTTGTGTCTTTGAATTACTAGAAATGAATGCAAATTTTATCGAGTAATCTATCGAATCTTTTCCTTCGAAGAAACTGTATACATTCTCGCATAAAAAAAAATCACGAATTATCATTTTTTCGCGAGCAAAATTTTTTCACCAAAAGATAAAATACGACGAGCAAAAACATTTATTGGGCGTTCCGATGTTCGAGTTTGGTTGACTATAAAATGAGATGATAAATGGCAGACTAAGTCTGAGCATGCGAGTCTGGTTGGACAGGTAGTAATACTCTTCGTAAAGGCTGTAACTTATACCCCGTCGAAGCTCGAGGAAATTGTGATGTGACGACCGAGAGCGATAATCTGGAGTAAAACGCTGGGAATGAATTAAGGTGAAAGGCAGAGATCGACGATGACCAATTAGCCTACATAACCATTTTACGAGTACGTATCCGTCCCGTAAGTCGTGGAAAAATAAGATTTAATCTACGCTAGAGGGGGAAGGATACATACATACTTGTCTGTTTTCTCACGCATAGCCAACTTCCTTCCAAAACATGCAAAGCGAACAGCCGCTACTCACGCGCGCGATGATAACCCCGTACAATCGTTTTAATTACTTTGTTAAGATGCGTTAAATCATCTACTCCCGAGCTAATCGAGATTGCGCGAATTAATTTACTTTTCGTTAATATTATTACATTCTACGGCGTTATTCTTTGGCGATCTTGTAATTAACGCTATAATTAACCGTGTGGTACCGACGAAAAATTATGAAGGAAAATTTTAAATTTTGTACGAGAGAAACAGGAAACTGCGTAGAGCTCGACCGGTTCTCTGGGTTCCACGCAGTCGAGATCCCTGGAACATTCGAGTGCCACGCAATACATGTATATATATACATATACATATACAGTACTTCGCGCAATCACGTTGTGCAGTAGATCGCAGAGTAGATAAACACGACACCGCGAGCGCGGCGCTCGTGCTAGTGGTTTTAACATCCAGCACGAAGAAATACAGAAACTACACTCTCGGACGTTTCGCGCATCGTTCCTAGATCCACATCTTCTCGGCGAGAGGATAGCTTATCTCGAGCTATGCATCGAAGCGTTACGTTGCGACAGGCTGCGCCTTGGATGCTCATTCCGTGTGCCTTATATAAAGTTAGATAGGAATCGCGCTAAAATGGAGAGAATATTACGATATTATCTAGCTATCTCTGCCTTCTAATAAAAAAATATATACAAGATACATCAAGAGATATACTTTCTAGAAATATAATTCTTTTCCTGTAGACAGGATCGTATAAATTGAAAAATTTCGAGCTATGACAGGGGGGGAGGGGAAGACGCGAAAAACTGACAGTTCTATTTTCTATTAAAATTTCAGGTAAAACGATGAATGAAGAAGCCGTGCAACAACTAAAACACTATCCGACGATTTTTGGTCAGGCCGCAGGAATCGGGGGGAGAGGGAGATAAAGGACAGGTAAAAAGAAGCTCGGGATACATGACGTATGTGCCTATTTCAGCTAATAATCCCGTTATGCCCGGTTCGAATTTGCCTCGCGGCGGATAATAAACGCGCCAGAAACCGAACCCGGGACTAAATCAGCACGTTGGGGGCGTAAAAGGGGGGGTAGAAGGGGGATTGGAAGGCCGCCTCATCATCCGTCAACTGTCAAACGTCCGACCAATCCTGTACAGCAGAACCAAGAACGAAGCAACCACCCACGGAGCCTCAAGGGTAAATTACACCTAAGCCTTCTACCCAATCTCTCGCCTCTCTTCCTTCCTCTCTTTCTCTTCCTTCCTTTTTAGTCTGCCTATCAAAGTATCCGGGAATTCTTTTGTTCTCTTCACGATTTATAATAGTGGAATTGAATATATACACCTTATTAACAACGCGATCATAAACACCTTATGCAGAACCACGATATCTAATTTTAATTATGATTAGAGCGATATAGATAAGAATATTGCAGAAAATCCAAAAATTTTGCGAATAAATAAGAAAATGTGTGAAGAGAGAAAAATCTTTACACAAATTAAAGAAAAAAAGATTACAAACATGAATGTGAAATAAATAAATATTCAATGGAATATTAAGCTAATCCAGTACATAAAATGATTCTAATTTAAGAGAATTTTTGATTGCAGAATTTCGACGATTATAAGAAAATATTTTTTTAACATTAAAAAAGTCTCCTAATATTTTTTTTAAATAGTTCATTTGGAGATAAATTGCGCCAAGAATCAATTGCGATAAATCTCCTACAAATAATTCAACAGTATCATGTGCATGAAATACGAAATTAAATCTTAATTCCTGCGATGTGATGTATTGTGTGTACAGATATATACATGTATAAGCTATATTTTTGTATGCTAAAAAGCATTTCGTAAATAATTATCGTAAACATGAGATAATAAGCAAAAGAAGAATACTGTTGACAAAAAAATATGCAAAATAAAAATTGTGTCCACTCACCAAATATTTGATTGTCCTTAGTAGCGGTTGTTACTTTCGTAAAATATTGCATTCAACTCACATTTCTCGAGTACACAAAGTTTCTTACGTTAATCAACATCCTAACATGTTTAATTTTCTATCGTGATAAAGTGATCGAAGAATAGTTTGTACATGAGAAAACGAATAAAAATAAAAATGAAATAACAAATGAGGAAAAATTCACGCTGCGATTCCATATGACTGCCAACTCATTGCGTGAATTAATTATCGCCTTTTATGCAAAGTAATAATTTTGATGTGACATAAGAGATCGGTTTAACGAAGTAGCGTGCTAGTAGCTACTGATAAAGTATCTTTCGCGGATTTCTGAATTTGCATCGGGAGATCGGGCGCGAAAAATTGTTGACACATTTATTTCGCACAATATTATGCATTATCCATGAGATTTACATTACACGACACATTGAGATTGTAATATTATCAATCTTAACAAATGTCTTGTAAGAAAAAGGGTTGATTGTAAAAGAGAATGATGTAAATTTGACGTCAGAAGTAGAAAAATAGATGGTATCACAAGTCGTATAAATTTGACGTTCGCACAAAAGTCAGACGTTCACGGACGGAAGCGTAAGGCCACAATTATCCGAAATCACCGGAGAGCAGACGTTTGACGCGCGGGAATAATGACATCCGGTGTCGATTATTAAGTCGAAAAGAATAAAACGAAGGACGTAAGGGGCAACGAGCGGTAATTTCACGCGCGCACTATTTTTGGGAAATTTCCGCGAGACCGTCAATATTATTTGAAGAAGAAACGGATCCGATCGTGTATAAAGCTAACAGATCGAGACGCGCAGAAACACTGCCAGGATTATGAAGTGCGATGTTGATACGATGGCAGGCAGCGCCGCTGAAGGAGGAAGGAGCGCGCGCGGGAAACACGCACCTATACAATCTGCCGGATGCCACAGACACATCTACTTTGCCTCTGCATATCATCGAGCATCGAAGCTAGGACACGCCTCGAATAATGATAAAAATTACCGGCCATTAGTCCACGACGGCACGATACACAAAGAATCTACACAAAGATATCAAAGTATATTTCGGGAGATTGATAATCGAGTATCGATCTTTTTTTTTATTTTATCTAGTAATGCGTGTGCAGAAAAAAATATTTTTATCATTTCGTTAAAGAAATTAATATTTTTACGATAAAAATGCTGATGATGTGATACGAAGAGTTAATTATTGCATTAAAAAGTAAATTAATGATTTTACATAAATTAAAATCTCCTACAAGACTTTTTGCTTTTGATATTCAAGCTGAAACGACTTTCGCTGCCTGTTATAAATCATGAATCATCGTTGAACCTTGGTTCGTTTTTAGACAATTTCCGCACTTCTCATCGTGATGGACTATATATCGGCAATTACTTTGATGGCGAGGAAAGCTTTTAACGTAGCGCACCATGACCGTCTCTCGACGAATCAGACATAGCTTACTAACATGTACGAAGCTACTAGACGTGTTGAGAAGGGAAACCGAAGTAATACCCGGGATGTGGATGTAACGTAATGTATCGCCGCAGGAACAAGCGTGTTACAATGGTAACGCGTTCTGTCACGGTGCGTGATATACTACATGATGATGTGGACTAGAAACGCCCATGTGTGTAGTCGTCGTCGAATAATGAAAGACCTCGAAATATGTGATCAGTGATTTTTACTGGTTTGATATAGAGGAGGAAAGGCGCCATTACGGAATCGTATTTAATTTTTAATATCCTTGCTACGCGGATCACGTTCTGCTTTATTGTTTTCTGCAATTTACTAAAATAAAAATTTTAATGTAACTTAAATCGAGACTGCTATCCTTTTTTAATTCTTTTCCAAAAGCCAGAAATATTTATTTTAATTTGCCCGAATGGGAAAATAAAAGAAAATATTAATGGGAACAATAATTAATAATTAATAATAAGAACAATAATTTTCTAATAATGTGTACCTTCCATGAATGGATTAAAATTACACAAAGTTCCTAGCTTTTATCGACACAGAATTAATTTTTTTACGTATCAAGATTTTTCTCTCGATCATGGCTCTTAGATTACAGAGAAATTGTCCGAATAACTTCGTAGAAACAAATTATATTTAACTTCCTATCAAGGTGTTCGACGCGTTACGTCTTGCCAGAAGCCAGAACAATCGATGTTTATGGATTTCCATCCACACATGTACAGGTAGAAAACGCCACGTGAAATCGTGTAGTTGATAGTAGCAATTACAAATCGCGTGATTTGTGGTCGTAACTCGTCGCGACGGCGGCGTCGTGACGCTCCCAGGTTACCTGCAGGTGGCCGGCACGAAGTTACCTTCGCCTTCGGCACGGCAATGCTTTTTGTATGACGGAATATTACATCGGGTTATACACATCCCCCTCTCGGAATTGTACGATGTGTTTGTCCATACGGCCAACTCCATCAAACATTGAGGAAACTGCTCATTTCAAATTAGTTTCCAACTTTTGAATTTGAAAATAGCATTCCATATTTTAAGGACTTTTTAAATATTTTATTTACTTTATTTAAAAATAAATTTTTTTCTGTCTAATTTGAAAATAGCATTCTACATTTTAAGAGCTTTTTCAGGATTTTATTTTCTTTATTTAAAAAGAAATTCAAAGAGAGAGAGGCATTTAAATTTATTTAAAGACATTTACTTTATTTAAAATTAAATTCTGTCTATCTATTTTATTAAAGGATAATGTCGCTTAATTTTTTAAGAAACATTTATTTAATAAATAAATTCAAAAAGAGTGACATATGGAGCAATTTTGATTTTAATTGTAAAATATACATTATTGTATAAACTCTCGTGTTGAAAAAATGCAAAGATTTCCATTACGAGGAGAGGATACGTACGATATTAAAAAAAGAAAAAAATTAGATTCGCATATCATAAAATATGTATTTCGTTTCATCCGTAGAACGGTAATTTAAAACACGATCAGAGAGTGGTGCAGCGACGACAATTCAACCGGCAGCGGTCGACACACGTGGCGGATTTAGAAAGTCACGAACGGCCCCGCGATCGCCGTCGCCGGCACTCGATTTATTCGCTGCCGCCGAACTCGTTCGGCCGCTAATTGAAAAGCGGACAAATTAACACAGTGAACGGATCGCTGCAATTTATAATACCGCGTCTGCAACAATGGACGAACGAATGTGATACGAGTGCCGGAGCGTAGATAGCAGATTATTAACGAGGATCGATGAAGAGAATTGATTGATCGGAATTCGTGATAAATCGTTATATCTCTCCGGTAAAAATTAAAATTCATATTTTCGCGATTTTTGAAAAAGATTCTAAAAATAGCGGTATCGATTTAGCTAAAATTTTAAATTTTATTTGATATTACGAGACGCAGTTCAACGAAAGATAGAGTTTAACGGAAAAAGAATAATGACAATTATCAATGTGCATTATTAATCAATTTCAATATTTCGAATATTTATTTTTCTGTCAAATATGCTCTATTAAATATGTGGCGAATGGATTAGGTATTTTACGCATCGCGAGCAAAGTATCTACGGGGGTGCAGAAATTTCATCAATTCAAAGTTGTCGACTTACATGTACGAGAAAAGTGACTCGACACAGTTCGAAGAAATTCCCCCCAAGTTCTACGAATATGATAGAGCCAATGCGAGCCGCGTAACAAATACAAACGATTATTATCGAGCCCCATTTTGAAGGGGAGACAATAATTATAATGATTATATTGGAGTTGGGTGGTACGCGGCCGGCCGAGGAATAAATTACAGGTTTGCTTGCTGTGTGCGGTCGACATAGCGGCATAGGTCCGTTCGATAGATGCGTATCGCGGTGTGTTTCATGCGACAGAGAGCGCCATCGCAACTGCTGGTTTCCGCAATTTCTTATCGCCGCTAATATGGCCGTCAGCTAGACTCTTGACACCCGACCCGATCCTATGAGATTAAAAATAAATTGTGCGTTTGCTTCACGGTAAGGAGCGCCGCTGCAAATTGCGGACGTTGCCAAGATCTCATTATAATTTTGAGAGAAATTAGATAGTATCGTATCTGAATAATGATATTGGTTCATTGAATGGTAATATCGCCGATGATTGATAATCTTGACGGCAGTTTTATAAATGAATCAATTAATATTCGATGAAAAATTAAAAACTGACAATTCGGAATAATCAGATTTCATTTCTCTTGAATTCTTATATAAGAATAATAATTGGAACAAACTAAAAATAATAATCAGAATAATAATCAAAATAAACTAAAAATAAATTATCGCTGACAAAAAAGAATTTCAATTTGAACATTCTTGTTCGATTTTTATCGCGGTGTTTTAACGCTTCTGATTCTCTTCTCATTTAAATTATGGCGCAAATACGTAAGGGGGGACCTTATTCATCTTCTTTCTTTCCTTTATATCTGATGCTTCCGTATTCCTTCGCTTCTATCTATCCGAGTCCCTCCTCTTCTCGCTGTCGTGGAGGCAGATCCGCAAAACATTACACAAGTCCTTCTCTCCATTCTTAATCTTCTTACTCTTATCTTCTCTCATCCGCGTCCCTCTTCACACTTTCCTTGTTTGCGACACGGTCTTTCTCTTTCATTCGTTTCTTTTATTCTCCTCTTCTCTCGCGAGTACCGTTTCTCCCACCGCACATGGCGATATACGTGCGATTTTCTTCTCCTTGTCCTCCTTCTTATTCCTCTCTTCTCACCGCACAAGATTGTCGCGCGATTAGTGTAGGCTCCAATGTCACGTGGAGAAGACGCATTACCCTCGTCCTTTGGACCGCATTATATGTACCTGCGATGTATGCATATCTACCGCGGAGCTTATACGGGCACCGTTTATATACGGTAACGCTGTAAGTGCATAATCACCGATCGCATCTGCTTGCACTTTACGTCAAGCTACGGCACCTTGCATGTCGCCAAACACCAACGACATAACGTGTAGCATCATATGCACGAAGTGATATGTTACGCATAATACTTTTCAACGCGATCATTATTACGAATTGTCTCTGTCATAAATGTACGAGAGCATTTCTCTCTTTTTCATGTTTGATACATATTAAAAAATTATTATTTTCATGATATGTATTAAAATAATTATTCTCTTTGATATAAATTAAAATGATCTATATACTATTCAAATTATATTACTCGCTGATATTGATGTGTAAAAAATATGTATAGATTTTTAATACGCAGACACTAGAATGTAAAAAAACACATTTATAATTTTATTGCAAATATTGTACGTGAAAAAATTTGACAAACACAGCATTTAACCAAAAAAACAGAGAGATGCATAAAAGGACACTTGTAAAAATGCTACTTTTAAAATGGCAAAATGATGCTTTTATCGATACTATCAATTTATGTTACGGACATTGCGAGTTTCATACTGTGTGAACAGCGAATATCGACTCTGAAAAGTTAAAATATTCCGGCACCTGCATCTAAAGACAAGGCTTGTCCTTTCCCCCATTTGGCCTGACTTCTCAAGCCTTACCGGTATACGGAGTTCATTAACATAAGAGGTGAATCTTTAGATGGAACATTTGCAAATCTCGTGGATGGATCATTGCGTGCTCTTTGGATTTTAAATTAATTTATATAACAATATTTTTTATGTGAGTGTGCTACTTTTTTTTTAAATCTCATTTACTTTCAACTAATATCAAAAATATTTGAAACGATATAATTATGTATTTTTTCCCATTAGCAATTTTATTGTAAAAGGCAAAATGTGTCAAATAAAATATGTTAAAAGACTGTAGAATTGTGCAGTACAATGTACCGGTTTGGTGGACTCGGATGATTCACTGTTGCTCGTTACTCAAGCAGCTTTTTACTTTAATCATATTAACGAAGCATTTAATCTCGCTGCGTGTTTTACAAGCCGCCGGGTGTGTGGGCCTATCTCCTGATTCGTCGTTGACGAGAATTTCTCAGCGCTCTTTTCTAATCTTTTCTCATACTCATTTTTTATCTTCTTCTTTCTTTGTTTTCTTTTTTTCATTCTTTTTCTCGTCCGTCGATTATTCTTATTGCTTTCTTATTTTTCATCTTTCATCAGTGATCGTTGATAAGTGCGTCTTCCCCTCAGACGTATTTGCACCTTTATCGTGTTAATGTATCTCGATTAATATATTCTAGAGCCCGTATCATTCTAATAATATATGTAATGCAATACAACGCGTGCGTGCACCAATGAAAGCGATAAAGTCAGTAAAAAATAAAAAAAAAATTTTATTAAAAAAAAATAACACTATCAATTAAAAATGATACTATATAAATGAAAAAGAGTCCAAAAATTGTATTTGTAATTTTAAATATATATCACTAATTGTCAAATAATAATTTCTATCAGCAAATTTTGGCATTTAGCGTGTAACTTTGCTTGTTATATTTGACACTGTCACACGCTGGCAAGTTTACAGCTGATTTTGACAGATGTGTCATGATATCAAATGTGACAAGCGAAATTACGTGCGAGATGTCATCTTGTTATATCGAAAACTATAAATGTACATTAATTTATGATGCTGGTTTTTTAAATAAAAATTTTCATATTAAAATTATCTCCATTCTTTAGGCAAAAATAGAGATACTTTCATTATATAATGATATCGATATATCAATTCAATCTGTTAAAAGCTTAATCGATTATTTTACAGGTGATTTTAATTCCTATTCGTAAATCCTATGTGGAATTTCCCCCCTCTTTTAGTGCATTATGGCATGACAAAATATTGATTTGATAATATTCGTCATATATTTACTATATAATAGAATTTCCACAATAGTGTACTAAAAAGACAGGAAGCTATGTAATAAACCTATCATATGGAAGATAGAATTATTATTCTATCTTTATTGTTTCACGTTTGCGCAAGCAATAACACTCAAAAAAATGTTTTGCTAATGTAGGTAGATTTCTAGATGTCGCAACCAAAATTTATCGCTATTTTTTGTATCTGATAGAATATCGTTTATCACAGCTAGAATTTATAGCAGTAACATTCCAGCAATATCTGCTAGAAAATTTAAATCCTATTGTTAGATATTAATCACTGCATTGGATAAATATGAGTTTCAATACTGCAGCAAGAGTAACTTTTGTAAAAAATATAGCTGCTCATTATAACTGCAGCAGCGATATAATATTATATGTCAATGTATTTTAGATATCATAGCTAACTTATTTTTATCCTAGTCTATTTAATGTCTTTCTTCGAGACGGATGTATTATCCTGTACTGTGGCTTTATTGTGTCGTTTTATTCGGTCGATTTCATGTGAACAATCGCGGCCTCTTTGCTTGTTTCTTTCTGCATGTCTTTGCCAAGACATTGTACGGAGAATATGAGAGGAGGAGAGACGTTCTGGAAACATCCACCACGTGGTCGACATCTAGTACTGCTAAGAAATTGCACAGTTAATTACACAGCCGAATATATGGTCCACTCGGATACCATTCATGCGATAAGCGTAATCCTTGTAATTTTTAAGTTTTAATTTTCCTAAAATTTATTTAATTGTACTGAAGAGAGTCCAGTTGAGGACAGAAACGTACGTTTACATCTCATCATATAATGCGCATATTCATTAATAGTTACTTATACATTTCATCACATAATGCGCACAGTCATCAATAGTTACTTAATTTAAATGTATTGCAACGTTATTAAATCTATTCTTATTTATTGACTTTAACATTATTGCATAATATTAGCTCCTCAAGCCCGATTACTGTTTAATTTATTTTTATTCCATTGCCCGCATTTGATATTCATTTCTGCATGGATATTTATTCTGTCTTCTACAATACATATATGAGAATTCACCATAAAAAAATTAACCGTCTGCGGTTAATTTTTGGAATTCTAGGGCTCCTCTCGTAAAAAATGGAAGAGATGTGGCTATAACAGTCTTCGAGCTAATGCGCTCTTTGATAAAGGTTCGTAATAATGTTATAATAAATAAGTCGCTTACATTATATCAAGCATGGTAGATGCACAGGCATGCCCCGCAAGGTTTGAGGCGTTGAATACGTCACTTACCTGAAACAATAAATTACATGCGTTAGATATAGATTATACACATATACATGTATATATATATATCCTATTAATAGATACGATATATCGCTCAATTTTATCATCCATTTACATTGTAACTAGTTACTATTCATAACTTATGATGTCAGAATGCTTATACATATATAAGAAACATGTTTATGATTATTTTACAACACAATTTTAAACAAATCGTAATAAAACCGACATATATAAGATTTGTTTGATATGTAATTTAATAAATTTATTATATAATTTCTTTGATTATGCATTTCGTTGTATTGGACGTTAACAATTTCGAAACTAAATATCTGTGCGATCGATAATTAATACGATAGAAAATACGATAACGCACGATCGGGGAGGGGAAGTTCAGTGGACAATGTCATCGTGAAAATCATTTACCGGCCAATTCGAAACGTGTCCATCCAAACGCGCGCGCAACAAGGTCACGTTTCTGCCACAACGATGACGTCGGTGTCCGGAGAATACGGTCCAGCATCTTTACTCCAGCATCTTTATTCTCATTGGCTGATACTCGATAATCGCGCGCGCACTTATTGGTCTCACCCGGCACGTGGTGTCATTCATCCAACACTTTGCTATACAAATACCCATAGAATAGATGGACGACGAGCACAGTTGGACACCATCAGAATCTCGATTCCTCTTAGTCACTTAGCTCACTAATTCAAAATTTTTGACGCGGCGCTCCTTGCGATTTTATCGATAATCGTGAACAAACTTGTGACGTAATCCAGTTCGACGCGTCTGGCAGAATAATTTTAGAAGGGAGATGTACATGTGTAGAAGAGAGGCAGAGAGAGAAGCGAAGAAAAAAAGGAGCGGCGCGAGACAGAGTGGAGACACCGCATAAACCTTCCCGGCCGCAAGCTACCACATAAATATAATAGAGAAGGTAAGGCCTCGTGATGGTCGGCCGGCATTGCCCGCCGAACCGTCACGGACTCGGCACATCGTACAGGAAGGGGGAATTTGCGCGGGGTGGGGTGAGATGGGTGGACGTGTCAGAGGCAAAGCGGTGGTTGCGCGGAGTGAAAAGGGGGTGACGGTGGCCGACTCCTCTATCTCTCTCTCTCGCTCTACGTCGCGCAATACACGGCGGCGTGAAACATGGAGAAGCGGCACGAATGATCGATGGGATTCTGCGCTGTTGCGGGCACGGCATGGGTACATACCCCCACCGTTCTCGCCGTACGGCAGTGAGAAACTAACTTCCCCCCCCTCGGACATTGACAAGCGCGCTACGCCGCCTGGTGGGCACGTCGCACGTGGTCCTGCGAGAAGCTTTGAGCGCGACCTCGTAGATGGCGCGCCGCGTGTTTGGCACCAACAACGCCATCTCGAGACAGACTCACGAACATTGTTGACGTAAAAAACCGCATGATCGAAAACCCGATAAGTCGGCAAAAGAGGAAAATGCTATAGGGTCGTAAAATAAATCACACATACACACACACACACACACACATTATCATGTAAATTATATACCGAATTTTTGTTAGATTCGTCTATTCGTCTTCATTTCAAGTACAATAATCTTCACCTTAAAAAATTGTCATCTAAAATGTTTGGAATATAAGAGTTAATATATAAGCGTGAACGATAAATCATATGTTAGAACTGACAATATTTATATGGATTACTTAAGATGGAATATTATTTACGTGAAAATTGTGGCATGTATACGTGTGCGATTTTGTGAAGAAAATATATAATTATAATTTCTAGTAGTTTATAAATATTAAACGCTTGCATTTATATGTAAGTATACGTGCACTCGTTATTTGTAGATGCATATCACATCAATTCAATTGTCGGATTGTCGAATCGATTCACGATCGGGTGCCGTGCATGCGTGAAGTAATGCTACCTCCCGGCTAGTCAATCTGCTTAGGCGATTTGTTGAAATCTCAAGGTGAAACTTAGTTACGCGACACCTCGCGCGCACGTGCCCATAAAATGAGAACGCGTGAGGCATTCATGAAATGCAGCCATCAGACCACCCATCTACCCCAGCTCTTTCCTGCACACCAATTGACGTATTGTTTCCACGATCGCGAGCACCGATAAAAATGTCTGAACAAAAAGAACTCTCGATCTTCAAAGAAAAACATAATAACATGATCCACGATAAAAACGTGCAATTATGCAACTGTAGATAAGTTTGAAGAAAATGTTTAAAATTTATAATACATGAGAAGAAAAATGGCTCTGTAAAAAGTGCGTATGACTCCTGTTATATAAAAGCTACTACTTTAAACTCAATATTATATAATTATAATATTAAAATATAAATTATAATGAATTATATAATATTAAAATATTTAATTATAAATTATTTTTATAATATTATAATATTAAAATATAAATTATTAATTATTTTAATTATAATATTAAAATATAAATTATAATGAAGTGTCATTATAATTTATAATTTTAATACAATCAATATAGAAAAAAGTGTCGAAAGTCTTGTAGATTTAAAAATGCTGCTAAGGATATTACACGTAATATGCTGAAAATGATATAATTAACGTTATTACGTTCAATCATAAGAGACAGAATCATGACGTTATTCTTCAAGGATAAAAACGAGAAATCGGAGTGTTGTAGGGAGCATAATCGTTATATAATTAGTCTCACTCGGTCTCGCAGCGGGTATCGCGCCTCTCTCCAAGGGTATTGTACTTTATATCACGAAAGTAGCGCGAAGCACGGTAAAGCAATTGATCAATATAGCGCCAACAATCCCTTGTAGCTACCCCTCCGCAGCTTCCGAGCTCCGTCTGCCCCCTTCCACCGCCTTCTTTCGTCCAAGTCCCAACGGCGCGGAGAGAACGCACCCCCATAACAAGTTTCTTACTCATCTTTTTCGTTCAATAACTCTCCATCCAAGATGGCCACCGCGGTCGTCCCTCATTGGCTGGGGGAAGGGTCGCAGGGGTCTGTACGGGGTTTGGGTGGTTGACCCGTGGTGGTGCGGTGCGGGGCGCAGGAGGGGGTTGGAAGCAGTGACGCTATCTATCTTCCGTTGCCTTGGCTCGGCGTAACATAAGGCAAGATAAATTGCGGGATCTCCCGGGTTCTTGAACCTTTCTGGCAAATTGCATAAGAATATCCACCCTCCACCCCCGGCAGGCTGCCTCCTCTCTGCTCCTTTCCCCCGACTGCCCCCGCGGCTCCAATGGAATTGGAATTAACTCGAATAAATCACCTCCGCGGCTCTGTACGGCTACGCAAGAGCTTCGGCCGTGTTTCCGCTTCGCGAAGTTGAAATTTCTTTTAGCGCAATACAATGTTACAATGCTCAAAACATTCATATTATATTCGAGATTCATTAGGAATAAACCTATGATATAGAATCTAGATGTGGCAAAATAATTATATTTCTAACAATAGGTTACAACATTCTCCTCCTTTTTCCTATATATAACAATGTAATCAAACATTTTTATTATTTCATCTCCTGGAAATGTTAGCCAAAATTACAGATAATGATCCACCATCTTAATGTTACGTTTCTTACATGATATATTAAAATTCTTAATTCTTGTGCTTGTGAGAATATGAGAGTAATAATAGAAACATATAAATTGAAGATTAAATATATAAATTGTTAGTTATTTAAGAATCATAAAACAGCATCGATATCTCTGTCGACGTCTGTGAGAGCGAGATATAAAATATGACATTATACATTCGGCGTCTTATGTCGTACCTGCACATCTCAAGTTAAATATTTCCGATTCGCATACTTTGTATATCGTTACATTACATATCATAGAGCTACGTCCGGCAAATTGACAGCTGCAAATGTGCGACACGTGTTCAAGATTTAAAAAATAAAAAATATAAGTAAATAAGAGCTATTTATCTTTGATTTATTAAATAAAATAATAGAAAATTACTATGAAATTTTGAAATATCTGACACACAAATATCTACATATATTCGACCGGAAAATATCTTTATATACGACGCCGACTGTACGTGTGCGCGCGCATGTCATGGTCGATTGATCACAAGAACGTCACGTAAAATTGGTAGAGAGAGGTAATCTAATTTGCAATCTTTATTACACGAGATTTTCCTTTTTCCTCAAGTTTTATTTGCCAAACATTTCGGATAAAAAGTCGCTGTTCAGCGAGCATAATACATGACGCGAATGACGTACGGTGTCGCTCGTAAATCGTGTCGACGCGTAAAATCATTAAGAGCATGCTCACTGACGGAAGGCACGAGCCAAACCAAATCCGTCTTCCCAGTCAATGTCCTAATAGAGTTTATCTCGAGCTATTATCTACTTCATTTGTCACAATTACGGGCTCGTAACCCTTTCGCGTGCATGCTTGTTGCGATATCTCGATCGCATGCCGTCCAGCATGACAGTTCCCCTCTTACTCAGGCGGAGAACCGAAGAGGGGAGGTTATCACTGCCGGCTGGCTGGCTGGCTGGCTGGCTGGCTGGCTGGCTGGATCTCCGTATCGCTTTCCGTGTATTGCGGTAGGTCAGTAAATCCGAAACCGAGCTTTACGATTTGTTTACTCCGTACTAGGTTATGGGACCCGGTTATATAGCCGTAGGTATGCACGGGCTATGTGATCGCGCCCATAAACGCGTCTGTTATGCGCTCGTAAACCGTGAGAGCCCCACTCAACGTTCAGCGCGTTTCCCCTACCGCGGTCGCGCCTCGTAAAACGCTTGTTTTACGATTGCTGCCTATCGCGTTGACGATGCTGCCACTGTTCGCGCACGTGGTGAAAGAATGTTCGCTGTGTTATCTGAGTCGTCATTCTATTTCTCCCTGTTCCCCCGATCCTTTCCCTTTCCGTTCTCATACGCAATCGGATCCGAAGGACATCGACACACATACGGTCGACCTTGATGATGGCCAAGGCTACTGGGTTAATTCCTATCGGTATCCAACAAGCAAATCTTTTTATACTTTTTCAAATCTCTTATTCACTTGAAAAAGAAAATTTTATTTTTGTCAATATTTAGCTAATATTTTTTTATCATCGACTTGCATAAATTAAATATTTCAATAATATTTCAAATATTTAAATAATATTTAATATATATTATATAAATATATTTATTAAATAATATTTAAATAATATTTCATTTTTAATATCGAGGAATAAATATATTTAAGAAAAGATAATGAAGTATGTCAAACTATTTTCAGATTTTGTAATAATTGTCGGCCGCCGACAGTTTCCTCCCATAAATCAAGTGGCACTTTACCAAGATTACATCGTCCTGTTTTATCATCTATTTTAATTATCGTCTAGCGCAAAACTCTCATTGATACATCAAGCCTATTAATTCATATCCTGTGTTCCGTAGAAAACATGCAAATCGCATCCCAGAGTAATGGTCTCGTGTCACGATCAACGGGCCTCTAGGAGTCGACGTTCTATGAAACGATTGCTCTATCCCAGCGATGACGCCACGCTTTCCCTACGTCACGGGGTTGACGTCATCAGCGGTATAGAAGAGGAGCGGACGACGGAGCGAATGTGACGTAACCGGATCTAAAGAGAAAGAGAGACAGAGGGAGAAAGAGAAAGAGAAACGGTCGCGCCAGCCATACTGTTGTAGGTAGGGGAAGGAAGAAAAGGGAGCCATTATAGAAGGGGCGCGACTAGGCTGAATCCTCCCTACCGGCCTGGTCGGCCCACCGAGGAAACAGCTGTCAGCTGCGTGGAGTTGCGGCGGACCCGCAACTACTCTCTCATCCACCAACCCTCCTACATTCTATTCCACGTGCGTGCGCGTGTGCGCGCGCGTGTGTGCGTCGCGGTACATGTGTCTCGTGTCCCAACCTAAACTCATCCAGGCACAGAATCAGCCGGGCTGCCACCCACCCCTCATGTTAAAATATTCCGGTGGGCGAACGAGCGCGCGCGCGGGGACGGGAATAGCCCCGGAGAATTATGGCCGCCTCCGAGAATCAAATAACTCTTTAATCCGCGGGCGCGTGCACGTTGCTCACGCTCCTCTCGACCGTACACGCCGTTTGTCTCGCTCTTCCACTCTCTTACGCACGTTATCATTTTCTCGTCCTTGTCGTTGATCTGATTATCCGCGATCGGTGAACACGCCAGCGCCTATACTCGCGTCAAATTATCGGCGCCAAAGATTCTTTCCGAATTTATTAAGAACAGTTTTACGTTTCTGTTTCCGACGACAAAGGAATATTTTTATATTTGAAAATAAGAAAATTCAAATAAAGATGATTTTAGGAATTCAGTTAAAATTATCTACGCATTCATGTGGAAATATAATTAAAATGTAAGAAAGACATCGTAAGGTTCTTTCTCTCTTTTTTTCAGATTTTTAAAATAATGATGACTCTGCAATCTGGACATCATCAACTTTCCTTGCCAAACAACGAGGGATAAGTTCGAAGATGAAACAACAGACCAGGACCGTAATTATATTGAAACTCGAGCTTAAAAATTATATATACGCATTAGATTTTTGTACTTCATAAATGACCATACAATGGATTGATCGCTTTTATTGTTATTTGACTGTTCTTAGTTCTGTAATGACCGACCGATGATATATGTATTAGAATTTTTAAAATTGTAAAATTGTAGAATGTGCTGAAGATGGTTCAAAGAAAGAACCGAAACGTTCACTCAAATATATATTAGATTTACATTCTCACATCCAACATCTTGTGATTGTTCGTAAATGCCTTTTATCTTGTCCTAATGACTCTGCAAGTTGAACGATTCAAAATGTTTGAAAATTAATATTTTAAATAAAAAAATTATATGCTTCTAATTTATTAAATATATTTTGAGATTATATTACGCAAATATATTTTATTTATGTTTAAGCGATTTATTTGAATGTAAAGAAAATACGGAAAGAAAGAGAGAAGGGAATGAGAGAAAATTACGGTTGATTCAAAGTTGCCGAGTTAACAAATTCTGCCATATTTGTTAAGAGATAAGAATTCCGCAGAATACATGTATACTAATACACTCGAGCGTAATTAAAACGCTCTCTCGTACTTTTTTTCGTGTACACATGGAAATCACGAGCAGGCCCCCCTACAGCGTGTATGTGCAAGCGTATTAAATATCGAGTAATCGTTGTAAACGTGTAAGAACACACGCATTCGCAGAGGGCGCCAGGAAGATATATCGTTCCGCTAATTTGTTCTTCGTGAGCAAATCCATTATTAGGCGGAACACGAACTTTTGCGACTAATTGTAAGTACCGTGTGCACGCTTCAACTGTTATAAAAACTTGCATCAAACATGCTTTCACGCGCGAAGAGGAAACTGTACCATTATGCCAAACAAATCCGTTTCAATTTGTTATCAAAGAAGAGAAAAATATTCCATATTTTGCACGAAAAGATTTTCTGAATCATTACGTGCAGGCATGCGAAAAAAAAAATGATATTTCAAAAGATTTACATAAATGAATAAAAGAGGGAGTCGCACCCTCCTTTGAAACATATAAAAACGATCTTTTGCATCCTTCTTTTATTATATTTTGCGATTAGAACATTTAAACTGTGGCATAACTGGAGGGATTTTTTAATATTGAAAAAAGGTAAAAATATTTCAAAGCGTAGAAAATACTTTTACGTATATACAACCGGTTGTTTTTCAAGTCAGTAGAATGGAACTTCTTTTGAAAACGTTAAGATGGACGCAAGAAGTGAGAAGAACAGCAGTTCAGGCAGTTTTATTATGCGGATGTAAAAGGCGAAATTGCGGGATACATACGTAATTTAAAAAAAAGTTTCCATGTGCCGTTGTTGAAGGACGTATATGCTCTAGAATTAGAAGACGGTAAAAAAGTTTCGAGAATAATGTTCTCTCTCTTTTGTCAGTAATCTTTCCTCAATGCGGTTTAAAACGGAAGCAGACCACAACCTAAACTATAACACCATCAATTCAAGTCCGATTTTCTCGCTTGTATATGTATAAGAAAACAAAAGACGCAAAAGTAAAAGAAAAAAAAAACAAAAACCGTTACTCAACAACATTCTTCTTGACTATTCGATATAAAGTTTTCGAGAATAAAAGACTACGCGTGCATGTATGTCATCTCTCTTCCTATCGAAAAATCTATTTTTAAATTTTAATTTTATTTCTAATTTATTATTCATCTCAATAATAATAATTCATTAATATTTAACAATATCGAAATTTTTTATATAAACAATACTGTGTAAATTTGAAATTGCACGAACCTAAATCAACTTCGAAAGTGGCCATTGGTCCCTTCAAGGTCGGGCAAGTACGCAGTCATAAGTAAATGTGAACAACAGTCGGTCATCTGCGAGGCTATAAATCGGCGGGTGACGCTTTTTGTTTGTACCGAAGAGATACCGGGCCAAAAAAAGGCCAGGAAGAAAAAAAAAGGCGTCGAGGCAAAAACCCCGACGTCCAGCTTGTTATAAGCGGTCCCCGGTTAGGCGGACGCCAAGAGGTAGGATGACGCGGGATCTAAGGGGGACTGGAGAAGGGAAAGGAGAGACTGTATACAGGGAGAGATCTCCGGGAGGAACAATGCCTAAAGTCACCAGGAAGAATGCGGTCCGTCGGGCTACGAAAACCCAAGGATTTACTCCGTCCGTCCCTCCGTGGAAGACCATCGATATTCTTCGCAGTTCCTTTCTATGCTGGCGACAGATATTTACGAGAAAATTTAATAATGTATATTAATTCACTGTACACTTATAACATTGTATGGCGATTTAAAAGTCTGATCAAATTCCAGCAAATTTCTGATAATTTTCAAATGTGAAACTTTATTTCTGTAATATATATTACTTATAAGATCAATTTTGTCAAAACAGCACAATTATGTTTTCCTATCTTTTTTCTATCGCATAAATTTTCAATTAATTTGCATTCGATCTTTACATATGCATTAGTTTACAGACGCATGCTGTAAACTTTATATGAAGCAATCACGGAGTATCTTAATTTACGATCAAGTCCTTCCCTAATGACGGCGAACAAGAAACGAATCTAGATGAAAGAAACGTCCGCAGGCTACGTTGCTGCGGACGCTTCCATTATCGACGTACATAGCCCCGCGTAGATGTAATCTGATGATTCATCGCAGAATTATATCGAACATTTTACATGCATAAGCGGATCATAGAAATTAACCGCAGGTACAAATACGCGATTATTAAGCTTCCTGTGTTGCTTCCAATAAGTTTCAACCGCGCTTTCGTAAAAATTTATCAATATAATGCAATGCTTCTTTGCGTGAAAAAAATTATGGATTTTCAAAATAAATTTTTTTAAACGCGATTTTTTCTGTGTCGCTTCCAATAAGTTTCCACAAGATTTCAAAAAAATTAAAAAAACAAATAATGCATCTGAAATAATCAAATGGTACTTTAATCGAAATAATGCAATAATTTTTCGCGTGAAAAAATGTTTAATCTCCAAAATAAATTTTGTTATCTACGCTCTTGCTCCAGCAAAGGGACGATTTATCGCCAGCTACGATCTGCCAGGTGCAAAAAGAAATTGCATTTTTCTTTCGATTTTTCGCGCGTCTTTCTTATAACGCAACTTCGCTGTGATGCCCGGCCCCACCCCTTCCTTGTCGCCGAGAAAGTTTCCGCCGGTTGCGCAGCCGGCGCTTATGAGCACTCGCAGATAGGAAAAAGCGAGCTGGGTGGCTGTAGGACGGTGAAGAAGGAGAGGGTGGCGGAGGTACGCGAATAATAAAAATCGGCCTCATAACTCACCCCAGCGTGCCTCAGCGTGGGGCGGAAGAAAAGCAGAAGGGTGGAGAGTGGGAGGTTGCCTGAGCTTCTTATCTCAACGTTGGGGTGACATTAGCGTTACTACAGCAATTCTCTCTATACTCCTTTTTAAGGGGCGCGCCGTCTAGCTCCTTACACCCGTACCGCTCTTCCCAGTATCGTACAAAGCGGGAATATCACGCGCAGATTTTTATATAATAAAGAATCATGCGAGAGATAAACATCAACGCGACGAGTAAAAACTACGCGATTCGCCCCTACATAAATATTTATTAACGAGTAAATCTGCGCAAGTTCGATAGACCGGCGAGCAATTAAACCGCCGCAATTCACGAAACATCCGTTCGTATCGCGCAACGGTGATTCCGCTACTGGCTCGTACATGATGAAGTGAAATGGACTGGCCGCTAATCGGCAATGGTCCGAAAGACTAGCGGGCCATCGTAAACAACGTCGCTATAATGTACCCACGTGCTTTCGCACACCCTTCATCATCGGTGCTCTCTTCACCCGCGAACAAGGTAGTCGACTCAATCGTACGGAGCTAACGATACGTTCTATCCCATTTAACCCTGTTCAAAGCGAATTGTCGGGAATAATGATTTTTGCAAATTATCAAAAAATCCCAATTTAACTACAAAAGCAACAATATCACTTGCTGCGCCAATCGATATAATAACAGCTGACTTTATTGCCTCGGAATCTAACGCGTCGTTGATTCTCTTTTCGCTCGATCGATGGCGGAGGATATCGAACGAAAACACGGGGATGGCGTTTTTAAATCTGCATAAATCTGAAATTAAGACCCGTCGGCGGAGAAAAATTGCCGATGGAAAAGTTGGAGACATCATCTCCAGAGAGAGAGAGAGGGATGGGAGATTAAACTCCGGGCGCATCCGTCACTGCCGGCGAACGTGCACAAGCGCGTATTTCTAACGCGCTTGTACAGAGCACGGGAAACGAGCTCGCTGGCGCGCGCGCGGCGTCGACGACGGGCATCGGGGGTTGGCGTTGGGGGAGCGCGGGGCCGGGGGACGGGAGGCGAAGCACAGACAGGGGATGAGACACGCGCGGAGAATTATGACGCCGCACAATTAGCAGTTCGTGTGAGAGAGATCGATCGCCGTCGAGAACATACATCAACGATGTAAACTCAGGACGCGCGTATCGTCCTCCCTCGCGCGTGTACATCCGCGATCCCGCGTATCCCGGTATGCGTGAATACGCGGCTGCAGCTTCGCGCAGCGAATTTCGCTATTTTCGTCGATGTAACCCCCGGGCCGGGCAGCGGAGCCCTCCTCCCCCCCTCCCGCGCCCCCGGCGCGGCGCCCGGGGCCGGGGAGGATAATGCATTTTCGTTTTAGTTTAAATTGCAGCCGACGGGTTGCGCGGCGCGAAAATTGGACGTTTGTTTAGCACGCGTCGCACGCCTCCTGCGCGCCAGACGAGAGACGCCATAGTGTTTTGTCAATAGCGGAAGATTTAGTTTTGGATAACGCACTCTCCCCGTGCGCGCGCGCGCGCGCGCGCTTACGCGTGTGCGTTTACGCCCGCGACGCTGCGCCGACGGGGCCGCCGATTCGTCATGTTATCGCTACTTCCGTTTATGCTTCATTAATTTTAATTAATTTCGACGTCCTTCGTTATACCGCCGTTCGTTCCGGGCGTGATTAATTAAAGTCGGGGTATTATCAATGTTTTTAATTAATCCGTTGTAAATTGACTTTGTGAATTATGCTTTGGAAGCGCGTCCCGTTTCGCATCGGAATCCCGGACTCGCGACTCGCCGTTGTTCGATCGTTTAGGAAATCGATATTTTTCGCTTACGTCACCCCGCCGTTTTTAAGCCGAACATTTACCACCGGAAGATCTCCGCGCGCCAGTGGCAGTTGACTTGAAACCGGTTTTGCAAACGGTATATGTATAGGTTTCCTGATATTTACCGTTTACGGCCGCTTTTACGACTGTTTACTGATACTATTACCCGATTTAACTTAACTTATTATCGAAACTAATTACTAACGTTTTTAGACTCGCGTATGTTTATCCACGAGATATGCAGTCTCGCAAAGCTGCCGTTGCTGAAAACTTAATTCGCGGAATACAGTATGCCGGTAATAAATAATTGGCGTTATTGTCGGCATAATGGCATTACTCGTCGCGGTAACAATTTGCAAAAAGAGAATAAAGATAAACGTTGTTAAATTTACCTGCAGTTTTTCCATCTGACCCCGAGTCCCTCCATGGTAGCGTATAACTAGCTTAAAACGTCCGCGGAGCGAGAGCGAGAGCGGGAGAAAGGGAGACAGGGGGAAAGAGAGAGTCGTCATCAATCAGAGTAATTCACTTTCGCGCCACTTGAAGACCGAGTCGTCTCTTCTGGAGCACCATGGACGGAAACTGTACGGCAGTATTTCTCGAGGGGCGCGTGCCACCGCGTTAAGTTACGAGGCGTTTATGAGCCATAAGCGATTCTACGAGGTAGATAGAGTTACTTAGAGGAGTTATTTCACTACTTTCAAGATGGAGAGAGTGGGACGGGCTAACTTTGATGCGTCTCCGCGGCACCTACGGATCCACGGATAGATCAGAAGGACCGCCTGCGACTGCCTGATTTACTATGGTGGACCGAGTATTCCTAGGGACCTGGTTTACCCTGCCTGCGGTACGATAGGATTTTGTGCCGGGGGTAAAAGGGGGACGGGCTAGAGCAGAGGGATGGGAAGATTGCGAGGTGGGGCTTGTGAAGAGCGGCTTTGGAAGGCTTCCTACTTCAACGTGTCATCGATGGGCGCGCGCCCCTCTTGCTCGTTTTACTATCGCTCCCCGTCTAATTACGAAGTTTAAACGACGAAAGTCTTAATTAGGCATGTCGAGTCCCATGGTTTGCGTCGTCCGCAATTTCGGTAAAAAGATTTGGAGTAATATTTTTGAAATGAATTTGGCGAGTAAATCTTTATGCCGACACGATAGATTTTTATATTATATTTATATCATCTCTATGTAATTTATTTATCCATCTATGTAATGTATAATTTATATTTATATTATATATTTATAATTTATATTTATATTATAACGTATATATTTTATATACATTATTTATATCTATATTATATATATAATTTATACTTTTGTATTTATAATTTGTATCGGTAATAATTTATAATTTATATTAATTATTACAAGCACGAAAACAGACGAGATGGAGATGTTGCAAATAAATCCTTTTTAAAACGGTAAAACGCCCCGTTTGCGCAAGTGATTATCCCTTACTCAGGAAATTGTAACTTCTGACCAAAGTTTACGCTTAAACCATGAAACGACGACCGTACACGCGCAATCGTAAATTCTTGTCTACATTTTCCTGGCATAGCTGCATTTCGCACCGCGATGCAATGCGTGAAACTTGAAGTGCAACATTCCTGCATTTATTTATGTGCGGCGTCTCTTGAATCTTTTTTCATGCGCTCGTTCGGAAACTATTCGCGAGCATTTTATTTCGGAGCCGTTACAAAAATCCATTGTGTCCGTATATTTCTTAGTTGTCAAATATAACGTTAATTTATTATTTTTATACTTATAATTTTTAAGGATAGAATGAAAGCTCTGTTACAAAAATTTCCTAGCTCTTACCATATGTTACGTATCCACATAGTATTGCATTTCACCGATGGGTTTTTCAACTAACCCGCCTTTCAGATTACGGTTGCATGATAGCTATCTACACTACTATAGAGCCTACGCAACAATAGCCCCTGGGGTGCGACCCTATGGTTCAAAGGTATGCGTGCGATGTGTAGCATAATCTCCTTTTTTATTCTTTTTTTTAGTTAGAACTTTTTCACGGACCAGCGGATTTCTTTTGGAAAATTAATAGCGTTTGTATGCTAGCGCGCTGTTTCCTCCACACACTGACGTAACGTATGGGGCTTTTTTCAGTCAGACGAATGTAAATGTATGCGACAGTTTATGAAAGGATTTCTTATAAAGTGTTACAGAACATTAATTCAAAGGCTTGACTCGTGGATGAATACTTAATCGCTTGAAAATTCAAGACATAAATAGATACCGAATATTTAACATGATTCATACAGGTCAAATTTGTAGAAAATTCTTGACACTAATCGACTAAGCGACAAGTATAAAAATATGTATTATAATAATAATACATATTTTGTCATTTAATTAATCTCGATGCTGGTAGAAATCTAAATAATATTTGAATCTAAATATTTTTTTTTAATTTAAAAAAAGTATATAATGACACAGTAATAAAATAATAATTAATTAATTAACAATTTAATAGGTTTTTTTAAACTAATTAAATATTTTTAAATTAAAATAATCTTTGCTTAATCAAATTCATTATATTCAGAATTGTAATTAAAAGTTATCACGAAGCAATATGCTGTTAATAAAAATACGTTATATATGTGTAGATTGCATATTAAACATCGTAATAATTGAATTGCTTTTCATCTTCATCCACGTTTATATCAGCGATTCGCTTTTGAGGGCTGCTGTCACTAACGTTCGTGGGGGAGTCCGTGCGGCAAAGAGGGGATGACAAACGACATCATCGGTTGGCACGCTGCTACGATGGCGAAATCCATAACTGTCATCACTTCTAAACTAGATCTGGGAGAGTTCGGATTGCCTCCCAGTTTCACGTCGACAGGTTGGGAAATTCGTGAAACGTGCTGAGTGATTGAAACGTGCGATTTCACAAAGCGATTGATAACCGATCTTAGCTTGATGATACATCTGATAACGAATGAACGAACGAATCGATTAGTCAATTCACGTAGACAAATTTTTTTTTCTCTTCCATAGCTTTTAAGGCAACGTATAATTCTTAGATCATAATTTATTCAATGATAAGATTACTATATTTTTGAGAGAATTTTGAAGATTTCACTTTATGTAAATTCTGTTAATAATATAAGTACAAAATTTATAAACTGCGTTAATATAATTAAAAATTTTCTTTATCTCATTCAGGATTAAGATGAGCTTTCGGGTGAAAGAAAATACAATTGATTGTCAATTCTTTAACGATATAGCGCACAACATCAAGTAAGAATTGGTTGGCCAAGGGGGTAATGGAACGCGACTGTCTGTACACTCGAAAGAGTGAGGAGGGTACAGTGAAGTGCGACCGCAAGGCCACAACCGCAGTGTGGGAAGTGAAACGAGCCGAGTGGCGTGGCTTTTAATGGAGTGAGGGAAACAACATTAAGTTAAGAGCAAAGCAGGGTATGAGAATTACACGGAAATAACTGTAGCTGCCATATAGAAGCGGCGCGAAGAGGGTAGAATACGATTCATAAACCAGCAATTACCCTGTTGCCCGTCCACAAAACAGCGTGCGATCTTCAAAGTATCATGCGATTACATATTTCTCGGGTGTTGAAGCCAACAGTTCAAGATGCAAAACATCGAGTTTGCATATCCAATTTCACATTTATTTTAACCGATGAGGAATAATGACGTAAGGCATCAAATTTATAATATACGCGGAATATTTATGTATTTCGTAAAGGACTTGTATTCGTAGAAATTTATTAATTAATTTCCTTTTTCCGTTTAAAAATTTTAAACATGAGAAATCCAAAAATATAGATTATTTAATATATTTACATAAATCTCTAAAATTTATTTCTTTCGAATTATATTATTCATGAAAACTGTTATATTTCGCAAATGGCGAAAATTTTTTTGTATTTTATTTATGAGAGGCATTGTATACGGCTGATAATAAACGGAACTTCTGAGATATTGACGGGACAACGGTTAGGAAGTTCTCGATGTATTACGCGAGGGATGCAATTTATCGAATGATAAATTTCAGGAAGATAGGATCGCGCGGTTAGATTAAACGACGATTCCTCCTCTCTTCTCTTCTTCTCTCGTTCCCGCTACCTATTCCATCCACAGACTCCCCAAAGTAGTGAAATTAAATATAGAGGTCGAATTGCAGCCCGGCGTCTGCGGTGATATAAGCTTCTCTACGTCTTCCACTTCTTTCTCCTCTATCTTTTTCCCTCCTCATCCCAACAAAAAAGACTGCCTTTACTATTTCTATCTCTCGGTCGTTCTAGCTATTTTTTCTATTCTTATCTGCAATCGCAGTCTTTTCCCTCCATCTTCGCTCTGACAAACACCTCCCTCTTGTGTATCTGAAAGCTACTGATCTAGCGTCCCTTCGATTTAGATACCGATACTATAACTTGCCGAGGCCATCGCGCGAGAAGAACGAGTTTGGATCTCAAAATATAGACGCGTTTCTTTTTGATTAAAATATCAAAGTCTATATTTTTCACGAAGAATAATTGATATAACAATCAGGCGTTGTAATATTTTAAAAAGGACAGCGTCTAATTAAAGTCTTGTTAAGACAAAGAGAACGGATCATTAAATCCAGAAAAAAATTTATACTTATTGTCATTAATATAAATAGTGGAATATATAATAATATTCGTGATTACTTCTGAGAAATGAAAAAAACTAGTCATGTAGATACGTATTAAATATTATATATTTAAATTATATTTAAATATTACATAATTATTTAAAAATGTGATTGCATGCTCTATTAGGCTCCATCTATTCCATGAATAAAAATGGCTAAATAAAAGATTAAGTAGGGGCTTCCTCCAAATTTGTTCGGCTTTATATCCTACCGAGTTTTTACGTTTCTCTCAGTGACGTTGCGTTTCTTTACGAGCCGAGCAAAACTTTGGGAATCCGCGAAGGTGATGGGACAGATAAGGCTAATTCCGGGTATTTCGCACCCCCGCCGCGATACGTTGAAGCGCCGACCGACCATGCCTCGGCAGAGACAAACCCCTTGCTACAGCAGCCCCTATCGAGGGAGTAAAGGGCGGTGGCGGAGGGTGGACGAGTGTGTGGGTGAGTGGAGAGCAGGGCAGAGCAGCAGCGTGCTGCCCGCACCAGGCGCCCCTTCGCATATTTCACCGGGAATTTACGAGCCTCGATACGACAGGGAAATTGCAAGAATGGCGGAGTAATCTATCTCTCCTTGCCTCTATGGGCTCTCTCTTCTTTTCCCAGGTTCCCTTTCCCGAGCGCCCTTCTTCTCGCACTCACACACATCTGCAGACACATAGATACTTATATATATCTATATATATATACCCACATATATGTACGAGGTTCTCGGCGAAGAGAAGAGGAAATATTTCTACTTTTTCCGTATAGATAAAAAGGATTTGTTCTTGCGTTTCGAGTCACCGTTATCTCCTAATTGTATTATCGTAAGATAAGAGAGCAGATCTGTTAATTATCGCAGCCAATTCTTTATTAGATCAAAACCGGTTTTCTTCCTTTCGCGTGCGTTTCACGAAAACGAAAAAATTATATATTCGTCGGATGTGAAATTATATACATACTACTGCTAAGTGTACATTTTTGATAGGATAATTAATTCAGAATGGATCACGTAAATCACAAGGTATACAGAAACAAAACGGGAGCGCTTCAGCCCTCCTATTGCGCAATAATTACACGGAAGACTGCCACGACCATTCATCCGACTTGTTTTATCGCCATTTTCCATCCTCCATCTTTCACCTCACTGGAATGAATAACAGCCGATACGCATGTGCTGCAATTACGGGACACATGCCGGATTTATCCGGATGCGCTTGAATCAGACTATTGGGAAGAAGACAGCGAAAGACAATAAACGGTTCATAATTACTCGAGAATGAATTTATCCACAGATAAGTTTTACTCGAAAGGAAAAATTCGGAGTTTCCTTCGAAAGTCTTAAACGACAGGCGCGATCGAAACTTAATTGAAACATAAAGTTATAACTCGCAGGAAATTGCGCTCTACGCTTGTCCGCTCGCATTTCGCAGTTATGTTCGCCGCGTTGTTTAAACGCGAAAAGAGTCACGACCGACACGTTGCTGGACACGATTATGTGTAATGTACCACGTTTCGTAGAGAGAAGGACACTCGACGCATCAGCACAGAGAGAGAGAGAGAGAGAGAGAGAGAGAGAGAGAGAGAGAGAGAGAGAGAGAGAGAGAGAGAGAGAGAGAGAAAGAGAGAAAGAGAGAAAGAGAGAGAGAGACAGAGTCAGTGGAAGGACCATAGGTAACTGTACTTGCTGGTACATGGATAATACATATACACGTAGGAAGAGAGAACCCCCTGTGTCACGGCTCGGTGTGCGCACCTATATCCACATAACGTACTGTATCGTACCCGCGGCCGGCGGCCGGTTTAATTTAACACAGCAGCTGTAATCCCATCCATTACGTTCGCGGTAATATACGATCGCTCGAGATTCATAGTCCGTTTTTTCACTAATTAACAGACGGGACAAATCGCTCCACCGATCCGCCCCTCTCCCTCCGCCCGTACTCCCCCTCCTCCTCCCCTCCCCTATGCAACATCCCTCGCCCCTTTCCGCCCTCGTGCAACTCTTCATTCTCCTCTTTCGCCCACCGACGAACGCTTTTGTTTCTTCGCGGTCAAATTTACGCACTGTTTCGTACAAATTTGAGTACGTTTCATTCGCGTCGCCAGCTCGTCCGACTTGTCGGATTTCCAAACTTTCCTCGCTTTTACGCCCTTTGCGGAATCTGAATTGTGCCTGAAGCAGAGACCCGACAAAAGAATCAATTCGTTGTAATGTCGAGCGCACGATAATGACTTTGCAATTTCTCTCGAAAGTTGTTGAAATATTTTCTTTTTCCCAGAGCAAACGTCAAGTGGTAATTAAGAACGGTCGAGATCGATCGATCATTCCGCGCAAGTATCGCGATGACAAGTACAACGTGTCCGAAGTGCCTGGAGTAGTAAAAATTCTCCTGTCGATATGGGAGGTGTGACGTGCGTCTCGTGTCGCCCGCGAGTAAAAACGCTTTAAAAGAGTTAATTAACGCGCATTCATCAGTGACTTTGGCCGATGAATCGAATACAGATGTTGGTTCGAAGGATTAATTAAAATGAATGAGAAAAGAAAGTGCAAAGTGTATAAACGTGAAATTTGTTTTATGCACGTACATCAAATCACAAAAATAAGCTACTTTAATTGCTGAAAATCAACTTTTTAATTCACACAAATAAATATATAAACATCTCTTACGATTTTCAATAAATTTAATAAAACGTTGAAATGTTCCTTTTTCCAAAAAAAAAGCACGACAAATGTATTAAATTAAGATATATAATTTAATTAACGCGTATATAAAAATTAATGCGTAAAAGTTAATCAATTTATTGTGAATCCATTTATTGTGAAATATGACTTGAAACTTTTTGGATTCGATTAATATAAGGCTAAGAATTATAAAGTATGGCATTAGCATATGGTGGAGAAGAAAAATATCGCGTAAAGAAGACAGGTGAGTGTCATGGTAACACATGAGAGATAGGCGGGAGCTAAACGGAGAAGATGAAAATGCGAGAAGCAGAAAATGGAATGAGTTAAAGGAAGGGAGAGATGTGCCGTGGTAGTTCTCGGTATAATACGAGACGCTCTCTTGAATGTCGCGTCTGCGCATTAGTAGACAGGGGTGAGCGGATTTAATTGGATGGACGCCATCTCGCGATGCTTAATTAACTAATTAATTTCGCACAGGATAAAAACGAAGAGATACCGCTCGTCGGCCTTTAATGACCCTGACGTGAATCCGCTGCCATCCGTGTGTTGAAAAAAAAAAATTAAAAAAAAGAACAATACAAAGACGTATTTACAAAGTATTTCATAATTCCCATCGATAAATTTCTCTGCCGGCTCATATCGCGTCGTTGCCGTAAATTTCAACGTAAACGAGTCAACTCGTGTATAGTTGATATGAAACATCCATCTGTTAGATCCGCCATACATCAACGACTTCGCATAAAGTAGCTCGAGTGTCCGCACGCGTGAGTTTCTCGCAATTTTCATCCCTATCTGCTTCTTACAATTATCGCGGAATACACTAGTATTCGTAACTTTTACAATTTATGTACGTTTCGTGTAGATAAATTCATGTCTCAAAGCATCAGCAATAGCGGGACAAAAAAGGCGAACGTTATTTCAGCAGCTAACGGTACCGAGAATAGCATAAGGAAAGAAAAAAGGATGGTCGAGGTAGACAAGATTTGCATTCCATAAAACATATGTTCACGCCACACGGAATAAGAAAGCTGCTTGCTCAGCACCGACGAAAATACGTACCCGTTTTCGGGGTTAAAAAAACTCTACGGACATAAGGGTTGAGACTGAACATGAAATGAGAAAAATGAATATGAAGAGAAGCGAATATCTGTTTGATTATGAGAAATGTTATCGCGTAAAAAAAATGAGGGGTTCTTTTTACTACGATAAACAGCGATAAAAATTAAAATTAATTTCTGGATATACAATGACACATCTATTTGATTTTAATTAAGTTTTGCATATTTTGAATTTATCTAATTGTAAGTCTGCGCAATTTTTTAATTAATAAAAAAAAACTGGACTCGGTATTAAACAGAACGTGCGTTGCAAAAAATAGATTGCACGTATCATAACTCCTTCCTGAAATTTTCATTCGAAACAACATTTGTCGGTGACAGAAGAGGTAATCTAAACCATAAAGTTCAAAAGCCTCATTTTGCATGCTACACATAATTACGCAAAATAAAATTACATGCATCTCGAGGCACAAACCGCACATTTAAAATAACCATAAAGAATAAGAACGCGGAGGGGCATGAATATATAATGACAGGTCGGGACTTTGCGATGAAAAAGGTTTATATATCGATAAACAGTAAATGAGGGCGCGCGTATACTTAACTTGAGTTATAGGAGTCATTTTCAGATAGATGCTCGAATATTCTCGGCTATGTAAGCATCGAGGGGTAAGGAAGGAGGCAACGGGCGGAAGACGGGGAGAGGGTGGCGAGCGGATAGTCGAAAAAAGAAAGCGAGGAAAGCCGGCAGTGTAGGGAAACAAATCAACTCGTCTGTTGGCTCGTCCCGAGTTTTTAGTGGCGAGGCTCCAAATATTTGCTCCGGTCGTTCGAATGCCTGATTCCGTGCACGGGATGTACGTACGTATATATACCGACAACCGCGGGAGTGTCTAGAGGCATATAGGCAACCTCGCTCGACTTCTCCGACCGATCTTACGGGTCCATGCAGTCGAGCCAACAACCCCACACCACCCCGTCGTTAATATTGTTGCTTGTTCGCGAATGCAACCCCTCGTCTCCCTGCGAATCCTCACCACCCCCTATTCTCTGTTCGAGATAGCGGATCTAACCAGCGGCAAAGCCGCTGCCAAGAATAAGCTGGAAACTCGTTTATCACATATATTATTATATGAATGCCATAATATCGCTGCTACGTCGTTCCATCGTCACTACATCTTTTCCTAAATCTCACTCGATTCCGCCTTTTTTCCCTTTGTACGTCTCTCTGTCGGCTATTGTCCTTGTCGGATTTTCTCCCGTGTATTCTTGCCTTTGTCTCATATTATCTCAAGAATTGCCAGTAATATCGCGAATAATGTACGATTTGATTCGGTCAAGGAAATCGACTACGTGGCGCGAATCATCATGATCAAGATAAATATCGTTCATTTATTTCCGGTATTGTTCGCAACGCGTATTTTGCAGATATTTTACATACTTTGCTAGCAATTATTAAACACGTGATCACCCATTCGAGACTTTGTATTTTTATCATATTTTATCATCTTTCTTATTATAATTAGAGTTGTATACATAACGCAAACTCTGATCTAGAGTTGATATTAATCTAGTGTATCTTATTAATAAACGTCCGCAGCATGCTTTCCTCAGCAGTTATCTAGCAAACGAGGATGAATTATTAAAACATGTATGCAAAGTTATGGAAATATACTCGCGACGACACAGCGCAACGTCTCGCAATTACACTATTATAATGCAAGTTTTCGCGAAAACTGCCATTGATATTAAACTTATTTTTAAAAAATTTTAGTATAACGGCTTTATCATGCAATTACTTCCCTTTCGCGAGGTTCATAAAATCTTGAGTTTATTTTTAGCTGATGTCTGTAAAAATATTCAACGTTTAAGAACTTAATACCGTATATATGTGCATATAAATTTGCTTCGCTATGCTAACAAACATCAATATACATATTTACAGTGTACTAAAAAGTACATTAAGTTTAAAAAATGTGAGAGATATTTTATATATTGTATAATTTTAAAAATAATTTTTTGAGAAAAAAGTATCTATATATTATTTTTAATTATTCTTATAATTACTTTAACAAATTATTTTATAATAATCTATACAGATATCGAAATAATCTTGTTGCTAGTTTTATTGAGGAATTAAAATTAAAGATTATATCACGAGAAAAAAAGTCAAACAAATTTCACAGATTATTCAGACAATCCAAGGAACGAAATTATTTCAAATTTTATATAATATTAAAGGACGAAAAATTTAAGTATAATTTAATGAAATATTTTTAACCGTTATAAACTGAATACACATGATTTTACGAATATACGTATGCGAACAAGATAGATTGGTATTTATCCATAAAGAGTTTATTTATTTATCTATAAAGAGTTTACGCCATATATGTATTAGCGTTTGCATATTTTCAGTAAAGAAGAATTAACAAAATTAATGAATAGAGCAATTAAACGTACAATTATCAATTTATAAGCATTGTTAAAAAAGATAAATGTGAACACTTTACCGACAATGTCTTCACTGCTCATCGTCTAAAAGCAAGTCAGTGATTTCGGCTCTATTCCCACTAACGGCGAAAGTATATTTATTAACGCTTGGCATCTTGACAGCTACTTCTAGAATGGGCTGTTCGAATACCGAGCGTTTGTCTTTAACAAGTCGACTGATGAACGACTCCGTTTTATGTCGAAATAGACTCGAGCCAACAAGGATTTCGTCCGTTTCGGAAGCAACAGAAAAAAGAATTCGTATTTTACAGATAAATATCTAATAATATCGCAACAAATTATTTTAATAATTATTAATATCAAAAGGATTATAAAATATTGTTTTCAAAATTTTCAAGATACAAAACAAAATTTACTCGCTCACTTTTTATAAAATTGCACGAGACATTTATCTGAATTACAAAAAAACAATACACATTAAGAAGCCACATTACGCGTATTCTATACTTAAATAAAGTATAGAATTAGATATTTTATACTTTAATTAGTTGATCTCGATGCATGATTTACTAATGGTATACTCGAGTTAGGGAATGTATGGTTTCAGGTCGCAAAAAGGCCAAGGAAACAGTTACATAGATGCGATTGCGATCAATCAATGTTGCTCGCCAGACAACGATAAAACACAATACGATGTTGCTTCTATAATTGACGGAAATTTATCATTCGCAATTCGCTTCATGTAGATTCCCTTCATACGTGAAAGGAGCTATAGTTTGTGTAAAAAATCTATTAACTTTTAATAATATGCTCCACATGGTTATTATATTTTCCTCCGAAAGTTAAACAAGATATTCATTAACGCAAAAACATTTATCTCATTAGCGTATTATTATTTTTCATTAGCTTATCATTTTGCTTTATTTTATCAATCATCTTTAACCGATTTTATCAACAAGTATTTATAATCATTTTCATTGATAGCAATAAATTCAGGCTAAAAAATAGTATATGTACAAAAAATTTTTATAATAAGAAAACTCGTTGTATGCCTCCAATAAGCCATGAAACTTTTGCACTTATATTGCTAAACCAGAATCACGTTTATTATGCACAGTAGCATGCGTATTATGGATATTACAAGGCTGCACATTTCTGCAGACATCGTATCCTCCAATACATATGTTGCATAATTTTTAATATTTTCTTAAAAAAATCTTGACGAAAGATAGAAGTCTAGAGACAAAGAGACAGAGAGGGCTACATGATAACGCGAACGTACTGATGGTAGAAGCGTAAGCGCGAAAGAGGGTGGGAGATTGGTAAGCCCCAAATCCTTGAGCTTAACTAATTCCCGCATGAGTTACGAGCGAGCCGCGGCTAATTCCAAATAAATATTCGGAATACAGATTATGTTAATCTGTGTGGATGCAAATTAGCTGATTAGGAGGAGATGTACGTACCCTCAATAACAGTGATGCAAGACCGTTTCGTTTTTGAAAAATTTCGTCGACCGTTTACGCCTTGCGTTTTCAATGCGAATATATTTTGAATATATTTTGTATATTAAATCTTTTTTTCTTTATGCAATTTACGTCTCGTTTGCGACATCTTTAAAATCGGGAGAAACGTTGATTAATATTGTACAAATATAACTGGACAATCATAAAGAAGTCTGCAGGGAGACCTGCGCCTGAATCCAGCATTGTGTAAGCTTGACATTGAATTACTGGCGGAGTCTGGTAGGCACCGGCCAGGAATCTAAGTGGCAAGTAGGTAAGTAACTTGGAAGTTAGGGGGTTTATACTCCCTTGCGCATGGCCCCGATACATACGCGGTACGCGTAAATGTATATATACGGAATCCGTGATGCTCGCTGGGTGTGCGTTTTCATGTACACGTAATGTGGAGTATCTACCTGTGGCCACAGTTTACCTTCGCGGTAAACTCTAGTAGGTGCCTACGGCAGAAACTCTACTCTAATGCAGAGTAATGTTGATTTATAGCTGCATTAGTTTCATTTCACTCCCCCTCACATCCCCCTCTAATACAGCCACCATTTGCCTATATCCACCGTTATATTTTGTTGCGCTTAAAATCTGATTAAAGTATTTATGTTTTTATTTAGAGATACGCATTGACATAAAATAATAATAATATAATAATAATATAAACTTCAAAATTGTATATATTTATACGCTTTACAAATAAATAAATGCGAGATTCTTGCAGAAAATATGCATATTAATGATATGCACGCGTACTATTGCATGGCAAACGTAGTTTCGATTTTGCTATATATATATACACAAGTACATCAGTTTCACACTCTTCAAATTCTTTTTTTCGTGCCCTACTCCAATATGAATCAATGACCTTTCTGTTACGTAATAAAGCTTGCAATGTGCACTAGTGAGTTGACATATTGAGAATATGGACAAAAGCTCGGATTTCTAAAGATAGAAAATTTATTCGCAGGAAAGCTAAAAATAGAGGATAAATCGCGAGAACAGAAAATTGAAAACAGAATTGAAAAGGGAGATTACAAACTTATTGAAGCTATGAACTATTATTCTTATAAAAAGAGCAAACAGTTCATTAATAAATCTTGTCGCTTTTAATTTTTGATCGCTTTAATACTTTGAATTTAATACAAGGGAATATCCAGACGATGCAGAGGAGCATTTAACTGTCAATTTCTTATAAAAAAAAATTAAATTTATTTACAAAAAAAAGTTAGGTATTAATCATTTGATTTAAAATATTATCATTTAATCAAAAAGTTATGTTCAAAATGTAAATATTGTTGGATGTATGTAGATCAATGTTATACGTTATCCAGACACGCGAACGTCGAGTCACGTGTCACAATCCGATTAAACTTACATATGTAAAATAAGCGAAGGAAACAATGTTGCATGTAATATGCCTATTAACAGCGCAATAGACAAAATTGTTACGTCTTCATCGTGTACATCAAAAATGATGTTTGTTAAGCGTTTCGTTTAATATAATTCTCAGTTGCAATTGATTCGATTATCTCGTTCTTATAATGGCGTGTCTTTAATATTTATTTTATTTATTCCGGATTACTTACGCGGATTTATGTTACACGCAATATAAACGTTAAGATCCTTCTACGCTATGCGGATCTTAAAAGAATCAGTGGCTCTCCGAAGGACGAAGGGGAATGAAGTAATCCTCGTTATGAAACCGGTACGCGTGTACTTTCCGTTCCCACACGTGCACGATCTCTGACGTGAATGCTCCAGCGCGTAATTTTTATATACGTGATTCTATAAATGGAAAAGAATATATATATGCATATCCTGTAGCTTTTAACGTTGCGATTATTCCGGACAATGCAGAGTCTAGAATGCGAAACCAAAATTTCTTGAAATGATTATAAGCGTATTGTATCCTCCCGGTGCTTTAACTTTTCACGGATTTCAAGATTGCAAATGTAATTAAGTGGACCGTGTGTGGAACGAAGGACAATTTTGCAGCATAATGAATCGCGACATTTGTTATCCTGTAGCTTGACACATAGTAATATTTTATCGCCGATCTAGTCAATATTCGCTACCATGTAGCTTCCACAAAAGGCTTGATATATTACAACGATTCGCAAAGCAAAGTTTGCATCGTGCCAATATCGGCACCGATATTCTATCACGTGTAAAAAAAAAAAGCATATAAGTTTGATTCCAAATGGCAATTTTCGTGACGTTTGTCTCCAATCGACCATTAAAATTATGCACATTATTCAACCTAACTTTATTCTCCATACTTTAATACATCTTTCATCATCCTTTTCATTTATCTTTTCCCGTACGATATCGATAAAAATAATTATCGAGTAAAGTTTCACCTCTCCAAATTTAATTTCCTCCGTCGTAAAATAAAGCATAACTAAAATAATAATTATTTAATCCTGCAATCAATTATATTTTAGCTGGAAAATTCTTTTTCGAAAACGATTGATATAAATATGATCGATTTCTGCAGATAATTCAAAGTAGGATCAAGGAGACCCGAGACACGTCACCACCAGTATGTGCCTTCGGCATATACGGCGAATGACGTACTGTATACAGTACACGTATAGACGTACGGTATACAAGCACTACCACCTATACCCACAGCGATTGCGCGGCGCGGGTTTCTGTTAGCGGTGGGTTATGTTCACCTGCCTCGGCGATCGGGCCCCGAGCGAGCGACGCCGGGCCCCGTAACCGGCTCGGCAGCATGTCACCCTCTTGCGCGGGTGACTCTATGCCCGGTTCCCCTTTTACTTCGCAGTCTCGTCACGCCGTCCCTCCCTCCCATACCCTCCGCCGATCGGAGGTGCGCGGCTTTAGGGCACGTTCACAGCGCCTGGTGACGGCTGACTCTCACCCCGTGATTCTCACATAATTCTGCGAGGTTATCGACTGATAAGGGAAATACCTAAAAAAAAAAAAATGCGGGTATTTCGACTCTCCTCTCTCCCTCTCACTCGTCTTCGACGAATAAAACTCGGACAAGCGATAACAGTTCTTTTTATGAAGAGACTCTATCATCATAAGATTAATATCCGAGATACGTTTTAATAAGCTCATTAATCAATTATAGTGATGAATAAGTAACGAGATCATTTCGATGATATGCCAATGTGTTAAAGTTTTTCACTTTTCTCAACTCGTTTCGTTTTAATTGTAAGCAAGCTTAGGATGAAATATATATTATAATAAATAATGCAAAGAGGGAATTAAATACGTCATAAATCATTCAATTAAACATCAAAGCTTTTAAATTCCGTAGCAACATGTTTCGCAAGATTATCATTTTATAGAATTTTAATCACGCGTATTCAACGCGAATGCTTATTCCTGCTTCACCGGTTTCACAGAATTCTTACGTAAATATCTGCGCCTCACAAGTCGCGAGGATATATAAAGTTGACTAGCTTAGAAAACCTTTAGCTGAGATAAACATACAGCCTTTCGTCATCGATACTGATTTATATGCATTGAACTCTGATTTGTCTCTCTCGATCCGCCATAAGATTGCACGACATGCGTAAAGAAATCGACACGGATTCCACGATTAAAAAATATATATATGCGAAATAAAGATTCAGATAAATCGACGCGAAAGATTTGAAATAAATGATAAAATTTATTTTTGAGCTCGCGACGAAAAATTGCGACGGGTTTGCACAAGTCGTCTCGTATAACTTTACTCGCGTCTAGTATATCAATTTGCGCGTACGAAACAGTTATGGTAGAATTCTGTAATGAATATTTCATTACGCGAGAGAAGAATGTATATTAAAGCAAAATATTAAAACCGCCGCGCGGTGACACAAGTTATTAATGCGGGTACAACGTACACACGGTATTACGGAGCTCGCGAAGCGTAAAAATCACGCGCGTCTTCTTTTTCGCCCGATAAAATCCCGCGGCGCTCCACTTGGTGCGCTTTTTATGTCAACTTGAAAGATCGCGAGTTAATCCTACGAGCCTACGCGGGCCATTTACGCTGAAACATCGTCCGGCGTGTTAAATCTGTAACCTTCGCGGAGCGACGATTTGCGTACGGAAACAACGAACGATGGAAATTGACGCTCGAGGAAAAGGCGCACGTGGAAAGCCCGAAATAAATATCGCGGAGAGTGTCATAAAGAGAAGGAAAAAGGGACGACAGGCCATTTCGTAGCATCGAGGAACGGCGGAGAGAGACCCGTGACCCCACCTCGTCGTCGTCGATACATCCGATGCACGAGCGACGAAGAAGGAAGAGTATTTTCGACTAGGCCGTCCCTTCTCAACGCGCTGCGGCCAGGAAAAGGGAGAGAGAAAGCGAGAGAGAGAGAGAGAGAAAAGGAGAAATCCCATAAGCGGAACTCTCACGGAGAGTGGTCCCGAAGAACAGAAAGGTGGGCATATAGAGAGCAGGTTCTCACGCGAGGTGAAAGAGACGAACGAGAAGGGGAAGATGGCGGCCGCCAAAGTCGCGCCAACCGGTTGGTCCTTCTCTCTAGATTCCTCTAAGTTCACGACGACGGTGCCTCGACATTGTAAATCCAGTTTGGAGCGAGTAAACTCACACTTTTTTATTATTCTGACGCGCGTTATCACGCAATCGCTATTTTCGGCTTGGAAACAAACGCGCGGGGTGAGGTGGAGGGACGTTCGTGAGCGTTTCAAGCGGGAGGATTTTGTGCAGTGCTTTATTCGTTTAGAATTTCAAGATTAAACGAATCATCGTGTATCAACGAGCATATTTGCGATTTAGTCGGATTGCGATTGCTCGCACAATGCGACGGAAATGCCGCTCGTATATCTATTATACGTACAATTTTGCGTGCCGCATTATTTTTGCAAGGATTTCGCAATGCATTTTCGTTCACGTTATGCACTTTGCCGGGGCCGGGGGCGGGGCGATAAATCTGTCACAGCTGTAAACCGGTGCTCCAAAATTTATCGACGTTATCACTCGAAATGTAATGCCGAAATTGTGCTGCGTCTGCTAAACTGAATATACTCGCGTTTATACCCGCAAATACAGCGCCCTTTAGATTCCCAAAATCTTCGCGTTGGCCGCGCCATCGCGCTTCGCCCACTGCCTCGTCCTGCGCGAGAATTCTTAATCCCACAAATACCCCGTAAGCGCCGCATCGTCATGGACCGGGTAAAGCCGCTCGCAAGAGCTTTCCTTGCTTTGAGAGCGTAACAAAAACCTCGCACAAGAATGAAAACGCGAGAGATATGAACGCAACGAAAACGCGAATTTGAGAAGGAGGAAGGAGGTGAAATGAAAGAGAGAGAGAGAGGGAGAGAAAAATAGAAAGAAGAGATCAGTCTGTAAGCTTGCGGTACTTACAGGCATTGCAGTAGCGGTCCCATTGTGCCATAACGACACAAGTCCCCTCCCTCCCCGCTGCTTTCCCTTTTCCCCTTTGCAGTCTACAACGCTCCTGTTCACACATACACACAGGCGACACTGACATCAAGCCGGCTCAAGAGACACTAATGTCGACGCCACTGTTAGACCGATCGGCCGCAAATTTCCGTGCAAAATTCCGTTCATTCGCACCACGGAATTTCGTGCAGCTCAAGTGGACGGCATTCAAGAGAAGCACCGGTGATCGGGGAAATTTCTAAAAGCCAAGAGCCTTGCCGAGCAGCCATAATGCACTGCGGAGGCACAGAAAGGAATAGGTCAGCTGGAGTCTTCAACACACTGACCACTCCCTTCTGGTACCTCTCGCTGCTCATCCATCGTACGATCACGCTCGCTTTACACCTACACTGCTGGCTCGTTTACTCCCACTTATCCCTCTCGTTCACCTGCATGCGCTTTTTTTAATGCCGATAACGGAAGACGTATTGGTTTCTTATCGCCGTGTGTTTGTAAACCTCTTCGCGCACATTTACGCACGTCCACGATTAATGATTAAGTTAATATAGTAATAATAATTAAAAATTATTTGATACATTTCTGTTCTATGCATCTATATTGATTTATGAATTTATTAATTATTTTTATATTTCATGATTCAAAATTTTATTTATTATAAAATTTCTTAAATAATATCCCTGGCTATTTAAATTAAAAAAAAATATATATATAACAAGTTTTAAAATTTCAGATTGTTTAATATACACACAAGAAAATATATGTTTTAATTTACAAGTATACATCATAAATAATCGAAAATTGCATACATGTAAAAGATTTATAAATCAATAGACGCAGAGAATATATATAAATGCGAAGAGATAGAATAGCTTTTAATTATTATTACTACATTAATTTGATTATTGATCAGTGCATTCGTGCGTGATTTTACGTGAATTATCAGTTGCATCGTACTTTAATGCGATTGTGATTACGGTTGAATTCATTGTTCTCGACTCCACTCTCAATTATCCTATATTCCTCTGCGAATACTTAGTTAATTAGTCGTTAAAACATGCTTTTTTATTCAGAAAATGATGTAATCTATATGTCCAAGAATATCGAGAAAACTTCAAGTATTTAAACGTATTTATTAATGCCTAATTAGTAAAGGAACGAGCTGCGTAAGTGAAATAGGAAATGTTTGATTTAAACAAAGTTAGATTACGTTACTATATCATTTTAGTTTAACATTATTACGGCATCATTAATTTAACATTATTACGGCTCATGTATAAAATTTATACAGATTTTAATATTAGATTATATAAATAATAAGAGTTGTCAAAATATACACATTCTTATAATAATTTCTTAATAAAATTTAAAATAAATTTAATTATTTCTTTTTTTCTTTTGTAATAATATTAATATTTTACTTCGTCTGTAATGAAAAAAGAAATTATTATAACATCAAATTTTATTTAACTTAAAAAGATAAAGAATGAATAATTTTTTAGATGAATATTTTTTTTCGAATACGACGGTTGTTTAATTTAAAGCGTCGTTGTATTTCTTTAAATTTCTCAAATGTTAAAAGAACACGGTTGCGTCATAACAATATGTATTTCGAGAAATAACGAGAAATAAAAAACGAAAATAGCGAAACCAGTTTCATTTCTTAAACGCTTAATTAAACTGATCCGAAATAGGCATATGTAAATCTGAATGACATGAGAGCGAAGCAAGATAGTTGTTGCGAGAAGAACGACATTAATACATACACGTATGCGTGCACATGTGCGTATGTGCGGTATATATAGGCTGCGAACTGTGTCTTTTACCTCTGAATTCGCACATTTCGATTTATCGTTAACGGCTCTATCGCGTACGTGGTCTTCAAACCAGTTTCTCCTTTTATCATGGTCACCGCGAGTAATACGCAACCGAGTAGCGGAGTAATTATTGTACCGGCGGTACTTGTTTGTAGAACGTTTCAAACGTTTCTTCAATGCGCCATAAGAACTTACTTTTTAAAATTGTAGACTTTCATAAATAAAGTAATATTTGTAAAGTTATTTGAAATTACCGATTCATCTTTCATCTACGGATACTTTCATCGATTTAGAATCGATTTTCTTCATAAAAATATTCAGATTCATATAAGTTAATTTAAAATAATTAAAATTTGTTGTGTAAGACTTTTCGAAAAGTAATGATTAAAATTATAAGCAGATAGTAAAATCTTATTTTTTCGTTTAATTTCAAATCAATTTTGCTATATTTATAATGTACTACAATTTAAAAATTAATTACAAAGATATTTCACGAAAAAATGACAAAACTCTTGATAAATGATAATTATTTTCATCTAAGGAAAAATCGATTCCAAATTATAGAATTTATAGATAAAAATATGTTGTTATTTAGAAAATATTATATTCTAAAAAAAATAATATAAAATAAAAAAATTTTTTAATCGTTTCTAATTATTTTCTTGTCATATATCACATTTTCAATGTCATATATATATATATATATATATATATATATATATATATATATATAATTAAGGCATCATATATATTTTTTTCTTTCTTATTTACTAAGTGTCATAATTATATTCGCGATTATCGATTGCAATCATATTGTACATCTTTATAGAATATATTAAATTGAAATAATTGGAATATTTATAATATTATATGTTATACATTATTTTGCTAATTTTTTTCAAAATTAAAAATTATATATGTGCATATTATCACACATATATCTTAATATCCTAATTAGAAACTTATATCTACCAAGATTTTATATGCATTGCATTTGATTCATAATTCATGATTCTCGCAGTAATATATCACTGCGATCTAATAATTAGCGGACTGTTTCCAAGCAATTGTAGAGGCGATACAACATTAATATGCACTAAATGATTAACAGTACAAGATGATATTGCAAATACATAAATGCAATCAATTGATATATGAAATTATATTTTGATCTCTTTGTAGATTTTCATTAGTAATATAGGACAATCAATAATTTTGCATAATAATTAAACAAATATATTCTAATATAATCTATTCAATTATACAAAATTATCAGTAGCATTATATAATAAACCTCATAATTTTCCAAACAACTGCCAATAATTAGAGAAGCTTACATGTTATTCTCTACAAGTGGAATCAAAATCTGTTAATTATAATGCTCAGCTATCATTACTAATATTATCTAAAGCTAACTATTTATTGCAAAGCTATCATTATTAATATTTTTAACAGGGAGAGAGAATGGATATCTATCAAGTGATTTTGCAAACGTTGCGAACCGAAGAAGCGAATAATTATACGACGCTCAAGGCACAGGTGTTTCAGGCTTCTCATGTTAATCAGACATTGCACGCTCCGTTAGTGCACGCGCGAGCGCGCATACGTGTATGTATAGCGATACATAGAAGAAGAAACATGCAAAATAAGTTTCCACGCGCGCGCACACACGTGTATATATCCCGCAGTATTTCACGCATCAGAAGTACTAAAACTTATACGCGCGCTGCGCAATTCTTTTCCTGTTGTCGGATTCCTGCTCGCAGGATTTCGATGAAATAATCATAATTAGGCGCAGCGTGGCGTTACTTAATTCGACTTTCAAAATAGAATAAGTGTGCAAGGTTGTAATGAGGTTTAATTATGCTAGTGTGTATCTTGGGTATATTAGCGCGATGCGATGTGTATTGCATCGTTATTAATTTCTAACAAATTGTTTCGCACTTTATCTCGATAGCGCCTTCCTTTTAATCAGAAGTACTTTAAATGCTTTCTATTTGTTCTCCTTCCATCAACGCGTAATAATAAATCTATACGAATTTTATACACATATATTTTACATTTCATATTATTTTTATATTATTGTTATATATTGTTACGTGCGTATTGTTATCTCCATACATATTATTTTCTCGGATTAACGAATCAAGATTGTTTACATCGGTATCAGATTAATGCGATGAAGCAATTCGTGCGTTAAGAAACGATCCGACAATCTTGATGTATCTAGGAACTGTGTTGGCGATACCTTAAGTATATTCCACCGTGTATCGCGTAATCTCTGTGTGCCATCGCGACAACCCAACTTAAACTAGGCACCGTGTAACCGATGTCCGGTACGGCATACGGACCTGTCTCTCTTTTCCTCTCTTTTGCCTGCTAAGGGAGTGACATCATCAGCCACCTATGTCCACCTCGCGCTCATCCGGCAGTCCGCGCACGTACTTTCGACCAAAAGAAACATTAAAACAAAAATATTGTCCGTCTCAAGTTGAACTTATAAATCAACGGCCACCAGCAACGACTAATGACACAATCATCATTCTACATGGTCATCGTTTTGCGCTGCGAGCGAGGATTTCTTTATGTTGCCGTTCAAGATGTATTTATATACACTAAGTGTAAATAACCGAATTGTCATTTTATAATTTGTTTTCTGTAGCCACGCATTGTGTGTCGCGTTCATCTAAATATATGCATATTAATAAAATAAAAAACTTATTTTTAAATTTTTATTAAATGCAAATCACAAAACTTAATAATTAAAAAAAATTCACATAAAAAATATACTATGTAAAAGAAAAAATACAATTTTAAGTTTTAATATAAGAAAAGAAAATATTTTAAATTTAGAATTATTTTAGGGATTTGCATTTGATTTGAGATAAGAAACTATAATTATTTATTTCGAAGTGATATCTTATGCTTTATATTACTCGTATATTTCTCAAAACTAATATACTGATTTGCTTCAATAATAAAGATTTACAAAAACAGCCAAAGTTTTTTGAAATAAATTGTTCAAAATAAAGTTTAATCTAATAATTATTAATTTTTTGCAAATGTTAAATAATATTCTTTCATATCTTAAAGATATCACATCTTTTTTACATTTCATGACAAATGAATGATGAGAAGATAATGTCAATAGTCGCGAAATGATGCCAAATTCAAATTGCAAATTAAATTAAAAGTTTGCGGATAATATACTATATTTCTTGTGATTTTTCAATAACACCGGCAGAAGCTAGAAACTCGCATCGTTCTGGGGCCAGCGGCCTTCGCAAAAAGAGCGAAGCATTGCCGTTAGACTCATTTCATTTGCGTGACATTTTTTATTACTATTCTAATTTACGGGGCGCTCGTGAATAAGGTCATTTTTGTACGGCACACCAGGTAGAAAATAAATCGTACAGGTGACGCAATTGCCCTTTTGACCTTGCTCCAAAAATATATCTACACCCTCAGATTGCATGGTATACCTTTGAATACGCCCGTCACGCTTCTTTAATTAGACTAAGATTCCGTTATATCCCGAAAAGCAAAGATTTAAATATTTTCTTATTGTTGCTAAGGTCATCCTTTATAATGTGATAATCTTTCTGCCATTTCAAATAATAGTAGTGAAAATTTATAGCCTAGAGAGATAAGCATTACTTATTGGTGAATACTCGGCTTGTTATTCTGAATTATTTGATCATTATATTTGTCTTTACGATATTTTTCTGAAGGTACAAATTTACATGTTTCTTGTAGTCGATAATAGATGCCATGATTAAAGCAGACATAGATTTTCCGATATATTTAAAAGCCCTAGAAAAGATATATATTTATTATATTTCACAACTTTCACGGGAAATCAACATGCATGCCGCTATCCGTCGGTAGCTTTTATGGAATTCTATATGAGACTTTCTATCCTACTAAATTCAAAGTGTCAAAGAATTCATATTAATTATATTTTTCTTAATTTATTGCCGTATAATATTCAAAAGCAGAAGAGACTTCTTAAATTGTTTATTAATTTATTAATTTATTATGTATTGTATTATCAATCTCCAATATCGTGTGAATGATACAAGTATTTTGAAAGTTGATTAAATAATGAAAAAATATATTGCGACTTGCAATAATATATCCGATATAAAATATCTGTTGATAATATACAAATAATGCAGCGACATATTCAATATTTAATTAAAAGCTGGATGAAAAATTAAAGAAATAAAGAAATCAATGTTTTTCGCGATATTTAATTTAAAAATATCGCTCAAAATATTACAATTTCTTCAAGTTACTAGGAAAATATTCTCTGTGTAATCGCGAATTAGTACGAAATTTTGTAAAATATAATAAAGGAACTTATATTTTTTTTGTAAAGCATCAAACCAATAGTATTCGAGTTTGTTACAATTCTATCGTAAAGTTAACTGATATGATAACTTTAGACATTCCACAATATCAAATAATGATAAGAATATCTCAATATTACAGCGCGGAAATGAATGATATCATTGGGAAACTTCAAAAATGTTATTCTTATTCTTCGATAAGAATATTTTTTCTCTCAAACTTCCAAACAATATAATTCATTTCTGCGCATTAATTAATCCCTGAAAACAAAACAGTTTAATAAAAAAAAAGGGGAAAAAACGGGATACTCGTCGATTCACAGCAACTTCTTCTCGACTACGAATTACAGATAAGAAACTCGGCTATGTGCCGTTCTTTTTTTTCCGAGAATGATTCAAGACCTGGCGGCCTCTTTTATCATCCGAGGTTTGTTAAGTTTCGGGCGACACTTATCTTCAGGCCGCGGGCACTCGGCCGACACTTTGGGGGTTACGAAATCGAGAAAGGGCGATCGTAGGACCACGAGTAGAGACACGACAAAAGGGGGGTTTCTTCGGCCGAGGAGGAAGGGTAGCTAAGGTGTCGCGGAGTTGGAAGAGGGATGGAAGACCCGGGAGGCGGGCAAGAACGCAAGAGGGCAAGAGGCATCGGATGACATCGCGACGCCCGAGGCTCCCTGAGCAAGTTCTCGAAAGTGTCGGCTAAACTGATATGAGAAATGGTCGCTTCGTGCTGCCCGTAGGGGATGAAGGAACCCGGCTATACCTATTCGTTATACGGTCGGGAAACGCTCGAGCGCCTCGAGTGTTCGTAAACCCCTTCATCCGATACAAGGACAAGCGATCCGCGACTCTACATATTTCTGCCGATATCAAGAAGAATCGTCGTCTAGTGAATTCCGAATATATGTTTGACTTATTGCAAATGTTTTCACCGAATATTAGAAAATATTCAATATGTCGCGCGTTATTCATATATTAATGTTACAAATATGTATTTTTATTATGTACGTAGTTTTGGGAAAATCAATGGAATTGTGCAATATTTTAAAAAACCTTCATCCAACGATATAAATTTTACGATAATTTAATAAAAAGAGATGAGGTTGACGAGAGAAAAAAATTATTAAGATTCACTTTCTCTCAAATTTTTGCTGCGAAACAGCGAAAACTAAATTTCTCATAAGATTTCACGTATAAAAAAATTACAATTTTATGCTAATTCTACATAACATATTTCAAGGATTTCTTATAAATATCTTATAAAAAGAAATACCTATATAAACTTTATTTTATCTGCGAAAATTTTAAACGATAAGAAAAACGAAATAAATACTTTATTTGGAGGACCAGCAAAATAGAAAGATGACATTCGCCAAATATATTTTTTAACGCTATTATCGGCAACAAGATCCATCATACATCTCGTTCAGGGTCGCTGTTGAGCATAAATGTTTAACATACACCTAGTCGAACGCCAGTTTGATATCTTTCTGTAACGGAATATTGCGCATAGATAGGCTCGGGGGTTGCGCTCGCTAGAGGAAGATGACGCACGAGAAAGTCTAAGGGTTGCGTTGGTGGGGGGCAAAGGAACGCTTATCACCGCCTGCAGCCGCGCCGACCGTCGGATCCTTATTTATGGCCTCCGTCAGAGGCATCGCTACGGTATACAGTACCTATTTTACCCTCAGGTTCCACGATACTAAACTCACTTTATTTTCGGACAGATACCTCTTTTTCCCCCTCTGGGAAAATCGAAAACGCCTACTAAGCGTACAAGAGAGAGAAAGAGAGAGAGAGAGAGAGAAAAAGAGAGGAAAAGAGAGAGGGAGAGAATATCGACCAGATTAAAATACCTATTGGAAATGACGACTGCCATTTTCAAAAAGTTATTTTAATCCCCGTGATTATTAACCCTTCTTCTTACAAATTGAACTATAATTTTAGCAGACAGAAAAATTCTCTCAAATGCTCTATTTTTTTACAATGTATGTGTTTGTATAAATGACGTGATTTGAATGTATATTGGCAAAGGAGGCGAATAAACTTGTAAACTTGATTTAATCAACAATTTGGCACGCGTCCTAATTGTTGGTAATTTATGGCGTGTAAATAGATGCTTCTTTAAACATTATTCTTTCGAATTGTCGCTTTTAATTACAGTTTATATGTTTATGATGCCATTTATTTATTTATCCCGCGCTATAAAGTGATATAAAAAAGTATTAACATCATTACAATCTTTCATTAATATATTGCAATTGATACCACATATATATTATCAAAGATCGTTGATTTATACCATCTGATAAAGTTAATCTATTCAAATAACATGACAGACAAATCGTAGCATACATATCGAAACATCTATAAATATATGCCCGAAGGAGAGAAGACAAATAAATACATTTCTTAGTAAATAAAGAAATTTCGAAACGTACTCGCACGTGTGAGTATAAACTATTACATTCGCACGACGATTCGTCTGCCAAAATGCATGACACATCAATGTTTCATATATGTAACAAAAACGAGCATTTACATAATAGAATAATCAATGAAACGGCACACGTCCACATCCATAGACAACAGGTTTCATTTAGTACACCGCGACGCGATCTAATTTAAAATTAACGCAAAGCAATCTAGAGATATCAACAAAGTGATCTCGTTATAGCAGCTCTAACTGACGGAGCATGTGCGCTGCTTGACGTTTTGGCGGGAGAAAGATCCGAGTCCATGGCTTTGACAGATTGAACCTCCGACATAATTTTTCGCCCAAGTATACGAAACGAATGCGTGAAACGAGCTGCGTGTAGGAAAGGACGCTTCTACGTGCCGCGACAGTGTGTTAACCACAGCTGGACGAGATATGGACTTACCGTAGCGGCCGATGCGGGATCAACGATGGCGAAGACGTCTTTGCGGAAGGTTAGTCCGCGCACGTTCCTTGCAGCTCATGATAGCGCCTCTTCGAGCTCGTCCTTTCTCAAATTGGTCGTTCCATCCGCTTTACCTCGATTACCGAAGACGTCTCGTCCGTATCTCGGTCCTTTCCTCGCTCGGCTTCCTCGTCTTTTGATCGCGCGAACGTGCGTTTTTGAGAGGCGAGTCGCGTCGAGTCGAGTCCTCGGATCGTCGCCAAAAACTGACGTCGCGGCCAACTTCACGCCGTTGATTACGGTGCCGAGTCTTCGCCCGATAGATTGCCCGATCGTAACTCCGGCGAACGGAAGGACGGGGACGTCCTTGCACGGGATTTGCCGCGTAGGCCTCGTCCACCTCCTCGCGCGGAGGTCTCGCGGAGGTTTCGCCTCGTCGACGCCGACTCTGAGATCTCGGGGACGCTCTTTCACCGGCCAAAGCAAACTTGTTGGATGGCAATACGTGAGTTAAATGTTCACCGCGGATGGTTTACGGCCCGATAGTCCCCACCTCGCGCCGCCACGCGGCGCTGCCTCCGTTATCTCTCTCTCTCTCTCTCTCCCCTTCTCTCTCTCTCTCTCTGTCTCTCTGCCTCGCTCCTCGTGTTTTCGTCCTACCGTTGACTAGAGAGCTCTCTCGTTCTCGCTCGCTCGCTATCTCTCGTTCCGTCTCGCTTTCTCCGTCTCTCTCTCTCTCTCTCTCGTATTCGTGTCGTCCCTTCCGCGTGCACGTTACTCTCGTCGTTGCGTCTTGCTTCGTTTCACGAGCTCCTAACTCTCCTCTCCACGGCTATCCTGCGGCCAGCGCAAAGGCGGGGAATTCGGACCGTACGAGCGAGAGCGTATTTAGAGAGAGGGAGAGCGCCGACTCTCTAGAAGGAGACGGTGACATCGCGGGACGCGCGAAATGAAGAGAGATAAACGGTCCCACGCACACGCGGGTGATCGACTATACACGTATAGGAGGCGGATTTATATGCAAGGGCGTTGTTAATGGCGGGAGGGAGTAGTACGGATAGAAGGGTGTAGACTCTCGCTCGCTGCCTCTTTTCCCGCTTCGTTCGGCCTCTCTCTTTCTCTCTCCGTCAGGCGCCTCGCCTCTCTCGCTTTCACTCGCGGTCCGCGAATCGTTCTTTCTCCTCCTTCGTCCTCCTTTAAATGTTGCTTTCCTTTCGCGATATATAGCCGTCCTCGTTTCTCACGAACGCTATTTTCATCCCTCTTCGGTATCGCGTTCACCCTCTCCAAGGATAAGTGCGATGTCTCTGTCGCGCGCGCGCCTTTTCCCCCTCTTTGCCTTCCCATCTCTCGATCGTCTCTCCCGCGCTTTCTCCCCCTCTCTCTCTCTCTCTCTTTTTCCTCTTTCTCGCTCCTACGCCGCTGATTTCAGGCCGTGTACTCAGGATGGCCACGATGACGTAACGTAACACGTGACCATCGTTTGGCCAATAGCGGACGGCCAGTTCGAATCTGGCGGGCACCGTCAGAGATCCCACCTAGCGCTTCACCTTCAGGGCTGGTTATCATCGAACATACATGCAGGATTGAGCCATTACCTGGTGCTTGGCGTTATAGGTATAATTATATAGCGTCGCGATATACATCGAGTAATGGTGATTTGTGGCCGTTCCTCCGCACGTACACATACTCGAGTCTCTCAGTGGCCACGTGGTAGACACGCTATATATTGTAGGTACGTACATTGACTGCTACTATAAATTTTCAGACGAAATATCGCACACACACATATATATATTTGAAATGTTTTGTCTTTATAAAAATATGTTAACCTCACTTTCTTTATTATAAATATATTTATCGCGCTTATAATTATTCTCTTTAATTCTTGTTGAAATATTTTGCAGATTATATATCCTCAAAGATATATAACAGAAAGATTAATAATAATGTATAACGGAGAGAGGAAGAAAAAAAGTATGTGCTGACACTACCCCAGGAACCATATTTTGCATAGTAAAAGAAAGCTACTGATGTAGAGTCCAAAGAATGTCATGAATCAGTAAACGTGATGTCTACTGAAACCTCATTCGACGCAGCTTGAATAATTTAGAAAAGTCAATTCGCACGACGTCCCATTAATTTGAATTCGCGCGAGAATAAACTCCGCGCTGCGAAATTGCGTTTCGCCATGCGGCCAATTCCGCTTCTGGCGAAATTTAAATCGAGCCCACCTAAACTCGGCACCGAATTTAGAGCTGGAAGTATACCCGGTGAACCATGCGAGCGCGCGCGCGCGCACTGCAGTCGCCCAGGCCGCCCGGCTCATACATCATCCGATATTTATTTGTCGCTCTTCCTGAAGAATTTAAAGCGTGTGGAAGCTCCTACTTTTTTCGTCCTACAGCGACAGCAATGAACAGTTTTGGAGAAGATACCGTTATTATGGCGTATGACGCAACGAATGGTATCGCGGGCGACAAGTCCGATATATTGAACAATAAATAATGTCGAGACGTAAAATCGATGAATTGGAACCCCGGACTCCTTTGCTTCGCCTGTTTGTTTTGCCGGACAATATTAAATCCGCGAGTCGTGTGTAAATACACAAAATAAATAAAACAGTACATTTGTTAAAAAAAAAAAAAGCATGAGAATCTGACAGCCAAGATATATCCTGGAGATTATACTGTGCCTTGCTAGATAGTACGAAGAATATATTTATATAACAAGCAATCTTTATATACACAATGGCTATTTTATGTGTGTAGATAATATGTGTAGATAATATATTATTAAAAAGTTGAATCGATCATTAATAATGTCGAGAATTCTTATAAATCTTTTCTGTCAGATTGTTAAAAAACATCATGCTAATAATATTAATTTATTAATAGTATCAATTTATAATTGACTTTTATATAGTGAGATAAGGATAAGCGTTTCCTTGTTGCACAGGTAAATCAATGCAGGGATCGCATGGTCACGTCGGAGGCGGTTCCGAGGGTTAAAATAGAGTTGGGAAATTCGAGTACGCATTCGCCGTTTGACGGAATGTTATTGCGGCCATAATCGCAGGCGCCAACAGGTGCGAGCCCGGCACAAGCCTATACGTGAGTGTATGTGTGAGAGCTTGCAGTACTACGATTGTGAGTATACCTATATTATCGCCATAGGGCAATAAAGACCCCATCCCTATAATCTGTGGCGGAAACAATAACTAAACAGGCAGGCAAGCCAGCCAGCCAACCGGCACTGATCCAGTACGAGTCGTTCATAATGCTAATGGCTAAAGGACTGTCAATATTTTGACACTTTACCTACGCGGATGATCGCTTAACTTTCCATGCCATATTTTTGCCTTCTGTTACGAACAGTTGTTTGCGATTCAATTCTTAATATTCTTAGCTTTGCATGAGAACGTGATATGCTAGCATATATCCATTAAAATATACATTAGCCATGTTTGGACGACACGTATAACTAAAAAAATTTAAAAATCAATTTAATTTTACGATAAGAAAGTAAATTTTTATCTAAATAAAATTTTGATTAGTATAAGAGAATTATATTACATGTGTGTGAAATTAAAATTCTATCATTTAAAAAAATACGTTATACATATTTTTTTTATAGTTTGTTATGAAAAATGTATATTTTTCTTATAATATATTTCTAATTGAGGATAAATGCAATTACAACTAAAAATTAGCGACGAAATTATAAAATGCTTGATTTATTTACACTTTATATTCTGTGCTCTCGCCGTAACCCTCCTGCGGCACGTGCATACACATCTCATCACGCATGTCCGCACACACGCAAATCTATTTATTCACATATGTGTATATATAGGACGGCACTATGTATACCATATTAGTCTCTATGATTACTCACGTATATTTGCATCTTACGCATGCGTTCATAGATACATTACCGAATATTTGCTCACGAATAGACGCATGTCAAAATCTGACAACTTTAATATTAAAATAGTTATATATATAACTTTTTATTTTTAATTTTCGGTTTGTTTATTTCTTTCTATACCATTAGGTGAAAAGAAACTCTGACAAATACTCAATCTCTTATACATTATATTCGTGTATATATGTGAAAAATATTTGACGTATATAGAAGAATACATATGGAATCGTAAATCTAAATGCATATATATATATATATATGTATGTATGTACTATGAAAGATATATATTTACTGCATGAGAGATTTCTCCAACATATCTCCCACCTCGATCTACTTTCTTATCAGAGGGAAATTGTCCTGCCCGCTGTGGTAGTTTCCCGGCACCCTCCCTAGCCGAGAGAAAGAGAAGGAGGGAAGAAGGAAAAAGAGGGCTGAGGAGAGGCAACGGGAAAGAACGCTGACGAGAAGAGGGAGGATGTTCACTCCTCTAAGGAGCAGTCGTACATTACTGCTCACGAAAAAAGACCATCCACAGGACGTTTAATTTCCAAAGCCCTTCCGCCAGCTCCATTCACCGCATCTCTGAATCCACGGGCATGGCATGAATTCCGTCATTCAGAGCCCAACTTCTTCCTCCCTTTCCCTCTCTCTCTCTCTCTCTTTTTATCTCACCATTCTCTGTACCATTCCAAACTTACGATTGTGAGGCACGACGACGAAAAGCGCCGTCGTGTGCAATCTTCTCTATAATACTACCTCTGACCCTCCGACGTATAGAATTGCAGGGGTAAAGAGGGTTCATCTCGATACGAATAAAAACGCAGATCTTTCCTCATGTATAATTACAAAAACATGATAAAATCTTTCGATAACATTTCCTGAAATGTATACGAGATGCTTCTATGTATAAATATTATTTTGTTTCTGTTTAAATGTGCCTTTATCGGCGAGATATTGAAATTTTTTTTTTTTTCAAACGTATCGCGTCACAAATATCTTGAGCCTAAACATTTTTGTCTCGATATTACTAATAATATCCATTACTTCAAAAATGTAAATTCTTAGATAACTCTCGAAACAGATGACATCTTTTACAAGCGCATTTTCTTTAAGCTTTATCATGCGTAAGAAAAAACGACAATCATTCCTTTCGCGTAGTCAATTATGAAAATAACGGAAATTGATTTAAGTTTTTGTAATACACGTGGACAAAAAATAATTAATTTCTCGATATATGACATTTATTGGATCATAGATATATTTTGCAAAGAGTGGCATTACAACGTATTACAACATATATGCTCGTGTTGCAATCTTGGAGTTAGATATCAGTCGAAAACCGCTAAAACATATTTACTTTCCGCGCGATTAAATGTCGCGATTTTTATCGCGAGCAATCATGCGAGTTTTGAAAATCGTCGGGTTAACCTAACGGCGCTATAAAATCTGGATTCTGGCGGCACGCGCGCACCCATCCCCGCTCGCCACCCCCGCTCTATGGAGTAACCCTCCGCGAGTCTCCACACCACGATAACCTAGCGACACTTCTTCCGCTACGTATATCCTCATTTGTCCCGCCGTGTTTTACAACTCGACTCTCGCTTCGCGACCGCTAAATGTGACGGATGCTTAGATTCGCGACCTACTACAAATCATGGGATTCTCGCAGTCTTTATTCGTAGTTACATGAACGGCTCGTTATTTGACGAAAAGCGTCGAATTATGTAATAACCACGCTTCCGCATTTTAGAGATCCTGCTTGAGAATAACTGGATACCTCGCGCGTATCTCGATTTTTTCGATCACTAAGAAAATGTAAAATTACGATAATTGTACACGTAATGTCGTGTGTAATATCATAAATAAATTAAAAAGTAACAGCTTTGTAATAATTTTATTACATGTGGAAAACATCTGTACGCTATCGCCAACGTACATGTTTTTTTTTTTCACGAGAAACAAATAATTTATACTAATTTTAATATATCTTCGATAGTAAAATCTCGATTAAAGGTCGTTTGAATCATAAATCATTTTCTTAACGACTATTAAAAACCAATGTTATTATAGAAAAATTAAGCATTCTTTTGCGGCAACTTTTATAGAGGGCGGAAAGAAATGAGGTTTTAAGTGGCTCGAAGCGAACGGGGAGAAAGGGGTGTTTCTCGAAACTGTCTCTTGTTTACAATGGGAAACAAAGTTTGCGCGGTCGGAATTAATCTTCGAGCAGAGCGTCCGTGGGGTCTCCAAACGGCGTCAGGATCAGCAAGATCCCTAATGAATCTAGGCAAAGGACCCTCGAGAGTCGGGATCTTGACTTTTGAGAGGGCGCAAGCAACTTCGGCTCAGATGTTGGTCTCGTGGTAGCCAAGACTTGGTCTCGAGTTTCTAGCAAACCAAGGATATACCTTCCATGTTCTGTGAAGTTTCAAGCTGGCATTACGACCGCTTCTCATGCTTTATCCGCATCGTATAACTATACGGAAGAGGCGAATTCTCTACCGTATTCGCCAACTATACAAACGATACGCTTCTCATGCTTTATCGCTCGTTCTCTCTTTCTCTCTCTCTCTTGTCTGTTTTAAATATTTATTCTTATCGTTGACAAGATATCATTAGTCGACAAGTACAACTCTATATTTAACTTTGAACAATTATTCCTATATAAATTTTAAATGATGGAAACAACGCATATTAGATATATTTATATACTTCGAGATTAATCTTAATTAAAAATTATATTCATAAATTTCGATTTAGAGAGAATACTAATTGACAATGCTTCCGCGTACAGTTTATCGTCCGTATTCAATGCAATTATAGTTATACTTGTCGACCACGTCCATTTTCACCATGATGGTTACGAGTTGGTTACATTACGGTTGACCGAACGATTTGATGTCGTAACCGCAAATGCAACCGCAAACCGATGTTAATATCGACTTGGTTTTGTAATTGCTAGTTGCCCGCGCAATTAGTCACAAGCTTTTTAAACGCAACGGTTTTCTTTATCTTTTCAAAATATACGCGTTATTTCGTTATACTTGATAATACGTCACGTCAATGCGAGGATACGACTGTATTCTTCAATTTTAAAGCTTCACGGTAAATAATGTTAAAATTTGCAGTATGTGAAAAGACACTCAGAAGCCGATGACGATGTCACTTGTAAATAAATAAGGCTACATCACGGATGACAAAGTGCGCGGGTGGCGATCAAACGCACGAGAGAGTGTTTCTCGCGCATAAATAAATGGTGGCGGAGCATGGAATTATCGGTTCCGAGCTGCCACCGCCAACATCGTAGGCAGATAGCATATTCCATGGCTTCGGTCGCGAGGGTCTTCATCTTTCCCTCCTCTCGCCGCCCACTCGCGAAGACGTGCCCGCGAAGGTACGTCCAAGTAACGAGGGGAGCGAAGATGGGCTAGAGACAGAGAAAGAGTATAAAGCGTTCTTTGGACACGCTGGGCACGGCGCATACGCAACCATGGTATCAGGTATAGCGCAGTGGCAAGCCAGCGTGTTGGCGATAAATCATGGGTTACCACATTGTAGCCCAGTAAATCATCGGACGCGGGGAACGCGAGAGCTTCCCAGCGTGAAATGAAACGAATTCATCTCTGTCATCCCCCACTACGCCGCTCCCATCCGCCTCTCTTTCCACTCTCCCTCTCCCCCGCACTCCCACTGTCGCTCTTTCTTCCGCTTCCTCCCATCCCAGTCCACCCTTCTCTGCACCTCATCTACTACCATCCCTCAATTCGCCCCCGCCATACCTCTTCCCGCGCGTCCGCGTGTTTTCTATCCTCCGCACGCAACTGGCTAGGGTAGATAGTTATATATAATATTTGGTCCCACCCACACTTATACGCACACCCCCATTTATAAGTTTTTTCTATTATTTTTTTTTTCGAGAGGATCGTCACGAATTTTTCGCGCAAACGATTTTTCTCGGACGCGACGATTATCTTCGTACAATTTCTCTAAGCTGATTTCTGTGTGAAACAACATCTTACGACATAAATAATAATGTAATGCAGAAAATGCTTACAAAATTAAGTAATTTAATTAGCACAAAAAAATCTTACAGTATAAAAGATAGAGAGCGACGTGTAAGTATTTCAAACCACCTGTGTATATCTGGCCACGTCACTGTTATACAGAAGGGTAAACACATTTATTTCTCTATGCACAGAAATAAATTTTTCCCTTGTTTTTAATTATTCATGTAAAAAATATAATCTTGTTTCTGTTCAAACTGCAAACTTTTAATTTTATATCGGAGCACTTTTTTAAAAAGCAAATTTTTGAAACTTCTCCCTCTCTCTTCCCTTTTATCTCTCACTTTTTCTACGCGATGTTAAGTCGTGGCGTTGCGAATAGGCGCCCCCTTACCGAGGTTCACGTCGGCACCGCAATATTTATCGTAATTTGATACAAGCGGACCACGAACAAAAAATTGCTGCTAGCTGGTGGAGTGGGAGGTCAGAAAGATGAGGTAAGGGTGGGACGAGAGGTGGTAGACCCATACATCGCGAGCAACTCAGACGCAGCCGCGCCTCCGCCTTTCTCAGCCCCCTAGCAACCCCTACCGATACCGTTTATTTCTCCTACCGTCTCTTGTGTATTCGAACTTTTCACTTCGCTTTTCGTTCTAGTTCATCCCGATACGATCATCGATTCTTGAATGTAAATAATGATGTTTATTTTTCATCAACCATCTTTTCTCTGTACTATATATTTTCCATTATATAATTTAATTCTTATATTTGGAAATAATATTTCAGTAATTTATTTTATTATTAACATCAAAATATTGCTAAAATACATATTATTGTAAAATATATTAAAGTTATATAGAAAGAGATAAAAATTAAATTAAAGTTAGATAAAATTTAAAGCTATATAGAGAGAAGTTATGTACAGAAAAGATGGCCGAGATGGAAAATAAGCCCAGCATAATCCTTCGCGGTCAGGTATGAAGAAACTCGTTTCTACCCATCGAATAGGTCTTAATTAAGATCAGGTAGATTCTGGAACGCGCGCGCGCATACCTTCTATTTATCATTCCCAATTAAGCTCTAATCTGATATGATAAATAATGCCGTTAAGAGGCGACAGTCTTTGATTTATTTAACAGATGAGCTCGATTGTGCGCGTATTATAACGATTAAAAATCAATAAGCTTTCAATGCATAAACATGGTAACCCCGTTTATCCGTTATAAAGAAAATTACATTTCCGTGTTACATTCTTCACGTTGCGCGTTTAAACTTTCCTCTTCACTTCAAACGCAATAAGGCATCCCCCAGGAAAAACGACAAATTCATGCACGAATAAGCATCGTGCTCGCAATAAACGCACGACTGCAATTAATCCGGCGAAGGTCGTTGGTACGGCTAGCAAGAATGCAAGGAACTAGTGCACTAATTAGGAGTTACCTCCATTTGTTCTTTTATTTAATCAGTGCCGTGGGTGGTGAGCGTCAGTTGGGTGGATGCTGCAGAGTAGATGGCGGAACAAGAAGGGGTGAGAAAGAGAGGGACGGCGGGGAGGGAAGAGGTTTCTCGCGTTGCGGTGGCAGACTATTACGGGACTCCCACATAAATTGGATTGTCGCTCGCTCCAAATGTATGTAGCGATAAATCCACCCGGCGAAAATAATGGCGACTCATTTTGTAAATGGCGTAAAACTTAAAATTGTGCCGTCTCGACGGTGCGTTTTATGGACGCAATGACAGCACCGCTATTACGATTGGTATCACATCTAACAGCAATCGATCAATATATATATATATATAGGCTTAAAGAGATAAGATAAATGAAAAGATATTTGCTATCAGCTGATACTTTATTCGACGTAAAGAAATTTAGATTGCGATTTAATATCAAGTCGATCGATAAGCTAATAATAAATATATACATCAGGCATATTTTAGATTATTAAAAAGCATCATCCCTTTTAAAATTTTATTATTTTTATTTATTTATATTAATATACTTTTTGTAATCAATAATTTAATTTTATATTATATATTAATATAATTGTGATAGAATTTAATTTTATGTTTTTAATATTTTCTTAATATTTGAATCACACAAGGGACAATGCGTAATTTAAAAATTCATTTACTACAGCGCAATCGACTTATCAATCTGTCTACCTTTGACGCACGCAAACGCTCGTAACTTTGGCACCGGCCATCTACCAGTGACAAGAACCGAACCTAGGACTACCCTTATAGTCGACTTCATTGAACGCGGCGCTCGTTTATCTCCAAGGGTGTATATCATCCCCTCCTCTCGGCTCGCCAATGTGCCAACCCTGTTTTCGGTTTCGCCTTCTTTACCCCTTCCCCCCTCCCCACTAGACCGACGCACACGTTCAATGGTTCAATAGGGAGGAACTGTAAACCTAAATACTTTGTCTTCATTTACCAATGTTCAACGTTGACTCTCATTGTTTTCGCTCGTACCGTTGTCGAGAATTTTTACTTGAGACTCGGCAATCTTATTTATGCGCTCTACATTTATTTATCTATATATTTTTAAGTAACGCACATGCATTTATATAATATATATGTAGACAATTTATATTTATCTGTCGAGCTCTCTTGAGAAAAGTATTGCGAAGAAAAGAAATGCCAAAATCGATAGCACGATAAGATTCGTCATGGGCGTAAGAAGCCGAGTTCTCAGGATGCCATCAGACAGATAGGGAATCTAATTTTCAAATACCAAGGGGTAGCATTCAGATCTAAAGGGACACACGCACATTCTCTAGCGTATTACTTATAATATATACGCGGATGAAATTGATGTCTTTTCCTCCTCCGAGCATGTCAGGCACGCACTTTCAAGCCGTATACGTATATTTCGCGAGCTTTGCTTATTATTTCCTTTCCTTCCAAATGCGAGGAAATTTTCATATGCGAAACGTGTCGACGGGCAGACAACATCAAAATATTAGTGCGTATAAAATGCGTAAGAGATATGTATATGTTAATCTTTTTTAAAGTAATTGGTAAGAAGGCATTCTATATTAAACGTTATTCGTAAGGAAGGCATTTTCTAAAATGACATATCTGATTGTATATAAATTAAATTAATCAATTAATATTTTATTAATATATTTTGACAAAAATAAAAATACGTTGAACAGTCTTCTAAGAATTCGCGGAAACTTAGACTTAACAGATAATAACGTCGTATATATTTGGGCACGTAAAGCGGTGGGATAAACCAATAGAAGACCAATGATTGGAGTAAAGCTGCGCCAACCGGCGTTTTCAAGCGGATCTCGTTTCACGCCTCGATTCTGTCACGAAGCGAGCAAGGAGTTTCGGTACCGCATTCTCGCCGAAGGGATAACTAGAAAACTTCTTTTCCGCCCAACTGCCTCCCTCATCCGACACATATATATATACACACGCACACATTCCAAACTCAGTGCTACCACCTTCTTAACAACACCCACGCCCTGCGCACCCGCGCGCCCCTGCCTTCTTTATACCCTGCTCCTTCTTTTTTATCCTTTGTAACAGTTGTGCACTCGTAGAGTATCTTCGCGCTGCAGGGACGTGTTCACCCAAATGCGCTGTTAAAATTTTGGACACAATCTTACCATTTGTCTTGTGGGACCTGAGAATAAATCTTTGGCGGCTCAGGCGGGCTGAGAAAAACGCCTTGCCCTACGTTACTCACGTGAGCTAGTAAATATATATATATATATATACATACATACATACATATATATATATATATATATATATATACCCACACATATGTACATATAGGTGTATGTATGTACGAGCGCGTGCGCGCGTTCGTGTATGTGTGCAACGGTACCCTCAGGGTTTCCACCTTCTTATTCTTCTTTTTCTTCATTTTGCCACCCTTACGGACACTGGCAGGCACGCCGAACAACCCCTGGAGCCTTACCGACCAATGTTCCATCAATAAATCATAATATTCGTATTAACATTCTTCGCACTTCTTTCGTGCTACGATGTTCCACCTCCACCTTCCCTTTACCGTCACCGGAATGGATGACTTGTGTGACGCATTGAAACAGCAAAAAATTTTCCGATAAAATGAAGAAGACAATTTATATCGCACTAGTACACATGATGAGAATAATTACTTCGAATAATTATAATATAATAAATTATATGTTGCATTTTTAACATTACAATGTGGATAAAATATATACGTGCGCATGTGTGTGCGTAGGAGAGAGAGAAACAGAAAGTTGAAAATGTTTGCAAAAAATTTTTCGAATGAAAAACTTGAATTTTTATAAACGATTAATAATGAGACAAGCTCTTTCGCAAACTACATTTTTTCAAAAACTCAAAAGATGTTTACCATGATACGTTAGAATTCACAGCGTGTAATTCAGCTTTCGCTACGATCAATGTACTGTCTGCGTGAAACGGAAGAGAAATGAATGACAATGATATCGTATATCAAGTACCGACAGTGGGGCGTGGAGATGCGATGAGGAACGAAATTCACGCTTGTATGCACGTGAATTTATGAACGCGAAGCATTATTAGAGTTTGTTCACCGCTTTTAAAAGTGCAATCATAACCGCAATATATTCTGATATATTTACTACATAATATATAACATAAATATATAAATTTATATATATATATATATATATATATATATATAGTTATAATATAAAGTTTATGAAAGAATAATTTTAGTCAGTAATACAACTAAAACTGCGATAGATGTAAAATGCTTAAATGAAACCAACGTTTCTCTTTCGCTTATTAAAATTAAATTGGATTATTACATCCTTTCCTTTGTATCGATATCTTTTTTATTCGTTGTAAAATGAACAGCATGATATATCCGACAAAGAAATACCGAAGGCGGATGCATACACATTTTAGAGTACTACTTCATATAACGATAACTCAGAAACGCGACGTCGTCGTTCGCCGCGTACGCTTTGCCCTATCCGTGAAGAGCTCCGGCGTAAAATATGTGTCTGGTGTCTTATTCTTCACCCGGTCGGTTTCTCTCGAAGGCAACAGAGAATCGAGAAATGGAAGGAAATAAGACAAGGAGAATAGAGAAAGCATTCGAAGGGGTTTGAACGAGGTCTTTCCACAATTCTTCCGAATCCTCATCACTGCCTCTCCGTTGCCTTCCGCCACGCCGTTGCCTACATTCGCCGTTTCCACAATTCTGCACAAAGTTATTATTATTGTGGTCCTGTGGATGGTCGCGAAATACGCTGCCTGTCACATTAGCGGTTCAGGAAAGGATATCATACCGGACGCTTCTGATAACCGCGAGCATCGTCATCGCCATGCTGGCGACTGTATCCGCGCGGAAAGTTTCATATCCTATATTTATGAATTTCTTTTCTTTTTTAGTTATTTTAATATTTAAAAAATTGTCTTTGATTATTTTTTACGAACCGATTGCCGCGGTTGCCTCGCAGTAAAATATTTATAGGAATGAAAAAAACATTATATATGTACGGTAAGCACACGCTCTCTTGTATAGAACTCAATGACGCGAGTCAATTCTTCATAATGATGAAAGGGAGATTACTTCGCAGTGGTTGCTTTAGGAGAAGGGCGGAACGTGTTCTTGCATACATTTAAAATATTCTAGTTGAGAACCTCCTCTCATAAACTTTCTCATAGCTGTATGTACTTAATACCTGTGAAAGTGTGTAAAGGAGTAATGTATGCGGTGCTGGTAATGCACTTAGGGAGATAAGAGTTTCCCACTTATCCAAGGACATTACCGGATCTAAAAAATCAACAGAAGTTGCAAAAGAATCAAAATTTAGCGAGAAAATTATTATTACCGCAGGTAATGTATAGGTTTACTGAAAGCGATAGTCTCACGTAACACTTTCTCATCAGTAATGAACCGAGTAATGTAATGGAAGAAATTCATAACATTAATTATAATTAAATAATCAACAAGGGTGCGCGTTTGAGTAAATAATTATTATTTTTATATTTTTTTTTTTTAGTGTAAGTATATTTTTCACATCCCACGTTTTTATTTTATAATTGCATTACTCTGTTGATCTTTTTTAGATCCGTTGAAGATTATTAATATCTTCACATCCCACGTTTTCCACAAATTGCCAACCCCGATCAAATTAACGCGGAGTTAGTTTTACATAACGTCGTTCCTGATATCAAGAGACGGGGGTCGAGCCTTTCCCCTAAAAGAAATGTGCATTAAATCACCGGTACTTCGTCCGTTGCCCTCCTCCTTTGTCCTCAGTCGATCTTAGAACCAGCAAGCCGTGGCAGGTTCTACTTATCTCGAGAAGAGGAAAAGGGAGCTATCCTTTTTTTTATCTAGTTACGAAGATGCGAAGGCGCGTCGCAAACCGACCGAGGGAGACTTTCTGCCGGTGGTACAAGAAGGTAGAGGTTGCCCGAGGGGGATGGCGCGGGATTGGGCGGGGAGGAGAGGCTAGGGGGGTTGAAAGCAAGGGTGTTATCTGGGTGGCGGAGAGGACCAAGTACCAACATAAATATTAGGCTCCTCGTTAATGCCTCTGGTAGCTACTGGCGTTACGTTTCGCAGTAAGTAAATTATGCGATATGAAATTATTAGCGCCATTAAAGAAATTTATACTTTTTCGGTGCCACTCCACTCGGCCACCTATATCTAGCGAGGGACTCCAAAGGAGACGAAAGGAATGGTGACGATTTTTCCTGACTTTATCTACCTACCGATGCTCGTTTCCTTGCCTTCTTGCCCGTACTGGAATACTGCAACGATATCAGCTCGCCCATCCCATTTTTGCCGCGTCCCTATTTTTCGTTTTTCTCCTGCCTACCATCGCTACCTGTTTGATACATTGCCTAATGTTTTTGCAAGAACCAATTCTTATTCTCTGCTGTTATAAGCAATAATATTTTGATTATTATTAATTTTTTATTGATTATTATTTAGATATACATATCCATTTTTATATTGAATAATTGTACTCAAAATAGCAAATCTATACTATCGTATAGCGATAATTTGCAATGATTGCACGTACATATTAATTTTGAGAAAAACACTGAAATATTCGCTAAATATTTTCACTTAAATTCCTTTTCAATTTTATATCTCGCTGTTGATTCAATCATGCTTCATGTTTTTTTATAAATTTCGCAATACATCTTCAACACGCATCTTGCGTTTTCATATGACGAAACGTGAATTTCGAATGTCGTTCTTAAATTCCATCGTATCTCGCGAAGAAATCGTGCCATTACGAAATATTTTCGACGGGCCAATCGCGTTGCGCAACGTCGGTATGAATTTTGAGGCGGACTGTAGGCTACATTCTTGTGCCACGAGCAAATAAAACGAGCCGACGAAGACAACATTATTACGGAACGCTGCCAGCCATTGCTCATGCCTTGCTTCCTTACGTATTTCCAGCCATATACATATACAAGGAGCCATATACATATACAGTACGCGAACGCGCACATTTAGCGACGTATACACATATGTATATATATTACATATATATATATATATATATATATATATATATATTCGCGTACATATTCACTTATGCATACACAATTCGCGATACAAGCGCGAACGCTCGGGTCTGAATTCGTTCTACACCTCTACAATATCGACAATAATTGAGTCTGCCTTCTAAGAGCGAAGTAGGCTCGTTAATTAGAAACTACATTCTCGTGTTTCCGTCACATCCATCACGCATCCTCACATGCTAAGATATACTCGCAACGATATAATTCCGGATAAAGAGAAATTCTTATCTTGTGCGATAAATTAAGCCAGGCATCGGTAAGATCTTCTTGCTTACACGTGTCGTGACAAATATATACAACTATAAAAAGAAAGTAATATAAAGTTGATGCCACAATCACACAAAAATAGTTTTAACATTTTTTTTTAAGTCGGTGTGAGGATGAATTATGTTTGCTTTGAAACAATCGAGAAACTCAGTTACATCTCTCTTGCGTGTTTCTTCGGGCAAATATATAAGGAAACTGTAAGATATTTTTAAACCAAATATATATATCTACTATTATATAGTACTATTTAAAAAAATATAAAAAAATGTTATATAAGAGAAAAGAAGAAATCAAAATTAATTTTCGATCACAATGCGGGAGAGGTGCAACGAACGTCGTTGTCATTAGATTGTACAGATCTTGAGGCCAAACCACCGTGTTAAAATATATGACTACGTTCAGTAGAAAAGAGAATAAGGGACTAAAATGGTGAAGAGCGCTACAATAGAGTTGGCACGCTCTATGGTCATAGAATCATGGCTGTCTATTCAATGAGCTCGAAAATAGCCTTCTTCTACAGATATCTCGTGGGATTTCACGAAATGGCATATTTTATGGAAGTGCACGACCTGCTGTACTTCTAATATCTCGTATCTGCATTGTCAAGCGCTAATTCTATAATAGTATAAAGGGAGGGAAAGAGAGACATGCGCTTAATTTGATATATCGCAGATCATTATTAATAATGTATATAGCGAATATAATTTTCATCTTTTAACTTTCATAAATGTAAATCTATAAAAACAAAATGAACATGTTGCAGATTAATTCGTTAAAACATTCATATTTATATACTAATAATTAATATCACTCTCTGATATTTTGCTTTCCAACTTTTTTGTCGATGGTTAAATTAATTTAGATACAAGTATAACTAAAAATTTTTTCTCGATTTAGATTAATGCACAAAAAAATGTAAAAAAAAAAATAAGAAACGCACAGGTAAAAGACTATACGATCGCGTAAGTTGAAGATCGTGGAAGCTGTGGGAGGTAGAAGCAACGGTGGTAAAAGGGTCGTCCAAGAGGTCACTGTCGAAGGAGTCGTAAGAGGGCGAGGAAAGCGGGTGGAGAGTAAGGAGGAAACACAGAAGGGATAGAGGGGCAGGGGTGCCCAAGAGGAGTAAGCGGAGAAAGGGGCAAGAGGTTGCCCTCCATGAATCACGACACGGAGGCTGATTTAGAGGCCCAGAAGTTGCCGCTATAGGTACTAGCCGCCTGTAACCTCCAGGTGAACTTGCTGCAGAGAGAGTGTATCCTAATGGATCTTATACTTGAAAATCTCGAATAGAGCTAACGATTATTTCTAAATTTTTATCGCAAGTATTTTATGATTACACGAAATAATTTCGATTTTTATCGATTAATAATTCACGGCAACATAATGTCAACAGGCTTCTCTATAGAAGAACTTTATGCACAACTGTGTTTTAAAATTTAATTTTTTGTTACATTTCGTTGGAATGTAATGCGAACCTCCTTTATCAATCTTCCAGTTTAACGCTATTATTTTTTTATAATATATGCATACGTATGTATGTCGTTGAATAACTATAAATGTATAGTATCAATAAAATTGAGCAGAGCATCGAGAACATGTGTATGATATATAATACAAAACTATTATTACATATATAAACCATGAAAATAATTTATATTCTCTCATGTACTCATTCCGACAACCGTCGGAAAAAAATCTTAATATTTTAATTTTGTTTCGATGCTCGTCGAAATTAAGATAAAAATAGTTTAACACTCACCAATACGATGTGCAACAACGGAGTTGTAGTTATATACGTTTTTCTGTAAAATACAAATATATGTCGATTATAAAGCAGTATCCAAGAGATAATAATGATTATATAACTCAATTTTTACATTCAATTTTTAAATGGATATTTAAAAAAAGTTACGTTATTAATTTATAAAGGTATTTTTTAAATATAAATTTTGATGTTTATATTTTTATATAAATATTTTAAAATCAAATAGACATGTTTTATGTACATTATATTGCACAATAATATAAAACAAATCACGTGGAGGTAAATGAGCAATTAATATATATTAATATATATTAATAATTTTAGAAATAGTAAACGATGTAAATTAAATAAATAATAAGTTATTTACCCTAGTTGTTTCGCGTGATGTTATCCCGGGCCTCCTCCTCCGCTTATTCATCCTTTGCTGCTCGTTTATGGCACTCACAAAAAACACTCGCGAAAACACGGTTAATTACGGTCGCGTGCGCGCACTAATCAGCTGATTACAACGATCGCGCGACACTTTGCACGGCACTCCCGACGCGCATTTTGTTGTACTCACACGCGACACGCACTTTGGTATATTGCGATGGGAGAATAACATGAAAATTATAAATAGCTCAAACAGGTCAATTTCATACGTATACTGTTATCTTTATGTTTACGCGAATAATATATATATTTTTTAGATTATCTTATATCTTGTGATATAAGTATAAACAAATATATACGAATGAAAATTGAAAACAAATATCCGCCGAACGTAATATTCGAAAATGTATCATTGTTTCTCGCATGATAGATTTATATTAAATAAATCATATAAAAAATACGTTTTAACAAATCATCGATATGTATAAACATTGATTTTTTGCTACGCGATTGGTATCGAAATATATAATAATTAATTACGATCATATATTCTAATTAAACACATGATCACGCACGATTCGTCATGTATTCGTGATATTTCATCAATGACTGAAAAAGTGGCAAATAACATTAGAAATTTTATACTACGCGACAGTAGGCAAGTTGAATTAATGATAATTTAAGAATTGAGATTATCTAAAAATATATTTAAATGTAATATGAATACATTCCGAAGAAATATATGTATATAAGTTATATAAAATCAATGTTTATTTAAATGCGAAATATCTGTTTCGAAATATCTGTTTCGAATATTATGTTTAACCAAAGCGTTAATTAATCAATTACGCGGATTGATAATTAGTAATATCGATTATATCTTTCAGTATTCCTCCCGATCGCGTTCCTCTAACGCGAATGAACGGAGCCATTGTTCGCTGCTCGAGTCTCGCGACGTGAATGGCAAGGCCACGTCATATAAACAGTAACGCGTCATACCTCCCTCCCTTTCTTCCTTTGTAATCGTCGTTTATACTATCGCTTAGGAAACCACTACGAAGAATATTTAACGCACAACTAATTTTTCACCACCAGAAAGAAGAGTTAACGCACTAAAAGATAAATTTATTTTGCCGAATATTTTATTCCATCCAAATTTATTATTCATAAATTGAATTAATTATTATTCATAAATTGAATTAATTATCATTCATACATTGAATTAATTATTCATAAATTTTGATTTATTGTGACGTCACAATTTCTCCGTACTTGCCCTTAAAAAATTAATCAGTATATTGAAATAGTTTTTCAATTGAATTTTTGTATCAATAACTGGTAAAACTATTTCAATATACTGATTTTCTTTAGAAGTGACTCTATACTTAATTTAACACTTGATTTGAAAAAGAGTGACAGAGAAAAAATTAATAAATTATTACTTTCTTATAATTTTGACATTTAATTATTTTTAAATAATATTTGGAATTAAATGTATCTCGCATTGTCGCTTGATATTAATCTAAATATAATAATAGTAATTTGCCCATCATTTTTAGATTGAAAAAGAAAGAGATAGAGAGAAAAAAGTAGTAATATATACTGCAAGATCAAGAACCGAATAATTCAAGTAATGAGAAATCGTGATATCGATTAATCGATTATTAATACCCAATTTGAAAAGTTCAAGGAATAAAATATTTCGTATAAATGTATTTTATATCGTTGAATATTTTGTGACGGTAACGTGTGGTATGTTGTGTTCGACCTTGTCCTTGTGACGTAGTACGGCGCGCTGTTGTTTATACGCAGTCGCCTTATTACCATTCACGCGGCGACACTCGGCTTGCCTATATCGTCGTATTACTTTCCGAAATGTGAGAGAGATTATCGTAGATTTATTCACGCTTGTAGTAACATGTTATAACGTTATATTTCAAAATGAAAGCATACTATTAATTAGCAATAAAGGTAGCATTTTCGCGGTCATAGAACTTACATAAAATAAGTTTTTCTTTATATATCTAGATATTTTCTAAGCTTTATTGTGTGTAAAAAAAGCGTAGCAAGTGAACACTCACACAATCAACGTCAAACACACACACAATTCAGGCGGACATCTTTATAAATTATATGTAAATTCCATGGCCGTGACAAATTGCGTACAAAGTTAGCAGCATGATTTTCGAAGATGTCGAGCAGATCGGACAATGGTTCTTGTCGCGATGTAACAAAGTACGCGTCGGGAGTGCCGTGCAAAGTGTCGCGCGATCGTTGTAATCAGCTGATTAGTGCGCGCACGCGATCGTAATTAACCGTGCTTTCGCGAGTGTTGTGAGTGCCATAAACGAACAGTAAAGGATGAACAAGAGACGAGGAGAAGGAGATTCAGGAAGGCATCGGACGACGGAGCAATCCTCAGGTAAATAATTTATAACTTGTTTAATTTATATCATTTAATACCTGTAAAATTAATTGCTTCACTTCCATGTGATTTACTTTACATTCTTGTGTAAAGTATTTTACATTATTGAACAAAATATAATACACAAAATAATTTAGATTTTATTTTAGAAAATATATATTCTTGAAATACTTATGAATCCTATTTAAATAATTAATATCATACATACATTATAAATCAATATACATATATCGAGAATTAAAAATATATAATACTTCGTCTTTCTACTTTAAATTTAATATTTATAATTATTTAAATTACTTACGTATAAAAATTTTTGTGTATTATATATACGTTTTTAATAAAAATTTATATATTTGAAGAGCATCTTTATAAATTATATAACTTTTTATTAAATATCAATGTGCATGCAAAATTTAATTACATCATAATAATTAGTTTTCGAAATATTTATTATTAGGATATTATTTATTAGAATACTGCTATATAATTTGTATATATTTGTATTTTACGAATCAACGCGTGAACTCTGCTGTTGCGCATTGTAGCAGTGTTAAATTTATTTTATAATTTAAATTCAGCAAATTAGCGAATTCTCAATTTTCGTTCTAAGAACGCTCCAAAACTTCAACGAGGTCGAATAAATTAGAACCAGTACCAGCCCATCGAAAGCATGGTACTGATAAATTTCCGCGCATGTTCTCGCAGACACGAGCTGCATATATTTTACATTCTCAATTCGGGATGAGCAGATTTATTGAGCTTCAGCGCCCAATATACCATTCAACCTTCCTTAACAATCTTTCTACTTCTTAACGTATATATATATGTGTGTCGTCTGTATATATTTCGTGCTTTCTATTGTTGTTGGAAATGTATCTGCCAGCAATTTATCTGCAAAGATTTTTAAATGTTAACGTAAGAATATATACTAGAAAAATATTTTATTCATTTTATTGCGCATAAAATAAATAAAAGTAAGCCGCATATTTTAAAATAAAAAATCACTTTTAGTAATTCGAATAAAATTATTTTTTTATTTTTTATTAATTAAACGTTTCTAATTCAATTTAATAAATATTATATGATCTGTAAATTCTTAAATTCTTTTGTTAACAATCTGTATAAAGATTAATTACATAAATATATTAAAATATAATATATATAATTTTATATTTTATGTGAATTCTCTATATTGGTATGTTACAAAATTAAAATAGCAATGCAAGCGCAAAAGATGAAAGATAAAATATACAATTATATATAATTTATATAATATTATTAATAATTTATATAATATTATTTACAAAAATATGTACAGACAATTCCGTATATATATAAATGTAATAATTCTGTAACGTGTGTTGTTTGTCAGCTAAATATATGGATAAATTAGTATTAAGCATATTGAAATGCGCTCGATTATGAAAAGTGCGAAAGAGTAATAGGATCAAATATGAGAAGCATGTATATAGAATAGGAGTAGGAAAAAGAGACAGAGGAGAGAGAAGTTATAAGAGAGCAGAGTACAGCAGAATGAGTAAGTGCGAGGGCTCGTCGCTTCTCCATTTCAAGCCTAAGCGCGGCCATTCATCAGGATTTCGGCGCGCAGACGTGCTTTATTACTGCTCGGTCGAAATTGCTATCCTACGACTCCATTCCGGTCCGCGAGCTTGCATACACCGTACCCAAGCAAGCCTCTTTCGGCATAGTCAGGATAATGCATTAGTGCCTTATATAAGATTCAGCCACGCGCAAGCGATTCACATTCTTAACCAGTCACCGGCACGGGTTAACTAAATTCAAATTATACCGGGGGATGATTGTATCGGTGGATCTTGTATAATTGCGTACATTCGTAATAATAAATACAGATTATAAAAAAATTGAAAAATTAATAACCAAATGTTATTATTATTATTATTATTATTTCGTTTGCCAAAATTTTATTTGGTACGCAGCTTCGATTTTCGAATTGTAGCGTACGGTTTGTTAAATTATTGTTATATCTCGACTTTAAAATGAACGGTATCCCTTTTTAGTTTCCCGCATCTAAAAAGAAATGAAATAATTATTACCCGTTGACATTTTTTTCCGCGATAAGAAATCCATCAGACTTCCGTTAATCGCTTCGGCTTCGGCAACCTGCTGGCGTGCAGTCGCGCGATTCACACGCATTCGCGCACATATGCTACATGATATACAAACATGGCTCGCGGTCGCGAACACGCGACGATTTCTCGCACGCACGTGCATACGTCGGCACGCGTGCATCGCATCTCCAACGCGCGTATAACCGAAATATACGAATGAAAAAGCTTAATGCGCCATTATTTACTTGATAGTGGACAAGGAAGGGGGGCGAAGGGGGAGGAATTCCGGCGAGAGGGGGCAGGGGGACTAGCACGTGTTTACGCGTTTATAACAGACGTGACGTAGAGTGGTTATATTCTAGCGGGGCGTGTCGACAGTAGAGGGTCGTCGGGTGGAGGGTGGAGGGTGGAGGTCGCGACGGGATCGCGCGAGGGGAGAGAGAGAGAGAGAGAGACGGCCGGAGGCGGCGGAGGCCGCTGTTTTGTGATGCAGCACGCACATTACCGGACCGTAATGCGGCCTCGTCGGGGCTCACCGGTTCATATATTTTATTTAGCACTGACACACACGGGGCCGAAATTACGCGCAGTTATTAATGAAACTAAACTATTAATTTAAATTCCATTGTTCCATTATAAATAATTACCTGTTAATTACCGGGCGAACCGGGCCAACCGGTGTAATGTGATTGGAAGGGAGGGGGAGAGATTGGGCGCTAACAAACACGTTCGTTGCACAGCGGGTTAATGTTACCGCGAAATATTTTTTTATCCTTCGAAAAGTGCGCACCTTGCGCGCCTTGCGCACCTTGCGCACCTTTCGCTTCCCGGTGACGCGACTTTGGAATTGCAGAGAGCCGATTAATCGATTAATCCGCGCGAGTTTATATATAATATTCCATAAATTTTTCATATCATTTATTAGGTCTCAACCTTCGTAATGTACGAGCGTGTTAAGCCACGCTCGTGAAATAATGAATGTAATTACTGACTATTAATTGGCATCCGCCACCCGTGCTGAAGCTTAATGAATTATATTTGCTTATTTTATAAGCATTATTTATCAAGTCATTGTGTATTAATAAAAACGTAATCCGGTTACGCTCGACTCGGATAAATTACGCGCAAGGTGTAAATATCTATACATTTGTCATCGAGAATTATTCTACTGCGTTCAATTTCCAATTCTCAAACTGCAATAATTAAATAACGATGCATCTCGCTGTCGTTATTTCCGCCAAGTTTCCTTTCGTCCCATCGTCGCGCATGGGAGTAAGGTAAGGTAAATATGCGTGCGTGCCAACGAGAGTATGCCCACGTGTCTCAGGACGGATTTAATTAATCAAAGCTGAGTCGCTGGCGGCCGGCGCTGATTGCTCTTGCGATGCACTTAGTCGCGTACACGTGATTACACGCCGTGAGATAGACAGATGAGGCTACGTGCCTGTAGTTAATCTTCCATACGTCAAACGGCACGGACGACACGAAGTGGAAGGTGAGGAGATATCCGCGTCGAGGACTCGGCGTACATACACAAACGACGCTGGTATCGATACAGCGGGTGTCTTTGCACGAGGTGACACCCGTGGCCGCGTGCTGCGCGTGAAGAGTTCGTGACTGCCATACGCGCTGACGTAGGTAGATGCGCAGGAATGGCATTCCGCGTCGGTGAGCAATTGTAATTGACACGAACGACAGAAACAGCTGTACAAGTCCATTTTATCACCTTATCCGGAGACGCATAAAATACGCGAGGATAATAAAAGCGCACCGTATAAGTTATCATTTAATTTCGCAGACGCGGGAGTTGGACGACGTTACGTCATCTTCCCGACACCTCCATGTGACACGCGGTAATCGAAATCGTAGACGACGACCGATCGCGCATAATAAAGAGGCGCCTCGAGTACGTGTTCGTCAACACGTATCAGGCCAGGAAATCACGATCACGAACGCTTTAACGCGCGACAACTCGATGTGGCGCCGATGACAGTTAATTATTCGTCGGGAAGAAAACATTTAGATTTTGTCGCTTGTCCCGTCCCTTTCCAAATTTCGCCGAGACTCGTCGCGCTTTCTCGACATTTTCACTAGGACCGAGAATAGAAAAGGAAGAACCGCGCGGAATAGAGATTACAAATTATATCTTCGATTTCGCTGGTAATGGAAAAGAATTATAAAATAGTGTCGCGCGAAGGGGATTTCGTATTTCGCGGTGATCGAATTTGCCATCGTTTCGGCGTTTAATATATCCGTTGCTCGGGAATACGGGAATACCTCCAGTCGCCTGCGAAGGGGTCAACGAGGGGGGTCGCGAGAGAAAAGCGAATCGAGGAGAGATGACGTAACGGAGACATAGTGCTGGCAGAAAGAGGAAAGCGCGATAGAAAGGCATCGGAGCGCACCGGCGCCCTGCCTCGGCTCCGCCGAGGCGCCGGCGTCACTTCCGCCCTTGCTCCTATTCCCCCCCCGCCGTCTCGTCTCGCAACTGTTCCCGCGGTTCCTATCTCGATTCAGGCTGCCCCTCGCAATCGCAGAGCCTTGAAAAAGGAGCAAGAGGAAGTAGGCGTTGCCCTCGCTCGCCAGAATCGCGCGTCTACGACCGCACACGGCGCACTCCGGCCACCGATAAATAAATATGAGATGCATCGGCTAAACAGCTCCCGGGTTGTTGATCTCCCGCGCGCGAGACTCGTGCGAGTCGGTCTTGCGCGCGGAAACTTTGTATTCTCGCGCGCACCCCCGACGTCCTCGCCATTCCGACGTTTCATCCGATCCGATATCGCGCAACCGTGATTCGACCGTGATGAATGAGACGTTCCTTTTCCAATTATCTCTAGTTTGAAACGCGTGCCTCCATTTAAGCGGACCATTACCCTCCTCGCCAAATTTCCTCCCGCGAAAATTCCTCAGAAGTCGTTATTCGATGGCGCTCTCGGTGCGCGTGACGGGCATCGTAATAATCCTCCGTGGCCCCGTTTAAGCCATCACCCACGCATCTCTTTCCCCGAAAAAAATAATAAGCGAGAGGGTTCGAGTCGGAGATACACGACGTAGGAGACGGGAGACCAGGGCTGACAGGGATTCATAATTTCACGCGGGCTTATTGCAGTCGGTTATTTATCCTCTCTACTCATCGTGCATGCAACTCTCGCCTAAGACTCGCGGTTCTGTTCCGCCTGCGGTTTTCGCCTTCTTCCCTCCCCTTGTTCCGCGTCTCGCCGCATCGCAGTTTCTTCGGCGGATGAGTCATGATACGTCCAAAGTAATATCGCGTTTAATTTAGCGTAGATCATGCACCCCGTACGTTGTTTTGCGCCGATTATAAATCGATTATCCGATTTTGGTCACCGCGCGTACACATCGAACGGTAATAACTCGGACCTACAGATGTGTCAAAGTCTATCCTGGACGCCGTCGTAATGAAGATAATGATGAATACGTTATTTTCTTCCACGTCTCCTCCCGCCCTTTTCGACTTGTTCGTGCGACAAAATTGTATATCGGTTTAACTTTGCGACAGGACAAGTGATGATTTACGATTCTCGCAGGCTATATATTTCACAGTTATCTGATTTAAAACTTTGTATTAAACTTTCTCTGAAGGTTAAATCCCTGCGGGATTAACAAGGACCACTGGTGCGGCGTCGAGTTTTTGGTTTCTCAGCGTGTATTCGTATTTTGATGGAAAATAGTCGCTGTTCCGCGCGAGTTAGGAGAAGAATACTCGCGCAGACATGACAGAGAGAGAGAAAGAGAGAATCGCGAATGCTTGCAACTAGATTTCCCGGCCAGTATCCGCCGGCGATACGAATATTCGGCCAGTTCGGTGGCCAGATAGTCCCTCACTCGCCGCCCGCTCCGCTTGAACACGGAGGATAATCCTCGTGGATTATTGCGGTATCACGTGGGTCCATACGTGCTCACGGGTAGGATGCCCTAGGACGTCGTATTTGTATGCCGTGGAATACACCTACGTGTTTGTATCGCACGGCTTCTCCATGGAAACCCTTGCTAGGGGCCGGGCCTGCTGCGATACCCTAATTCCTAAATCTGTCGCCATAAGTCCTCGTTACAATAAATAACCCGACCGGTGTGTGTCTGAGCTTGCGTCTCCCCTGCCTCCCCCTCCCCATCTCCTCTATCTTCTCCTTCTCCTTCTTCTGGACCATCTCCCGCTGCTTTCTCTGAACTAGCTTTAAATAAGCCTACTTGCCGCCTTCGTACGGCTCAATCGCTCCGTGAAAAACACGCTTGATTCCTCGACACTAATTTGCCGGCGAAAAATGCTTTATATCGTAGATCAAATATTTCTCTTTTTCATATATTTCATTCTATCAGCGTTAAAATAATATGTCGATGGATTGATAAATTTCGATAGCGAGATGCAACGAGTAAGATATTTACATTAGTAGAGGTCTCTTTTATTTATTTTTTTTTTTTTTTATAAAATTTATTTCCCTTTTTTAATCCTGCAATATTTAATTATTATTCAAGATTTATATCTCACGCGATCGATATTTGGATGTTCAGCTACCGCCTTTTACGCTTGTTCGATACATTGCTGCTCCGATTTACATTACTTCTATCATGTCGCGCGCTTATTGCATCTTATACTAAAATCGGGTGTACAAAAAAAAAGTACGATGGGCGTGAAATAATACGATCGATAAATCCTAATAAATGTCTACCTGCCTCGGGCAGATATATATAAATAAAACGTCGGTGTTCGAAGAGCGTGATCAGGCGCATTCTATCCGTGTGTGTGTAGTCACGTGCGTCGCCACGCATGCGCTACGTCCAACGATGCTATACAGCTTTATCATGGGCGCCGCGATATACGACGATATACAGTGTAGCACGTACTAATTGCAGTGGCGATTCGATTCAAGATTTTTCGCGAAAAAATCTTGGGCGCGAGGAAAAAATGAAAGCCTGTATAAAAAAGCGATTGAATGGAAATCGCGCTATAAATTTTCATCAAAAGAACTTTCCGCTGGGAAAATATGACAACTTTTTTTTTTATATATCGTATAATATAATAGTTAAAAAGCACTCACGTTGAAAAAATGAAAATATATCGTACAATTTTAACAATTGTGCACACAATGCGTATTATTTTTCGCCCGCGCAAGTGATTTATTAGAGATGAAAATTTGAAAATGTACAACGAAAGAGAGAGCCGGAAGCTTTGAAAATATTTGAATTGTCTTGCGCGCGTTGGAAGTAATGTATCTCGGAATAGGGCGCGTTATATCGATGATTCAATTGGAATATTTACGCGAAAAGATGATAAGTGTCGCGAGAAAAAAATGCCCGCGCGGCTTTATCGTGAAATCGCTGTAGGAGATAACTGCAGCGTGAGCTCAGTTGCAGTTGCAGCAACGCGAAGATGCATCTAGAATAGCGAAGAAAGGAAAGAGAGGTAGACAAAGAGGAGGACGGCAAAGTTGAAATCGCGCGCGAGAGACAGAAAGAGAGAAAGAGAGAGAGAGAGAGAGAGAGAGAGAGGTGCGTTTCGAGAGTGTATGAGAACGAGTCGTTAAGGGGCGGGAAAGATGGCGCAAGGGGGTACGAGGGGGTCGGGAGAGGTGACGGAGGCAAGGGGGGAGGTGGCACGGCGGAGGATGAAGGCGGTGGGGGTGTGCATTGCGGATTTATTCCCGCCAACACATTCATCATGGCGGATTTAGCTGAACCCGTAACGCATTGCCGTGGATATATATCTGCTTCCATCCCTACCCTAACTTTCTCCCTTCCTCGTCCTTTACCCCTCCGCCACCTCATCACAATTCCGACCGAATCCTCGCCGGTATATCCTATATTCTGACAAAACCTCTCTTTTTCAATGACTCCCTAACTCTTTCCGCGATACGTGAAGCGAAAGGATACTGGATCGTTTACGATGCTTCGAGTATTACGCTTCGCGATATGGGATATTTTACTTACATCGCGATGTAAAAGCAGAGATATATATACGCGTAATGATGTCGCGTTAATAAATAACCTAATCATGTTCGTCGCTGTTCGAGAGCGCTTTTACCAACATTTTTCAAAATTTGCATCGCGACGTCGATAGATCTGGATAGGCAGCTACGTCAAAATAAGTTACATATATGCGCACTTCTTTTCTCGTTGACCATTCGCGGCAGAAACAGACCGTAAATAGCTCTTTAATAAATCTTTGGTGTGCTATCAGCAGCTGATCGCAATGCATCATGGCGTCGCGTTGACAGACCCCTCTAACTACTCTTCACCCTTCGTCCTCGTGCCATCCCCTCTCTTCTGCTCCGCGTAGATACGATATTACGGGGATTGGTATAAATCTATGGCTCATCCATCTACATTTTATCCCCGGAGAACCAAGACACCCACGCGGAGACGCGTGTATAAGCACACGGACGAGCCGAAACGTTCACAAATACCGTCGAAATCTTCCTTCTTCTCTGCTCCTCATATCCTGAGGGTTCCCTATTCGCCCTTCTCCCTCGAGACGGTTCAAATCCGATCTCCAGCTCAGCCTCACCCCCTTCCCCCCCTCCCCCGCGCCGCGCTCGTTCCACCTGCTCTATCGAGATTCCAATAGCGGGCCTTATCGAAGGCTTTGTACGATGAGGGATCGCAAGCTACCCGGGCACTTTCCGCGCGGTCCTCATGATATTTCACATTTATTATCATATTTCAGATATTCACAATCCATTCTTTATCGAGTCGAGGCGTTATTAACAAAGTTGCGCAAAAGAAATTCGTGAAAGATTCTGCGCTCGAAAAAATGAAAACTTGGTAAAAAATTTTCGTCAAGTGCGACATTATTACAAATAATAAATCACTCGATTGTAATAACAATAATAATTTATTGAATTAAATTATATGATATAACGAACATATTTTATACGCTACTTTAATTAGTCGTTTCTTTTCGTTTCTATGACCGATGCATACATGTGTTTTCTTTTCGTGAGAAGAAAAAATATACTTACAGCAAACTCTCTTTTCTCTAACGTATTATATATAAATATATTAACTGTACAATTACAGGAATATTTTCTACACACTTTTAAATGATATTTTATTCAACTCCAAAAGCTGATACTGCCAACCGGT